>NC_133389.1:115827138-116492416 GCF_047511655.1 Castor canadensis | reverse complement strand
TTTTGTATCATCTCTTTCTACAGAAGTTTTATTGATAACATACTATATGTCCATTTTTTATTCATTTCTATTTCCAGCTCTAAATATATGACACTTAAGAGTAGTTTTTACATAGCTGAAGGCTACCTTAATATATTTATTACCACACTGGAAACCTTTAGGATGAATGATAATTACCTAACATGTATAAATATTATGAAATATGATTAATTATAGGAATATTAGAAGTGGAATGCCTGCCCTAGTAATATAACAACTACTTGATTTTTATTTCATTTTCTAATTACTAGCAATTAAGCAACTGAGCCAAGAACTTGCTGTACCTCATATTACTTAATTACTTAATGGTTACCAAACCCTATGAGGTAAGTGTATTAGAGTCACTTTCAATAACAGAAACATAGGATTTGAGCAAATTTCATAAGTCTGATGACCAGTTTAATGGTACTTCTGATGTATGAGGATGAGATTGAATACATCTTTGGAAATAAATGGCACGGAAGAAACTCTTTCCTGAGACAAAGGTTTTCAAAAAACAATTGTTGCTGACTCCTGAAAACGGAAAATCAGGGTTAAGCTAAGGGTATGCACTTGCTGTTCACACTAACTATTGAAGGAGGCTTAGTTTAATTATAGAAAAGAAAAACATCTCCAACCTCACATAAGCTTCTACTAAATCATGATGCCAGGCTTTAGTGGAATCCTATTTGAGAAAATTCTTTTTGAGCTTTTAAATTTATGCTTATCACTGAAATGTTTCCATAACTGACCAGTAGATACATGGACATTATTAACTGTTATACCTTATTAGTTCCCTACCATTTTATATGAAAATAACTCAATGGTTTCTGTAATAATTTTTCTTTAAAAGCCATTATCAGACTTGGATATTTTTTGGAGGGGGGCAGAATTTATATGTAGAGGGATAACAACAATCATAAATTCTTAGAAATTTGCATTTGTTCTCACGTTGAATGTGTAGTGCTTTCAGTAGGTAATATATATTTGACTCACTACCCAGCAGCTGCACATCCACAGTGGAATTTTTTTAGTGTAGCCTGCCAGAAACTCTTACCTTTTATTCATCTTTGTCTGAGTGTGCCTCCCCCACTTGCATTGAACTGTATGTACTGTGTGCTGTAGAGGTGTGCAGTTAAAACACGTTTATTCTCAGAAATATTTTTAAAATATTTTAAAATGTTTTCCTTTGCAGAATCAGACACAAGTTTGGCAGAAGGAAGTGTCAGCTGCTTAGATGAAAGTCTTGGACATAACAGCAACATGGGCAGTGATTCAGGCACCATGGGAAGTGATTCAGGTACTGCCTAACTGTTGTGTAAACCTTAAAAAGTGTGAAATAAGACGCCATATAGTGGAATGCATGGGGGCTGTTCGTACCCTCCCTAATGTACTTATGCAATTAAAGCAATTCTTTTCTGCAGTGAGTTGTTCTGGAACCTTGCCATTTACTTTCTCTAAAAGTACAACTCACAAAAGTCTTAGAACCAAACCTTAACTTTGATCTAGTACATATCTTTTTGGTCTGTATAGGCTACATTTCAAAGGATCATGTCATCTATTTTGTTTATGAAATCTGTTTCAATTCATTTGGGCTGCATGAAATTCTCTATGTAATTTGGTATGTTTATCTATTCTAAAATGCAATTTTTATTAAAATACATTTAAATAAAAATTAATTTTATCAATAAAAAGAATGTGACTCCAGATAACAAACAGAATACCTACAAAAATAACAAATTAAAAATTATACATACAAATGAAAGAGTTCCAATTCATACACATAGCAGTAGATCTTACAAGTCACTAACTTTTCTTCATATTGATAGCATATCCCAGCAGTAATAAATGAGCGTGTGGTTCCCAATACCCTGCACCTTCATCAATACTTCCTATATATCCTCACATGTCATC
This sequence comes from Castor canadensis, assembly GCF_047511655.1. Lineage (NCBI taxonomy): Eukaryota > Metazoa > Chordata > Mammalia > Rodentia > Castoridae > Castor > Castor canadensis. Next base: position 116,490,484 of record NC_133389.1, on the reverse strand, counting down.
TTAATAGATTCAAAATATTTCCTTCTATTCTTTGACTGCATATTCCATGATTACTACTGAGCTAGACTGCTGACATCTTCAAGTATGGGTGATGGATTATTACACACCTTTCTACATTTGTCAACATATTTGATTAATTAATAGTTCAAATGCTTTGAAATGTGGCCAGCTAAGAGACCATAGAAACTGGCAAATTAAAAAAAATTATTTTATACTTCATTTGTGATTTTTTCCACTTCTAAAATATTATATAATTAATATTATCTTGCATTGTGAGAACTATAGAAATCTAGATCTACAATAGGTCTAAAAGAGAAAAATAGTTTATAGAAACTATAAACTAAAAGCTTACTAAGTTGAATTGTATCACTGCTTCTCTTTGATCACATTCCTGCATCACTTACAACAAGCTCATTTGAGGAAATCCAGTTCACAAATGTCAGTCATAACTCTAACTCTAATATAAAAGGGTTAATTCATTATCTTATCAACATAGTTAGTGTTTATCAAGTTCTTGCCATCAGCTTCTTTCTGTGAATTGTATTTTTCTGTCCTCATCATAAAATTGTTAAATTTAATAATTAACATTTCTATTACATGCTATTGATGCTAGAACTCAAAATACACTTTAGCTAATAGTTAACATCTAAATGGATGATTTTAAACCTCTGAACCTCATCCGATTCTTATTTGTCTAAGTAAGGGCTTTTCAATGATATTTATTCATTTGATAAATATCTAAAACATATCCTCTATTTGCAGGGCATTTTGCCTATTTAGAGCTGTTAGCAAATGTATTTGCTGAGTTTTAGTCTTCAATGTGGCATGAAAGACATGATAAATCTGAACGCAAACCACTTTTGAAAAGTAAATGCATTTTCAAAGGCAAATACATTTTTAAAAACACATTTTCAAGGGACACCCTTGAAGTTCGAGGTGGTTCATTCTTTAGAGCAAAGAATTACTTTGAATAGTGGGCACTAAAATTTTGAAATGGTAAAAATTATGAAATTCCTTACCTTTAGGTGAATGTGAAAGCTAAAATAGAAAGCATTTCAATGAAAGGTCTTGGTAAATTGGTGAAGTGATAAACACATATTGGGTCACTGAAATACTGAAAAGTATTGTGGGGAATTGTAATTATATTTTAAGCTTTGAGGTTGACGTCAAAAAGCACCTTATTCTACATGTCCTTAATCCTCCTTCAAAGGTCTTAGCATGGTCCCCAGGATCATGAGTGTGAACCAATACAATCCTATTATGTTCTTTGTGGAAATATTAGACCACAGCAAAATATAATTACTGGTACTTTGATAGCTTAAATATTCTAATTACATTAGGAAATTTTTCCCATTTCCCCTCTTTAGAGAGATGTACTGTTTCTCAAAAAAAGTGGCAATATTTTTTGTAGATACACATTGGCCTAATATGTAGAAAATGTTTCATTACTATTTCGAGGTAATGCCTATTAATATTTGTCCAACTGGAATGGCATATTTTTCTGTGGTTTCATACTATAGGTAAAAGAATACTTTGTCGATTTCAAACACATGCAGTGACAGACCTTTTCTCTCCAAGAATAACTCAGCTGTCAAAATCAATGTGAGAATGAAATTTGCCACATGGTGTAGTTCCAATAGAATATTATTATTTAAACCCCAGTTGAATTTATTTTTTGACCATTTATAATGGTATAATTTTAAGGTCTGCAATCATTTTTTGTTTTATAGTGAGGGCACAATGTAATTCAAAGCCTGTGCGTATTTAAATACTCTTCTCTCTATTGCGTTTAATTGATTATGCTTTTCAGAGGGAGCCAAAAATAAACAAACAACAACAACCCAAACATTTCTTTTATCAAGGAAATTGGCTTCTGGCTCTTTGATTCCTGCCCAGTTTTCTCCTTCTGGTGACAGAAAAGAGAAAACTCTTTTTTTTTTTTTTTTTTTATTGCTTATGTGGATAAATTCTTCCCTCTCTATGTCAGAGGATGTGATAAGGCAAGAGGCAGGCAGAATATTTAGCACTCACCCAGCTCTTTTTCTTTGAATGCTGTTCTCACATTGAATTCAACTCTAACTCTTTCTGTATCCACTCTGCTTTCTGCTTTACACTTGGGGCTGCCCATCAGATCTCTGGTCTTGACTCAAAATTATAGATTATTCAGGTATCTATTTATCTAGCCACATATATACATATATATACACATATGTACATACATGTCCATATGTATGTATATATTTGATACTACTGGGATTTGAACTCAGGGCCTAGCGCTTGCTAAGTAGATGCTTTACTACACGACCCATACCCCTAGCCCTTTTTTGCTTTAATAGTTTTTCAGATAGGGTCTCATGTTTTCTCCCTCCCTGGGTCAGCCTCAGATTACAATCCTCCAACCTAGGTCTCCACCTGGTTAAGATAACAGGCACATACCACTATGCCTGTTTTGTTAGTTGAAATGAGATCTTGCTAATTTTTTGCCTATACTTGCCTCAACCTCTATCCTTCCAATCTTTACCTCCTGAGTAGCTGGAATTATAGACATGATCCATCATGCCTGGCCTAACCTGATATCTTAAGTGGCAACAATATTGTTCCCTAGACTGAAGTCCTTTGTGGCAGTGATGGCAAATAATAGGCACCCAGGAAATATTTACTGCAGGTGGATTAGTTAAGTAGCAGTAAAACTTCAAGATTTTGCTTCAGGAGATAAAATTTTGAAAACAACAGTCCTTTTAGCATTCTAAATCTCCTTAAATTTATTAGTAAAATGAATATCTAGTGTTCATAAGTGACACTGATATTTTACTTATTTAATGGGATTTTAGGTTCATGGAAAAGATACTTAGAAAATTGCTATATTTTCTCCTTTAAATTTTTGTTGCCCAAGGATACAGTAATAAGATGGACAAGGAGGGAAATGATTTTACAAAATACATACAACTATTATAACGAAGCCACTATTTTATTATTTTTAAAATCTATGCCAAAATGCACCTGGAGTGACATTCAACAAAAAAGAATTTTGTTATATCTCTTAACAAACATTCTAGATCAATTAGCAATTTCAAAAATATTCTGGTTCTTTTGGGAAAAGTTACATGGTAAATCCTTTAATAGAGGTGAAATGTTAGGATTTTTATTACATATAAAAGCCACCTAGAGAAATAATGTTCTCAAATCTGAACCTTACATAAATATAGTAAGAGATGAATTATTATAAATATTGAAGAGTTCAAAACAGGCATAGAAAGAAACCTTGTAACTGTGTATTTTAAATGCTGATGATCTTAAATAAAAATCATATTGAGTGAATCAGCAGATGACGCAGTGATAGCTTAAATGTACCTCGTCCACATCTGTCTTCACTCATCCATACGGAGGCAAATTTCCTGCCATGTCAGTGGATAGTTCTTACTAAGTGACATTTGGTGTGAATTTTTCTACCTGCCCAGATAGTACTATCACAACAAGCTAAATCCTACTTAAATAGATCAGCTCGTTGCTACAATGGAGCCATCAGCAAGTTTTTAGATGCTAATGGGATTACGTTACTTTAGTTTTATTGCAGCCACTGATAAAAGTGTTTCATGTGTGATGAAACACTGGTAAGTACTGTCATTTCAGTTTTTCCTTGTGATTACATAAAGCATAAGGTGAACTTTTAAACTGGTATATTTATTTTACTACATTCCACATGGTAAGCTATATAGTTTTAGATATTTTCTCCTTGACTAAACAGATAAATATGGTCACTTCAAAATAAAAAATATCTAAAACAAGATATGTTATAATAATCTTATTCTAACACTTGTAAAATTAATGACTGTTAATATCTACTTCATCAGTATTTTTAATTTTCAAAATTCTATGTTAATTGGAATTATCTATAATATATTGTGCTTTATGTTTTAGGAAAAGAATGAATATATGAAGTAATAAACATCACAATTCAAAACTAAATGGCAAAAATCAGTCACAGTTTAGTTTTACCCTACATAATTATGTTGACCTTCCAATGAAAGCCTACCAATTAAAGATTAGTGTGGGAAGAGTTTCTTTTATCACCCAAGTATTGCTTCTATACAGTCTAATTGCCTCAAATGGGAAATAGGACTTCACACACATGCACACACACACACTCACACCCTCCATATCCAGATTCTACATTTACAGATTTGACCAAAAGCAGAGCAAAAATATATTTCGTAGAAAATCTCTTTGTTGAACATGTACAGCCTTTTCCTTGTCATTATTTCCTAAATACAAAATAGCAATTATTTACATAACATTTACATTTTATTAGTTATCATGAATAATCTAGAAGTGATTTAAAGCATACAGGGAGGTATGCATGAGATATGTACAAATACTACTCCAATGTATACAAGGGACTTGAGCACCCAGAGATGTCTTGTGTATATATATGCTTTGCAGCATTTAGTTGTCAGAAACAATTTAGACAAATGAAGAAAAGAGGTTTCGGCTGCTGTACCTTCCTTGTAATAAAAATTAAGAGAACCCAGAATAGGAGACCTAATGAATCTTACTTTCCTAGTTCTTGTTGATTCGTAGGAGGAAGGACTAACAGCCACAAGTAGGTATGATGGTGAAATAGACATGGGAAGTCTGATCAGCATTAACAACCTTAACTGCCAAGTCTATACCACAGCCCTTTCTGAAAATTCCCCATGGCTTTGAAAATACTCTTCCATGTTGGCCCTTCTCCAGGCACCCATGCTGTCACTTCACTCCCTCTGGGTCCCCATTCCTAGGCCATTTCTATGACATATAGCCTGTGTCATAGCCTGCAAATGTAGACAGAGAACTGACATTCATTATACAGAAAATAGAAAATGGATTGGTTTGAACCAAAAGAAAGGAAAAGAAAGTCAAATCACAAGAGGCCTATATTCAGTTTCAGGCTTCCTCGTCTTGTTATTTTATTGCCTCTTCTCTACTGTTTCTTCTTTGGAACTGCCTGCAGATGAAGAGAAGATGGCAGAAAGAGTATCCCCTGAGCCAGAGTTGCAGCTCCGGCCTTACCAAATGGAAGTGGCCCAGCCAGCCTTGGAAGGGAAGAATATCATCATCTGCCTTCCCACAGGGAGTGGGAAGACCAGAGTGGCTGTTTACATTACCAAGGCACACTTGGACAGGAAGAGACAAGCATCTAAGCCCGGGAAAGTTATAGTCCTGGTCAATAAGGTATTCCACCAACACAAAGTAGAACATAATTTGATTGTTTTCATTTTAGGTAATAATATTTGTAGCACAAATCGCATAGGTCTAGTTAAATTAGATGCATGGGTAAAATGAGATATTTATTTTACTTTTAATATAACTAAATGATTCACTATAAAATGGAATTTTTCCATAATACAAGAACATTAAATCAAATAGCTATAATTTATGTATACAGATTATGTTTACAAAATACCATCTTCTAGAGTCTCTTTAACCACTGACAGGTCATTGAAGATAGCAAGTCCTTTTTATCCAGAATGTTCTTTGAAGACAAAGAGAAAATTAAGTGATTATTTACCTATTTAACAATGTTCAGAGATTATATATAATATATGTAAATATTTGCTAAGTTATATTAACTATGACTGAAGTTCTTCTTTGATAACTCATATCTTGAGGTATCTGAAGGACTTCTTCATAAGCAGACATGCATTTCCTTCACTGAAAACCAGAATCTAGTTATTTGAGCTTTATTCAGACAAAAGAGAATTTATTATAAATATTTAGATTGGAAATACTAATTTTTTTCATTCTACAGATAAAATTGAGTATACTTTTCATGATCTTTTTTTCTATTCTCATATATTCCTTTATAGAAAATACATAAATAGATTATAAAACCGCCTGTATTTTTGAGATTTTTGATTATGCCAAAACTTTCAGTTGAAACCTGAAAACTAAAAGAATATACTTAAAAACTAAAGAATGTACTTAGAACCCATGATTTGTGTGATTTCCATCATGTAGTCCAAAATGCACTTTGTATGTGTTTGCTAAGTCTAAAGATTCGCCTTTTCCCATTATACCCACTGTTAGACACTTGTTTGTTGTAGTTTTGTTTTTGCTGGTAATGGTGATATATTAGAATTTATTTGCTGATAACCTTTTATAAAGTCCCTTTATAAATAGGATATTACCTTTCAATCTAACATACGTTTAAATTCAATTTCTCCTTACTAGTAGTTTGACTTCGGACAAATTAGTAACTAAGTTTAGTTGCCTCATCCTTAAAATCAACAAAGTAGTTACAATACCCTGAAGTTAGATGTGTATAAAGTGTATGTAAGAGTCTAATAGATAGTAGCGCTCTCATTTTTCCTTCTCACTGTATCAGTAATTAAATCAAATATTTTAACTACAGAACAGAATTGTGAGTGTTAGATCCATAGGAAAGAACAAAGTTAACTGGATTCAAAGGCACCTAAACTGCTGTTTTTGGTACCATTTGACCATTCTCCCTTTTTCTCAAACTCAGCCTTATCATTTATCCTCCCAAGGGCTCTCTTTCCTTGCCTATCATTTCTTTTTTAGTTTCACCAGCCCCCCAAACCATGGAGCTTCAAAACTTATTTTTTCATTCATCTCCTTCCTTTATTTACCTTGTGTCATCACAAGGTCATAGACAATTAGAGTTAGAAGGAGGCCTTTGAGATCCAGCTTTCTTCCTTTACAAGGTGCTTCCTTTCTGCTGGGAAAGTTCTAATATTAAAAGATTTCCAAGGGAGCCCCAACCATTGTTTGAACAACTGCCATTGTTAGAGCCATGAATGTATTCATCCAAATTTGTTTCTCTGGAATCCACACTCACTGGTTAGAGTTCTTTCCTCTGCCATTATGCAGAGAGTAAATCTTAATCCACCATCTTATGCATTCTATGTTATTTTCTTCTGTACCCTTGCATAAATGTCTTCGGTTCATTTCATTACTGCTCATATAACATGGTTTCCAGATCCTTCATCATTCTGAGTTCTCACACCCTTCCTGAAATTTACCTAAGACTCTCTTAAAATACTGTCCAGAGTTGGACAAAATGCTACAGATATAGTCCTACAAATGCAGTGTGTAAGAGAGATGAGGTGTCCACACTCAGCTCAGGATTGTATTTACTTTGACATCACAGACTCACCTTCATTTGAAAATCTGTTAAACTAGAGCTTTCTTAACTTGTTTTTGTGCTACTAATTTTTAAGCCTAAGTGTAAATATGTTTAGCTCTTCATATCTTTCAGATCTCATTTTTAATGCATCTAATGTGCCTTTCTTTCTATAAGATTTCCTTCCCTCAATGCTTTATTCTAGTTAGAAATCTTTCTTCCTGTCAGATCTAAGTGATTTTTACATATGCACATTTATAGCCATGTTGAAATGTTAATGTATCCCCATCATTCATATTCACTTCATTGTTGCATGAACATTTGAGGACATAACTCTAATCCCTGATCTGCTTCCTTATTGCTTTTCTCCTTAGAATTACTAGAAATCTTTCTACCAGTTCTTCCATCTATGTCACAATTGTTGACTATCCAATTTATCTGAATTTTAAAATAACTTCAGCTTTAATTATATTTGATTTAATGAGAAAGTCTTCATCCCAGAAAGTCAATATAGCAAGGTATTATAACCTTTGATCTACAAAAGAGAAATCCTGTTCTATAACACCATTTATTTTCATCTCCCTTTCTCCATCCTTTCCAAAGTTATAGCCTTCAAATGCAGGGAGAAATGAAAACACCACCTGTGCTCCCAGACTTTCCATTTCCTATCTAGGCCTTCCACACCATGAGAAATAAGTCCCAGGTTCCTTCAGATGCTATAAAGCAGCCCCATCTGATTCAGCAGAAGTGGGTAGCAGTTGGGTTTGATTAATCTTGGCAGACACTCTGTCACATCTCAGGAAAAGACTCCAAGAGGACCACACACCTCCCAATTAGCCATGTCAGACTTGCATCTGGCTTTTTCTGTGTCCTTCAGTAGGAAGTCAATGCTAACCAAAGTGGGTATCAGAATTACCCAACCCCTGCAATCTCCTGTGATACTTTTTCTTTTTCTTCTGTAGATCAAAGGATGCTCCTGCTTTGGAATGTTTTGGCTCACCTGATATGGGGAGAACCTCTTGTTGTTATGTCACTCCATGGTACAGAAATTCTCAATTATGGCATTTTAGCATGAGTGCATTAAAAAACAAATCAAATGCATGTCTACTGTCAAGGAATCTATACTGTAGAAAGGATATAAGGGTACATATTAATAATATCTACTCTATGACAATATATGAAGAGCATATCTACTCGATGAAGTAACCATTATCCAATTTTTTCCCATCAGAAAACTGAGGTTCTAAGACTTTAATTGGCCTACTGAGTCAATAAGTAGTATAAATGAGACTTGAACTCTGATCATCTAAGTCAACTGGTCTCTTTTCATTGATCTTCTATTGCTAGAATGAAAAGGCAAGTGATATATCAGGGAAGTTTTCTGCCTACTGGCAATAGGTCAGCTTCTCCCTTTTTTAATTTTCATAATCCTGTGATAGATTAATATCATTTTCATCTTCTTAATGAGCAAATGAAGATGATTGAGATGACTCAGACCTTGTTATGATCATACACAAGTATCAGGAAAAGTACCACTGAAAAGTACCAGTGGCTCTTTTCAGGGTTTTCTTCCTTGTGAATAATGCTGTCTCTTGGCACTAAATATATTACTTATTCTCTTCCTCAGAATCTTTCTTTCTGACTTCCTTCTTGGATTATTTCCTCTGTCTTGCAAAATGGAAAAGATACTCCCAGAAAAATAACTTAGCAATGGTTATATGAGAGAGAGAGAGACTCATCTCTGTAGTATACAAATCTTAAAGCTTTAAATATCACATGGGAGCTTCATTAAATTGAGGAGTCAAGGCTCTATCCTGAGGGCTGGTCCCTACATTTAGTAGTTTATTGAATGGGATTCAGGAGTCAGCATTAAAATTACCAATCTTTTAAGTGATTTTGTGGCAGGTAAACCAGACTTTTCTTTGAATAAAACACCGAATCACTTTCTGTCATTAACCCTTCCACCCTGTAGCAATGGTATTTCAGTCACCAACCTTGATTATTGATCTTAAGTTCACTTTGCTTCCTTGGAATTGATGGATTCCTTTTTAATCTATTCCCTCCCTGCCTCCCCAGACATCCATTCTTAGAAGCCTCCATCACTTCTACTGAATAATAATGCACAGCAGTGTTCTTCCTATGTTGCCATTCTCAGCTATGCATCTCTTACTTAACACAAAAGTAGAGTTCACTTCAAGTAAAAGAATGAATAATAGATACTCTGTGTACTAGTGGCAAGGTGATTACTAATTACATTATCAGATAATTACATTATGAGAACTAGAATGCATTTGTTGAGTCTTGCCCTTGACATTCTTCATGCAGACTCTCTATTTGCCATACTTATAATCCCCTGGGATATAAATCCTCCTAGGACTAGACCCTGAAGAACATCTAGACTCATCTCTCCCTCAGTTCAGGAGATATTCTGAGCTGGTAATATTAGCAATACAGAGTCTGTTGAAAAGTATAAAAAATTTCCATTTCTTTTGCGAAGTCTATTTGTTGTTTTATTCTTACTCAACCATCAAAGCTATTCCATGCTTTTCCAGTAGTTCACTCCCTCACTTCACATCCATCCTAGTGAATGCCTTCACTCTTCATTCTTCCTTTCCTGCTCTTTCTAATCCTTCACTTAGGAATGTTGCCTCTGGCCTGATCCCAAAACAAACAACAGGAACAAATTACCTCTACAGTCTCATAAAGATTCTTTGAACTTTAGAATAAATTTAAAATATTCTGCTTGGTGTTCTCAGCTAGCGAACAAATTAAAAATATGTTCTCTATATCAAACCTTACTTTCTACTCACCTCTTCCTTAATCCATGGCTTATTAGATTCAAATTCCCTCTACACCCTTCCAGTGAGGGGTCAGTTATTTCTTCCTTTTTGTTGGCACTCTGTATTTCTCTTGAAGAATTATTATATTGTCTTATGATAAATTGGTTTTTGTTGCTTAGTTTCCATATATGTGTTCATTTAGATTCAGTTGTTCTGTTATCAAGCATACCTTAAATGCCTTTGTGTTCTAGAAACATTGTCTACATCTAAGAAGCATGCAGTAAATATTTATTTGCAGATGAATAAAAGGAATAATGGATTAGTTATTATGCCTATTTAACTGATATTGTAAACACTTCTCTTTATATATCACACATATTAGGCCTTTAATTAATACTCCTTTTTCTTTGACTTTTTTTCTCTTTCTTTTTGAATCTTTTCATTTTCTAAAGGTAATGTTAGTTGAACAGCTTTTCCACAATGAGTTCAAACCATTTTTGAAGAGATGGTATAGCATTATGAGATTAAGTGGTGATACTCAACTAAAAATATCATTTCCAGAAGTTGTCAAAACTTATGATGTTATTATCAGTACAGCTCAAATCCTTGAAAACTCCCTCTTAAATCTGGAAAATGGAGATGATGCTGGAGTCCAATTGTCAGGTTGGTTGAAGTATTTATTTGTAGAAAAAAGGAATTAAGTAATAATATTAATGATAGTAACCGAGGTGGCATTTGTTAAATAATTTTAAAGTGATGATAAAAAGGTAACTTTGGTTTAGATTATCTTTCATTTTTTTAAGTTTTCATTAAAACCCTCTGCCTTCTGGGAAAAACAAATATAAAGATAAAATTTTAACTATGTCACTTTATTGTACATAAAATACCATTGCAACATAAGTGCTCACTGGATTCTGTATGTTTTATCTGCTAGTTGATCTTATCAGAACTTCCTTTGTCTCCATGGAGTAAAAATATAATCTTTTCTGTTTTATGCAGAATGGATTGTAAAGGTAGGAGAAAGGCAGGGGAAGAGTAAAAGTAATTGTAATAATTAAATACAATTTTAAAAGAAGATAAAACTCTCCCTCTTTAAATAGTGCGGTGACAGTTGATGTAATAAAAACAAAATTTATCGACCTAAAATTATATATTTTATTAAATAGAAAATGTGTAGTCTTGAGAGGTTGCCCAAGCAGGTTGTGAATTTTATTCTATAATGCTTTTTAGCCCTATGAACTTTCTGAATCTTATGTATGAAACAGAGATAAGGAGAGTTTCATGATTAGTACATGTGAACTTTGGTATGTGCAGGTGCCTTGTTACCAAGCTGAATAAGGCCTGTGCCAGTATGATGCCCTCAAAAAGACATCCCCCTGTCAGCTCAGTCCAGTAGCTTCAAGGTACTTCTCTTATTGTAGCTTGTTGGTATGGGAAAACAAACCATTTGATTTTTGTTTTAAGACTTTTCCCTCATTATCATTGATGAATGTCATCACACCAACAAAGAAGCTGTCTATAACAACATCATGAGGCGTTATTTGAATCAGAAGTTGAAAAACAATAGGCTCAAGAAAGAAAATAAACAACTGACCACCCTGCCACAAATACTAGGACTAACAGCTTCACCTGGAGTTGGAGAAGCAAAAAACCAAGTGCAAGCTGAAAAACACATTTTAAAAGTAAGACCTGAATTTAATATATAACGAAAAGAAAACTAAAACAAATGACTTCTTGGGTTTTTGAAGTAAGGATGAAAATTCAAATACCATGATCACCAGTTAAATGAAATCTGTTTCCTTTAACTATAATAAATATACTGTCACCTACAAGACAGTGATATGTCTTAATAAATACCTATGACACTGAACACCACCATAGGAATTATGGAAAGTGGATAAAATAATGGGAAATTGAGACAAATAGAAAGCTTTATTTTCAACTCTTTTGCTTCTGCGGTTAAACTTCACAATCTACTTGATATAGATGCTTAAACTATGAACATTTCTAGTTTACACTCATGATAGCATCTCACTCTATGCATTTCAAAATTTATTTTTTGTGTCTATTCTGTTATATATAATTCTAAGAATCTGGGTTATTCAAATAGGAAATAGAGATATGAAGATCTTTCATTAAAGATAAACTTGTTAACTGTCCCAAATAGTAATACCAATAAAGCACTTCTATCTCAAGTGTTAAATGAACCAGTACCCCAAGCAATTGCATTTGAATTTTAAATCCTTACTATAAATTGAATTCAGGAAAAGAATCACAGGAAGGACAACATTCAGAGGCATAATTATTGGCTCCAAAATATAATTTATTACTGTATCCCAGTAAGGGCTAACTGCTATTTATAATCCAAGTACAAGGGTTAAAGTTGCATCTTATTTTGCCTTGCCTTTTTATGTGTAGAAGAGGCTGTGAATATGATCTGTGAACATCAAGATGACTTTTATATCTCTGTAATATGAGAATCCCATAGCCATTCTCTGAAAGCTGCTATACTCTTTCTATGCCCAGTATTCTAGTAGCAAAATGGAATATAAGGGATGAAAAGAAACATACTGTTTTCCTAGATTATCCATCAACTTGATTTAGAAGTTCCTTTTTACTATATCAGGACAAATATCATGGACATTAGCTAATCAGATCCACAGTAAAACAATACTAAAGTGTTATATTTAGCAAGTGGTGCTACATATTACCTGCATGAAATTTTATGCTATAAATTATGTACTACAAATTTCTTATACAAAAATATACTAAATTGATTATAAGGGAACAGTAATTATTTGATTGTTAAAAATATCTCTTTTCCAGATATGTGCCAATCTTGATGCATTTACCATTAAAACTGTGAAAGAGAATTTTGATCAACTCAAAGAACAAATAAAGGAGCCATGCAAGAAGTTTGAAATTGCAGATGACACCAGAAAAGTATGTGCTTAACATTTTATATCTATTTGATTGGCCACTGTGTTTGGTCTGTGACCAAACTCCACTTTTTCTTTCTTTTTTTTTTTTTTTCTCTTTTTACAGTGCTAGGACTAAACCCAGGGCCCTGCTGATGCTAGGCAAACTCTCTACTGCTGAACTACATCCTCACTCCACAAATTATTTTATTTAACTCTGAAAAAGAACACTATCTATTCAAACTGCACTAGCAAATTTGAGTATATTTTATTCACTGGCACTTTTTGTGATTTATTCAGTTTTACTTGATAAGCTTTGTGCATGCTTCCACACATAATTATCTAGAAACATTTCTCAGGATTTTACAAATTGCCTCCTTTTACATTATTGAACTTTTTGATGTACTTTACATTGAAGTATAACACACAGAGAAAAGTCTAATTTCATAAGTGCACTGATTGTTGGATTTTTATAAAGTGAGCACCCCTATGCAAGCAAAATTCAGATCAAAAGACAATACACTGTCTGTCAGCTCTCCAAACCCCCTCATTCCCTCTTCCAGTCACCAGCTCCCAAGGAGAACTATCACCCTGATTTTTAAAACCCAAAGATGAGTTCTGGCTGATTTTGAACTTTATACACTTGAGTCATAAAGCATGCATTCTTTTATTCTTTTGTATGTTTATTTTTTCAAACTACCACAACTTTTTATTTTGGAAGAAATAATCCTGAAATTAGTTCTTCAAAGAGGAATGTTTCTAAAACTAGATTGTAGGTTTTCTAAATAACTGTGCCATTAATTCAGTATGTTCTTTAAAAATTACCTTTAACAATCAAAGGTTGTTAAAATCACTGACCTACTTCTATAAATCTTTAAGGAAGCTTAAAGGTGAGGTCCATGGTGTTAGTGTGGGTGTGGCTTGATGGTGGAGGTGAGAAGGAAGCTGACAAAAACATGTAATGTACAAAGACATGATCAGAGATTATCCTGTTACTTTGTTCAGGTAATGATTCTGAATCAAATTTGTTATAATTAGTACATTATTCCAACAAACACAGTGCTATTCTATAACAACAGAAAGGTAAGAAGAAGCATTTAATTTATTTTTAGGATCCATTTAAAGAGAAACTTCTAGAAATAATGACAAGCATTCAGACCTACTGCCAAATGAGTCCAATGTCAGAGTGTGGAACGCAGAATTACGAGCAATGGGCCATTAAGACGGAAAAAAAAGGTAATTTTGGTTTTGATCTAACAGTTTAACCCAAGTTTATGCCAAGATTTCCCATGATTATATCACAAACTCACAAGTAAACTGAAAGCAAATGGAACATGAAATAGAATTTCTGTGCTCTACATATGACAAGCACAAACATGTTCTAATTCCTTATCTAAGGAAAGATATACCAATTCATCCAGTTTTCCTTTTTATTTACTATATATTAAAGTATTAAGATAGCTATTAACTGCTCTCTGTCTCCAAAATCAGCTCCACTAATGTTTTTCATGCCATTACTCTACGGATCAGGCACAGATTCTTGCTGGTGCAGCGCTCCCACAGCACTTCTCTGAGTTGGAAAACAAGTATTTTGAAGCCATAATGCTTTCAAGTCTACAACACAATTGTAGGAAGTTGTATGCTTATTACGTCACTTGCATAAAGTATTTCTCCACAGCTGCTAAAGAAGGAAATCGCAGAGACCGTGTTTGTGCAGAACATTTGAGGAAGTACAATGAAGCCCTACAAATTAATGACACAATCAGAATGATTGATGCTTATAACCACCTTGAATATTTCTATAATGATGAGAAAGAAAAGAAACTTGCTGTCTTATGTGATAGTGATGAGAGCGGTGATGATGGTGATTGTGACGGTGATAAACATGAACACAATGTAAAGAAACCTTTGAAACTGGATGGCACCGACAGATTTCTCATAACTTTGTTTTTTGGTAAGACTCAGTGTAACATGTATTACATAGCTCATGCATTTACCTCGCTTCAGGAACCTACTGCTTCTTACAAGTGTTACAAAGGCCTTCTTAACATTTCATTTTGAAAGAAGAAATCCCACAAAGATTGTGGTTGTTTCTTTTCTTTACTTTTTTGGCATTTCTTTCTTTCTTTCTTTTTTTTTGTCTTTTCTACTTTTATTTTATCATTTTTACATTTACTTACACATGTATACATTGTTTGTGCCACCCTCACCCCCACCCCCACTTCCGGGCAGAACCTGTTCTGCCCTCTTGTTCTCCAATTTTGTTGAGGAGAAAAGATAGGAGAGAGTGAGAAAGACATCGTTTTTGCTAGTTTGAGATAAAGATAGCTATACAGAGAGATTCCTAGTGTTGCTTCCATGCACTTGCGTATTGCAACCCACATTGGTTCATCTCTGCCAGACCTCTTCACTACTTCCTGGTCCCCTTCTCATAGTGGCCTCTGCCAATTTCAGATTACTTTATTCACTCCTCTACAGTAAGAACATCAACTACTTTCAAGTTTTACATTTCCTTTCTTTTCTGTATTTCTCCTGTGCATGTTCTCCCCTTAGTGTGCAACCCATGTCCAATAATATTACTGCATTTGTTTTGGTCTGTAATCCACATATGAGGGAGAACATGTGATTTTTGGCCTTCTGAGCCTGGCTAATGTTGCTTAAGATGATGTTCTCTAGTTCTATCCATTTACTTGTGAATGACAAAATTTCATTCTTCTTTGTGGCTGAGCAAAATTCCATTGTGTATAAATACCACATTTTCTTAATCCATTCTTCAGTAGTGGGGCATCTTGGCTGTTTCCATAGCTTGGCTGTTGTGAATAGCACTGCAATAAACATGGTGTGCAGGTACTTTTGTAATAACTCAAGTCACATCCCTTTGAGTATATCCCTAGGAGTAGTATTGCTGGATCATATGGCAGATCTATGTTTAGTTTTTTAAGGAGCCTCCATATTGTTTTCCAAAGTGGGTATACTAGCTTACAGTCCCACCACCAGTGTTTAAGAATTCCTTTTTCCCATATCCTTGCTGACATTTGTTGGTAGTGGTGTTCTTGATGTAGCCATTCTAACAGGGATGAGGTAGAATCTTAATGTGATTTTGATTTGCATTTCCTTTATGGCCAGGGATGGTGAGCATTTTTTTTTCATGTGTTTTTTGGCCATTTGGATTTCTTCCTTTGAAAAAGTTCTGTTTAGTTCAGTTGCCCACTTCTTTATTGATTCATTGATTTTGGGGGAATTTTTTTTGAACTCTCTATATAGTCTGGTTATTAGTCCTTTGATGTATAGCTAGCAAATATTTTCTCCCATTCTCTGGGTGGTCCCTTCAATTTAGAGACCATTTCTTTTGTTTAGAAGCTTTTTAGTTTTATGTACTCCCATTTGCCTATCCTTTCTCTTAGCTGCTGGGCTGCTGGAGTTCTGAGGAAGTCTTTGCCTATACCTACTGTTTCCAGGGTCTTTCCTGTACTAACTTCAAGGTTTCGGATCTGATATTAAGGTCCTTAATCCACTTTGAGGTGATACTAGTACAAGGTAACAGGCATGGATCTAGTTTCAGTTTTCTGCAGATAGATAGCCATTTTTTCCCAGCAATATTTGTTGAAGAGGCAGTCTTTTCTCTATCGTATGTTTTTGGTGCCTTTCAAAAATCAGGTGGGCATAGTTGTGTGGATTCATATCTGGGTCCTCTGTTCTGTTCCACTGGTCTTCATAACTGTTTTGTGCCAGTACCATGCTGTTTTTATTTCTATGACTCTATGGTATAGTTTGAAGTCGGATATTGTGATACCTCCAACATTGCTCTTTTTTGCTCAATATTGCCTTGGCTATTTGCAGTCTATGTGTTTCCAAATGAACTTTCAGATAGATTTTTCAATCTCTGTGATTAATGTCACTGGAATTTTGATGGGTATTGCATTGAACATGTAGATTGCTTTTGGTATTATAGCCATTTTTACTATGTTGGTTCTACCAGTCCATGGGCCTGGGAGATCTCTCAACCTTCTGTAGTCTTCCTCGATCTCTTTCTTCAGGAGTTTGTAGTTCTCTTTATAGAGGTCATTCACATCCTTTGTTAAGTTTACTTCTAGGTATTTGATTTTTTTTTTGAGGCTATTGAAAATGGAATTGTTTTCCTATATTGTTTCTCAATTTGTTCATTGTTGGTGTATAGAAAGGCTAGTGATTTTTGTAAGTTGATTTTGTATCCTGCTACATTGCTGAAGCTGTTTATGGTGTCTAGGAGTTTTTG
Source organism: Castor canadensis (assembly GCF_047511655.1). Classification (NCBI taxonomy): domain Eukaryota; kingdom Metazoa; phylum Chordata; class Mammalia; order Rodentia; family Castoridae; genus Castor; species Castor canadensis. The sequence continues at coordinate 116,473,408 of NC_133389.1, read as the reverse complement.
GGTGGAGTTATTCGGGTCTTTGAGGATCATGTTGTTTGCAAATAGGGATAGTTTTGACTATTTCTTTACCTATTTGTATTCCTTTTATTTCTTCTTCTTGCCTTATTGCTCTGGCTAGGAACTCTAGGACTATGTTGAATAGAAGTGGGGAGAGTGAGCACCCTTGTCTTGCTCCTGACTTTAGAAGAAATGGTATCAGTTTTTCCCCATTAAGTATGATGTTGGCTATAGGTCTGTCCAGATTAACAACTTGATGTGTCATCATAATAAACCAATTGATCATCCAGTTTTATTGCCAAGATAATTATAATTAATTTATTAATTAGAACATCTTGATTATTAGATATAGCACAAGATTAACTGAAAATGATTCACATCTCTTTGCATCATTACATAAAAATTTCCAGTGTTAATATTTTATATATTACTAATATATACTAATTTCATTTTTTAATAGTTTTCAAAATTAATTCATTTCTTCCTTAATTTAGCATTGAATTTATGTGTGTTTACTATGTATGGCATGATGTTCTACAACATATATGTGTGGTGTGTGTGTGTGTGTATGGAATATATGTGTGTGTTTTGTAGACTAGCTGTATCAAGATAATTTATATTAATTTCTTAAAGAAAACAAGAAAATGTTGAAAAAACTGGCTGAAGACCCAAAATATGAAAATGAAAAGCTAACCAAATTGAGAAACACTATATTGGAACAGTATACTAAAACTGAGGAATCAGCACGGGGAATAATTTTCACCAAAACAAGACAAAGTACATATGCCCTTTCCCAATGGATTGCTGAAAATGAGAAGTTTGCAGAAGTAGGAGTCAAAGCCCACCATCTGATTGGAGCTGGACACAGCAGTGAGTTCAAGCCTATGACACAGGTATAAGTATCCTTTGGGGCTTCTTTTCTTATGCTGTTAGTCCTCGTCACAAATTGTTTGTAATGTTTTCATTAGTTTGCTCACCACTGCACAAATATGGTTACAAAGTAAAACAGTTAAAATAAATTTTGAGTTTAATATCAGGCTTATCATATTTGATAAGCTAAGCATTGTCTAAGGACAATACTTGGAGGAACTTCATAAATTGAGTTTCTCTTGCGAAAATGAGTGATTTTTAACTTAACAATGTAGACTAGTAGTTACAACATAAAATCAAGTGGAAAAATCAAACCTTCAGTAAAAGGGTATTCACTATAATTAGAACTTGCAAAAATATGTTTGCATCAAATGAAATCTGTAACATAATTTGCAAAAGTTAAATTATTTGTGCATTAGAGACTTGGCATTTGAGAGGCTCTCTTCTCCTTTTAGAGGTTTTTTATTTTATTATTCTATTGTGTGCATAATTAAAAAATATTTGGAAGAGAAATAAAGGCACTTGTAGACATTATAAGCATAAATTATGATGTCTTACTAAAGTAAAACATTCTTTTGAGGGTTAAAGTCATATTGCCCCTGAGTCTTACTAGACAAAGAATGAGTCACTACCAATCCAGTCGATGGAACAAACTGAATCTGTCTTGGTGTTTGTTTAGGGAAAAAACTCTCGAAATTATCTACTGTAACTCTCAACATACCCTGTACATGCACTTATGTGAGAATTGCCTCTAAAATTTAGTGTCAGCAACAACACTGTTTTCCTTTGGTAATAAGTTTGTTATCAAACTCATCAGATGAGAGCCAGGTAATGTGTTTCCCATTTTTTCCCTTGCTTCTAGGAACCTTGAAGGCAAATTAGAAGTTCACTCCAACAGCCTCTGTGTTAATCTTTACAAGTCATACCTCTATATTCTTTCACTTTGCTTTCTATTTTTCAGTTTCTATTGTATTTATCAGCATTATGACTTTTATTGCAAGTGGCCTAAGCACTTATTTTAAAGGAGATGAAGTGCAAACGAAAAGTCCATGATTAAACTACTTACTACTGCTGGTCCACTTCAATCTGCAGACTACTTGCCAAAACACAGAGCACACTCCCTCACTCTCTGCAGCCTCGCTTTGCAAATTGGGGTGTACTTACCTATCAGCAGAGGAGTTAGCATCTACTTGATGTGATTTCAGATTTCACTGTACCTGAAGTTTCATTATTAAAGTTACTCCTTGAAATTTAGGGGTGGACATCTGCTAAAATCCAAGGGCATGTCAATTTTGTATCAGTAGATGTGAGGGCACGAGGGAGAAATTACCAAAGACTCAAAAGAGGCCTTTTCTCCAGGGTTCTCCAGCAGTTAGGAGTCAAATAAAAAAATCATGCTGCCTCTGAGAAGAAAGAGAAGGGGATGAGAGAACAAACATTGGTCTAGCAGGTTTATTTTTATGTAATATATGAAGACAAAAGGTAGTGTGAATGAATACCAAATGCCACCTGGGCTGGCAGCTTTGGTGAGACTGAGTATAAAAATTAAACTTCACTGGCCAAATTAGGCTAGGTTTATGCTCAGCTATTCTTCCAAGGCAAGGGCCAGAGGACATATTTTAATATATTTACATTAACTTTCAAAATTCATATCTTTACTGAAGATTGTTTGCTGTGATAATGTTTCTAATTACCTATTCTTCCATTTTGTTTACATTGTTCCTTTGAATAGACCATACCTCTACCTTGTTCAAAATTAGAGGTAAAGCATAGCACTGCTCTCCAGTCTACCAGCTCCACTCCCTGGAAGCAGCTAGTGTTTTCAGTTTCTCATGTGCCCTTTCAGGAATATTCCAGATGTTTCTTGCCTGAATGAAAAAAAACTCAACAATCTACAAAAGCATCACCACACCTTATTCTCTGACTATTATAGATTTTGAAGTTAACACAGTAAAAAGGAAAACTCACTTTGGTTTCTCATCATTATATCATATCTCTTTTGGACTGGCAAAAGCTTCTCCTTTCTTCCCTCCAAATCACCCATCAATTTATTTCCTTGGCATAAAGGATGGTCTTCCCACCTCCAGACTGAAGGATGGAAATATTTTTGTTATTGTGCGGTAATCCCAGATTGGAAATCAAATGTTGTCTCACCATCATGTCTTTGTTCAATGCCAAAAACAGATGGCAGCAAATCCGTGTCTGATCTAATCCTTTGATTCACACTGACCAGTTGCAATTTATTATTTCTCCTCCTAATTAGAAGATTTGAATGTGTTTAGCATCACAAAATTTAATTTATTAAAATGTTTTCCACAGAATGAACAAAAAGAAGTCATTAGTAAATTTCGCACTGGAAAAATAAATCTGCTTATCGCAACCACAGTGGCAGAAGAAGGACTGGATATCAAAGAATGTAATATCATTATCCGTTATGGTCTTGTCACTAATGAAATAGCCATGGTCCAGGTATATTCAGATACCTCTATTTCGTATGTTACTTTTATTCCTGTGTTTCTATTTTAATTGCTTTCTTTTAATTAAAAAGCACAAAACATCTTTTTAGTTTTAAGTATATATCTCTTTTTCTGCTAAAAGAGCAGTCTTTAAGAGCTGTGCAATACTGACATTTGTATTATTGTTGGCTAATTCTTATGATAAGCAGATAATTCTTGCATTTTTAATCAGTAACTCTTTTCAATTATCTATTTTTGTGTCTTGAGACTTTTCAGGATTGTGGCACTGGCCCCATTTGTAAGAGTCAAAAGAGCCCTTCTCATTCCTAGGATGTCCGAGAACTACTATAGGATCAGGAGCTGAACCACACTGTCCCACAAGTATCTAGCAAAGTAACAAAGTAATGCACCCAGATCTTAGTTAGGGAACCCTGTTGTTTCTGTGTTTTCTTCCGCTGATCATTCAACTTTTCCATATGTTTGAAATTTTTCATGATAAGATGTTGAGCGGATGCAGACTTAGAATATAATAAATAAGTAAATAATAAATAAGCAAGATGTCTTAGTTTCCAGTTTCTCTCTTAACAATCTATGTTAACAGTAATGTGCTCTTTTGTTTAGTATGTCAACAAGTTATGATGAATAATAGATATAATACTCATCCTGTAACATTAACTAGAGGGTTTTTGCTAATACTTTAAATTGTATCCTCAGAAGGAAGGCAAGTCACAGAAAACTAAGATGACTAGATACGAAGTAATTTTATCAATTACTTCAAGATTTGTCAAGAGGTTTTTTACTCTGAATGCATTTTTTCCTTGAGGATAATATAGTTGATAGGCTCCTGAGCCAAAACTCAAAAACTTCTACTCAAAATGTACCTGAGTAACACCTTAGTTAAAAGCATATTTTCATGGGAATATGTCCTCCAAATCAATGTAGACCTCCAGGACCCTATTTGCACTCTCACCAGCCCTAATGCCAGCCAGAGATGCCCTTCCCACCAGGCAGAAGGTCACTGCCCTGGCTCCCATGATTTGGGAGGGTTGCTTTGGGGACAAAAATGCTGGACAGGATGGCCCTTATATTGCAGACGCTTTTCAAGGCTTTTGATAGCTCAGAGGAGACTGAACTACCATAACTCTAGATATTGCTTCTATATTAAAGCACATTGAAGTTTTAAAAAGCCTACTCACAAGGAATGAATAATAACTAACTTTTCCCAAAATAGATCATTTGAAGGCTAGGATGCTAACCAATGAATATCATTCCAGGTGAAAACCAGGAGACTTTGTAGCGAAGCATAGCCTTTCATTTAATTGATTTTTTCATGTTTGCAGGCCCGTGGCCGAGCCAGAGCTGATGAGAGCACCTATGTCCTGGTTGCCCACAGTGGTTCAGGAGTTGTTGAACGTGAGATAGTTAACGACTTCCGAGAGAAGATGATGCATAAAGCCATACACCGTGTTCAAAATATGAAACCAGAGGAGTATGCTCATAAGGTATTATTCTTGGCCATCTCTGAATTTATTTTTCATCTAAAAATGGCTGTATGTGGTTGTCATTGGTATCTCTGTGGCTACTTCTCCAGGCAGAAATAGCGCTGAATTATAAGTTCCTGTTTGAGGAGCTGTGCTTAGTCCAGATTCACACACAAAGAATCAACATCTATGGTGGGCAGGAAATTATCAGGGAGCCTTTGGTTCATTCCAATGAAACCAAGAATAACCTTTGATAATACAAATTTAGGCTTCCCTTGATCCAAAAAGACTAGTGCAACTCACCCATTCAACCTAATCTGGCAGTTTTGGTTTGCTCCAATCCCTTCTTACAGCCACAATTTTTTATTCCTGAAATATTTGCAAAATGCCCACTACCAAGCAGTATTCTGGGAATAAAGAACATGGTGACACACATGACAGATAAGACCTCTATTGCATGAAACTTACATTAAGGTTCAGAGAAGACAAAAAGTAAATTAATTAAACAACAACATGCATTTTTCATAGAGATAAGTGCTACGAAGTTAGAATGCAATGATACAGAACAAGTCACTAGATGGCTACTTTAGATTGGGTGTTTGAGGAAGACCACTTAGAGAGAGTGACATTGAGGCCAGATCTGAATGATTAAAAATATGTAATATGTCATCTAGTTGTATCTCAATTTACTAACACAGTTATTTGAATTGTGTGAAAGAATACAGTGAAAAAAGAATATATTTCTGCAATATTTCAGGAAATCCTTCATACCACTGAATTAAAGACTGTAACTACTATAATAGCAAACAATCCATTTAGAAGAAAATTCACACCCTTGCATACGGGTGTGAATGTTAGTTTCTTAACATTGGAATTGGCTCTACCCTAAATAGAGTTTCAGGAAAGGGATGCTTTCAAATTGGTGTGCAAAGCTATAACAAACTCCAAGTTTTCCTGGCCAGGTTTCTATACAAACTTGTATGTCAAAACCCCTTTAAACATAAAGCAAACCAAACATTTTGGAGCATCAAACTTTTTTCATCAAATAATGCCACTAGAAAGTTATTACCTCACATTTAGTATCCTAAGAGAATGAGTCAAGTAGGTATTTGTAAAGGCTGATGTTTCAAGACTAGTTTTTTAGGGTAAATGCTAGGACAATCTTTGGAGTTTATGGACCAAATTTTCCCAGACACTCTTTAAAATGAAACAGTGTATTAGGCAGCCTTTCATTATTTTAATAAAATACCTGAGGTAAGCTACTTTATAAAAAAAAAAATAAGAGTTTTATTTTGGCTTATAGTTTGGAGGTAGAGATCCAAACAGAATGAAGAAGGTTCTGATTAGGACATCCCCTGAGCTATATCACATCATGGCAGGCGTGAATGCATATTGATGTGTCTGTGTGATCTGTCTCCTTATAAAGCCACCAGGATTCAATCATAGAGGCTCCATCCTAATGTCCTAATTTAATGTAATCACTTTTATAACACCCTGCTTCTAAATATGATAGCCAGATTCAGTTTCCACCCTCTTAATGCTATTAACATAAGACTTTGGTGATTCAATTCCTGAATGAATTGCGGGGAGGGGGGGGAAGTAATGTCAAACCATAACAGACATGGCCTTTTGGGGACCCCAGAATGGACTACCTTTCTTGGTCTTCTTTGGCTAAGAGACCTATCCTTTAAGACAAATGCAGGTAGATAAACTCAGAGCAGGAATGAAAATGTAGTGGGGTGCATGTACTATCATTCTGTTCAAAGTCCCTCACAAACATTGTTACGAAGTCAAAGCCACTAGAACATGTCCATTCTTCCAATTTCAGAATTCTTGACACAATGTTCAGGCAAACACATAAGGTAAGAATTGACACATAAGGTGAAATTTATTTTCCATGTCATATGCAGACTCTACATAACTGGAAGCCTTAAAATCATACCAGACTTCTAGGAGCAAGATGAGGATATTAAACACTTCCTCTGGCATTTGACCCCATTTTTTTCTCCATGATTTCTTTTTATTTGGGCTTAGACTGATTACAGTAGAACATTATATACTAAACTTTTCTGGGGTCAATGCCCCATTTTTGCTTCTTAGACCACAAGCTAAGTGTATAGTTTCACAAAGAGCTAGGATCTCCAAATTTTGGGAGACTTACTTCAATAAAACTGAAAAAATAAAAATATTAACTATTCTTTTCTCTATACAGATTTTGGAATTACAGATGCAAAGTATATTGGAAAAGAAAATGAAAATTAAGAGAAGTATTGCAAAGCAGTTCAAGGGCAATCCATCATCAATAACTTTTCTCTGCAAAAATTGTAGTGTGCTAGCCTGCTCTGGGGAAGATATTCACGTAATTGAGAAGATGCATCATGTCAATGTGACACCAGAATTCAAGTGAGTCCAGAAAGACCCATTTTTAAGTTTCTCTACTAATGGTGATGTCATTGTATTATAACTATTCTTCCAAAACAGTGTGAGTGACATTTTTTTTCAAAATTTCTCCCCTTTTAGTCCCCAATTGTATTCCAATGCTTAATTTTTTTTTTTTAAATAATCTACATTGGGACAAGAAAGGAGAAATGTAAGACTCCAAGCCATTTTGATCCAAGTTACATAATTTGTGGAAGTTCTTATTTCTTCTCAAATTTTTGAACAAATTTAATCAAAATCAAGCTAAAATAAGCAATAGATTTAAAAGAAGTCACAAAAGGCAACACAACACTAGAAAGTTATGTGTAGAAAGGAAACAGGAGGAAGAAAAGGAATAAAGTGTGGGTTAACACACACAGGTGCGTGTGCATCAGTTAGGACCCATGGGCTGCATATTGGTATTTTGCTAGTTCTCAATGGCAATTTTTCTTCCTTGATAATTTTAGAGAACTCTACATTGTGAGAGAAAACAAAGCACTGCAAAAGAAATTTGCTGACTACCAAACAAATGGAGAGATTATCTGCAAATGTGGCCAAGTGAGTAAATTGTTGTAGTCTCAGTTTTGAATAAAAGGAATGTTAAATTGAATGCACATTTAATTTTTCCTTTCATTCTCTCTTTTGTTTTCCAGGCTTGGGGAACAATGATGGTGCATAGAGGCTTGGATTTGCCTTGTCTTAAAATAAAGAATTTTGTAGTAGTTTTCAAAAATAATTCAGCAAAGAAACAATACAAAAAATGGGTTGAATTACCTATCACATTTCCTGATCTTGACTACTCAGAATATTATATGTTTAGTGATGAGGATTAGCATTTTGATTCAAGATTATCTTAAAATATTGTCAATTTAACATTTAATGCATTTTTGATTCATGTTTCCTATTGAACTGATGTGAGAGCTAATAAAATATTGCTCTACTTTGCAGTGAGCTCTTTCTAGAAACACAATATATGATGTTCTCAATTATCCATCTTTTGGTTGGCAGAGGTAAAGAAAATCTACAAATAGTAGTCATTAGCATGGAGCATTATCGTACTGTGGAAAGAATACTGAAGTACAAATGGGAATCCAAGGTGCCAATTTCAGCTCTGTCACTAATATTTATATTAAAATTAGGCAAATAAGTTTATCTTTTTGAACCAGCTTCCTTAATAGTGGAATGTTTATCATGCTATCTGCTTTTACTTTTATTAGCTTTCTATTGCTATATAAACAACTTGCCACAAAATTAGTGGTTTAAAACAACACCCATTTATTATCATACCATATATTATAGACCAGAAGTCTATGTAGGGTTTTCTGCGCAGGGTCTCCAAGGCTGAAATCAAGGTGTCAGCCAGACTATGTTATCATCTGGAGGCACAAGGGAAGACTGCATTGCCAAGCTCACTCGGGAAGTTGCCAGAACTTGTTTCTTTGCAGATGTCTGACTTGGATCCCTGTTTTCTTGTTGGAATGTCCACTGAGAATTGCTCTCAGCTCCTAGGAATGCCCTTACCCTGGGGCCTGCTCAAGGTCTCTTCCTAACACAGATATTTTCTTCAAGGACAGCAGGAGAAACTCTCAAGATTGCTAAGAAGGAGTTTTTTATATAACTTAACTGTAAAATAGAAATAGTTAGCCCATTGTATCCATAGGCCATGCTCACACTCAAGATGAGGGGATTGTTCAAGGTATCACAACTGAATTGGTGTGATTCAGACAGAAAAATTGAAGACCATCTTAGAATTCTACACCCCCCCCCACACAGCACTGTCCAGTTCTTACCAGTAATTGTACTTATTTATAAGAAAGCACTTTGACATATAGCAAGCACCATAAAAGATAGTGTCATTAAGGGGCTTCAGCCTTACTTTCTCAACCTCCAAAAACATAACACTATGCTAAATGACAAAGTGGTAGTTAAATTCAGACTGCTTCTAATGCCCATGAGGTTACCTGTGTCCATGGAGAGAGCAGATCACTGCTCTGTCCAGGGTTTACACGGGATTTAGCAGACACCAGATGCTTGATGTTACTGGAGAATAAAGATAAAATGGCTGCCCCTACCCCACCCCAGTGCCTGGCAGATTAACCTCCCTGAAAGGTGACACTTCCAGTGTTTCTGAATGAAGTATCATTTGGAGATTGACACAGGGCCCAACATCTTCACTACAGGACCTTTTTCCAGAGAAAAGCAGCCTCTTATCATAGAAGAGCTGCAGGAGCAAGATAGTAGCCACAAGTGACCATTTTAACTGACATTAAGTCTCACTGATGGTTTTATCTGTATGGAAATACTTTTCTCCTATGGCTAAGAAGAACCAAAGTTTTGGAGGAGTGAAGAGAAAATTCTTCTGTAGCTTTGATGGATTAGCTGACTTTGGTATTATAGGAGTTTTGAATCTTTTTGATAAGAGCTAAGGAAAAATGAATATTAAACAATCGGAGCTCTTGGAAATGCAAGAGGACAAAAGATTTGGTTTTCCTAAAATACTTTCAAAAACTCCATCTGACTCAATTTAAAGTATTGCTGTATTTTAGAATGTTTTGGAAACTATGCAAGAAACCAAATGCATAAAATAGCTAAATGTACTACTGTAACATATGTAGACTGTTTTTGAGGTATCAACAAATATCAGGTTTTTCCATTTATGTTTGCTATTAACTTTGCTCAATAAAAATGTTACTTTTTACTTTACAGTTTTAAAATAGATGCTTCAGATAGTATTAAACATAATATTTGATGGTACCTGAAAACTTGAACTATGGTGCTCATATTTCATTTAATAACAGCTGTAATTATTGCATTTTGATGATTGTTACTGATTATATGTTAATAATCATAATATTTTAGTTCGGCTAACAGAATGTGCTCATGACACACAGACATCAGTCAGTAGTTAGAATGCCTGAGTTTTAGTTTCCATAAGGAGGACTTCAATTAATTGAATGACTTTGAGAAGCTTCATCTCATAGTCCATGCTTCCAGCTCCCTGCCTGCTTGTTTTAAGACATTGTCTAATGACTTGGGGTCATATCAGCTCTGAGCTAAATACCTGCTGAGGCACTGCACACTTGAATGTAGCTCATGTCTGTTGAAGGATTTCTCAGGTGTCCTGCAGAGCAGATGCACTGGTTATAGTCATGTGTCTCAAGGCACATTCAGATGGCCTGAAAGTGTCAGAAAATTTTAGAATAAATGCTGCTAAATGAGATAATTGGAAAACCTTGTGGATATAAAATATTAAACACAGAGGGGGTAAGCTTATTCAAAGTACACTGTATGCATCTATGGAAACATCACAATGAAAACACTGTGTACTATTAATGTGTGCTAATAAAACAGTAAAAAAAGTTCACTGTGGAAATAAAGAAATGTGAGGCACAAATCCAAAAAAGTCTCAGCTCTTTTTAGACCAAATGCAATTAAAATACAACAATTTCAATTTTGTACAAATATATCGAAAATAAGAGATAACAGAAACATGAATAGGAAATAGTTTCCCAGAGAACAAAGAGTACATGACGTAAGTAATGAAAATGAAATGTACTTATAAGATGATGAATGTCTTCTCTGAAATTAAGTAGTCCCTATAGCAGAACATTATGCCATAGAAAAAAAAGTTTCAAGTGTTGTTTTCAATTCAGTTGAACATGGTGCCAAGAATTAGTGAGATTTTCTTGTCATTGCCTAGGTGCTGTTGGGGAAGAGCAATAGAGAGTAAGAAAATATCAGCATTGCCCAACCTGAAAGTTAATTGCTTATCATGTATTATTGATTTTTTTTCTACAGAATGATCTTGCTACAATCTTTTCTAGTCACTCTGATCCTTGCACAAATACATGCCTTTGCTCCTGGGTAGAAGTCATTCTTTCCCACCTCTCAGCAAATACCTTTTATGATCTTCAAAGACAAACCACAGTGTCACTTCCCAGAATCTAGTTCAGTTCACAATTCCAGAACCAAAATGGAGAGAACATGTAAGGAAATTATTGTTTACTCACCCCAAACATAATAAAAGGCTCTCTTCCAAAATCTGGTAAACAAGTATGTGAGTCATAGCAAGGAAGACAAAACAAGAAAAAGATTTTATTTTCTTCTAAGCATTATAAAGTTAAATTGAATTGATTATAAATGTCTTGTCTTCTTCATTGTGTATATTTCTCCTTAATTGTCTTACTAGACATGTGACTTTATATTTTGGGTTTTATGCATAGAGTATGGAGTGAGATAAACTTGAATTTGGATCATCACTAGCTGTGTGACTGTGAAATGAAGTCATTTACACTCTCTGAGGCCAGGGGAATTAATGCCTACCTGATGGAACGGTCATAAAAATTTGGATCCTGCCCAGAATATATCTGGTAGTTTGCACTTAGCAAAAAGTAGCCACAGAATATAGGAGCAGGAGTTTCTGGAAGAGTAGCAGCAGTTATAATAGCTGTAGACATAGGAACAGCATAATAAACTAGACCTATGTTAAATATACAGGACTAGAGACCCCTACATCATCTGTTAGCCTGTAGGTGTGTCCCAAGAAGTAAGTAGTAACCATAACAAAACAGGTATGTTAATACATGCTAATAGCATGACTATGCCATTCAGTGCAGCTCAGGGAAGGATTTAATGCCCATCTCTTCTATGGGTATTGAACAGAAAGATAAATATCAAAGTAAATACAAATATCAAGAAAATATAATAATGTTGTTTGACTGACTCAGCAACTGCATGAGAGTGAGAGCAGTGTGGGTGTGCGTGTGTGTGCATGTGTGTGTGTGTGAGAGAGAGAGAGAGAGAGAGAGAGACACATTGAGTTGTCAACAGTAATTTTTGTCCAGCACAAATCATTGTCTTTTATTTGTTTCTTAATCCTTAAATTTTTCTCAGATTCTAGGATCTTAAAATAAGAAATATATACTTAAGTATTACAGATACTATTTATGCTTTTTAGAAAATTTTCACAGTGTAATACCAAGTCCCATTTTGCATGAAATTAATTCTCCCATGAGCACTTCATTTGAAGCTGAAATGTGACTAGAAGAATGCTCTATTTATTAATTCATAATCTTTACATTCAAGGAAAGCCCAGAGCTTAGGTAGACCCATGGGAAGAAGATTGTTTGTAGGAAGTAATATAGATTTTTTAGGGAGGAGTCATACTGGAATTTGAACTCAGGATCTCATGCTTGCTGGGAAAGAGCTGTATCACTTGAGCCGTATTTCTAGCCTAGGAATTAATATTCCTAGGCTACACACATTAATTGTGCCAAATAAATTTTTCTATTGAAAGGTACAACTTCATTGAGAAAAATCAGTGAAGATTCCCCAAACTTTGTAATATTTTGTTCAGTGTTTTATTCTTATCACTTGTTTTAGACAAAATGCAAAACTTAAATAATTACAACAAACATTTAAAAAACATTTCAATCCATGTAAAATGTTGTGTCCCGTGCAGAAGAGCAAAAAGGAGCAAAAGGCCAGGCATGGTGGAACACATCTGTAATCCTAGTCAGGCAAGAGATGGAGGTAGGAGAATTTACAGTTCTTGGCCAGCCAGGAAGAAAGCTCAAGACCCTGCCAACAGCAAAGCAAAGCCAGAAGGATGGGGACATGGCTCAAGGGGTGTGCGTGCCTACCAAGCATGAGGCCCTGAGTTCAATTCCTGAGACTGCCCCAAAAAGAAGGAGAAAGTGAAGAAATGAAACTAAGAAGATAAATAGAAGCAAGATCATATTTAAGGAAAAGGATAAAAAAGATACCCACATTAAGACAGGTAAACAAAGATATGAGAAAAGAAGAAGGAAAAGAATAAATTTAACTGAAGAAGATGTATAATCTAACAACCAATTATTCCTTTATTCATTCACCAAATATTTAAGGAGTTGAATATACTTAAAGAATTCCTACATAAGAAAGTGAATTTAGGGACAGAGAATAGTGAGTAAGGTAAGAATCTTGCCCACATGGCTTTCAGAATTTGCTTACAGAGATTAGTCAAATTCTTTAGTCAACATAAAAGACAGGCCTAATGCAATCAAAGAAGACGAGAGACAAAGAAAGAAGATCCGATTGGACTGTGTCATGTCTAGGAGATTTCTGGAAGTTCTTTTTGATGAGATCACATTCGGGGTGGTGGTGGAAGTGTTAAGTGTCAAGGATAGATGTTGTGGAGATAAGAAAAAAGGAGATCACATTATAACCCATAGAAGTTACTTTGGTGTCAAATATAGTTCTGCTTTGGAAAAGCAAAAGTCATTCTGACCATATTCAGAATAAGTCTTTTATTTAATGAGTATAATATTAGAGATAATGTTGTTAATGTCATAAATGTGTTGGACCTTAGATTTGAAGACAAATATGGAAATATAAGGAAAGGTGTAACGATTTTTAAAAGTACTTTGGTGAATGTAATATAACTACTCAGAAACACAGAGATTGCTATGCAGTATTCTTAGGTCCAGTTGAATTGGAAATAGTAAACATGGAATGAACAATTTAATAAATATTTATATGCAGAACATCAGACCAAGTTCTGTTATAGTTATACACTCAAAAGCTTTTAAATAATGTGGTCTGTATAATCCAGTGAAGCTGGGCCTCTCTGTTCATGAGCTTGTATTTAGAAGAAATACTACAACAACACCCAACTTAACTGAAAAAAATAATTTAAATATGAATTTCTGTCTTGAAAAAGAAAAAAAACCAAAAGTAATTATATACTGTACAAATACTTTAAATCCTTTTAACTGTGTTTTCCAAAGAACCATTCAGTGTAGAATGAGAATGACATTACCATCACCTTTCCTCTAAACACCTCAAAATTATTTCCCTAAAATTATCCTATATTACTTTTATATCCCTAACCCCTTTTCCCAATGTTTTTCTTTTATAAGGCAAAGCATTAGCTGAGTACGATGTTACAATCCTGTAATTCCAGCTACTCAGGAGGTGGAGGCAGGAGGATTGCTCGTTTGAAGCTAGCAAAGGTAGTACTCTAACTGAAAAACAAAACAATAAAAGGACTCAGGGTATAGCCTAAGAGGTAAAATGCTTGCCTAGCATACACATATCCCTGGGTTCAATTCCCAGAACCACAGAGGTTAAAAAAAAAAAAAGGCAAATCACTATAGTTTTATTATTTTTAATTCTTTGCCATTCTGTGTTCATTCTCTCAGTTTGATAGACATTTTAACTACAAATGGTTTTTTCACCCTAGAAGTGAGATTTTGGGTAGGACAGAATTTCTATGAACATTTGTATTAATATTTTTGCAAATCAAAATATCAGAAAACAACAGTTTAATATAACCAGTAGTGGATATATTACCTTTTTTGTATTCTCTAAAAATGCATTCAGGCCCTTTAGATATTTTTTCTTTGCCAACTGGCAGATGCTTGCTGGTAGCAGGTAGCAGGTATTGAAGTGACATTGCAGGAAGAAAGGGTTTTGCTTCCTGGTTCTTGGATGCTTACTTGGTCAGCTGTTACAGCTGGGTGACTTCTCCAGTATCCAGTTGCTTCATGGCACCAGTCTCTGACCATGCCCTGTAGCCAGCAATGCCCTATTGCCAACAGCTGTCCTAGCACCTCCTCAGGAAGTCTTGTGTGTACTGGCTCAAGTGGGACACCTCCACTGAACAGTTTTCCTTGGCACCCTGAAGGAACTCACACAGCAAGTTCCAGGGGCACCACAAGAACTTAACTATTCAGTGACCACCATTGCCTTCTCCAGAAAGGTCTGCATCTCAGCCTTGGGTGCTCTATCTCAGCATTAACAGTCATGGATGGCTGCTTCAAATACCTGCTATTTAGTGTTCCTTTTACTTATTGTTAGCTAAATGTCTATTACTCCAATCCCATTGTACTTAATAGTTATTTACATTAAACATTACCTGTTCAAATTACTATATGATTTCTCCCTCCAGGTTGGATTCACACTGCTACAATAATAGCCAAAGAAATAAGGGCATTATTTTGGAAGAATTTATAATGTCCAAATATCCAATTACTATGATGTGTAAGCATTATGCTTCACAAAGGAAATGACTCAAACACATCTGGCCAATTCTGTGACCAAATAATTTAGAGAAAGGACAGAATGTATTTTATAACTAGATAGTTTCATTCTCTGTTTACAAACAGTTTCGTAAAACCAGAAACTGAACCAAAAAAATCCTATCATGTATGAAATACCACATTACTGAACTTCTGTACATAAGCTTCTCAATTCCACTGCTCCTGTGTGTTCAAACTATCCAAATTAGACCTGGTAGAGGTAAAATAAAACTATAGAGAATATTGAACTCTCAAAACATGATTAATAGAAAAGGAATCAACATTTATTTAATAATCTTTAAATTCCAGGCACAACCCTTTGTGTTGCATACAAGTTATTTATTTAAGGATTCTTTATTTTTGCACCAAGATTTATTAATGTTCTTTTTTAGTATCTCAAAATGAACAGGAATCTATCCTCTTATAAAGAATCACGATACAGTATTCCCACTCTGACCACAGAAATCCCCTAAGGAGTGCGGACATGGCCAACATAGCCAATTTTTAAAGGCATTTTTCTTTAAAAATATCTGCCTGTTTACATGCAATAGACATGCTTGGAATTATGACCTAAGGAAAAAATGTAACCGAAAAAACAGGAATGGTATTTAAAAAAAAAAAAAAAACCACAAGAACCCATGTTTGCAAATGAGATTGTTTTTCATCCTTGGGAGGCTGTATTTTAATTCCAGCTATAAGGTATTTCCTAACAAGGTCTTGGAGTATTTTAGATTGTAAAACCCTTAGAGCAAGATTGACAGAGAGAGATGATACGTACATACATACATACATACATACATACATACATAGACTGTGTAAAGAGAGATGGAAAACTAGATATTGGTATGATTATTGATCATTAGAGATGTTATCTTTGGGTATTTTTTGTTTGTTTTTGCTGCACTAGGGTTGAACTCGGGGCTTGCTGGGCAGGCACTCTACCACTTGAGCCACACCCCAGCCTAAAGATGCCATCTTTGATCCTAGATATTAATAAAATGTCAAAATTTCATCCAACTGGCAGAATGAAATGACTTTTGCCTATTTTCAAAAATGACATCAATCTTAAACAGTACATGGTTGCTAGACAATTGAGGGCAGAAAATGTATATTATAATCTGCACCATTTCACAGGGAACATTCAAAAGAGTTTTGAGCAAAGACAGCATTATTAAGCTAAGTAATTTCTACTATACTTAAAAATCAACCTCTGATGTGAACTTAAAATTGCCATAAGAAATGTCTCTTCTTGTGTCCATTACAATCAAAGACCATATTGTTATTATTACTCTGTAACATAGCCTGCCAAGTTAGAGTTCTTACAGTTCTTACATCATAATTTCTGCTGATAATATGTATGCATTTCACAGTAAAGACTATTACTCCAAAAAGACTTCTCTGATTAAAGTCTTCTGTTAATTTCTCCTTATTTATTTTGGTTTCTCTCAAACATCATGTATTTAATCTGTACATACTGTCAATAAATTTAGCTATTACCTTAGATTTGTCAGTCATTTTATATTTTTTTATGGTTCCAATGTATATATTTCCTTTCATCTATTCATCAATTCAGTATTTTTCATTGCTTATGTTCATTCTCTCTTGGATCTATTCATCATTTATTAACTCATCTGTTATGCAGGAAACAAATGTGACATGGCAGAGAAGGAAAAGATTCAGAAAGCATTCTAAATGGAGGTGACATTTTAGATGCTGACATGGAAAACCAGAAGCAGACCATCTTAAAGAGTGCTGAGAAGAGTATTCCCAGACAAAAACAGTACAGCTAATTCCTGAATGAGGAAAACTTGTTCTGTTCAAGGAACTGTGAAAAAGGCCAGGGTGGTTGAAGTGGGATGAGTAAGGAGAATGACCTCCAGCAAAGCTGGAATAGAGGGCAAAGCCAGGTCATACAGGGACCCCTTGGTACCATCTAGAGTTGGATTTCAGTCTAAGTAATCAGACACCTCTGGAGATTTTCATCAGGGGAGTGGCAAGAACCATTTACTCTCCAGCTACTGTAGTGAATTGATTGACTGGGATGACACAGAAGCAGAGAAAGCAGTCAGATGGTACTAGGCAGTCTACTGGTGTGGATTAGGGTGATGGAAATGGAATGGTCTGGACAGGAAAATATTGATGAGAGTTTTTTGATGTACAGAATATGGGGCAAGCAAAGAAAAAGAGGAATCAAGGCTGAATGACCTTCCTGTGTATTTCAGTGAACTTAATATATATAATTAAGTTACTGTAAGTGCTTTCTAGGGAAGCCAAGTGCAGCCATCTAGAGGATGAGAGCAGTGCCCTCCCAAACAAAGCAGAAAATGGAAAGTCATGTTCTGGGTTTGGGCTCAGGAATCAAACTGCCTAAGTTTTTATTTTTATTTATTTATTTATTTTTTTTTTTGGTGACACTGGGGCTCAGGGTCTATACCTTAAGCCACTCCACCAGCTAAAGGTTTTTTTTTTAAAGGTATTTTCAAGATAGGGTCTTGCATACTGTTTGCCCTGGCTGGCTTTAAGCCTTGATCCTCCTGCTCTCTGCCTCCTGAGTAGCTAGGATTACAGGCACAAGACATCAGTGCCTGGCATCTCCAAGCTCTTTTAAACAAATTATTTGTCTTCACTTCTAATCTGTAAGCTGTGAATAATAATAATAAATACCTCTCTGTGTGTTTATAGTATAGATCTAATGAGATAATATGGATATTGCACTTAGAACAGCACCTGGTACAAAGTAAATACTCAATGAATGTTTATTATTAGCTGCTGTGAAATAAATTATTGAGATGATTTAATGAAAATTGTGTGTAAAAAAAAGAAGAAAAAAGAATCCCTGACAATTTGCAGGAAACTTCTCAAAGATAAAGAGCAATCTTTGTTTTAGAAACTCCCTCATGAGTATATTTTTCTACTAAAAGGAGGCCTTCTTAAGGCTCCATTGGGAATGAATCAAAGACATAGCTAAACTGTTTTGCATAAAACAGAAAAAGTTAGAAGAAACTAGAAAGGAGGAGAGAAAATGTTGATGAAGAAAGGGGAGTCCCAGAAGTAAGACAAGAGGCTAAAGCCCAAGTGAAAGAGATGACTAGTGGAAATTCCATCATTGTCTCAAAACACCAGTAAATCTGCTACTTACTTGAGTTGGTGCTATTTGGCATTAGTAGTCAGGGCTGTCTGGCAGGGCAATATGGAAACGATGAAGAGAAGCACACACACAGTAAAAGTGATACAGAGAATTCTGCATAACAAATGTTGAACACATTTTAGTGACTGGCACAGAGGAAGTAGCCAATAAATATTAATTTCCCTTTCTGATTTGAGGTACAAGGTATAATCTCTGACCTTAGGGAGTTAACAAGTTGGTTAAGATTTCAATTCTTATAGGCATAGAAGTACTAGGGAAAAAGTGATCATGTAATAGCATGTTATGCAAATTATAGGTAGTGTAGAGTTCAGAAAAGCTAGAGAGGGAGAATAGCTCTGGATTATTTGAAAAAAACTTCTAAGTTAGAATGAACACAAAATTAAAATATCACATATATTAGGTGTTCGAGTCACATTTATTTAAAATAATTTATTTAAAGAATGGAGAAGGGAAGGAAGTGTGTTCTAAATGAGAAAAGACAGAAGAAGACTAACATATTTTACACATCTATTGGAATGCCTTACTGTGTCTAGATTTGATGGAATGCCATACTGTGTCTGGGCTTGCCATACTGTCTGGACAATATGATGTCATTCTAGTTTTTTGAGCAAGGAAATGACATGTTTTAGGAAAAGAAAATGACATGTTTCTTGTTATTCTGGTTTCGTGAGCAGGAAAATGACATGTTTTGGAAAAGATGACCTACAAGGAGTTAACAGGCTAAATCATAGATTGAAGACAAAAAAATTGGAAGGAAAAAGATTAAGGAAGGAGCTGGATGCAATCATTCTGGCTGAGGTAACGAAAATCTGGACTTGGTCATTGGCAGTGGGAATGGAAGGAATGAGTGGTTCTGGATGATGTTGAAATAAAATCGCGAGCTGGGGAAAACATGGTTGGCATGAAATTGATGGCAATATATAAAATAAATACAAAAGTACAACACAGTTGGTGATAGAAACAAATGCAAGTAATTTCTCTGAATTACCTTATTTTTTCCCCTAAACATGACTCATACTTCTGTTTGGTCATCATCTGGTGCTACACATAGTCATATTTCTGGCATATGGAATCGCTATTTCATTTGTACCCAAGAACTTGCTCACTGGGCTCCAGCTGTTTCCAAGTCTACCCACACTGATCACTCAGGACAATTCTCTTGTCCTGAGGAAAAGGTTTAAAGTGAGTCAGAATCTCTTTCAGTTGTGAATAAAGCAAACCCTTTTGCTTCCTAGAGACTCTGGTTCCCTAAAAGATGACACAGTGAATCTTGGGTACTGCCTGTGTGCTTTTCCATTCCACCAATAACGGCAAACTAGATGTATGACTCAGACGTTATCTTGGTCTCTTCTATGGACTAATTTTGTCCCCTCCACTAAATCAATATATTGATGTCCTAACCCTTTCTGTGATGTTTGGAGGTAGGGCCTTAAGGAGGTAATCAGATCTAGATGAGATAATTAGGGTGGTAATAATTAATAATTAATGTGGTATCTTTACACAATGGAATTTTATGCAGCCATGAAGAAGAACGAAATGTTATCATTCGCTGGTAAATGGATGGAATTGGAGAACATCGTTCTGAGTGAGATTAGCCTGGCCCAAAAGACCAATGTTCTTCCTCATATGTGGGCATTAGATCAAGGGCAAACACAACAAAGGGATTGGACTATGAGCACATGATAAAAGCAAGAGCACACAAGGAAGGGGTGAGGATAGGTAAGACACCTAAAAAACTAGCTAGCATTTGTTGCCCTTAACGCAGAGAAACTAAAGCAGATACCTTAAAGCAACTGAGGCCAATAGGAAAAGGGGAACAGGTACTAGAGAAAAGGTTAGAGCAAAAAGAATTAACCTAGAAGGTAACACCCACGCACAGGAAATCAATGTGAGTCAATGCCCTGTATAGCTATCCTTATCTCAACCAGCAAAAACCCTTGTTCCTTCCTGTTATTGCTTATACTCTCTCTACAACAAAATTAGAAATAAGGGCAAAATAGTTTCTGCTGGGTATTGAGGGGGGGAGAGGGAGGGGGAGGAGGGGGTGGGGGCAGGGGGGAGAAATGAACCAAGCCTTGTATGCACATATGAATAATAAAAGAAAAATGAAAAAAAAATTCACAACATTCTTTTGGCAAAATAAAATGTCAAATGATTAATCAAAAAAAAAAAGGAGGTAATCAGATCTAGATGAGATAATTAGGGTGGGGTCCTTATAATGGATTAGTGACCTTATAATTAGAGGCAACAGAGGGCTTCTCCCAGCGCCCTGCCATATGTGTACCCAGTCATCTATAAGCCAGAAGAATGACCTCACCAGAAACAACCATATTGCTATTTGGTTCCAATAATTCCAGCCTTCAGAATAATGAGGAGGAAATAAATTTCTGTTGTTTAGGCTACCTACTCTATAGCGTTTTGTTACGGCAACCTGGGTTGACTAATTAATATAATCTCTCAAGAGCTAAGTGAAGAATTTCGGAGTGACTATTCCAGAAAGACCAGGAATAAGTTCTGAGACTGAAATATGGTTTGTGCACTCATCATGTGACTCTTTCCACTCTGCCTTAGGCTGTCCCCTGAGATAATGACACACTTATAAGACTTCTAGATTCTTCTAGGGCTAAGGCTGTAGCTCAGTGGTAAAATCTCTTGTGTAACATCCACGAAGCCCTGGTTTTGATCCATCGCATTGAAAATTTGAATAAAATTTTTCTTCTAGAACAGTTCTATAGTGAGTTATATATAACTAATTTAAATTTTTCTAGTACTCACATTTTTAAAAGTTAAAAGAAATTGGTAAAATTAAATCTGATGACTTTATTTAATTCAGTACAGTAAAATATCATCAAAAAGCTACGTTATCAGTATAAAAATTATTAAGAAGATATTTTACATTTTATTTTTTCTAAATCTTCAAAAACTGTATTTTTTTTTCTTCCTTTTAATTTTTTTTTGTGTGTGTGTGTGTGGTACTGGGGTTTGAACTCTGACCATTTTGCTAGGCAGGTGCTCTACCACTTGAGCCACACCCCCAGCCCTTTTATTTTAGTTATTTTGGATAGGGTCTTGTGCTTTTTGACTGGGCTGGCATTGAACCTCAATCATTGAACCCCATCTCCACCTCTGGGATTACATGTGTTCACCACCATGCCTAGCTTTGAACACGCCACATTTCAAATGCTCAATATACATGTGTGACTATTATAGTCATGATAATGGATGGTACAATCAGAGATAAAACTCTGAATTTCTTAATTTTAATTCTTATTTTTATGGTTTTGCACATCATTATAGCTAATAAAACTACTAATGAGATCATGTAATGGATACTATGGTTCTGCTATGGTTTGGGTGTATCTTCTCAAGAATGATATTTTGGAATCTAAGACCCAGTGTGATAGTATTAAAAGGCGGGGCCCTTGGGAAAGTAGAGCTTTGCCCTCATGGAGAGGATTAAGAGCTTTAGGAAGGGCTTGAGGGAGTGAATGTAGCACCTTTGCCCTTCTGCTTTTCTGCAGTGTAAGTATGCAGCACAAAACACCTTACCACACATTAAATGCTAGTGCTTTGACTGTGGACTTCCCATCCTCCACAACTGAGGAGTAAATTCCTGTTTTTCATAAATCACCCAGTCTTGGGTATTATTCTTTTTAGTAGCACAATCAGACTCAGATATGTTCTCAGCTCAGATCCTGTCATCAGGGCCAAAGTATTAATGCCCTGGGCTGTGAATATGTGAATATGGTTGCTGATGGTCTACAGCTGCCTCCAGATAGGTATTGTCCTAGGTTTTAGGGAATGCCTCTCCTAAGGGTATGTCCTTTCAGGGGTGACTTGAAGATAACTGATAAGGAGTACAAGTATGTTCCCTTTTACTCCATTTAGTACAACTCTGAAGGAATATCCTAGCCCCTGAGGTTCCTATAGGTCTGACTGAGGACTCCTTTGTGATTGTAGCATGGTCCAGAATTTCCCTCTGTTTCATCCTTCCTTCTTCACTTCCCTACAGGCTTATCTCCTGAAAGAAACATTCTTACTTCAAATAAATAAATAAATATGCCAGCCCTACTTGACAGGCTGTCCATCCAACCAGACTCTCCATCTTAGTGTCTATTTCCAAGGAACCCAGTTTAAGAGAGAATATAAAGTAGTCTGTTTTCTACTGAGGCAAGATTATAAGCAATGTTGGGTCAGGAGGTCAAACAAGAGCTAGTTTTTGAATCATTTGTATGTCTTATAGTTATATTTCCCCACATGTGGAAGACCAGAACTCTCTCAATTCACTTTCATTATCTTTCTTTTCTATATCATATCTTCCCCAAAGGCCTAAATGACAACAGAATAGATAATATGTTCTAAACTGAGACTCAGTAACAGCATTGAGTTGAAGTATAAGAAAATTATCCCTAAGTGGAAAACAGATTAACTGCATGGTGCGGAAGCCAGTACATTTATTGAAACCAACAATGTATGGCCTTGTCTTTCCTTTTCCTGGCTCCCCGTGGCCTATCTGCATCTGTGGGTGGAGATGCAGAGCAATTTTTCAGCTAAGAGTAAATTTTGCAGTTAACAATAGAGCTGCATCTTCTAATGCAGTCATCACCTTCTACTTGTTTCTCCCTCAGAGAATTTTCACCTTTCCAAGAGTTAAATTTATATCACCATGCTGGTAGTCTTTGCCTTCCTAGAACGATTTATTCACTGCATAGCCCCTGAGAGCCTCAGGTTGGTAAGCAAGCCCTTTAAAGGGGGGATGGGAAGAGGGGAGATCAAGATCCACTTTATCATACTACTTAAGTTTGTTTGCCACCTAAAGATATGCCACAAGTATGGTAATCACGTAATAGGAGATCAAATTAATGCCAGAGCAGACTGTGATCCACAGAATGCACCAGCCTTGCATTTCCTTTCTCCTACCTCCTTGCTTTTCCCCTCCTCTTCACAAGTCTTTCCCCTGTGACCCTTCCATTAGTATGAGTCTGGAGGAGGAGGCAGCATGAAAGACAGAACTTGCTGCATCAGAGTTTGTGCCATTTGGAGGAAAAGCCCAGAAGTCTGATGGTCCAGATGGCCTTATAGGCTTTGCAGAGCTCAGAGGCCCCCACACAATGCCTTGTCTACATCAGTTAAGCATTGCCATGAAAAATGATGTCATACCAAGCATGACATCATGCTTGAACATGGAAAATCACTTGTCAGGAAAAGTCCCGCAATTTTGGCACATGACCTTTCTAGATTTCTAGCATCTTTAGAATTTAATCAAACAATTGTTCTTATAATTAAATAATATTCTGATGCTATTCTAATTTTTTAAAGTACAAATTGGTAGAATCACAATGGAACACAGGGCTTGCTGATTAGATTATATATTTATTGAAATTTCACCAATTAAAATGTCATAAAAAAGAAACATGGAGTTCAAATAATTCTCAATTTACTAATCTATAAAAGAGATACTTCTCATAAATAGCTGGTAATATTTCCTCAGTTCTCAGGGAAAAATAAGTGAATAGCTTCAGTGAAGTTTCCTATTACTAATTCTCCATATTATAATATACAAACCTGTAATGCGTGTTGAAAGGCACCCTGATGCAGTAGCACAGGGATTAAATGACCATTGTTAGATAACAATAGTTAATATCTGATTGCTTCACACAAATAAACTTGACCCTTTACTGACCATGACAAGGAGTGTTCCAGTTAGTGTTATGGAGGCTGGACCCACAGAGAGCAGCAGCAAAGCTCCACATCCTCTACGTCTTCCTTCATTTATTCAGATAGTAATATTTATTAAATATCATTTTACACCAAGCATTGTTCTTAAACCCTTGGGACATATGATTGAAACAAAAACATTTGCCCTAATGGATCTCTTTAAGGGGTAAGGAAGCAAGAAGCAATAAAAAAAATGGTTATAGAATGTTGAAAAGTGCTAAGTTCTATTGGAAAAAACAGTAAGAAAAAGTGGAATCTAGTAAGGTTCAATTTGGTCATGGCTTTGGTATGTTCTCAACCATAAGTCTTTTGACTGTTCTCTTCATCTTTCCTGAAGCTTTTTTTTTTTTTTTTTTTGGCAATACTTGGGTTTAAACTCAGGGCCTTGTGCTGGCTAGGTAAATGTTCCACTCAAGCGAAGCTTCCAGTCCTCCCTGAGGTTTTCTATAAGACACATTGAAAAACTATTTACATGTAGAATAAGACTACACAGAGCTCAGGTCAGAGTCTGCTGATTCTTTTTTTTCATGATAGCATAGACTTAGCTCTTGAAGACCTAAGAGGCCTGGCCTTACTCGGGGTAATAGTAGGTAGACACCTAAATGATATGACAGAAGGTATGCTATACAAAAAGTAATGTCTCCTCTTTCCTCAGTTCCTTTACTCTTTGGAAATGTCCTTCCTGAAGTAGTTATGTAAACTTCTTAACAGCCAGCCATGGAATTTTTAGTAATTCTCTTTTAAAAATCAGACTTGTCCTAGGAATCAGAATCAAGAAAACACATGAAAGTTTATGAAGTCAAAAGGATGCAACTGAGGCAGGGGCTGGCAAGTTGGTGCATAGATGGTCCCAGGATTTCACTGGTGGACCAGGGACCAAAGTAAAGGATAGGAGGAGTGGAAGGAGTAGGGAGAGACCAGGCAAGGATTGTAAGGTCCTGGTACTTGGCTTGCCATACTTTGCACAGTAAATACACTAGACTATTCTTTACTTTCACAACAAAGCATGTTCTTAGACAATTTTTCTGATCAACTGGCCCTCTGATCTAATTTTATTTTCCCACTGGGATACCAATTTTTGAGCTCTGATGGAATAACATATTACAGATGGGGTGTGGGGGGAATGGAGTGGTCAGTTTCATTGGTAATCTATCTCTAAAATTGTTTAGAATTGCAGGGCATGCTGGTAATAATTTTCAGATCAATGTTTAGTGGGATTTATTATTGTTTATAAATACACTATCAGTAATGTCTCTCTTTTCTTGTCTGTTTCTGGACTGTGCAGGTGCATCAAGCTCCACTTGGTACCCATAGCTCCATGGCACATATTTCTATGATGAGTATACCTTTATAAGCATTTTTTCATTCCACTCTCAAAAATGAGATCACCTCATACATCCTAAGAAGTAGATTTTAGATGTTTTTCACGTCAATACATTATTAGACCTGCATCATTCATTTTCATATGTTCTGTAGTTGATTTGTCTAATTTCTTCTAGATAGACTTATAAATAATTTTCTTTCTGGGTATTATAAACCAAGTTTCAACAATTATTCTTGTGTTTGTATCCTTACATACTTATCCAATGTTACCATCAAAGTACAGTCCAGAGATAGAATTAGTATGTCAAAGGGTACAAATAGTTTGATATTTACTCCTAAATTATGCTTCAGAAAGCTGTTAGTCTTTCTTCTACCACTGCCAATTAAGAAACCGCGTTTCTTGTAGCCTTGCCACCTTTCGGTAGGTGGAGGGAGTCTCCGGCCTCTTTAATCTCTGCTAATCCAACAAATGGAAAACAATCTATCTTGGTATTTTATTTTGCATTGTTTTAATTTCCAGTAATGTTTAGAATTTTCATAAACATTTGGGGTTTGAACTCAGGGCCTTCACCTTGAGCCACTCCATCAGCCCTATTTGTTTGTGATTTTTTGTTTGTTTGTTTGTTGAGATAGGGTCTCTCTCAAACTATTTGCCCAGGCTGGCTTTAAACCATGATCCTCTTGATCTCTGCCTCCTGAGTAGCTAGGATTATAAACTTGAGCCAATGGCACCTAGCCCATTTTTATATTTTTAATCTGTGTGAATGTGTGATTTGCCTGAATGATCTGCCTACTTTTGTCCTTCACTCATCTTTCTATCTTTGCTGTGGAATAAATGTTCCAAAAAGAGAAAAATATAAGTCAACTACAAACTTCACCTATAGTATGACACTCCTGAAAAGTAGAACTAATATCTGTCCTAGGAATTTATACACTTTTTTTTTAACTTCTGAAATAACATGAATTGTATTTTGTATTTCTGCCAATGCAAATATTGCCCTCCTACAACATGTCTTCAATATCAGATAGAGAAGTCAGAGCAAGGACTGATTTGTGCACCTCTGATTCTTACTCTGCTCATCACTGGTGAAATCTCTCATCTGCTTTGCTTGGGAGATGAGCTCATGAGTCTTCTGGTTCTCTGCCTACTTATCACTTTTTAATTTTATTTTTGAATTAGCATACATTAGTGATACAAGTGGATTTCATTTTGATGATTCCATATATGTGTACCGCATACCTTTGAACAAGGTTAGCCCTCTATTATATTTTAATTTCCCCCTTCCTCCTCTCCCCTTTTACAGGAATTGTTTGGAGGATTTCATTATGCTGCTTTCATATGTATACATGTAGCATACTCTGATCCTCTTCACTCCTCAGAATGCTTTCCTTTACCCCTCTTCCTCTCATTGACCTCCCCAGACAGTCTCCCATATACATTTATGTCCCATTATTATTATCATCATTATTACCACCATCGTCATTATCACCATTTTAGGTCTAGGTTCCACAAATGAGTGAGAACATACAACAGTTGGCCTTTTGAGCTTGGTTTATCTCATTCAGCACAATGCAGTTCCATCCATTTTCCTGCAAATGATATAATTTCATTTCTCTTTATGGCTGAGTAAAATCCATACATAATACACACACACACACACACACACACATACATACATTTTTTTTAATCCATTTAACTGTTGCTGGGTACCTCGACTGATTCCACAGCTTGGCTACTGTGAAGAGAGGTGCAATAAGCATTGGTATGCAGGTATCTCTCTTGTTTATTGATTTATACTCCTTTATATTGCTCAAGAGTATGTAGGTTTATTTTTATATTTTTGAGGAAACTTCATACTGATTTCCATAATGATTGCACTAGTTTACATTCCCACTGGCAGTGTATGAGGGTTCCTTTGTTCCCTCATTCTCACCAGCATTTGTTGTTGTTTGTTTTCTTGATGATTGCCATTCTGACTTAGGTGAGATGGAATCTTAGTGTGGTTTTGATTTACGTTTCCTTCATGGCTAAGAATGTTGAACATTTCCTTGTGTATTTATTAGCCATTTGTATTTCTTCTTCTGAGTACTGTCTATTCAATTCATTTGCTCATTTATTAATTGGATTATTATTCTTTTGCTTTTTAGTTTTTTTGAACTCTTTGTGTATTCTGGATGTTAGTCCCTTCTCTGTTGAATAGCTGTCAAAGATTTTCTCTCACTCTCTGGGTCGTCTCTTGATTCTTTTAAATGTTTCTTTTGATGTGCAGAAAGTTTTTAAGTTGATGCACTCTCATTTGTCAATTCTTACTGTTATTTCCTAGACAACCAGAATCCCATTCAGAAAACAATTACCTTATGCCTTTAAGTTTCCAGAGTTTTCCCTATTTTTTCCTATAGTATTTTTAATGTTTACAGTCTTACATTGAGATCTTTGGTTTATTTAAAGTTAACGTTTGTACAGGGTGGGAGGTAGAGGTCTAGTTCCAGTCTTTTGCATGTAGCATGTAGATAACCAGCTTCCCCAGTGCCATTTGTTGAAGAGGTTGTCTTTTCTACAATTTATGTTTTTGGTTCTTTTGTCAAAGATTAGATAGCTCTAGCTGTGTGGTTTTATTTCTGAGTCTTCAATTCTATTCTATTGGTCTTCATGTCTGTTTTTGTGTCAGTACCTTGCTGTTTTTCTTACTATGGCTCTGTAGTAGAACTTGAAGTCTGGAATTGTGATACTTCCAGTGTTGCCCTTTTTGCTCAGGATTGCTTTTGCTATTCAGGGTCTTTTATGTTTCATTTGAATTTTAGGATTGATTGTTCTATTTCTGACATTGGAATTTTGATGGGCATTGCATTGAATCTATAGATAACTTTTGGTAGTATATTCATTTTCATGATATTCCATCAATTCATAAACAAGGGAGTTCTTTCCATCATCTGGCATCTTCTTCAATTTCTTTTTTCCTAATTTTATAGTTTTCATCATAGAGGTCATTCACCTCCTTCATTAAGTTTATACCTATGTATTTTTTTGTGGCTAACATGAGTCAAATTGTTTTCCTCATTTTTTTCAGCCTGATCATTGTTGATATATGGGAAAACTACTGATTTTTGTATGTTGATTTTTATATCCTGGTATATATTCAAAATTTTTTTTATCAGATCTAAGAACTTTTTGGGTGAAAACTTTGGGGCCATTTAAGTATAGAATCATATTATCTGCAAATAGGAATAATGCAACTTCTTCATTCCCTATTTGAATCCTCTTTGTTTATTTCTCTTGCCTTTATTGCTCTGACTAGGAATTCCAATGCCATATTGAAAAAGAACTTGGTGAGTAGACACCTTTGTTTCATTCCAGACTTTAGAGGAAAGTTCCACTTTCTTCTATTTAGTATAATGTTAGGCATAGGTTTGCCATATACAGACTTTCTTATATTGAAGTACACTCCTTCTATTCATAATCCTTCAGAGCTTTTATAATGAAATGGTACTGAATTTTGTCAAATATCTTTTTGCATCTATTGATGTGATTATGTGATTTTTGTCCTTGATTCTGTTTATATGCTATATTACATTTATTGATTTATGTGTGTTGAGCCATCCTTGCATACCTGGAGTGAGACCAACTTGGTTATAGTATCTGATCTTTTAATGTGTTGTTGAATGCAGTTTGCAAGTAATTTATTGAGAATTTTTGCATCTGTCCTTATCTGGTTTTGTAATAAGTATAATATTGGCTTCATAAAATGAGTTTGATAATGTTCCTTCCTTTCTATTTCATGGAAAAGTTTGAGGGGTATTTGTGTTAGTTCTTCTTTAAAGGTGTGATAGAATTCAGCATTGAATCAATCCAGCCCTGTTCTTTTCTTTGTTGTGAGAGTATATTAGTGCTTCAATCTCATTGCTTGTTATTGTTCTATGTGATTTTAATCCTCTTGGTTCATCATTGGAAGGTCATATGCATCTTGAAATTTATCCATTTCTTCTAGATTTTTGAATATAAGTTTTCAAAGTATTCCCTCATGATCTCCTGGATTTCATTGGTATTTGTTGTAATATCCTCTTTTTCATCTTTAATTTTATTAATTTGTGCCTTTTCCCTCCTCCTTTAAGTCATATTGGCTAAGGGTTTATCAATCTTATTTAGCTTTTCAAAGAACCAATGTTCCATTTCATTTATTCTCAGTGTAGATTTTTGGTCTCTATTTCATTAATTTTTGCCCTAATCTTTATTATTTCTGTTAGTCTGCTAAAATGGGGTTTGGCTTGTTTTTGCTTTTCTAGGAGCTTCAGGTGCATCATTACTAGGCTATTTATTTGAGATCTCTGTTTTATTTTAAAATATAGGTACTAATATCTATAAAATTTACTCTCAACACTGTCCTTTCTGTATCCTGAAGATTCTGCTAGGTTGTGTTTAATTTTCATTAGATTTTAAGAACTTTTAGATTTCCTCTCTTATTTCTTCAGTGACTCACTGGTCATTCAGCCATATGTTGTTCAGTCTCCATGTGACTGAATCTTTTCTATACTTTTGTTTGCTGTTAAGTTCCATTGTGTTCTGATAGGATACAGGGAATTATTTCAAGTTTCTTATATTTTCCAAGCCTTGCTGCTTTGTGTCCTAAGATATGATCTATTTTGGAAAAAATTCCTTGGGCAACTAAGAAGAATGCATATTATGCAGCTGTCAAAAAACTCTGTAGAAGTCTGTTGTGTCCAGTTGGTCTATAGTGTTGTTTAATTCTGAGGTTTCTTTGTTGATTTTTTTTTTTGGTCTGGATGACCTATCCATTTCTGAGAGTGGGATATTGATGTCTCTCCCACTATTATTATACTGTGGTCTATCTGTGCTTTTATGTCCAGTAGTTTAATGAAGCTTAGTGCACCAATATTTGTTGCATATGTGTTAGCAATTGTTATTTTCTCTTGATTATTTTCTTTATTAATATAAGGTGACCTTTTACTCTGATTAAATTTAGCTTTAAGTCTACTTTATTGGAGATGAATATAGCTACTCCTGCCTGCTTTTGGGGTCCATTTGCTTGGAAGAACTTTTTCTATCCTTTCACCTAAGCCAATGTTTGTTTTCTTTAGTGACATTTGTTTCTCATAGGCAACAAATGATTTGGTCTTGCTTTTGTATTCGATCACTATTTATATCTTTTGATTGAAGAATTGAGACCATTAACATTCGGTTTTAATATAGAAATGAATGTAGAAGTTCCTACCATTTTGCCTTTTTTTGTGGTTTTTGATTCTTTTCTATTCTTCACTTGCATATGTACTCATCTGATGAGATCTATTTTTCCCAAATTTTCATGGTTATATTTATATTCTGTGTGTAGGATCCATTGAGTACCTTCTGCAGTGCTAGCTTAGTAGCCATAAATAGCTTTAGTTTTGTTTATCATGATAGGTTTTTAATTGTCTTTCAGTTATGAGCAATAGCTTTGCTGAGTAGAGTAATCTAGATTGGCAGTTATTCTCTTTTCAATTTTTAAAATACATTATTCCATGTTTTCCTTGTTTTTAAGGTTTTTATTGAAAAATCTGCTTTTATTCTGATAGGTTTTTTTTTTATATGTGACTTGTTGCTTTTACCTTACAGCTTTCAATATTCTTTCCTTATTCTACACACTTAGTGTTTTAATTATGATATGTCTTGCAGTAGTCCTTTTGTGGTCTTGTATGTTGGGTATTGTAAAAGCCTCCTGTACCTGAATGGCCATCTCTTTCTAAAGATTTGGAAAATTTTTTTGTGGTATTATTAATTTTGAAGGTATTTGGGTTTATACTCAGGGTTTCACACTTGCTAGGCAGGTGCTGTACCACTTGAGCCATGACCTACCCCCTCCTATTATTTTATTAACTATGTTTTCTATGCCTTTAGTTTGCACTCTTCTTCTGTGCCCATGAGTTCATAAGCTTAGTTTTCTAATAGTGTCCCAGAGGTCTTGCACATTCTGTTCATACTTTTTTTTTCCTTTTTCTTCATCTGATTGTTCTAATACATCTACCTTGTCTTTGAGCCCTGATATTCTGTCTTCAGTTTGATCTGAAAGTCTTCAGAGACTTTCCACTGAGATTTTTATTTGACTTACTAAGTTTTTCATTTCTAGAATTTCAGTTCAGTTCTTTTTCAGGATTTCTATATCTTTATTGAATTGCTCTTTATATCCTGCGCCATTTTCCTAATATTGTTCAGCTGTTTCTTTTTACTCTGAGTTCCTTCAGCTGTTTATTTGTATCCTTTTTAAATACATTCATTTTTTTCATATATATCTTCTTTCATTTCATTGATCATTTTTATAATCATGCTTTAGAGTTCTTCATCTGGACTTTCTTCTTCTCTACTACCCTTAGTGTGTCTTACTAGGGGGCAGCTGACCTTTGAGAGTGTCATGTTACCTTGTTTTTTCCTACTGATGGTGTTTCTGTGTTGAGATTTTATACATCTGAGGCCAAATTCATTGGTTGGAAGTTTTAACCACCAGTGGTCTTACACTTAAAGTTTTATCAATACTCAGGCAGAACTGTGTAGTGGTAGGTTACAGTGTAGTTCCTCTCTACTGGACTAGTGGATAGCTTTTGCCTCTGTGGCCAAGGCACCAGATCTACTCCAAAGCACCAATCAGATAGAGAAGTATCAGGAATCCCTTGTGTTTCCTTGTGTATGGGTTGGTGTTATATGTAGTTAAGGAGGGGCCTGTCAAGGGCCAGTTGTCTTCTTTTGTACTGTTTCCACCTGAGAAACTTCCCTTCTTCATATTTTGGAAGCCACTGCTGATGCTTTACAAAGCATGATGCTTTTTAGTTTACAGGCCAGGCAAGTTCCCACTTGCTACACAGGTTCCCTCCCTCCCTCCTCTATTTGTGCCCCTTGAGATAATACACATGCAACCCTCATGGTGTCCCCCAAATGTGCCTGGTGGCAGGGAAGAAATAGTGCATGCAGCTCTGCACTGGTGATGGAGAACTGAGGGAATTCGAGTGCTCTGTCTGCAGGTTTCAGTTCTTTCAGACCCTGCCCAGAAGTTCACCACTTAGTGGAGACTTGGGTATATCACATGAGTTCTGTGCTCAGAGCTCTCAACTCCATCTGGTAGCAAGCCCCCAATGCCACTAGATAGTTCCTGGATGCTTAGCACTGTGCCAGCCACAGGCTTGGTGCTGTTTCTGTCAGCACTGGGGCTTCCTCTAGCAAAGGAGGGTGGGGCCACAACCACCAGGCTCTTCAATGCTCCTGTTACTGCTTTAATTTCTCAGCTCACCTGTGTCAAAGCCCCACCCTCTCTTTGACCACTTCCTGTGGCTGTCTCTTAACACTGTGACCTGGTGCCTTGTCCATGTGCTCTGGCTGAGACAGTCTCAAAGTTATGTGCTCACCAGGAGCTTGGAGAACTCTACCAGCAGAGGCTAAGTGCTTTGTTTTGAAATTGTCCTCAGGCAACATAGCTGCTCCCATTAGGTAGGGGAAAGGCCATTGAACTCTCTTCTTTTATCTGATTCTTGAATTCCTGCCAGGAGCCCTAAACTAGCCCCAACCCTGTGGTTGAAAGTCTCAGAAGTTCCTAAGCTGCAACCCTTTAAATCACTGGGGTTGCTCAGTCTCATAGCTTGGCTGCCTGTAGGCAGTTTGCAAGCAGTTTCTTTAAGGTGAGGTCATTGTCAGTGGAAGCTATGTGCTTTGTTTTTGAAATTTTTCTCAGGCTCTCACTGGGTGGGGGCACTGACCTTTGGGCCTTTTGCTACTTCTCCAGTTCCTGTTTAGTGCTCTCAGCTTGCCCTCTATAGTCTGCCCCTGGTGGCAGTCTCCCACCCAGACACTATAGCCAGGAGTTCTAGAAATCTCTGAGCTATAAGCTTGCCTGCCTACAGGCCATTTATACACTGAAAACTCTGTAACCTGAGATTTCTGCCAGCAGAAGATAGGTATTTGTTTTTGAAACTGTTCTCAGGCAATGGAACTGCCCTCACCCACTGAGTGGGTAGAGTTGCCAAATGCGGAGACTTTCCCTTCTTCACTCCCTTTAATGTCTCAGCTTTGCCCAGCAGTCATTCTTCCCCAGGAGCTCTCGTGATTGTCTCAAGACACCTCAGGGGCCAGGTGTTTCAAGACACCCTGAGCTGCAACTGCTTCTTGTTTTCAAGACGTCTTAAGTACCTTAGTATCAATCAGAAGGCCCTTTCTCAAGACAATCCACTCTCTGAGGTATGGGAAATGAAAGGTGTCTTGTCTGATGCTGGTCTGTTGCACTGGGGAAGTCATCTTCTAGTCAAATCTCTGCACTGGGGTTAAGGTTTGAGGAGGTGTGGTTTTTGTCCCACAGTTAAGTCTGCCTGTCTGTTGTGGAGGCTTTAGCTTGTGCCACTGCCCAAGGGAGCTGGAGCTGGAGCTTCAAATTGTCTCTAAATTTACCCTGCCTCTTAATTTACTCTGTCACTTTTCTGTTTTGTGGCATTTTTCAGTAGTTCAGTACCTCTTTCATGGTTCTTGGTGCACTTCCTCTTTTTTGTTTTTCTGAATGTAGTCTCTCCTTTGTTATCCAGACTCTTCTATTCATGGTGTTGAACAGAGAAAGTTTCTTCTCCACCAGCTTAGGTTTGCCTACCTTTCTCATTCACTTTCCAACTTTGTTAGATGTACATGTTTTCTGTAATGACTAAGATTGGTTACTTCTCAGTCGACACAGAAGTATTTTGTAATTTTTCTTAGTGAATTTAAAAATTTTAAATTGATAGCTTAAATTGCTATAATTACACTTTGCTTTTGACCTAAGTATTTTGATGGGATTGCATTCTTTCTCTATGGCTCCAATTTTCATGCTGCTGAATGGAAAATATTAAGATTATACTTTATATTGCATCAAGTACCTCCAGACATAGTGTGATAAATGGGATTCTTTTGGGTAAGTAAAGGTATGAAATACAATCCAAATTTAAAAAAAAATTACTAAAAAAATACATCTGACTTCAGAAGTTGGCTGGAAGTAGATCACAGGATATTGTTAGCACCTGACCTCTTTATTCATTCTCCTAAGTGATCACTCCACTATTTTAGTCTGTCATTTTGCTAAAATACACTATTTCTATATTTGTTTATTTATTTATTTATTTATTATTTACTTTGATACTGGGGTTTAAACTCAGGGCCTCACACTTGCTAGTCAGGTGCTCTACCACTTGAGCCACTCTGCCAGCCCTCGAAATATACCTTAAGTTCCTCTAACAAAGAGATGGCTGGAGAATAAACTTTGTCACTTACCACACATCTGAAAACATTTTTCTTCTGCCATCATATTTCACTGTATCTTGGCTATGTAGATTCCAGTTTGATTAGCATTTTATTTCAGAACTTTGAAAACATTTTCCTTTTGCTTTGTAGCATTTAATCAGGTATGCTAGTTTGGTGTAAACCTCATTCCTGGTTCTTTTGTGGAGGACTTTTGCTCTTATGATTTTTTCCTTCATAATTCATTCTGGAATTGCACAAATATGTGTCTAGGTTTGAGACTTTTCTCATAGTTTTGGTGGGCATTTTGTTTGAGTCCTGAAGATATATTTTCTTTCCAAAATTTGGATAATACTAATTATATTATTTCAGTAATAATTTCACCCCTCTCTTTTCTTTTGACTTTTAACAATGAGTTTCATAATGACATTTCTAAACATGTATACAATATACTTTGATTCTATTCATCTCCACATCATCCTCCCTTGCCCTCCTCCTCACCTTCCACTGGTCCCTCAACCCCAGATAGCTCTCTATTAAGGTTTGTGTCTTTTTGCTTGCTTGTTTATTTGTATGCATGGATCCGGATTCTACATATGAAAAAGCATGTGCTATTTGTCTTCCTGAGTCTGGCTTATTTCATTAAGCAAGATGATCTCTGATTCCATCAATTTTTCTGCAAATGATATAATTTCATTCTTCTTGAGGGTTGGATAAATGTTCTGATGTGTGTATACATGGCATTTTGTATCCATTCATTTGTAGGAACATGTTCTGCAGGTTTTTCTATTGTATGCTTATTCATATTCCTTTGGGTATATCCCAGGAGTGGTATAACAGGATCAAATGGTAGTTTTAGTTTTAGTTTTTTTAAGGAACACCATACTGATTTACATGGAGGCTGGACTAATTTAGATTCTCACCACCAATGAAATGGGGTCTCTTTTTCCTCACATCCTCTTCAATATTTGTTGTTGTTTTCTTAATGATAGCCATTGTGATTAGAATGAGATAGAGTCTCCATTTAGTTTTGATTTGCATTTCCTTTGTGGCTAAGGGCACTGAACATCTCTTCCTGGCCTTATTTTCCATATTGCTTTCTATTTTGGGAACTGTTCAATTCACTTGCCCATTTATTAATTGGGTATTTGTTCTTTTGGTGATTTTTTTGAGCTCTTTACATGTTCTGTATATTAAATCTTTGTCAAAGGAATAGTTTGCAAAGACTTTTCCCCCAGTCTGTAGGCTTTCTCCTTAATCTGGTAATTGATTTCTTTGTTGTGCAGATACCTCTGCCTTTTTTTTTTTTAATTTTTGTTACTTTAAATTCCTGAATTTATATTTTATGTCTCTTATCTTTCCTATCATATTATCCATTTTTGTTTTTCTGTTCTTGGAGACTGTCTCAACTTTAATTTCCAAAACTTATAATGACTTTAAAAATTTAGCAATTATATCTTCAGTATATTTAGGGTGCATTAGTTGGGTCTCTGAGAGAAAAAGAATCAAAAGAATAGATAGATAGATAGACAGGAAGACTTATAGGAATTGGCTCAAGCACTTGTGGAGGTTGAAAGTAGGGGAAGGGCTCTGGTATGAGCCCCAGAAATCCAGACATCCAAGAATTGGGATTATAGGGTAGGAGACGCTAGATGTCCCAGCTCAAGAAGAAAAAGAGTATTTGCCCTTCCTTTATCTTTTTGTTCCATTCAGAGGTGAGGAGTGATCATTGCCCAGTCTACTGATTTTAATCTCTTCCAGAAACACTTTCGTGGATACATAATGTTTTACCAGCTATCCAGACATCTCTTAATCCAGTCAACTTGACACAGAAAATTATCCATCACAGTTTTCTTGGATCTATTTTTTCATAGCATCTATCTAAATGATGGCAATATTTGTCTGAATCTCAGACAAGAAATCCTTTAAAAAATTCAAACTCTTACAAAAAATCTGCTTCTATTCCTAGAATCATCTCATGGTCATTTTTTTTTTTTTCTGTTTCCTTTAATTTTCTTTTCTTCCCATTTATTCACCTTAGCATTTAAAATTTCTTCTTTTATGTTTTACAGTTTTAATTTTTCTTCTTTTAAGAAGATATTATTCTTGCATATTAACTCTTGTGTTTGGAGCACATATAAGAATAGAATGGAAACACCCTGGTATGTGGCCCGTTGTTGTAAGTATAAAAGATGAGGAAGCCACCAAGCTGGAGGACAGGATTTACTCTGATGTACTGGCTCCTTTAGTATTCTCTAGTAACAGTTTAATAGTTGTTAATGGTTTTTGTATGAGATAAAGGCCCAGCTGCAGATTAGCATCCAGAAGTTAAAAAATCCACATATGGGTCTTCAAGTAGTCCACTTTTTTACAGCTCCTTCTCTTTCTCCTACCCTCAGCAGTAAATGCCATGTCAGTTCTGTAACTGTCCCATCTTTCTCTCAAGCAAAGTGGTTCCTTTCTAAGTGTGTCCCAGGCAGCAGTTGCTTCTGCCCTGTTTTGTCCTTTAATGATACCCTTTCCATTTTCTAAATTTTGATCTGTATCTTTTTCACTCCTTATAAGTTTAACAGTTTCAGAAAGCAACAAGATCAATGTATATTTTAG
Source organism: Castor canadensis (assembly GCF_047511655.1). Lineage (NCBI taxonomy): Eukaryota > Metazoa > Chordata > Mammalia > Rodentia > Castoridae > Castor > Castor canadensis. The sequence goes on along the minus strand of NC_133389.1, from coordinate 116,436,098 downwards.
TTTGTCATCTGAACTCAGTGTCTCTCCAACTCTTTGATAAAAACTAGGGTACAATATATGTATATATGGAATTATCAAATAACTCAAATAACTATCATATGCTAATCAAACATTTAAAAACTAAAAAATGTCTGTATAATGTGACTCAAGGCATTTATCCTCTGCCCCTAATTATTGTTAAAAGTTTTGGGTGAATTCAATTTCCACATAAGCATCTTAAATGATGCCTTAGCCTTTCAGTGCCTTATCACCTCTATCTATGGGTTCTTTATATTTTTCCTTTATCTCAGCCACCCACTTCTGTAAGTATACCCTGGGCCTTGTCAGCATCTTGTACTAAAATCTTAAACTGAAACCTGCTCCCATTGGTAAAAATCTCTTTACTTCCCACTTGATTACACTAGGACACATACCTTATGATTAAATAAGATGTCCAATTTACCAGCTCATTTAATTTCTTCTTTCTGTCTTCATCTACTACTACTTCTAGCCTTGATACATCCTAATTATGTACCCATAAACACTCTCTTGTCAGAATCCTAAGCACAAATCAACCAAATTGTGTTTTAAAGAAAGACTATCTGGGTTTATGGCTCATCTCCACCACCCATAAGCTATCTAACTTGAGACAGTTAAATTTTCTGTGCATCTGTGTTCTCACCTGTAAAATAAGAATAAAATTAGCAGTAATAGTCTAAGAATAAAATGAGATAGTACATGAAAAGTACTTAGAAAAATGTCAGGCTCAATCAAAATGTTTTGTAAACATTGACTACTAGTAGAAATATTCTCTAAATCTAAAAATGTTAATGAAATAGCACCATTAATTAAAATAAGTAAGGTGCTTACACATTCAATTTGTGCTACTTAATTAGTCTTCCTATTGACTCACCATTTCTAAGGAGATGTAGCATTTTCACTTTTAAATCTCACTTAAGCACTGAATTATCTTTTGAGTCTTTGTGTCCTCAGCACTCAAAGAAATGGGTTGCTTATTTTTTTTTCTAATCCAACTTTGATAGTTAACTATCTCAAGAACTTGTTCTAATTGTGATAAGATACTGAACCACTGATATCTAATTATGACATTTATGAAGGTAGTAGTAGGTACCAATTACACACTGGGAGGCATGTTGTTTCATATTCTTCCTTACATAACAACTGTAGTTTCAGAAATTAGATCAGATTCAAAATGTAGTTTCAGCAATATCATTTCTTATTGATGCTAGGTCATGCCATTACTTTCAGATCTAGAACTATGTGATAGTTAATATGAGCTTTAAAGAACTCAGGACTCTTTTTAGATTGAATCTAAAATTCCTTCTGGTGATAGATATTCCAATGAATTCATTAACTTAAACAAGTCCACCAGGCACTATATAAATATTTCTCTGGTTACTACATCCCAACTCTAACAAAACTCTACCCTTTCTTACAGAATGAGACTGTGTTCTTTTGAAACATACACTGAGGATATGTGGGTTGTGATGCAATGATTCTACCATCATACTCTTAAAATGTCTCTAAGTAGAAGACCATTGAGATGTAAGCTAGTTAATTTTTTTTTTTTAACTTTAGAATCAACCTTAGGAATATCACAAAGAAGCAGTGTAATATACTAACATGAGGTCCTCTTAGAATCTTGAACAGGATACCTAATTTTTCTGGGCTCTGTTTTTTGATCAGTAAAATAAGTTTGGTTACAGGTTAAATTAAACAATGTATTAAAGCACTTTGTATATAACAGTGAAACAGAAATGTTTATCAAATCTGAGGAACCAAATGGACAGAACTCTTGAACTTTTTGTTTTGGTTTGGATTTTGCTGTGTAGGGCTCAAAACTAGGGCCTTGTGTATGCTAAGCAAGTTCTCTACTACTGAGTTACATTCCCAGCACATATTCAGGTTTTTAAGAGTAAATTCTCAACTTAAGGAATATATAATCAAGACATTTGTTGACTTCAGTGTGCCCTCATACTCCTTACTTACAAGTTGCTCTTTAAAAAAGTTGTCATATTTATGCTCTCATTATGTTTTTTACTTTTACATTGTAAGAATTTGCTGGGAAAAGACATGTATCTGTGTTAGTCAGTTTTCCATCACTGTGACAAAGTACCTGAAGTAAACAGCTTAAAAGAGCAAATATTTATTTTGGCTCACAATTTAAAGGTTTCAATTCATAGTTGGATGGCTGTGTTGTTTAGGGCTATGGTGAGAACATTGAGGCAGAAGTGGGTGGTACAGCAAAGTTGCTCACCTCATGGTGACTGGGAAGCAAAAGGAGAGAAGAGGACAGGATCCCAATATACACTTCATAGACACCCTCCCCCAGTGGCCTGCTTTCTCCAATTAGACCCCAACTCTGGAAGGTTTTCACCACTCCCAATAGTTACACCAGCTGAGTACAAAGCCTTCAACAAATAGGATTTTAGGATCTTCTAGCTCCAAGATATAGCAATATCAAAAACATTTTTGCTAGATATATAATGACTACAAATAAACAATTCTACTTATTTTCTTCATAACCTAGTGTTCTGTTCATAACCTAATGACTTATGTTATAGCTCACTCACCCAATGTGCTTATTAGAATGTCATCAATATTTCAAATTAAGCTTTATACTAGAAAAGAGCTCAGCTGAAAACCTTGATTATCCTAAATCTTGCACTTGAATTCTTAAGGGCCAAAGTTATACTTTCTGTTTTTATAGCATTTGAATATTTCCAGACTTGCCTTCTGAGAAAAGTTGCAATGCTAACAATGGCCAGACTTGAATTTGAATTGCATATGTATTTTGTCCTTTCTGTCCCTTCTTCTAGGTCCATGAAGACATCACCCATTAGTCAGGGCACTCATTTTACTAAGCACAAACTCAGCCAATGGCTCATGCTCAGCAAGGGCTCCAAGAAGCAAAAAGAAGCAGACATGCAAGAACTTACTTGCCACACCTTGTATGAGAGTTTCTGCTCCTCAAGGTTATAGGCTATGTCCCATCCATTTTTTGTCTTCCCAACAAAAATGTTGACTGGATATTAACTGTTTAAAATAATAATAGAAGTCAATTTCCTTCATGTTCAAAACAAAGATAATAAACCTTAGCAAAAGCATTTTCATTTTGACTCTAAAAGGAGAAAATCTAGTAAAGATGTTAAAATATTGAAAAAGATCCAAATTCTGTGGAAGTCTTTGTTTGGCTACATATTAGGACATACATACATTATCCCAAAAGGATGAACATCTACATCTCGATCATAAACAATATATCCCTAAGCCATGAAATTACATGGAAAAGCTTCTGTCATCTTTATTTCTGTAGTCAGTCTCATTTTTCTTAACACAGTTCAAACCAGTAAGAAATTTCCAGAAGTCAGTTTGACTCACCCAACCTTCCAAGGACAACACAAACAAAAATAAACATATTTCATACTCATAATTTACCCTTAGACTTTCAAGTTAAATGTGCCCCTTCTCAAGCACCCCAATTTCTCTATAAGGCCTGTCAAATGAGTCTCTTGTAGACGCCCACACTCAGCTGTAGAATCCTAAGTGGTATTCACACCAGTCACATGTCAGTGCAGTTTTAATTGCTAAAGATAACAGTATGAGTTTTAATTACACCCTAATCATTTATTGCTGTCAGTTTCTCTCCAGAATTTGAAGTCTTGGAAATCACTCACTGAACAGTACTTGTGGATTTTGGGGCTTTGGCAGGCTGGGACAGAACTTCTGAGAACATCCTGTGTAGATGTTCCAAAGAAGGGAATCAATTTGAGAGGACCCACCTGGGAGCAGTTCCTTTGGGACCAGGCTGGTGGCTTTTATCTTGGATATGAGAATTTCATAATCACATGGAGATACCTACAAGGGTCCAGCATAGCTTGTAAATTACTCTTAATGATTTCTTCTGTTTGTAAAAAGGGGCCTACCAACTACAAAAGAGGTGGGGCTCATCCAGGAGCTGCTGTGGATACACTTCTCTGCCAATAAGTGTTTAATGACTCATTTTCCTCAACAGAACTTTCATGAGGCTGGAATTCAGGGAGGGATGTCTGAAGAATGTCTGTAAGGAAATTCACAAGCCACTGTCCTGGTTTTTGCAGGAGAAAGCTTCCCACGTTAGCTAAACCAGTTGACTAAAGCAAATAGCAACAGATTTCAGTGACTTTTCCTCATTACCTATCACAAATAATCCATGAAAGGCTGCCATGAAGTTTGTCTTAGTCAGGGTGAGAGCATTATGAACTTTCAAAGAAAAAAACCATTATGGAAAAACTAAAGGCAGTCGGTTAACAACAGCGCTCATGTGAAATCAGAGAAACTGTCCAAGTTGAATTGCATTGAACTAGCCAGAGTATTTCAAGAAACTGTTGTGTGTATTTTAACTCAGTCAACCATTTTACCTATCTATCAAGTTGACCGATCACTTTTGAATTATGTAGACTTACCAAAATGAAATTATACATAAGACTACTCTTTTCAGATGCATGCTTATTTATTTTAAAGTCTTCTTCTTTCTCAGGAGGTATTCTGAGAGGAAATCAAAAATATCACTTTTGCAAAGCCATTTCCATTCTTCCAAAGGTCTGCTGGTAAATTATTCTTCCTGATCTTTCCATCTTTCTAGCCTGTGCAAACACACCTAACCCATACTAAATTTCACCAGATGGCATTTTATTTCTTTAAAGTAAAGCAGCCGTGGGTTTAGACAGTTGAATTTTTAAACTTCTGTATTTACTGAAAGTGCATATGGTGCTATATGGACAAAGAAATTCTGCTGAAAGAAAAACATTTCTGTCTGCAGTACCTCATAATCTCCCAGAGGAGAAAAATGTGCAGTTGTATGGTGTACTTTTCACAATTTTTTATGTGGTTCAATGTTCCTTGTATGCTAAAAGTTAGATGTATGTATAGTGTGGATATCAGGAAGTTTTATTGTTTGAAATCCATCTTTTAATTGCAAATAATAAGATTGTACATAAGCTAATGGATTACCAAGGAAATTTATCAGTGATTTCTAGAAGAAAATGAAACATAAACCTCAATGTAAAAAAAGTAAAATAAAAAACCCTCCATATGTCAACGTAAGCAGATGTTGGTGTTGAATTTACATGGATGAGAAAGCTATAAAACCTCCCTTGAGCCACTCGTAGTTCATTTCAAGGCCAAGAACGCCCCCAAAATCTGTTTCTAATTTTACAGAAATCTTTTGAAATTTGGCACAGTATACAAAAGTCCGTGGAAAGAAAAAACTCTTGTCCTGACTTCGGCTTCCAACTCAGAAGACAGACTTGCTTCTTTTCAACGGTTTTCACAAATTCAGTGACCCACGCTCTACAGCTAACTTTCAAAAACATCTGGAAAAATGAAGGTTAGTATGTGCAGCCCCTGTTATTGCTAAAGAATGAAGGTTGGGTGGATTTTGTGTTATCAGAGTTTTCTGTTGCTTAAAAGATGAGGATTTTTACGTGAATATTTACTTCCTGGAATGGGCTAGGATTGGGAAATTGTTCTGAATATACTGTAGAAACATTTGTCCTTGCAAAGCTGGAAGAATTCCAGCAATTATCACCAGATCAGTGGAAGACAATCACAAGCTTTATGGGAAAGGAGAAATAGGATTTAATTGTAAGCATAACCTTGCCATTTCTACTGTTTATGTAGCTCGAACTGTGTATATGCCTGATTTTCTTTATTTTATGTAGACATGGATAAAAATTGTATTTGGAGTTGCTACTTCAGCTGTGCTTGCTTTATTGGTGATGTGCATTGTCCTACGTCCTTCAAGAGGTAAGAAATTTCTCTGATTTGCTCAATTTGCCTAGAATAGCTTGGAAAATGCACTAATGTGTGATCTCAAGTGGTTGAACATTTCCTAAGTGCTTATTTTCCAAAGTAAGGCTGTTATTTCTAAGAAGACATATAAGCTCACAGATATGTTGTAGTGCAAGTCCAGAAATACTGAAGAACTTAAGGCACGGGTAGGAAGAGATTTACAGTGTTATTTCAGCACAGAAAAATCTGGAAACTCTTCTACATCACCTCCACAAGCCCAAACCAGATGTTAAATACAACCTTTGATAGGTCCTTAGAGTCAATATTTTTAACTAGCATTGTTTTTCATTAATAGGTTTATCTTATGGAAAGCAAAACTGAGGAAGAACAGACAAGTTAAAATAGAATCTGTGGAGGATTTTTTTTTTTTTTACTACTAAGTAGTCTTTCCAAAATTTTAAGGAAGTTGAGAACAGAACTCTCAGGAAAAAGTGAAATTGATGTTCTAAATGCAGTAGCAATGAACAATTAAATTAAAAGCTTAAATATATCTAATCAAGCTTTCATTATTGATAAATCAAATCCTTTTACACAAAGGCTTAGACTGACATTAGCTTCACTGAAAGCTGGAAGTTACTATGGACTGATACTCAGGTTAGTTTTAAATTAAGACTATTGATAGTATAGCAATATTAAGGAATTGTTTTTTTTTATAAAAAGGAGACTTGACTAAAATAGCAACAAAAATAAAACAGTAATAAATCTTAGGGTCTAGGAAAAAGGGGAAAGTTTATTTTAACAATATTAAAAGTTTTAACAACTAAGATGGAAACTATTTTTGGTTAAAAGTTAACTAATAGTAAAGGAAAATCAATGGTTCACTTTCAGCCAAAGAATATATGAATGAAAACAAAACACATAAAAATTTGGAAAATCCAAAATGCTCGTGGGATTTTCATAGAACTAGGAAATGAATATAGGTTAAAAGGACGAAGATGGTGTTCTTATATCTGCAATTTAAATTTTAATCTCTATTTCCACTATCTAGTAGCATGATATCTGCTAGTTCTTAGGCTACTGAGATATGTGTAGTATGTGTCTCTAGTTTTTATAGTTTTTCAAGTTAAGATTGTTTTCATATCAGACTCTCTTCTCAAATCATTCTGCATCTACATTTCCTTCAAACCAGCCATTATCAGGAGATGGGATAAGTCTCTGATTTTTTTAATCTAATCCATTAAAAATTAGCTCTTGATTTTTAAAGGAACTCGGGAGTACTTGAAATTGACAGCTTGCTCCCTCAAAAATAAAAGTTCTTAGAGCAAAAATATGTGAGTCTTATTGGAAACCTGTTTCCATGTCCACAGAGATTACGCTTTGGAATTTGAACTATAGTCCCTAATTAGAAACATACTCTATTTATACATTATGAATAGTATATAAGTATGGCCATTTGTGTCTACACTTATATTTATACAAATGTACTTTGTGTAATTACATATAATCCCAATCCTTACCTTCTTTCCAAGTTTAGATATGTATAGCATAACAACAAATATGTTATAAACTATATGTAGAATAAAGGTCCTATGTCTTTTATAATATAGTGTTCTGTTTCAACTGACAGGATAATTCTCAAAGTGACTTCCTGATAGGGTGAAATAATCACATTAAACTTGAGATAAAATTTTAGTACTCATTTTGAAATAGAGAAATCATGAAGAAGCCAAGAACTATTTTTTGTTCCATAATATCATTCTCTTTTTATTCTAATTTTGCTGAAGAACTTCTTTAAATGTCACCTAAATAGCTTGCACATGAGACTAGTCACTCCCCCCATACTTTCTTGAGTGGTTCCAGGATAGACACCCTCCTTTGCTTGAGTTAGTGCCATTGGCAGTCCTGGTGCAGTGACCTCCTTCTTCTGTCTCTCTTCTTTCTTCTCACATCCCACCTCAAGTATCCTTGGTCTGGGTGCCAAGTCCAGTCTTCACTCTCATATTTGCCCAGTGCCTTGTGAGAATAGGATTTGAGGTTGCAAAGCAGGAAGGAAAGGAGGAAGAGAAAAGGACAAGGAATTCTAAGCCAAGTAAGCTCCGACTTAGGCTTCTTCTCACACTTCATCAGAAATCCCATTACCTCACATTTGCCTTAGATGCTCTTGTATTTACAACCTAGCTATAATATGCCAATATAAGAGTAGTCTTGAGAAACTTAAAGACATACTTAGGTAATATTCATTCATTGTTTTATTTATATACTATTGTATTAAGTCCCACTAATTACCAGCCTATCATTGTCCCAGTTGCTGGGGTTACAAAAATGCAGCAATCTAGATTTTCCTCTAAAAGGCAAAGGAGTAAGAATCCAGTACTTTTTACAGAGAGAAGGGCTTTTTCATGAAGGAACAGGGTCCCCAGAGAACCAGCCTCAAGATTAAAAGAGCTTTGGAACAATTACACAGAGTGTTAGGAACAAATAGCAATATATAGTAATGAAATGAGAAAATATCGATACAGCTCACTTACATAATAAAAAAAAAAGAACTTATTTTTGAAAATTCTAGAACATTCCTTTACTATTTGTTGAAATAGACGATACACATAGGTTTCTACACCTTGGTCCCATGCTATCCTCCTTGGCTTCAGTCTATTTCCTTTCACCTAATTCTCTTTCTTTTCTCTGACCTCCATTCATTCTTTCTCTTGCAATTCTTCTTCTTAGGCATTATATCTCTGTCTATGTGAATAAACAATCAGGCTTCTCCTTATTTTTGTTGACTTCAAAGACAAACATACAGACCTTCTGTTTTAAGAGATTTACAAATGAGGGAAACACAAAAAACTAGAATTAGAAAGTCACAGAGGTTCCAGAATTTTTCCAGTAAATTCTACACAGTCTTCCTTGCTGCTTGGTGCTTTATGTTTCCTGAATTCCTGAACCTTTGTGAAAGGAATTTTAGGAACTCTCTGACCTTTCCTTGGATTCTACTGAGTATAGATTTCTCTACATGATAATAAACCAATATTCAATAAATGTTAGCTATTATTTTTCTAAAACTTAAAGCGTAGTAAATACTTAATAATTGGTATCTAGAATTCTATTGTCTTCTCCATTCTAATATAGGTATATATAATCAAAGATGATTAGTAAGCTCTTCTGTTTCATATATTTCAATTAAAAAATTGTTCTCTTTAATTTTACAAGTCTTTATCCTTGAGTGTCATCCCTGGTCCTATACTTCACTTGATTGGCCCAAAACCAACAAATACTTCAGAAATTTTTATGTGTGAGCCGCTCCTAGAAGAAAGGAAGAAGAAAGATAAAAGAAGTTGAAGTTGGAGAGGGAATGAGGGAGAGAACAAAGAGGGGAATTATGCAATGTGAAGATTCACAAGTTCTCCCACATAGTGCTCTTAGTGGTTCTCAGTGAAAGGAGAGCCACTATTGGTCAGACCACCCTGATATTCTCTTTCTTACCCTTACAATATTCCCCTTCTGTGATTGTTATTGTTGCTAATACCAATTTGTATTAATTGCCAATTTTTAAAAATCAGATTTCACATAAAATGTTATATTTTGGGCTTCTTTTTTAAATGCTTAAGTGTTTATTACAACAATATCCAACTTCTCAGAACCAAAATTTGTATTAGTCTGCAAGAGTCACCAGAACAAATATACCACAGCCTAGGTACATTGAACAGCAGAAATTTGTTTTGGAAGCACAGTTCTGGAAGTTGGAAGTCCAAGATCAAAGTTCCAGCTGGGTTGTTTTTCCAGAGACTTCCTTCCTGGGCTTGCAAACAGCTGTATCCTCATTTGGCTTTCTCATGTGCATGTGTACCTCTGGTGTTGTTTCATCCTCTTATAAGGACTCAGTTCTATTGGATTAGGGCCCAACCCTTATGATAATATTTAGCTTTAATTACCTCCTCTAAGAACTTGTTTCCAAATACAGTCCACATTGAGGTTTCTGGTATCCTTGTGAGTGATCTAAAGTTATATAGAAAAACTGGAGTACCTTATAATCTTTATTAAACTCCATTCTTATTAATCATAAAATGAATAATATTGTTTAGTATCTAAATTAAAATTTTTGTGCATACACTGATTTTATATTTGGCAGGAAAAAAATCAATGTGTTTAGGACTCTATTTTAAGGAACAGATTATAAAAACTGTATACCAAAAATCATATAACTTAGATAAAACAAATTTCCAGAAACATATTATCAAAACTTATTCAAAAAGAAATAATAAACCTCAAAAGAACTATAACACCTAAAGAGATTGAGTTAAAGCCAGACATGTTGGCACACACCCATAATCCCAATACTTTAGAGACTAAGGCAAGAGGATCACAAGTCAGTGGACAGCCTGGGCTATACTGTCAGCTTCAGGCCAGCTTATTCTACACAGTGACATCCTACCTCAATAAACAAAGGAAAAAAATCAGTAAGTAATTATATATATATATATATATGTAAAATAAATAAGTATAAAATAAAAATTTTACAAAAAAGTTAAAGTTAGTCATTTAAAAACTTCCCATTAAAGAAAACAATAAGTCCAGATGGTTTCACTGGCAAATTTTACCAAATACTTAAAGAAAAATTTGTATCAATCTTTTATAAACTTTACTCCCTAGAAAAACAAAAGAAGAAAGTAAACTAGCTTCCAAATTTATTCTGAAGGCCAAGGTTACATAACACTAAAACCAAAAACATCAGAGGAAAAACAAATTCATCAATATTTTTATGAATGTGATCAAAAATCAACAAAATAATAATAAACAAAATCCAGCAGCATATTAACAGGAATTACACATCAGAGCCAGTGAGAGTTCTCCCTAGAATATAAGACTTTTTAACATTTGAAAAGTAATGAAATCAATAACAGAAAGAACAAAGAAAACATCATCCCTAGAACAGTTTCAGAAAAAATCCAACACACTTTCATGAGAAGAACACTCAATAGACAAGAAATAGATGAAACTTTCAACCAGTTAAAAGAAAGGCAGTTAAAAAAAATCACAGCTACTATCTTACCAATGGTGAAAGAGTCAATGCTTGTTCTCCTAAGATCAAGAACAGAAGAACAGTATATCTGCTCTTACCACTCTTCTTTTCAATATTTTGTTGGTGTTTCTAGATAGGATAATTAGCAATTAAAAGAAATACATGGTATTTATATATCTTTATTTGCAGATGACATGATCTCATTTATAGAAAGTACTGAGGAATTCTCTAGAAACCTATTAGAACTAGTAAGTTCAGCATAGTTTGCAGATACAATATCAATATATAAAAGTGAATTGTATTTCTAACTATTAGCAATGCATAATCCAAAAACAAGATTAAAATAAATGAAAAAATAGCTCATGTTTACTGACTAGAAAAGCTAATAACTTTAAATGACAATATTCTCTACATTTGTCTATATATTAACTGTAAACTCTATTCAAATTCTAGAATTTGCAGAAATTGATAAGCTGATTCTCAAATTCATCAGAAAATGAAAGTGACCCAGAATAGTTAAAGTAATATTTAAAAAGGAAACAAAACTAGATAAATCATACTTCTTACTTCAAGGGTGATATTGGACTCTCTTCCTTGCACCATACACAAAAACTAACCCCAAATGGACAAGAGACCTAAATAAAAGAGCAGTGTTTTAAAATTCTTAAAATATGCCCTTGGATTAGGAAATGATTTCTTAACTATGACCAAAAGCACAAACAACAGAAGACAAAATACATGAGTTGGAATTCCTCAAAATTTAATACTTTTGAGTTGCCAAGGACATCAAAAAAGTGAGAAGACAGGTGAGCACTGGTGTCTCACACCTGTTATCCTAGCTACTCAGATGTGACAATCAAGAGGATCACAGTTTCAAAGTCAGTCTGGGCAAATTCTTTGAGAGACCCTATCTTGAAAAAACTTAACACAAAACAGGCCTGGTGGAGTGGCTCAAGTGGTAGAGTACCTAAATAGCAAGCCTAGCAAGTGTGAGGCCCTGAGTTCAACACCCGGTGCCACAAAAAAAAAAAAAAAAAAAAAAAGTGAAAAGACCATCCACAAACGTTAAAAAAAATTACAAGTCATAATCTGATAATGGACTTACATTCAGAATATATAAAGAACTCTTGAAATTGAATAGTAAATAGGCAAATAAGACAATTAAACATGGTTGAAGGATATACATCTTGTCAAAGAAAATATGCAAATGACTAATAAGCACATGAATGATTATCCACATCATTAATCACTAGGAAAAGGCAAATCAAAACCATAATGAAAGACCAAGAGTGAAATTGCAAGGGGAGTAATTAGCCATTCACCTAAATGTGACAAGCCCTGCTCTTGGGTATACAGTAGAAATGGAGAAAAGAGACAAAGCACAGAGAAATGTAGTAGTCACCGGGCCTGGGTGTTGGACAAAGACAGTAAGGGAAGCATGAACCACTGAGTTCAAACCCCAGTACTTCCAGAAAAATCACTTTCAGAGCTAAGAGGTACTACTTTCCTCAACTAGACAGTCAGAGCCTCATAGCTAGCATCCCCTTTGCTTGGATAAAGCTCAAATTGCCTCATTTTTCTCTTAAATGGGGCAAAAATTATTTTACCCTCTATAAGTTGCTTGGTTCATGTCTTTCTTTTTGTATTTAGTGTATGTTGTTGCTGTTTTATTATGAGTACACTTCAATTTTAAATTAAAGTATAGTGGTATAGTGTTGAACCTCTAAAATCAGATGGAGCTGGATTTAAACCCCAAATGTGCTATGTCTTTGGCAAGTTAGTTTACCTCTCTAATTTCCATGTGCTCATTTGTAAATGGTGCTCATAACTGTATTTATCTCAGAGGATTGCTGTGAAGACTTAATCATGCACATAGGATTCTTGCTATTTATAAGAACTTAGTAAATTAAAACTACCTCAGGTCCATTTAAAAAAAGTTCTCATTGTTGGTCCACATTTGATCATAAAAGCTAGTAAATATTTGTTACACTTACTCCTGTGGACTTACTTCAGAAACAAACATAACCCAAGGTGATGGTTAGAAAGGTGGCTCCTCTTTAGTAGCTTCTCCTCAAGGCTAGCAGAAGAATGTGTGTGATTTGCCTGAGGTCCCACACTACTTTCTTGGAGTGTCCTTGTAGGCATCAATTCCAAATCAAGTATAAAAGTGAGAATAAAAGGCCTAGCAGCTATTGTATGTCTGCTTAATAAAGCATATTTACTCCTTTGTTGTGATGAATATTAGAACTAATATCAGATGTTTCTATTCTGACACTCCCAATCTTTTAGGATTAGACAATTAAATGGCAGACAGAGCCCTAATAAAGATAAAGGGAAAAGTTTTAAGAAAGAATTAGGAGGACTGTGAATCATTACTTTCTTGTGAATCACTTTGTGAATTGTAATTTCTTAGATACATAATTGAAATAACTTTCAGCTTTTCTTAAGTTGAAAATGCAAATAATTAAAGCATAGTTAATTTAATTGTTTAAGTGGTGTGTGAGTAACAGTGCTAAAGATGGGCCAAATTAAGTTTAAAGTCACAGTCAGAATCAAGTCTTAATCAAGTATCAGTTATGTATGGAAGAGAGATAGGCTTTCTATTTCCTCTCAGCTATTAGAATTTAAAAATATAAATGCCAAAGCTATCCTTCCAAAATCACCAAATGATTATATCTTGATATCAAACATTATTTGGAAAGAGACATGAAAATCTATTTGTTCATCCAGTAATTACAAATGGAACATTTTTCTAGGTGCTGAAAATTTTTAGTGTATTTAACTCTTTGGAGATATATTTCATACTGATTTATACATATACACACACTCAAAACACTAGAAAGCAATGATCCCAATGCTTTGCCACCATTTTACTTTGATCTAATCAGGAGCAGAATAAGATGCCTTGCTTTTTCTCCACTTCTCCAAGATCAGAAAAAGGGAGCATCCCTAAAGAAGAGCCCATTGGCAGTCATGTGCAAGATCACTGAGCTGGATCATAAAAAAAAAACAGCCCACCAACATTCCCCAAGAGTTTTCTGGAATATATTCTCAGAACTACAAGAATCTATCTATTCTCCATGAGGTATAAATTGCTGTGTAACCTCACCCACCTTCCAGGAATTTATAGTCACAAAACAATTCCACTAATAGGAACAGGAATACATCGAACAGAGTAGAATTGGTGAAATTATTTAATTGGGATTCTGAGTCTTTGAAGAGAATCACTCAGGGGGCTTTTCTGGGAACTCCATCCCAGAGATTCTAATTCAGTAGGTCTGAGATAAGGACTAGAAATTTGTTATACAAGCACTGCACATGGTTTCAAGGACCAAATTTAGGTAAATATTTAAATGAAAGCTTATATAAGCAGAAGAGTGTATACCTGAAATTTATAACATGGACTAGAGGGTAGAAAATGAGGGCAGGTATATATTTGAGAGATAATATTGTAATACAAGCTAAGACAATATTCGTCAAGCTAGTTTACTTTTCATCCAACAAATATTTCTTGTGCTTCTACTTTATGTAGGTACTCTCCTAGCTGCTGGCACATAATAGGAAGAAAAATCAAATGTAGACTCTACCTTTAGGGTCAGAGACCTAGACCTTATGGAATTCTTGGCCAGACAAATATAGACATGAAAGGTATTCATGGTCAATAAATTAAAATAAGTTGAAATGACAAAGGCGAGTGGTGTTTTCATAGTGACTAGTTGAAGGTTATTTCTGATCATGATGGTTGGGTGATCAACGTTCAATAGTTTAGTATCAAAGTAGTATAGTATTTAATATGTGTAAATAATTGCATCTTGGACTAGAAATTCTAAATAAATGTTATGTTTTATTTCCATCTTAACATGTAACCTAATGTAACATCCAGGAGCAGATGGATTACTCCACTGTGCTATAAACATGTGGTCACTTTCAGCAGGAAGAGAAGAATGCCCAATTTAAATTCTTCCTGTCTTATTGGGGATGAATTTAACAGTGGCCAGCCAACCAACAACATAATTACACTTTCCAAGCCCTCACTACATAACATATGAGGCAGTTTACAAAGGTAACATGAGGTTAGGAATAATCAGCCTATGCCAGTTTGTGCCATTAAGCCCTGTTCCTACATAAATGTAGCTGGCTCATCTGTGTAAGTATTTGTACATTACTTAGAACTTACTGGATGGCAATGAGGATTATCTTCATTATAATGATTAGTAGTACAATTAATACATATTTAAAATACTGTACAGATATTTTGAGTCATAACAGGACATATGTTAAGTTCTCTATATAGATTGTTGGCATTTATAATTTCCATGCAGCCATATAAATAAATGACTAACTAGGAAGTAACATGAAATACACCATCAAGTACAGCCTTCCTGGATAGGCAAATTTAGAGATTTAAAAACTGAATCACTAATCTTTGGTATCTTTTCAAAACATCTGATAAGGATCAAGATGATCATTAATGATATGGAAAAGAAATTAAGTAGGTATTTAAAAATAATCTGCAACTTTTGCCATAGGTATAATATTGGTACTAAATATACTTACAATCATAATTATAATAGTTCAGTTACAGAGACACATGACAGCCACATTTTCCTAGAATGATCAATGTATTTTAGAAAGTAGAGTACAAGTATATCTTAATTGTATAAACTAATAGCCTAATCTGGAATTGCATTTCCCAAACTGTGGTTTTAACAAATCTCTAAAAACAATAAAAGGAAAAAAGTCTCAGTGGTCAAATTTGTATGGGAAACATTGCTTTGAAGTATTTATTTGAGGAATACTGATGAGTTATGATAATATTAAAGGGTAACATTGAAGGTAAATGTTTTAGTTGAATTATCTCACTTAATTCAACCTTCTGTAAAAATTATAGGCAAAGGTAAATAAGAAAAACAATGATATAAGATATAAGCCAAAACCAAAGTCTTACTTATGCTAAGCATAAAAAGTAAGAGATTGCCAAGGTTATATCCATTTGTTGAGCTAACATCAAAAAACTTTAGGAAAAATTACCTAATTACTTTGGTATTCACAGCTAATGGGTTCACTATATTTAAAAATTTTCCATCTGGATATTCAGTATTATGGAGACATAAAATAAATGTATCTCAAATGGAAAATAATTTCCACTATAAATAGAGTGATAGTTTTCCCTGACTACATTAGAAACAGATAGTGATTTACTCTTAGGAAAGCTAAATAAAATTGAATTTGTTTCTTGACAATTATTTTAATACTATTATAAAAGCTCTTTTATTTATTGAATGGGAATTACAAAGTCAGTGGTACAAATTCTGCACAGCACCATTCAATTAAATAGAAGTTTCACATAAATGATTGTGTGGAATATGCAACCTTAGAATGCAGAGAGAATGTAGGAACATGAATATTTAAAATATGTCAGGTGCCGGTGGCTCACACCTGTAATCCCAGCTACTCAGGAGGCAGAGATCAGAAGGATCACAGTTCGAAGCCAGCCCTTGCAAATAGTTCCACGAGACCTTGTCTAGAAAAAACCCTTCACAAAAAAAGACTAGTGGAGTAGCTGAAGGAGTAGGCCCTGAGTTCAAGCCCTAGTACTGCAAACGTTTACCCACACAAAATAACCTATGGACTACTTTAATGTGATGAAGTAGTCAATGTCTAGTTATAAAGAGGCTCAACAGACACTTGTATTCTTATAGCATAATGACCAGAATAAGTTTTGCTAAATTAAGAAAAAAAAAAAAGGTCCTTATCAAATGCATGGAATACCCACACATCAGGTTAAGATAGCAGAAGACTTTTTATGCTAATTTATGTAACTTCAAGATTGTAGAGTAGGTTGAGTTTCACATTTCCAAATCTTGAAAAGCATGGTTGGAAGACATTTCCCTTACATTATAGGAGAGCAAGTGGGGGTGCCAGAGACTGACCAAAGCCATATAGGAAATCAAAAGAAAAGTACATATCTCATCCATTCAATCATATCCATCATTTCATGAATTCATTCATACAACAAGTATTTATTAGTGCCTCTATATGCTAGACACTGGAGAGGAGCAAAATAAGATGTAGTCTCTGGCCTTATGGCAACTGTTTTGATTATATAATCAATAATAATAATCAAATAATCACATGACTGCACACATAGTTTGAAAACCAAGACAAGTTCTCTGAAAGAAAGGAACATAGCCTATGGGAATTGTGCAATAAGGGAGCCTGACTAAGTAGGAGTCAGGAAGGGCTCCCCAGAGGAAGTGACCTGGAATTGAGCATCAAAGGCTGAATAGAAATCATGAGATAAAGGAAGATGTGGAAAGAGGTACATAAGCCTGCAGAGAGAAAGGGGTATTTGAGGAATACATAGCCCAGAATGTTTGGAGTATAGACAGTAATGAAAAAGGCTCAAGAAGGAAGGCTTTTCTGGTAGGTTTTCTCAGACCAGTCAGGGCCTACAGTCCAAGGTTAGTACTTTTAGTCTTGATAAGAATAGTCTTGAGAAGCGATGCAAGAATTTTAGTGGAAGGATAATATTATGTCTCCTATCTTTGACAGTTTTATTTTTATATGGACAAGTCCCAGATTCATAAATACTATTTGAAGTGGTGAACATTTTGATAAGGTTGGAGTTATAAGTAGGGACCTGGAGAAAGAATTCGGAGATATTTGCCACATTATAAATATGTAACTGCCTAAGGGATCTGTCTAATGAGTTTCTATGAAAATACTGTTGTGTTTGAAAAACACAATTGTGTTTCAAATAAGGATGAAATTCACTTGTGGTTTGTGAACTACATTAAGTTAGTTTTTTCCATGGGAATTCTATACTTTCAGGATTTGTAAGACCCTTAGCCGAGATCATATGTTTCTCTTTATACCTATTCAATTTCTTTTTATAAAAATACATAATCAAGATAAGAAAGTTACCCATACTCATTAATACCTTTATTGAGATTTTTGAAGGTACAGATTCTGGCTGATCTCATTTAACAAAGTAGAATGCTAAAAGATATCACTGAAAAATCGATAGAAATCCAGTTCAAGTATTGAAAATGAGAAAGTACAATGGAGTACATGATGTGAGGAAGTATAGTGAACTGCTTAAGAGGCTGGGTTTTTAGTCAAACCCACATGATCTGTAATCCCAGTTGTACAAGGGCCAGAATTGTTGTAATTTCATCTCATATTTGTCCTCAGAACCCCCTAACAGCTGTTTTCTGCCTGAAGAATAATGTCCCAACTGCTCTGTGTGGTCACCTCCTATAGTTTTCATCTTCCTCTACACGTTCCCACTAATTGTCCCTTCCAGACAATCAAACTACCTCTAAGCCTAGGTTACCTTGTCTACAAAAATGTATTAAGATCAGAGCTGGAGATATTGCTTCCATTTCCTGTGTGGGGAACAGGAAATGTTGATCTCTTTTTTTCTGTCCCTGACCCCTGTCTATACTTTATCCTGTTATACTAAAATAAATCCTTACTAAAACATTAAAAAAAAATCAGAGCTAAGCAAGCACTTTGCAATTGCAGGTCCTGTCTTTATAGGAGAAAGATCAGATGAAGGCCAAGATTAGAACTTATTTGAGCTATTAACCTTGTATTTAATAATAACATGTTTCTCCTTCCTTCAAAGTCCCTAACTCTGAAGAGGGAACAAGGAGAGCACTCACCCTGAAGGATATTTTAAATGGGACATTCTCTTATAAAACATATTTTCCAAACTGGATTTCAGGTAAGTAAATTATTTATTTTCTGGGGTTTTTTAAATGCATTTGGTTTTGGTTTTAATGCTAATGCATCTTCTGTAACTGAAATCATATCAAGTGAAATGAACAAAAAGAAGAAATATTAAG
Organism: Castor canadensis; assembly: GCF_047511655.1. NCBI lineage: Eukaryota > Metazoa > Chordata > Mammalia > Rodentia > Castoridae > Castor > Castor canadensis. The sequence continues at coordinate 116,417,456 of NC_133389.1, read as the reverse complement.
AAAACTCAAGCATCCACCAAGGCACTTTTGATAAGATCATTCATACTGAGTTTGCCCAATAGTAGGTTTTGTCAATAGGAGTTTTAATATGAAGATAAAAATTGAGAATACATTATTAAAATAATTTCAGTATCTGGCATAGTTTTTGAGAATGGAAGATGTGTACCTGTTTAGAAGTCACAAGAATTTTGCCCAAAGAGAAATTCCATCATAAATCTAGACAACCTAGAAAACAGACAGAACCCTTTCAAGATATAAAATTGATGTATATATGCTAAGTATGGAAGCTCATGCTTACAATTCCAGCTAGTTGGCGGGCAGAGATTGGAGGATTGTGGTTTGAGGCCATTCTAGGCAAAAAGAGCACCACCCTATCTCAAAGAACAAACAGGATATGGTCATAATGTCAGTAATCTCAGCTATGGGGGAGGCAGAGGTAGGAAGATCACAATCAGAGGCCAACTTTAGGCAAAAGCACTAGACCCTATCTGAAAAATAACTAAAAGGAAAAAAATGGTGTTTACACATAGTTTTTCCAATTAGAAAGTGATCAAATAGGTTTAATCAAATAAGTAGTGAGAGCAACTAAACAGTTTAGAACATTATAGTTGGACATGGAAAGTGCCACTAAATAAAATAGAGTATTTTTAGTTTTTCTATTTAGAATATGAAAATTCATATGAAGAAAAGGTCTTAAACAAAAGCAGGGAAATCCAAACATAATTTATTTTTTACTATTGCAAAAGAAACACACCATTTTAAACTAGCTTATCCTCTCTGCAACTGGAAGAAAACATAATTTCATTTCTCAGCACCTGAATCAGTTAGAATAGGACCACTGCCAGCACATATAGCATCATTGTGTGAAGCATAAAGAAATGTCCCTTCCTCCCTTCCCTCACCAACTTCTTATTTTAAATCTGACACAGCAATATGCACTGACAGGGAGGAAAAAGAAAAACAAAGTCTGTGAAGAAGATAGATTCCTTTTGTTGTACATCTATTCCCTGTTAGGAGAAATCATTTCAAGTTTTGCTTTCTTTCTTATTTAAAGGGCAAGAATATCTTCATCAGTCTTCAGATAATAACATAGTACTTTATAATATTGAAACAGGAGAATCATATGTCCTGTTGAGTAACATCACCATGGTATGTATCAACGTCATCTTTCTCCTTAGAAACCTTTGCCAGCGCTTCCCTGACCAAGGGACCAGTTCCAATTCTTTGCACTTCATCTGGATCCAATATGCTTTCCCAGCTCTATCTCCCCTGTAGGCCCCAGTGCTGTGTTTTAGTTACACTAGACTTCTGTCCTGCTTTGTTCTAAGTAACCTAGTATCTTTCTTCTCCTGTGGAAAGCAAAAGAATTATGAACTTAGTCCTTAGAGTCAGGCTAATTGAGATTTAAATCCTGGCTCTATCACTTACTAATTTTGGAACTTTGGACAAGGTTGTACATTTCATTAACTTTGTTATGCCTTAGTTTCTTTCTCTGTAAAATGGGCCCAATCCCCTGAATTCAAATTCCAGCACCACCAAAAAGAAGAATTAAGAAAAGTAACATTTGAAAGTGTTTATGAGACAGTGGCTAACAGAATAAACACTCAACAAATGGTACCTGTGAATTATGGGTACATGCTGTTCTGTCTTCCCAGGCTTTCAATCCTCCTATTTCCTGTACTCTTAAAGGTCCACCCATTTTTCAAACCAAGTTCAGACAACAGTCTCCTCTGTGTAACCAGTTATTCTCTTATTTTAATTTACTGACTTCTTCCTTAATGCTTTTGCAACACTATGAATCTCTTTTATAGATTTTTCTAATTTGTAGTGTTATTCATTCACAAGCTTAACATTATAAGCTTCTTGACATGACAAAGTCTGTCTTGTTTATTGCATCCTCCTGCATATTGTCTAGTGTACATACTAGGTTACATGTGAACATTTTCTTCAATTATATTGGAAGTATATGCATATAAGAATATATTAACAATATGGTACTCTTTTTTTGTGTGTGGTACTGGGGCTTGAACACAGGGCTTCACGCTTGCTAGGCCAATGCTGTACCACTTGAGCCACTCCTCCAGCCTTGTTTTGTGTTCGGTATTTTTCCAGATAGGGTCTCACAAACTATTTGCCCTAGGCTGGCTTTAAATAGCGATTCTCCTGATCTCTGCCTCCTGAGTAGCTAGAATTACAGGCGTGAGCCAACAGCACTCAGCTATGATACTCTTTTAGAACTACTAATTTACATGACTGTAATTTTTTTGCATTCTAACTAACTTTTTTATAATTCCAGAAAAATGTGAATGCTTCAAATTATGGCTTATCACCTGATCGGCAATTTGTATATCTAGAAAGCGACTACTCAAAGGTATCAACTATTTAGAGTTTATTTAATTGTATCTCCTATTAATCTAAAATTAGTTTATAGAAGTAAGACAAGAGTTTACCTTCATCTGTAAACATTCAAGAAGTTAATGCTTCACTAACTCCATCTCTAAATATCCAAGAAGCAAAAGGAGCCAAAAAGAATAACTGAAACATATACAAATAGTTCAGGATTTAGCATTCTTGTCTGGTTATTATCAAGTAGTGGAAATTACCTTCTTCTGGTGGAAGAAAATCTCATTTGGGGACTCTGATCCCCATTAAAAAAGAGAATTATTCTTGTATTTCTAAAGCAATTTAATATCATAACCCATTAGCCAATTCTTATACAGTTTAATTTCATGAAAGCGTTTTACTATTGAAAATGGAAAAGTCAAGAAGTAGCATATTTAAGTCATTCGCTCAAATGTGCTAGTATACCGTCAGTGTTAGAACAGGATTTAAATCTGGGTCTTTGAAAGCCTAATTTAGAAAGACTCCCACCAAACCAGACTATGTATTATTGAATTCCCCCTACTGAATGCAGCTGTCCTATAACTTTATACTGACAAAAGTACAAAGTATTTTATTATCAAGTTAAACATCTAATAGTTATTTTGATCAAGAAGCTTTTGTTTTGACTGCCATTTTTCAGATCCTACCTGAGATGCAAAACTCCCTTAATATTCAGAAAGAAAAGTTATTCTTCCCCCTTCTGGGTTCCTCAGTCAGCTGATTATTTTCCAGTAGCCCAGGTGCTGCTCACCAAGATCTTCAGAAAGTTGCATTTCAACCTGATGAAGACCTTTGTCAAGTTTGAAAACCTTTTATACAACAGAATCCAAAATAATATTTAACATTGCTCACTAACCCCCAACACATACTTAAAAAGAAAAAGAACAATTTTATCCGGAAGGAATTATAAATGAAATGTCTCCTATTTATTCTGTCAATTTCTATTGTTTAAAAAATGTAATTAGTTAAAGACATGTTGCAACAAAACTATATGTTGAATGAAATTCTCTATCCTATTTTAAAGGGCCTCGTTGTCTTTACCAAGGTGCAGAGCAGTCCCTGTGGTCTGTGAAAAACATAGTGACTTTACTTCAATCTAGATAAAACATGAAGGAAAAATTCCTAGGATAGAATGTGTCAAAGATGGGATTTTTATATTAGGAAGTGACTTTGGATATGCTTTTTATGGAGTGAAAGCTTAATCACTACTGAGATTGGTTCTGGAACATAGACAAACAGCACAAAAGTCCACAGTAAAAGTATTTAAATGAAATCATAATTTGCAACTGAAATATATACCTTCTAGAGCCTTGTGAAAATAATCCTTTTATAATTCTGAAACTTGAATGATCTATGATTATACATTATTGATATGAGCCTATTAAAACTTGTATTCTTTGTCTCTATTCTTTCTGACAGCTTTGGCGATACTCTTACACAGCAACATATCATATCTACGACCTCAGGAAAAGGTAAACACCAGTGCTGTTTATTAACACTACTTAAATCTGATACCTAGACTTTTCCATGCCATCTCTGAGTTGAAGTTAAGACTATGCTATCTTGTTACTGATCTTAATATCTTCATTTTTAGAATACATGTGAGCCCATACAAAAAAAAATTCTAGGAAATTCTATGGAATATCCACCTTTCATTAGACTCATATTTTGCAGTTTATATACAGCATAGTTTTTCTACTTTCAGAACGCAAAATATAGATGTGGTATTTATGAAAATAAACATATACCCAAAAGACAAAAACGTATATGAGGAATGACACCATTTTCAGGAGGGTGGCTTTTTTTATTAGAGGAAGGCAGAAGGGAGGGAGCTGCAACAATCACATCTGAACACATACTTCATTCATTGGTTTTAAAATTGAGTTTTGAAAAGTGATAGAAGGACTGGAGGTGTGGCTCAAGTCAGTGAAGCCGAGTTCAAACCCCAGTACAACTTAAAAAAAAAAGTGGAAAAAGTTTTAACATTTAAAATATTAAATGTTCTCTTAAATTTAGAAGGTATGTAAATTGTCATTTATTATATTATTTTCATAATTTTCTATACATTTTGACTATTTGAAGTGGTTATCACTTAAAAGAATATAAAATTAAAAAGAACCCACAGATAGACAAGACTGAGGGACAGAATTCTGAACACTAGGAAGAGTATATAAAGGAACAAACAGAAAAAAAAATGGAGTTTTCAGAAAATCCTCAGTATCACTTTAGCTGAAATTGGAGGAGGGGTCTGTTTACTAGTGTAAGTTTGAGAAGGAGTTGAGGTCAGAAAACATAGATCAAATAATAATGAGAAAACCATTTAAAAGAGTTTAGATCTCTTCCTGATGACAATAGGAAATCATTGAAGGATTTTAAATTGGAAATGACATGATCAGATTTGTACTTTAGAAAAATCACTCTGGCTAACTGAGGACAATGAATTGGCTTAGTTAGTCATCTTAACATGATACCCTCTTTGCTGTTATATAAAAGGTAAAAATAATAGTATGGTTTGAAGTAGTATTGAAAAAATCTTCTGGTCTATTTCTCCTTTTGTCTAGCAAGAACACAAAAATTTTAAAAAGTTATCTACTTTTTCTAAACATTCATAAAAGAATCACTGATCTCCTTACACTTTCAGATGAGGAAACAGGAGCTGCTTCTTAAAGTAGAATCTAAATCATTCTAAGGGATTCTGAGTCTTTCCTTTTCCTGTGTCCAGTTCATCACCAAATTCAAGAAATATTCACTGAGCACCTACTATGTGAAAACATGTATAAGAGAGACCCAAATGAGTTTGAGGAACTAACCTCAAAAAATCTTTAGTCTAGTAAAGTGGGAATGTTAGTTTTTCAGGATAGTTTCTTAGGACTTTAATCAAGTGCTTGTTTTTCTTTTAATGGTATGCTGAGCTTAACCAAGTTGAAAATGATTCCAAAAGAAAATGACAATATTATTGTTTAAATCATGGTTTGTATAAGCATTAGGGCCTAGAATGGTATTAAATATTTAGCTTGTCTTCAATGTATTTAATCAAACCACTTTTTTTGTTTTGTTTTTCTTTGTCTGCACAAAATTTCCAGATTTTCTTTTGCTCAGGTAAATAAGTATAATTTAAGTGAGAGATGACAAATTTGTTAAGATTCAAGGCATGACTGAATGACATTAATTCCAAGTTTTTTAATGCCTCTGAGTCTAAAAGTTAAGCACAGAGAAAAAAAAAGATGTTTCTGCTTTCAAGCTAGGAGATGACAAACTTTGTAAAGCATCATCTCCATTAGTAACTTCACTTCCTGATTCTGAGTGACTCAGGAAAAAACAGAAAATGGCAGCTGTCGTGGCTTGCCAGATATGAAGAGGTACACACTAAGATTTTTTACCTTGGGGCTGTCTACATAATTCCATAGACTAATTCCACCGGAATAGAAAATTTAGGCAGTGCAGCAATGTCAAAGGTAAACTGACACAGACTTGAGACAAGTACCTCTTTTTTCTGGGTCATTACATAGACCTTATCCTCACACTTCCAATATTCCTGACCTCCGAGGGGCCTGGTGCTCATACACTGCCCTCTGTCGCTCAGGATTCCCACTTGCCGCACCCTTCCTCCTTCCTCCAAGGGCATCACTCTTGGTCCCATCAATCCTGTGACAGTTTTCCTCAATGCTGGCTAGATATTTTGCTTCATGATCTAGTAAAATAAATCAAGATAATGTGTGTTACAGGTCTTCACAAGTATCCAAGCTTTCAGAGAATATGTAGAAATGTAGAAAGGTAGAAATGTCAGGCACATCTTAGGTCCAGGTTGGAGGGATTGTTTGAGGAAGCAACAGGGTATTTTTCTTGAGGGTCCTCAAATTATACTTTGGAGGTAGGTCTTGCTTTGTTGTCCCACAAAAACATTCTTATGAAACAATTAATACAATCTTCAAGAAGATAAAGTCAAAACATAAGCATGGCATACTACTACACTTTAACACATGAAAATCTAAATGCATTCTTGCTGAAGAACTGTGAAATCTTCACAATGCAAGTCACTCAGTTGAGTACTTGCAGAGTGACTCTACACATCAAAGTGAGATTTTTGGCCAATAGAATATTTGAAATTTCCGCAAGGGTGGAGAACTTTGCAAGCTTAAGGCATACTGCCCAGTATACGATCTGTTTTTCGGTTTAGCTTGAGATCAGATGTTCCTTTCCTTTTCTGATTTCAAGTCAGATCCCTGGGGAGATTGTCAAATGGCATCTTATTTTCAAAAATTTGAAATGCATATGCATTCACAGAGATGGGGGTTGTGAATGAGAATGTGGAAGAGCACATATTAAACTTCAGCACAATTATAGAATTTTAGAGCTGCAAAGCACTTCAGCAACCATCTTACTCTGGTGTGTACAAATTTTACAGTCTTAGGGGTTAAAAGACTTGAGTTTAATTTGGAATCTGCCAAGAACTAGCAATGTGTTCTTTAAAAGTAATACCATCTCTCTGTGGCTCACAGTTGTGTTCTATGAAATGAAGGAATTCTATTAGATAATTGCTGGAGATGTTCCCACAGTCTGTAAGTCCATTATTCATTTATCTTACTAAAAAGTGTGAAAACCAAGTCTCAGAAAAGTTAAGTGACTTTTAAGTAACTAGTGGAAGAAAGACAATCACTATCCATGTCTCCAGTTCCATGTTCCTGCATTGCTTCTGATAGGTTTGCAGAGGCAGAGACAAACCTTAGCATTTTCCTTAACTTTATGATTTGTTTATTTTTGGTCATGAAGATTTATTTCAGCACTGAATAGTAAGGCTTGTTGTGTTCTTTCTTTCCTTTTTGTTTCATTCTTTCCTTCTAGAGAATTTATAATTGGATATGCGCTTCCTCGTCCAATTCAGTATTTATGCTGGTCGCCTGTTGGGAGTAAATTGGTAAGTGTTTAAAGAAGTGTTTAATCATTTAAATAAAAGAGGAGCCATTTGATTTTGGCCTTTGTTAAATTTCTTTGCCTGAAAGGAAAAAAAAATACATTCATGACTATTTCAGTGGTTAAAAACGGGAAGAGTTTGGATAAATTGAAACCCATCTGAGAATTCCGCAAAATCTCAAGCTCATGGGTAGACTTCTTTAAATATCGCAGTCAAAAACTTTATCCTTATACTCAGCCAGAATGAGTTGTGCCAGAAAACTCAGGAAAAATATGGTTTTCACAAGTTTCCCAGACTAGCTTCAGACAACATGAAATTTTGTCCAAGCTCTTATTTAAGGACTCTAAATAAAGATTAGATCTGGCTAGCTATTAATATTCAGAGATTTATTTGACTGTCTGTCAATATGTATAATTATTTATCTGGGTAATAAAATAACTAATATAGTAGTAGACTTTATTCTTTATTTGATATAGATTTTAAAGTCATAATTAATGTTAATGTGGACTGGTTGTGTTTTTTTAACCAATTAAAATATTTTAATTGAGAATTTGTTTTGCATCTGAATTACTTTGCTTTTTAAAGATATTAGATGAATAATTAAACAAATATAGAGCCTTCATTATATTTGTTAGGGTATTTCCCCTTATTGACTAACTTACTACCATTTCTAGGCATATGTCTATCAATACAATATCTATTTGAAACAAAGACCAGGAGATCTTCCTTTTCAAATAACGTATAATGGAAGAGAAAATAAAATATTTAATGGAATCCCAGATTGGGTTTATGAAGGTAAGCTGTATTCTTTTCTACTGCTGCTGTATTAGGCTTTTAACTGAACATAATTTCATACAATCAGTAAGATTTAGAGAAGTAGAGTCTTATTTTGATGCCCCTCTGAAAGCTCTTATTAGATTATGAAGAGGATATGCATTTATATTCGTGAATATTACTATAAAGTGGTGGAAATGATGGTAGCAATGATTTATATTGCAAGAAGTAGATGGTCTTTAGGTAATGTGTTACTATCTTTCCTCATGTTTGTTTTTTCTTCAGAGAGATATATTTTTTATTTCCAAAACTATACACTGTCCATGTTATTTTGTGTGAAAATGTTCTTCGTTTTTAATCCTCTTTTGAATTTTGTCCTCATTCTAGGTCATGTAGGATCCAAGACTTAATTGGACTTTAAAACACCATCTAGTCACTAGTCCCTGTCTTAATAAAGACATAGATAGGTAGGTAGGTAGGTAGATAGATAGATAGATAAATAGATAGTTATTAAAGATATATCTTCACTAACCCTATCATTTATATATTCCCAGGAGAAAAATTCAACTTTCAATGGCTATATCATTCTATAGTAAAACCACAGCCTATTTTGTCTACTTAGGATTGTACTATAGCCTGTTTGGGCTACAGCAGATTACCATAAAAACCAAAAGTTGCCCTGAGGGAAGAATTGTTACTCATGTATTTATTATTTATTTTTAAAATTACATTTCTGAATAGTGTCAATCACTAATAAGACTTAATGATGTTTGATATGGAGTATAAGGTTAAACTGTTCTTATTAAAAATAGATCAGATGATCTATTTTTTAATAACCAACGCATGACATATGTCACATACACATTAAATAAGTGATTTTAGCCAATCAATATACATTAGAAGTATTGACAATGATTTTAAGAGTAGATGCAACTATAATTAATACACTGGTACTTATTTTTCAGAGGAAATGCTTGCTACAAAATATGCTATCTGGTGGTCTCCTAATGGAAAATTTTTGGCATATGCAGAATTTAATGACTCAGATATACCAGTTATTGCCTATTCCTATTATGGTGATGAGCAGTATCCTAGAACAATAAATATTCCATACCCAAAGGTATGTGGAACACTTTTAGCAGATGCCTTCATTTCCTTGATGTAAAAATGAGCCATTATTACCATGAATAGACGTGGGATTAACAAGTTTAAAGAGTTTCTTGTCCTTCTGCATTGTAAGGTAAACATTATAATATGGCCTATTGTTTATGTGTACATCTGTTTCTTTGGACATCTGGTTGTGCTGGATAAAGTAGTCTTTGCAAAAATCCATTGCAGAATCTTTGAAAAACATATGGTCCAGATCATGGAAGAAAAACAAGCTTAACTTAATTTTAAATATTTCATGCTCCAAATTCAGGGTAAATTTCTGTTTTTCAATTTCCTCTTGAGTTCTCATCTAAAGGCATAATAGAATGGGAAATATAAATGCTGAATTTGATGTTCTTATCAGGTAGAAGCAGATACAAGTCATGGTATTTTGCAATAAGTGAAATTTGTGAGCCTCAATATATTCCTTTGAGGGAATTAAAGGAAGTGAGCATTGTACATACTTTTATTCAGTCTTATGTCAGCAAAAAAAAAGATCTAATTGTGCAGTAAGAAAATGGCCAAGTCACAGTGAAGACATACTATTTTCTAATTTCTTGTTAGACAAGAAATCTAAGAGAAGAAAATCAAAGAATAAATTCACCTCTTCCATAGGAATTGGATGACATGTTAGAATGTGGTTCTTTGTCCTTCTTTCCCTATTGTTTTTACTTGACAAGTAGAACATTGTCATGAATGGCTTCAATGAGTCCCTAAGTGTGCCAATATGGATGTGGCATTTGGAAAAGTGGATTCTGTTTCAAACCAGTGAGGACTCAGAGAGAGAGAAATAGAATTGCCTATAGTCTTATGTTAAAAGTCACTTAGGAAAAGGCACTGGATTGGAGATGAATGTTTAGATAGGAGATGCTTGGAAGTGAGATGACTAATATTTAGAACTCAGGATGTAAAAGACCTCAGTTCTTTGGGAGGGTCTATGGGAACAAGAAAAATGAGGAAACCCAAAACTGGACAGTGACTGACTGGAGAGTAGGGCTTAAATCCTCTTATTTCTTTGAAGACTAGAGTTGCAGAAATATTTGGTATTGGATAGAGAGATGGGAAAATGCTAAAGAACCAAGAATCTTCCAGATGCACCTGAATGGTCCTTTATTTAGAAGTGAAATTTTTCTAATAGTTTGGGTTGGTAACAGGAGTAATGCAAGCAGCTAGGAGAATGAGAATTTGGTAATTTTTCTAATCCAAATTATATAGCAAGAACAAAAAGGATGTTTCATTTAGTTCTGCTTTCTATTCTCAAAGTGATCTCTTCTCTACTCCCCTTAACACAGAGAGATATGACTATCATCACTATTATTTTAATAATTTATTCAGAGGGATCTGTCTTAAAAATCAGAAATGAGAATGTGGATTGAAGAACTGCATTTTAATATTCCAAATATTTCCCCTGTAAATGAAAGCTCTCTCATTAAGCACTTATAAAATATGTGTTTCTACTCTGGTTGATACAACATTCATAATTTCCCTGCAATTAAATTGAAATGAAGTTCCTGGTTGCGTCATATAAATTGTGAATCTTCAACAGTAATATGCTTTATTAGCCTATAAAATATGCCTAAATTCCTAAAGTGTCTTTAAAATATTGGTGGTAAGTGGAATTTTATGAGCTTGTATATCTCCATTTTCTTATCAGGCTGGAGCTAAGAATCCTACTGTTCGGATATTTATTATTGATACCACTTACCCTCAGCATGTGGGTCCCATAGAAGTGCCAGTTCCAGCAATGATAGCCTCAAGGTAATAATCTCAGATTTCTTTCACCTTTGTAACACTCCTAAATTTCTTAATCAGCATTTTTACTTCTTTTCTTGTGAGTTTGTGTGCATGCTATAACCAAAAATTAAAATTCACATGCAAAATACAAAATTAAAAATCATAAATAAGTTTCTCAAATGGGTTTTTAAAAAGTATTCCTTTTACATATGTAAATGACCATCGTAATCAATCTAAGTAAAGCTTTTCTTAGCTGCACAGATCTGCACTTGGGGGTCTAAAGGCAGATCGTAAAGTTTATACGTGTCCTCAGTCTGGCTCCCTTCAAGTCTGGTCTTCTTTCCCTCAAGTGAAGGCTTATGGATCTATGTGAATTACATATTCATGGTAAATAAGAAAAGATAAACCAACCTTCTCCAAATATCATCTTATTTTTACTAGGAAGTGGTCTGTTTTCAATTATCTGATTGTAGATTTATTTGTAGAAAGGCAGGAAAATGAAATATTCTTACTTCTGCAACATGATGACTTTTGTACATCTTATGTAATTATTCCTGTTAAGAGCAACCTTCTAGCCCTCAGTCACTCTTCTGTGATCTTTCCAGTTGAAACAGGTAAACGAATATGGTCACTGAACCCTGACTGGTGAGCCTCCTTATCACTTCCCAGTCCTCTGCCTATGTCTCATGAAGGAGAATCAGTTAGGGCTGAATGGTTAACCACTAATAGGAAAAAGAACACTACCAGAGGGTTCCACTGGCCTTGCCAGGGAGAATCCACATCTGGATAACCAAAAATTACTTTAATTTTTTCAAATTATCTGCTACTCCTCACCCCAAACTAGTTAATAGAAACTTGACTCGATGTCATCATTTTTTTAAAAAAGTGCTATGCTCCTTAGATGGCAAATAAGTGATGGAAGTGATATGTAAGGAATCAAGAGGTTTGTTTGAAACACCTGAAAAGTACTGAGGATGTAACAGCAATGGCTTACATATTGCAAATATTTATTAGGTAACAGGCATAGTTCTTCAACATTTTAAGTACTCTCAGGTAATTTTTACAGATTTTTAAAATCAGAAACTTTATTTAAAAACAGAGAAACAGAATGGTTAACTAATGTTAGACAATTAGTAGAACATAAAGCCAGGAATTAATTGCACCTGAGACACCTTCCAGCTCATGGAAGACTCCAAAATTCTGTGGCTCATTTAGCATCGATGTTTTCCTGTCTACAGTTTATCCTCAAAGACAAGTTATCATTGCATCCATTCACTTACTTATACTAATAAAGTTATTGAATCTGCATCATCTAATTATTATTATTAGCTGAGATTTCAATGTCTGACCATAATCACAGCTAAAACTTTGCTTTTAACACAAACCTACCAGAAGAGAAAGATGGTCTTTTCTCTGTGCTTGGCTCTTTCTACACTTATTAGAAAGTGAAAAATTGAGTTTCCCTGTGCAAAAATAGGAAATTTAATGCAATTATCCCTTCTAGATTGACCAGTAGCTTTGGCTTTGTGCCTTAAATTCTTTCCTAAATTGTAAAACTCAAAGAATGTAAGGAAAATTCAAGTATGAAATAAATTCAATAATTTTATTTCAAAACATAAACTCCCATGTTTTTTTAGTCACCAGATCTATTTGAATTTTCTCCTCAGGAAAAATTTCATTCCCCTTATTTACTGAGTAAGTATGCCATAATAATTTTTAAATGTGATATGGGGTTATTGTTTTGACTACCTGTTTTGATCTATTTGCAGTGATTATTATTTCAGTTGGCTCACATGGGTTACTGATGAACGAATATGTTTGCAGTGGCTAAAAAGAGTACAGAATGTCTCAGTCATGTCTATCTGTGATTTCAGGGAAGACTGGCATACGTGGGATTGCCCAAAGGTAAAGCATCATAAAACCACCAATGTGCATTTCTGAAGATGAAAGCACAAATGGATACTTATTATAGCTAATATTTTATATTTATAAATCCAGAATAGCTAGAGATTGCTTTGCAAAAATGTACTCCATATTCATAGTTCATTTTTATTAAATAAATAGGATACCTGTTTTCTTGAATGACTTTAGCCTTGAAATTCAATGGAGGAAAAAACTCAATAAAACAATGTGACTTTGTGGAAATCAGGTATCTGTTTCTCTGTGAAGATGGCCATCCACCCTGTGAGACTGTAAGATTAGCAGTTAATAAAAGCAAAATAGTGATGACAGAAACAAAAGTGGGTCTAATAGGGAACAGGTATGTTTTACACCAAAGAACCAGAGAAGAAGTGCAAATAGAGGATGTTCTATTCAATGTCAAAGTTGGAAAATAAAAATTCCAAAGGAAATGGATATTATTAAAAGATAACTAAATATTCACATTTTAAAATCAAAAGTGATGACTGAGAACATGACATGAAATATTATATCTAATAATCCTATTATCCAGTTATCTTAGAAGAGTGCTACATAATGTACTAATTCAGGGGGGTGGGTTCCTTGAAAATTAGGCAGATTTAGTATTGAATTTTAATTGTTTCTACTGCTCAAATATAAACATAGTCTATTGAAATTAATGAGTCAGAACACTACTTCACCAGCATAAAGACTTTAACATATGCCTGTTCTTACATACTTTAATAAAGATAAGAAAAGCAAAATGTTTAAATAGGAAATCTGATGGGTTCATTTCATGAGACTTCTAATTATGAATAAATGTTTCATCAAACCAAATATAGAATAAACCTATCTAATAAAGTAGGGGAAAAAACACAGAGCAATCAAGTAAATTCTATCCAGAAATTAGGACATTGTGTTTTACAAGGAAAAAGTTGTATGAGTCTGTTTGGAAATATGTCAGGACTATAATAGTCAATATTACTCAGGTTAAAAACATATTTTAAGTCACTGCTGTGTCTGAAAGAGGTTTGACTAATTTTGATGAAACATGTTAGAAGTTTATTTTTTTTTATCTTATTCATATTTTGATATACAAAGTCAAAGATTTTGGCTCTTAGTGTAGTATCATAGGTAAAAAGAGACTATTCTTAATTAAACTGGTTAATTAGAAACCACTGTTCTGATCAGTCACCTTTGGTTGAACACATCTTTAACACTCTCGTGGATATAGGTACTAGGAAGTACTGTTTTAATTTATTAGTTTAAAGTTGTGAGATTTATCATTGAGACACACTTTTTAACTAACAAAACTTGACATTTAAAAGCCTGATTGCTTTGAGATCTGAGATTCTAATTTATCAAAATCTGACACAACTTTAACCTAAACTGACAGAACATTTAACATGCTTATTCAGTGAGGTAACGAATATAAACATTACAGCTAGAAAAGTGATTACATTTGAAATAGCATATCTGAATAATCTTAGGATAGCTAAACAATTTTTATTTCAAAATAGTCTGGTAGATATATGAGACAGAGTTTTTGACTTGAGAACTATGTTGAATTTTCCAGAAACCATATTCATGATTGTCATGTGTTTATGTTTTGAAAACCAATAGTATTTAAGGTTAAATGTTCTATCAATATTTTATTCATGTTGGGAATCATACCCAAAACAGAGGCAATGGAAACCGGCAATAGTTGCTTATAATATAATTATAATGGTAAGATTTATTAAAAAATTTGTAGCTTGAGGAAGGAAACTCTTCTATATTATTCTTCCCCAACCTATGAAAAAGTGATTAAAATTAATTCTATCTTTACTGCTTAGAATAATTAATCAAAAAATTTTCACTATTTTTTCAAGTCTTTCCTTACTCGTTCTCTCTGAGGCACTGGCCAGTTTATTTAGAAATAAGTCCAAACTGTGTTCTTAAAATTTATTTTCCCCACGCCCTTTATGAGAGTACATTCTGTCATTGCACTCCTTCTACTTCATTGACTGTTCTTTTCCTATCTCTTTCTTCTGACATCTCTACAAAATCTTATTCTCCGATTTAATATGTTTACAAGGTAGATTAACCCACCTCCAATAGTTCAGTGGGTTAACACAGCAAAAATTTATTGTACATTCATATAATTATCTAATAGAGAGTCCAGGTAAGTGGAATATGCAAGAGGTAAAGGATATGGTATTCCACTCATATAGTCATTTAGGAATCCAAGTGATACAAGACTGTCTTTATACATGGAAGATTTTATGCATGGCATAACTAATCCAAGTTATTCAAACCTGAGCATTAATGTCCAACTGGAGAGTGGAGACTCATGTATATGAGGTCTAGAATTAAGCTGAGTCATTTCTGCTCACACACCATTGGCTAAAATATAAAGCAAAATAAGATTTAGCACAAATTTTAAAATTTCTAGCTACTTCCTAAGACTGAGAAAAGAAAGAATTTAACCTAAACTTTACTATGAAGGTTTTTTTTTACTTACACCAAATTAAATGCTTGGGTTGTGCTGGGCTTCCATAGATATTTGATAATTCTAAGGCACTGCCTCATTAAAGAGTTAACCAGAATAAAATCAGAACTTAGATCTGGCACTTACATTACCCATGTTTGTTTGGCAGTACTCTTATATAAGATTAACAGAGCTCTCTTAAATTCAGTATTGAATTTATTTGACTAGCAGTTAACACACTCACTGTGAAGCTTACTTGGTTCCAAATGTCCAGACTACATTTAGGAAAAAATGTCCGCCTAATGCTATGATATGATCTTTTGTCTTTTAGGCCCAGGAGCATATAGAAGAAAGCAGAACTGGATGGGCTGGTGGAGTATGATTTTGCTATCTTTTTCATTATGTTTTAATGACGCTTGACAGATTCTCCACTACCAAAGCAATATTTGGTGAAAGAAAAGTTTTCTCTAAATTTTCTGCATTCTTAATCAATCAGAAACTGACTTTCCAAAAAGTAGTTATTCCTAGGTCAGTATTTGGCGTTTTGGGTAAGGAAGAAGGTAAACCTCACTCTCATTGCAAAGATTTCTAATAAAGAATGACAATAAAGATTAGACTGTAGAGACATACTTAAATAATTGTAAACTTGTTAAGCACCACATTACACCTTCTTTAGACTGTTGGCAAAATCCTTTGGTTCAAGAAAGAAAAAATTTCTTCTTGATGTTTGAAAGCTTATGCTTTTGGCTGAATCTGAACTCAGCTTAGGCATCAGCTTTGTGTCATTTCAACAACCATGGCAAGATATGACATGTCGGTAAGTAATCTTACTTTCCATCTAAAATATTTTAAATGACTTTGCACTTCACATAGAGATGAGTAATCTATCAGAAAATCTGAGCATGATAAAGGAACCAGTGCAGGGGCCTCATTAAAATGGAAGATGGCCTAGTTGTGTTTGCTTATCTAGGGCCCAGGTGTGACTTGCTATAGAAGCACTTAACTTAGAATGCATTATGGGCCTGGCTTTGGCAAAGTAAGAGGAAATATTTCACACTCTCTTTACCTTACCCAAGTTACCTGATACCTGACTCAGCAACTATCTTTATGTGCAATGAAAGGGGAGAAGATAACAGTCTTTGCTTAGCAGAAGATTCTTCCTGTTTGCCTGATTCTAGTATTTTAAAACATAATACTCTGCCCTAGTAACATTTGTTTAAAAAAAAAATGAAATTTTAAGCTTTACTCCAGATCAAACCTTTTAAAATTACCCCAACTGACCACATGTGTGTGGAAAGTGTTTTTTTCTTTTTTTACTGTTACCTTAAAAATATTTTTGAAGAAAATTCCATATTAGTGCATATGACAGTGTAGAATCAGTTTTTGTCTTTCACACTGAAGAGTAAGAGGGTGATGACATAAAGAGAGAACTTATAAGAATTATATCATCATTTGGCTAGGAGTTCAAAACTTTATTCTGAAATGAAAGAATGAATTTTTCAAAGACCTATGCTAATGAAATTCCATCCACAACATTACAAATCAGTTTCCTATTCCTGGATCTCCTGACTCTTAATTTCATTTAAAGGCATTAGTCTTAATATGCAAAATCCTACCAAGGCTGGTATTATTATTGATCAACTACCAAAGGAATCATATAAAGAGACAACAGTGTCTCATTGTTTGATTTTTCCATTTAGTTAAAGATTTATTAAAAGAAAAAAAACTTTAGACAAATTAAATTTAGTAGACTTTATTTGAGCAAAGATTAATTAATGAGCCAGACAGCCCTCAGAATCAGAAACAGTTCAGATAACTCCACTCAGAAAGCAATTGAGCTGAATACAGAAGCAAAGTAGAAAACTCACCTGATTGGCTACAGCTAGGAACCTGCCTTATTTAGGCATAGTGTGATGAGTTGACTACCTGTGATTAGCTGACACTAAATTTATATTCATGAGTTATATTTTGATGTTAGGCTGAGTTCATTATACAGAATGGAAATTATGGAGACAACCTCAGGATAATGGTTTCTTGCTTATTTAATTTAGCATCCAATATATAAAACTTAGGACACTGTATTAGTTTCCTAAGTAGTTGTATTAAATAACACAGAAAAACAAAAGAAATTTATTCTTTTACCTTTCTGAAAGACAGATGTCCAAAATTGAGGCCTTGCCAATGCCACAGGCCCTCTGAAGTCTCCAGGGAAGAATTCTTAGCCTCTCCCAGCTTCCGATGGTTCTTCACAATCCTTGGTGTTTCTCATTTTCCTGTTATGTCATTCTACTTCTGCCTCTGCTTTCATATAGTCTTCTCAGTGTCATTCAGTATCTTTGTGTCCTCTTTCTTCTTATGTAGATGGTAGTCATTGATTTAGGGCCAACTAATCTGCTAGGAGCACATTTTTTACTCTTATTGTGATTATATTTGTAAAGACCCTATTTTCAAATTAAGTCACATTCTGAGGTCCCACATGGAAAGTAATTAAGGGGGAACATTAGTCAGCCCACTACAAATACATAAAATTAATTGCATTTTAATAGCACATATTCACAATCAGTTTAAGAGAAATAGTGATCAATTTTATCCAAAGGCATAAAATATCAGATCACATATGGAGCTATCATTAAAGAAGCCTACAGCAATTTCCTTTACTTTCTTGCTTGAAACTGGGTCCCAGACTAGGTCTCAGAAGGATAGATGTTTATAACTAATAGATACCGTTATGTTTTAGTTTTTGTTGTTTGACTCAGTTTCAAAGAGCTGAACATCTTGGTCTATAGTCAAAGGGAGAGAAGCCAACTAGACAGACCTGGTTTAAAATTCTTATAGAAATATCTGCTCTGCATGATTTAGAGTAACTCTTTAGTAACTATTTTTTTCATGCAATTCTTTTACAAATATGTTATCACTTTACCAATGATAACCTGAAAAAGAAGTCAATAAATGCAAGACAAATAGTTTGTTTTTTTTTAATGAGAGAAACATGATATTGGTAGAAGTTTGAGTGGAGGTCATTTGCAGAATTTCAGTTGTCTATACCATTTAAGACATTGGAGCATGGTTTGTTCTATTCCAAAGCACACCGAGTGACTGGCACTCCTTATGTAATTATGTGGTCCCAACTGCTACCCAGTGATAACCTGCAAAAAGTCAAACTCAGGCAATGTGGTTAACTGGCTTCTTTACTCATCATCAGTAACATTTTCCTCTCAAGTACAGAAGCCCCTTCCCATCCTTAAAAATCTATGGCTAGCAGGCTATGATATTTTTATCTTTAAAATTTCTTCATTACTTCATTTGGTGCTTGACATTAGATTAATCAAAAATTAAAAGGGCTGTAAGCTTTAATGAGAACCATACTTTGGTCAAATATTTCATTTGAAAGTTTGGTTAAATACCAAACATTTGTGATGCTTTTGACTCCATTTCAAACCACATAACCTCCAAAATCTAATCAAATTAAATACTGCAAAGCTAAGGCTATGGAGCAGCAATCAAGCAGTAGTTGGAATATACAAGTGCCTGTTAGAATCACTGGAAAAGCTGTCATCTGAAAAACTGGAATGCAGATGTGAGTGAACAGAGATAGGGGAGACAAGGCACTCTGACTCCTGTGAACGTGACCATACATTGCTTTAAAAAAAATATGTGGTTTTACTTCGGCTTGTCTTTTGAACATAACCTCTGCTAATTTCTTTCAGTTCTTTGTTTCAACACCAGTTTTTAGCTATGATGCCATTTCATACTACAAAATATTTAGCGACAAGGATGGCTACAAACATATTCACTATATCAAAGACACTGTGGTACGTTCCTTCCAAGATTTATCTCCTCAAAGATCATTCACTTGAGGTTGCTCAAATAACGCTCAGCTTCACACAACATAATGTTTGTCTTTTTATAGGAAAATGCTATTCAAATTACAAGTGGCAAGTGGGAGGCCATAAATATATTCAGAGTAACACAGGATTCACTGTAAGTATTGCACAAAGCATGATGCACCATTCAGGTTTTAATTGGCACCAAGCAATGGACATACAAATGATACTGCACCATCTCTTTTAGCTAACTAAATGAGCATTTTTGTTACTCTATAGTTTAGTTAAGACAGCTGTGATTTCATTAAAATTGCACATTCTTTAATAAGTAGTCAACATGATTTCCTTTTTGAAAGAATCTTTACTAGGAATTCATTTCTCTTCCAATACTTAACAGATAATTATTATGAAAAGTATAACAAATTTCAGAAAACAACTGTTTCTAAGGGCAAATTTTACTCTTCAGCACTTGAAGTAACGAACAAACTTAAAAAAATTCCATTGACGTTAGCCCATGTATGTGAAGAACCTCTTGTACTGGATCACTGTTATCTATGTTTAAGATTACCTATTATAGCTACTAGTTATCGAGGAATTACTGTGTATGGATACTGGAAAGTAGAAATGATTGTCCCAAATTTAGAGAAGGGAAAATTGATTTTCAGACCATTAATTAAGTTGGCTAAAGCCCTCTTAGTGGCAAAAAAGGATTCAGACTTAAAGTATATTAAATCCAAGGCTCTCATTAACCTCAGCAGAGGAATTTTTAAAGCTCTTTCCTTTTTAGTCCATCCTACATACTGTGCAAAGAAAACCATCTTGAAATAATTATTTATTTTAAATCTTCTCTAGTCAGAACTGTGCACTTCCTGTCTGTCAGTTCTAATGCAGTCTGAAACAGGGGGTACTCCCTTCGTGTAGATGTGACTGGCATTAGCTGGAATTTGAGGAGCAAAGAGGTGGGATCCAAGCTCACTGGATATTCAACTGTCAGAGACCCTTCTTCCAATCTATGTAATTTATCTGAATGGAGAGTGGATGTTATATGCAACAACCATTAAAATCACTAGAGTAAGGGGAGCAACAAGATAAGTTCAGGTGTAATAGGCTTAGGAGGTAGGAAAAAATGGAAGACAAGAAGACCCAGCTATGATTATACTGTTGGCCTGAGGCTATAGAGGCCTGACGTGGAATAATGGCAGTGAAATATGGACTTGGAGGACAAAACTATGATTTTCCCTTCTATGTGTGACCTTAGCACTTAGCACCCTACTTGAGACTCCTACTTGAGGAGGAGTGCAATACACTTTTGTTGAATGAACAAGAGGAAAGCCTAGATGAATAACACAGATGGAGATTAATAGAACTGATGAATTACTGGTTATGAGAGAACAGGGAGAGGAAAATGGGTTGTGCCTGTGCTGGTGTTGGAGATTAAGACAATGGGAAAACTTTGACAGCACAGCAAAGCTGCAGGGAGCCATTTGAGAAAGATACTGAACAGTTTATTCACAGGTTGTTTGAGATGTGGGAAAGGCAAGTGAAAGTGATGATTGGAGTCCTGTGACATTAGTAAAGACATAATTAAACTAGACATACGCAGGTTTGGAATATAAATGTGATACTAGGAAGGAGTTGCATTCTGTTGCCTTTTCCTTTTTCTTGGGACTAAGAAGGATTTTATGACACTGAGGAGATTAACTACCTAGACCGCAAAACCCTTCTGAGAATTAAACCAAACCTTGTTTATTCCAAACTTTTCACACTCTATTATGCTCTTCCTGAAAAAGAAATGACAGTTACTTTGTGATATTCAGATGAACTCACAGAGGAATGAAAATTGTATCACTAAACTGGATTTTTCACTTCATAGCTATATTAAGACAAGATAGAACTGGCACAATGATACCTAGATAGCAAGTATGTTCTCCCATGGCTTGTTTTGCATCTGGGTGAATTAACATGCCCTGAGATAAGTGGTATCCCAGTTTGGAAGAGTTTCCCTGACTTCCAGCAAACTTATCTTCTATCCAGGATTATAAAATAAATTACAAATGTGTTCACAATCATAGACAAAATTAAATAATATAGTACAGAGAAACTAGTGAGTTTATTAGTCATGGAGGAGAGGCATAATGTTAATTTAAACTCAGTTTATTTTGCATGGTTCAGAACTAATGAATCAGAAAATAATGTACCTATAATTTAAAAGTTAACTCCTCTATGATTTGGAAGTCAGAGTAAATACCCACAATTCAGTTATGAACATCAGCAACTTGTGTACGTAAGTGTTAAGTTTGTTTCATTAGATGAATAGTTGCCTGTACTGTTTACTATGTTAATATTAGTAACAATAATATTATCATTTAATTATCAATACTCACTTAATTTCTAAATATATTTTCAGGTTTTATTCAAGCAATGAATTTGAAGGTTATCCTGGAAGAAGAAATATCTATAGGTAACTTGTGACAATTCACTCTAGTATTTATATATAGATATGTAGAGGTAGATATATGAGTAGAATTACATAATAGATGATGGTAGATATGAAATACTTTTTAAAGTGTGAAACATAATAAAATCACTTATGAATTAAAATAAAACTTTCCAAAAATGTTATAGACTACTATATCAATATAAAAATTATAACTCCCAAAACATTAGTCAACTCAAAATGTTTGTTTTCAAATAGGAAAAAACAGGAAATTTAATGTTGATATAAATGCTAAATATTATTTATATGGTGCTAAATACTTCCACAACATTTAGAGGTAATCAAGGACTTTCTTATTGAATACACATTTATTGAGTACTTACTATGTGCTAAGAATTGTTTCTACTCTTATATGTATAATTACTTTCATAAATGGATCACTTTGGCATAAACCAGCTCTATTCCTATTAGTGTTTAAGTTCATTCTAGTTGCCCTTTTGGTGACTGGAATGGTACCCTCAACACTACTTTCTGGACGTGGAAATAGAAACTATAGTTACCATATGTTAGTTTACTATAAGCCAGAGACCTTTTTGACTTGTATCTACAATTTCATTTAATCCTCACAATTCTATGAGGCAGGTAAGATTGTCAATCAGGATCTTACATGGGCATGCTAACCTCTGAGCTCCCACTAAAATATGAACATGAAAACTAACCACAACAAAGTTAGAAAAAATTTTCCTTCTGTCATATCCCATGTTCCCTCCTGGACCATGCTATTATCTTATCTGTTGGGAGCATCCTCCCCTGGAACCAGCAATATCTCTGGTCACCTTCTGCCATGCTCAAGGCAAGCAGCAGAAGGAACTTGGAGGTGGCCCAAACAACCCTGACAGCTACAACAGGTCACTGACCCTGCCTGTACCCTGGCATAATACAATCAAGTCTCTTCAAAATGGAATTATGGTTCTGAGTGTTTGTCCACAGGCCCAGGAGTACAGCTCTTAAAACTAATCACTCCCTTCAGGAATCACAGAAGACTGTGTGGGGTGAGTGTGGGCCCATGTGAAAAGTGCAGATTGGCCTGAGTAGGGATGTGAGGAGGCTGCACTCTCAGACTGAGCCCCTAATGCCCACATTTCCTGACTGAAGGAATGAATGTCACTGGATGCACTTAGAACTGTGGCTTCTTATTTCCAATTTGCTTATTCCTGAATTCCTCTTCCAGATATAGATAAGAACAGGGACTCCTTTCTTGGTGATACTGCCAGATTTTCCTAGTATGTTTTGCAGTGGAGTAGAAAAAGAGATAGGAAGATGAAGAGCTATGGATTCTCAATCACTTCACAAAGTGTAAGAGATTAATGATTATGGGAAGTAAACACCTCACTCCATTGGAAGTGTTAGATATTTCTCCCACTTCAAGAAAACCACAGAGGGCTTCTCCCTCAAAGCTTATGCCTCTTCAGGCAAAAATGGATCAAAAATCAAGCTACATCAAAATACTGTGATTCCCCTTTACTTTAAATGATATTGGCAACAGAAAAATAGAGTGGGTTTGATGTCAATATGTAAATTAGTCACTTTACATGGAGTAGTACATTTTGATAAATACAATCTCAAAATTTCAGCTTAGTTTTATTTTCATTTCCCTCTAGAATTAGCATTGGAAGCTATCCTCCAAGCAAGAAGTGTGTTACTTGCCATCTAAGGAAAGAAAGGTGCCAATATTACACAGCAAGTTTCAGCGACTATGCCAAGTACTATGCACTCATCTGCTACGGTAGGTGATGGACCTAACATAAGTATTCATCCCACTGCCATTGTCATCATCCTGATCAGTTCTTAGCTATAGCTTATTAAGCACTTGTTGTATGTAAGGAGATTATCTAATGCCTGAATGAGAAAATGAAAGGAAGGTGTTATTAACCCCCCCTTGTTTGTGTTTGAAGAAATTGAGAGTAACTTGCCAAAGGTGTGTGGGGTTGATAAGCAGCAGCCAGGATTTAAGCAAGAGTCGTTTCTTCTAAATCCCACATTCTTAACCACCTTATCCCACAGCAACATGACGTTAAATGCAGACACAATCTACCAGCTATGTATAGTCAGAACAATATCATAAAAAAGCATTTTCTCTGACAAAATGGTTGTTGGACTTTGACCTCATTTGCTAGAGAAATTTCAAACTCCTACAACCAGTGGAGAGAACACAACCTCAACAACCTAGAAACCTGAGGTCTCTTCCCAAAGGCCAGTCGTTCTTCCAACTCTAGATTAAATGGGGATAGAAAATGAACTTTTGTCATTCAGTATCCCTTTCTAATTTGGAAAACATCTTAACTAATTCATTCCAATACAAAAAAAAGTCCTAGGTAGTAAAATATATAAAACATTTCATGATTGTTTAGGCCATTGTACAGTTCATAGATAATTCCTACCCAAACAATTTTATCTTAAAATTGTGTCAAGGAGTAAAACAGGTTGAGATAACACTACAGATCAATAAAATATATTGGGGTCTTGATAGGCATTGTGGAGATTTGGAAAACTAAATTGAAAAACCTCAATTTCTTCAATCTCTGCCTCCCCCGCTTAGCCAATCCCCAATTTGGGGGAGGGGATAGAGCGCTTGAAACAAGATATTGCAAAATGCATGCCACCCTGTTCAGTTACAGAAACCTCTTATGGGTTTCCTATAAAGAGAAAAGAATGAGGGTTACTCTGATATGCTTCTTCTCTCAATCCATATACCTGGCCATATAACCTGAGTGACAGCTCATTTGACTGTATGGACATGAATAAACATCTTAACCCAAATGCTCCCTTCAAGATGGCACAAGATGTCAGTTTGAAATAACACTTTCATAAAATGTTTGGTCAGTGGCATCTTTGAAATGTCAAGAGATTGTTGTTTATGACCATATGTGCTGATTGTGTTTATGGCATTTAAAGGTATACATTAAATGTCTCTCTCAAGTTATATGCAATGTTTGCAATTCAAGCTCTGTATTTATGCAATATGTATTGAATGCTTAGGTACCACGAACATAGCTTCATTGAACTAACCAAATCCAATCATCTGTTTATCTGCTTTTCTATTCAGGAAGGCAAAGGCTGATTTCTTTTAATGTTTGTGTTCATGAGACTAAGAAAGGTCTATGTGCATTATATCTGTATGTCTAATGCATTATAGATACTTGGTTTGCAGAGTAAGTGTAGTCATTAGGAAGTATTAATGCAGTGTTGTCTTTTACAAAGTCTACCAAGAAAATTGTTTCATGTTGATTCATTTGCTGACAAAGGCATCAGTGGTACTACAATAGCACACATGCATTTTTATTGATATGTACTTTGCATTTGAATAATGCTTTAAATGTTTTGAGAAAGCACTCTCTCACACTTTACCACATTTTCTATCACTTTGTCTTCCTAAAATCTACATGAGCCTAAGCACCCACTGAAGCGATAAGGAATCAAAGACTAAGCTCTCATCAAAAGTTGATGGAAGAGTCCTTTCTAGAACTTGAATTGCTTGACTTTTCCACCACTCACTCTTCTTCGGCAGTATGGTAATTTCCCATTTAGCAAAAAATATACTGTGTGGGAAGCATCACATCGTCTGGTGTTTTTGAGGCTCCAGTAAAATGAGTCACTGCGCCATCATAGGAAAAACCTTGAAATCTTTCCCTTTAGGACTAAGAGTAAAGCCTCATTATGTAACTTCAAACTCTCCAAAGAGATGCTAAGCCCTAGAGGACAGGATTAATGCAGGTGAAATCATATTCGTGATTGTGATAGGAATGCAAAGTAGGAATTCTAGGCATTAGTGTTTGGCCCATAAAACTACATCCTCAGACTGCTGTGTCAAGAGCAGGCGGTCATCAGTTTGTCTTGCAGTTGAAAAGAATGCAAGTTTTCATTATTGGAACTACACATCTGTGCACACTCCACAGCATGGATGCTGACTGATTCAAGCCTGGAGGTTTAGGCTCTAAATCTAAATGTCTCATTTCATTACATTTTGACTCAAAATGTATCATGAATATTTTTCCATTTTGAAAACTTTGAAGAAATACCGACTCAACTGAAAAATCTCTGCAATTGCATTCTCTAATCATCTCATGCAGTGGCATGATTTTTGGATCTGGATATCAAAGCATCAGTTTGTACTGAGGATGATCATAAAGAAGTCAGTTTATAAAGAAGTCGTGGTTACTCACACCTTTGAAGTGGACGAAATCAGATTCTACACAAGAACTATTTGTTTTTGAGAGAATCCAATAATATCCCCTTTCTTCATTTCCAAATTACACCTAGAGGTCAGACAAGAAATAAAAATATTAGCTTTATTCTATTATGGCAAACTGGAAAATGTGGCTGAAGTGTTTGACTTCCTAATATTGTACCCCAGAATTATACTTACACAAATATGGGTACAATTGTACAGCTGTAGGATTCCCCCATGGGGCTTGGCACTGTCACGCTTACAACTCTGAGGAATAAATCAAAAGCATGTTCTCTGCAGGCAGAAAGCTGCCAGGAGGAAGCCAGAAGGAACTATTCATACCCAGGTCTTCTTAGAACTTATCAGAAAAACCAGCCCTCTGCTGCTTTGCTTGGGGGCCAAGGGTGCTACTCTAAGGTGCTCCTTCCACTAGAAGGAAATATTAGGGTTGGCAAGAAGATCTATCCCAACTTCCACGTGTTGCTTTTCAATCCATTGAATGCCTAAGCAAACAAATGATTTAAAAGTGTATTTCTAGGTTTCAGTGAGTGATCGATAGTGTTTGATTATTTATAGAGCTTATTAAAAGTGTCAGTTTCTGGACACTGGTTAGCCAGCCAGATCCCCCATCTTTAGGACTGTAACTGTTGAGGGTTCTAGCAGCTGGCAGCTTATAGCTGAGTCTCCCTCCAGAGATTGCACATCAAATGACTAGGCTTCATGCTCAAGGATAAAGTCCTGTTGCCTTATTGGCATGACTCTATGGGCCATCTAGCTCCAAAGGTTTCTGATGGGTTGGCAGGGGTCTCTGTGTGATATCTCTGTGGCCTACTCCTTCCTGTCCTATCCTTCCTCCTCTAAGTCCACGAGTGTACATCTCAATGCCACGCCTTCCTCCTCTCATAAACTTCTGGCCCACAAACCTTCTTGTTTCTATGTCCCAAGGAACATGACCTGAACTGGCATAATTCTAAAGGAAATATATTCTGTACCAATTTATTTCTGCATGTAATAAGTACATGGAAATAAGATGCTAGATTTTACCCACCAAAATAAACTGAACATTAAACCAAAAAGCCAGATTGAAAATACAATCTGGGTACTGGTAAAGATTACCTGATAATAAAAACTTAGCTAAAACTAGACCAAAATAGTGTGATACCTTCCCAGAAGACCATTTGCCACTGCAACTCTGAGGCCCCTCTGTGTAATTAAACTAAGCTATTTGGGATCACTCATGGAAAAATGCACAGTAATACTTGTCTCATATCTGTTTTTTTATTGGGCTCTGATCTCATGTGTTATTTAAATATAACTTAAAAATGTGATGTCTACCTCTTTATAGGAAAAAATCACTACAGAATTAAAAAATGAACTTGAGCTTGACATTAGTTACAAATACTTCTGGCAGTCCTTGTTGAAAACTAAGTATTATTCTAATACTAAACCATGTCTTTGTTTTCATCCTGTGTGCAGGTCCAGGCCTCCCCATTTCCACCCTCCATGATGGCCGCACTGATGAAGGTACTCTCTCTTGCCTGCTGCTGGCTTGAATAAAGCGATCCTGAATGATGCTTCACTGGAGAGAGTTAGGGAAGTTCCCCACACTGAAAAGAGGAACTGTGGTGAAATCCTGTTATCACACAGCTTATTATTGCTCAGACTCAGATGTTGTTAGGGTCAAAACCTGACCATATGAAATTTAGTGATTATTTGCAGTCAAAATCTGGCCTAACACAGATGAGTTATGCCATAGGATATGATTTTATCTTGCCCAACTGGCCTTACAAAAAGCACAGACAAGTAGAATTACAAAGAAACTTAAAGTAGAATTAGAAAGAAACTTAGCATATTCAGTACAGTCTTCTGTTTTGGAGCAGGGGTTTTATATTTTTTCTTCCTTGGTTTTGTAGCATTGTAAACTGGCAACAAATTCTAGGCATAACTTCTCTGGTTCAGTTCCGAGCAGAGGGTGACTGTCACACCAGCTTTTTTGTTTTAACAGCTACATCACATTGATGCCACATGTGAAAGCCCTGAAACTTGGAGGCTCTTTCCATTTTCAACTGCTATCAAGACAGTCCTCCTCTACCCTGAATTTGTGATATTAGTTCAAAATAGTTCACAGTTCAGAGATGACCATTTTTGCTCTCAGCAGAGTTATCCAAGAGTATAATTGCTCTGATATTGTTCCTGATGATTTTCCACTATTTTCTAATTTACTATGCAGCAACATTATAGGGTTGGAGTTGTGGGACAAGCAGGTACTACTTACTTCAGTACTCTTGCCTGCAATTGACCCTGGACAGCTTTGGTGACAAGTCAGGACACTGCCTTGGGATTAATTTTGGAGTCACCTCAATTGCTAAATAATTGGTGAAAATAAAGTCATTAGGAAAAAGAATCAATTCAGGAACTCTGGACAGGAAAGGCATTGTAATATAGTTCTGTGAATTTAGTTTCATTTGAAGTTGTTCCAACTTTGTGTGTAATAATGAAATACCTTAAAGAATAACAGGTTACATTTCTTTATTTGACTCATTTCAACTTTCAATGAGAGAAACTTTAAAGCAGTACTACTTTCAAGCCCTTAAGTTTTGTTTTAATGGAAATTACCAATTTATCATGACTGTAAAATACAAGTCAGCTTCTTTTTTCCCTAGCACAAATTTTCACATCATAGAACTTTTTCTTAATGTTCTGGTTATATTCTTGGCTGATACTAATCTCTCTACTAGTTTTGAAGCTTTATTACGTCACCCTCATGTACATCATATGTATTTTTATATTTTCTAATTCAAGAAACAGAACTCAAAATTTTTTAGAGCACATTTCCACAAAGTTGCCTAATGATGAAATTCTTCTCATGTGTTTACCATAAATACAGATTCCCAGCTCTTCCTCCAGAGACTCCAATTCAGTAGATCTTGCATTGTGCTTGAGAATCTATATATTTCATAAATGTCCAACTGGTGTTTTGTAGCAGACACTGTGTCTTTTATTTATTTATGGTTTATCTATTCACTTTCCATTGCATTTGGTACCAGCAATCTTCATTCAACAAATGTTTACTAGGAATTTACCAAATTAGCCAGACACTGTGCTAGGTACTACATTTTTAAAATGATAGATTCTGGGTTAGGCATTGTTTCTTACATAATCTCTTTCAAGGTGATTGTGGATCAGTGCGTGGTACAAATGTGCAAATGGGAAGCTATAAGAGAGTTAGATTAATGTTTAAGATAAGGGAAATAAAGAAAACATGAAAGCACATAGAGAGAATACCTAATCTGTTTTTTATTTATTTATTTTGGTTTTGGTTTGGTTTGATTTGGCTAGGAAAAACAAATGATAGCGACATCAAACCTGAACAGAAAAGAGAAATTGATACTGTTTGGACTGTAGACTTGCTCAAGTGGATTGAAATTTATGATTTTTACTGAAAAAGAGGATTTACTGTAAAGAGCAGATCTTTGAGGAGATGATAAACTTTGTTTTGAATATTAAGTTAAAGGTATTGGTAGGATATCCTCATAGAGATGTCCTGTGGTGACATGACTCCTGGATCTGGATACCAAAGCATCAGTTTGTACTGAAGAAGATCATAAAGGAGTAATTAGTTCATGGAATACATGGTAACTCACACCTTGGAAGTGGTGGAAATCAGCATAGTGAGAACCAGGTTGTGTGGGCTAGTGGAAAGTGAGCCAAGAACAAACTGTGTGAACCATTAGCACTCAAGAAACAAGCATGCATGCACACAGACACACACACACACACACACACACACAGACGCACATACATGAGCCTGTAAAAGAAACCAAGAAGGAACAACAGAAGGGTCTAACCTTAAGAGTATGGTGTTATGGAAGGCAGGGAGGAAAAGTTCACAGGAAGGTGTTGGTGCACAGCTATGTTGCAGAAAGTGAAGCAAGACATACTATACAACAATGGATTTAGCAAGTGGTAGATCATGGTTTCCTTTGTCAGAATAATTTTAGCAGAGCAATAGAAGTGGAAGCTATACTGTAGAAGGGTTAGACCTGCATAGGAGATAAGTAAAGAGAAACAGTGTCTTCAGTGGTATGGCTGTGATGGGAGAAGGTGATAGGAAGGGTGATGGCTAGGAGTGATTAATGGAGTTTCAATTTTATTTTCTAAAGATGAGGAGTATTTGAGTATGGTTAAATGCTGATAGAAGAACATAGGAGACAAAAAGAGCTGAAGAAATCAAGAAAGGAGGTCCCTGAGAAGTTGGGATGGAGTCAAGAGAGAGGAGAAGAGATTAATCTCTTATGATGGGAAAGAATGAAGAAAGTACTGGGATAATTGTATGAAAGTTTATAGGCACTATGGCAAACAATGCAATGGCATCATTTTCCTGCAAAGAGCAAGTTCCTTTGGAAATTCCAGATCATACTTGAACCAGATGCTGTGGAAACCCAGAATAGTTGACATTGGACATTGAGGGCCCAATTGATGTTTAACTGTTTTGGGAATAGCAGGTTCTCATTAAAATTAACTGACTGACCTCATTTATCGGTTTTCCCACAGGTTCTTCACATAATTTAATTAATGAGTAATATAGCATTTTAATATGATTTAAACAAAACTCAATATAATATTTGCCACATACAACTCAATTTTAACATAATAGAGTCTACAAATACATATGGAAGCCTACTGCATGACAGATACTAGGTATTCAGTGGGATGGGTACAATGAGTGAAGGAAAGTAAAGGTTGTTGTCTGGACTGTACTACCCCTTATGGGTTGTAGGCTTTTAATACAAAGCCCCACGGAGAAGTACAGTTGCCAGCCCTCAGTCTCACTATAGCCCTCTGAAGTTCCATTTGTGCTTTAAGAAGTAGGAAAATTTCCCACTCACTATCCATAAAAATACAACTCTAATTTTAGGAGCATTAGTTAGCTTTTTAGTTAAGTATGGCATTTCATTAAGTCATGCATTTTGAAAGCTCAATAGCTAGAACCAGAATGAAGAAGGAATCAAAGCCACATCAACTTGATAATACCTTCTACTTTCTATGGTCAAATAATAAAAATAGTAATTGATCAATCAATCAACTATTTTATATGCTTGTTCCACACATAATTCCCTTCATCCAAGACAGCTCTACATACAGAATTCACAGAAAGAAAGTGAAGAGTTGGCTCCACTCAGAATTGTGTATTAATTTTATTTATTTATTTTTTGGCTTTAAATTCTCATGTGTCACAAGTATCTCTTTTCTGATGGATTAACCAAAGCTAATGTGAAATTTATTATGCGCCTTATAGGAATTATACCCTATATATGTATGTGCATATATATATACTGTGCTAAGATTAAATATAACACATTGGAGCAAAATGCCATGAGTTTATGAAAACTGAGAGTCACAAGAGAAGTGTCTTGGAAAACTTAGTGTACAAGTCTCCAGTTCACTATCTCCATGGACCACTTTTTCAAAAGGCAAATAAACAAGGCATCATTGGGATTTCTTTGGTAGCAATCATCATATTTTATAAATCATCTACTCCTCTTTTTAATAAAAAGGGCTACAAACTTCACACATTACATGAAAGAGTAAACTTTTCACTTAAAGGTGCTGTATCTATACTAGTTCAAAATAAACCTTATCAAAAGCCCTCTTTTTTCTAGAAAATGATTTGCATGTATTATCAATCTATGGCATTCATGAGACCAATGGATTTACTTAATTTCAAAGATTAAATTGTGGGAAATAACTGACCTCAAATATAAACAGCAGTTTTTAGAAGATTTTCTAAGGTATAAGACAGAAAGAGAGCATAGTGAACACTTATAGGCACACACACACACACATGGGAGAAAGGATTTGAGGGAGTTGTATTCATAGTTACTCAATTATGAAAAAAGAGAATTTCTTATGTTAATCAAACACAGAAAGATAAGGTTAAAAATAGATATAAAATCACAGAAATAATATTTGACTTCATACACTGAAAATTTTAAATTTTTGTAACTATACAATTGTTTTAAATTTGAGAACTCAATATAAAGACTTTGTATCTACTACTTAATTTTGATAGATGATAAATGAAGTGTCACCTACTCACTCAGGTAATGGCTTTAAGTTGAAAAAAAAAAAAAAACATTTGGAGATCAGAAAGTGCGATTGAGTTAACAGCCTTGCTCCTGCGATTCTGCTCAAAATGTCAGGAATGCTTGATGCCATAAGGATCAGTATAGGAGATAGTGATTGAAATGTGATGTCCTTCCTAAACTCCTATCTGCATGGAAGGCTGGATTATTGCTTGTCAATATGAAATACCTTATAGAAGCCATATACATTTCCAGTTTCATCCATATTAAAGCCAAAGGAATTTCTTAAAAAATTATTTATGGAAATACTATTAATGAAAAAATGAACATCTTATTTTTTGAAGAAATTAAAATCCTGGAAGAAAACGAGGAATTGGAAAATGCTTTGAAAAATATTCAGCTGCCCAAAGAGGAAATTAAGAAACTCGAAGTGGATGAAACTAGTAAGATCTTTTAAAAACTTCTCACCTATAGAAATGAAGTCGAACACTTCTCTTGATTTAAAATATTATAGTAAATGTATCCTGTGATACATTACAGGCTCTAATTTAAAACAACTTACTGTAACAATATTTAGTTTTGCTAAGCATTTTTAATATAATTATGAATACATTTACTCTTACACTTTTCCTTAGTTCCCTTCCAAAACTGACATTTTTAAAAAGAACTTGTCTAGTTTTAATTTTAGAATATGTGTATCTAAAACAGACAATAATTCAAGATTTCTAGCCACTTGTAAGTTAGACATTAAAATATGTAATAGAAATCAATTTAAATTATGTTCTTAATTTGTAACAAATAACCAGTTATAAATTGATTTTATGGTGTATATTTTTATAAAAGAAAATAAATAATGTCATGCATGTGGAATGAAGATTATTCTTCTTTTTCCTTTCAAAGGTTTATGGTACAAGATGATTTTTCCTCCTCAATTTGACAGATCAAAGAAGTATCCCTTGCTAATTCAAGTGTATGTAATATTTTCTTTGGTGTAAAAACTATTTACTGAAAATATGTTGGATGAAATACACATTTATGAAATAGAATGAACCATTCTCCTTGGTAACAGTTCCTATTGATGCTGTTTTTATATATTCCTCAACTAATCAGAGTAAATAAAATATGGCTATTTAAAATAGATTGAGGAAGTTTTGAGATTTTAGATGGACTTGCATTGCTATGTTGAATTTCCTTTGTATGGCAAATTGCCGAATATGTCAGAATACCTTTGAGATAGAGAAATTGCAGCCAAAAAATTATTGTAAATCATCTTAACATCTTATGTAATTGAGTTAGAAATGAAATAAAGGAATGGAATACATTTAGTGGAATCACACCCAAAATCAGTGCTGACCTACACACAATTTGCTTAAAACACCATGCATTTTTTTTAGTATATCTTATGTCTGCTTTTAGCAAGTGGCAGGTGGCAGAAATGACGAAAAACCCACACATATTCCTTGAAATGCCAACCCTAGATGTATCCGTTTTGGGGAATAGGAGAGGCTGTGTCCCAAAACAACTTCCATGTAGCAAACCTCTGGGAAAAGCCTGATCTCCTCTTGAGTTTGAGCCAGTTCTAATGCTATTGTTATTGAAATTTTTATCACATAATTGCACTGGGAATTACTAGAGCCAATGAGTGCTGTGTCAGTATGGGAAACTGAATTTTATAAAGAATTCAGAATTTCTCTCTTTCTCTCTCTCTCTCACACACTCTTTCTCTCTTTTTTTCCTTTAGGTATGGTGGTCCCTGCAGCCAGAGTGTAAGGTCTGTATTTGCTATTAGTTGGACATCTTACCTTGCAAGTAAAGAAGGAGTAGTCATTGCCTTAGTGGATGGTCGAGGCACAGCTTTCCAAGGTGACAAACTCCTATATGCAGTATATCGAAAGCTAGGCGTTTATGAAGTTGAGGATCAGATTACAGCTGTCAGGTGAGCACCTTTTCATTCAAACTAACCACAGGCAGCAAACATGATACAATCACTTCTGTGTGTCTCCATTCTTTTTGTTCTTCTTTTCTTTTTGTGGTCTATGGATGTAACACAGGGCCTTGCATGTGGCAGGCATGTACTCTACCACCAAGTTATACCCCAGCCTTATTTCTTCATTTTTATTGACTTAGTGCATTTGTGCCTATTTTTCTATCTTGGTAAAAATTATCATTAATCTTAAAAGGATATTTTTGCCAAATATGGGAAAAATTACTCATAGAAGAGAGCTAACAAATGTGTAAAAAAATGTCTGATATTGCTAAGTGACAAGTACCCTCTTTTCAAGATGTTAGTCCTACCAATATCCTTTAATTCATTACCACAGCTCACACTTGGCAAAAAAATTTGTGTGTCACTTAATGATAATTTTTGGCAAACCAAATATCTGAATTTGTTCAAGCATTGTGAATTCTACCTCTTTAGGTTTAGAAATGGTTCAATTTTTTTATCAGCACTGCACATTTTAGGGGTTGTGCATTAACATGTGGTTAAAATAGTTGTCAAGGTCAATTAGGCTAGTGTGAAAGTGCTTGCCTAGTTT
Source organism: Castor canadensis (assembly GCF_047511655.1). Classification (NCBI taxonomy): domain Eukaryota; kingdom Metazoa; phylum Chordata; class Mammalia; order Rodentia; family Castoridae; genus Castor; species Castor canadensis. The sequence goes on along the minus strand of NC_133389.1, from coordinate 116,383,024 downwards.
CATATGAAAACATTTAGGAGATGTCAGTTTTGATTTCTTCTTCTCAATTTTCAACCACAATTCATTGTTCAGTCATCTTTTCCAGAGACAAAAAGAATATTGTCACCAAAATTACTGCCACATTGGAAACACTGTGCAGAATTCTTCTGGCTATTTCTCTAGTTGTTGGGTTTCTGTTAATATAGTAGGTGACATTAGAGAATGTAAGTAGGTGACATTAGAGATAGGAATTTATAAATCTAAAAGCTACAAGCTAGCAGTGCTTTCAGCCATGTATGATTTTGCATGAGTGACAGCTAAAGGTTAAATACTCACAGTAAAGAGCAACTTATAAATTTATTACTACATTTTTTATCATCTTAATGTCATTATTAGTTATTGATTGCAACGTAATGTAACATATAGAGAACAGATTTTATTTAACAAGTAGGATACAGGCCCAGACAACATTTTGCTGTGTTTTTTTCCCACTAATCAAGGCAGAAGAATTTAGATGCAAAAAGAATTAATTTTTAAAATAGAAATATATAATTGTAACTAATATTTAATATCTCTTCAGTTCTGTGAATACTCATATGCATGTACACACAAAATGTTTAATTAAAAACAGGCTTATTTCAATAAAATATGGCAAATTAATAAATTGGCTTGAAAACACCAAAATCTATAGCCATCATAATACCTTAGTTCTAGGAGGCTCCATAATTCTCACTGATCCTGATTTTTAGAGTTTTCACTATTAATTTGTTTGAAGGAATCTTGTCCAATGAAGAGATAGTTCAAAAAGAAAGAAAGGAAGGGAAAAAACAACACCAAGACATGAAGTTTTTTTCTGCTTTCTGTCGGTAGTGCTGTTATTGGTCCTAGGGTCTTGCATGTTCTAGAGGCACATGATCTACCACTGAGCTACAGCTTCTTATGTAGATATTGTGGTGTGTCTTAACAAGGATGTTAATACAATGTTTGGCATTCTAGCCTTAATTCCTTAGGGTTTGGGGGGGTGTACCCCTTGGGTCATTTAAACCATGCAATAAACACTAAGGAAATGTAATCCCAAAAGTACACGAAACTGTAGACAGAAATTTTACCTTGTTTGTAATTCAGTTAGTTGTCATCCAAATTTGACAGGGCTAAATAGTGGTTTATTCTGACACTGCTTAAGAAAATCATTACTATCATCTCATCATCGTCACACAGCCCACCAATAACAACAAAATATGTCATATTCTTGTGCATTGATTTATGAGCACAAGCATAGCACTCAAACTGAGGAAGAAACAACTTCTTAATTTCTTCCTTCAATGGAGGAGATTTTAAGCCTGAACCCCCTGCATAGACCTTAATAAAAATTGTTATTTCTGCCGTTCAATATGCAGGACACAAAGTCACAAGTTCTGCCTTTTACCAGTTGTCACAATAGTACCAATTTGACTTTAGCTTCTAAACTGAAGTTGCACCAGATCACCTCTCCTGAGCCATTTTTAGGATGAAATCTGAACAAAGTTTTCCTGCAATAGGACAAATATATGTTCATTCATTTGCTCAGCCTTTCAACAACAGCATATCAAAATTTAATACAGGCCATTGTAGTAGTGTGTATGAAATTGTGAAGTTTACAATCTCTGGTAAAAGCGGATAGACCATCTGCGCTCTGAGGGGACAACATTGCTGTTAAGTGGATCTTTTAACAAATACCTCAGTGAACACAAGGTAGCTGCGTGGCTCATTCATGGTCACATACAGCAGAGCTGGCTTCAGCCTGGCTTGAAATACTATTTTGGAAAAGAATAAAGGGGGCTTTGGAACACAATACCTTGAGAAAACAAAAGCTAAAAAGATAGAGTTATAATCACAATCCTGAGAATGATTTAACCACATATCTGCAAAGAAGTATTTTAGGAATCAAACAATGAATATGTGACCTGGGGAATTGGGATTATAATCCTCCCTTATAACTCTTCAAATCTCTCCCAAAGAAATGAAACTAGCCCCTTCGAATTTCATAAAATACTATATAGCTAACTTTTCTATGCACCAAAAGAAAACCATATTAGGTATTTGGAAACAACAGTAAATACTAGTCAAGTCAAACAAAAAAAGATTTAAACACAGCAAGGAAGAAACAAAACTCAGTACAATCTCATAATTTGTATGAGAGAATTCATCTAAGGAGATGCTTTTGAAGTCACAAACATTACTGAAACTGGGACCTGCTTTCTTCAGGCTTCTGTGAAAATGGCACATGTAAGAGAGTCATAAAATTTCAGCGATTATAGGGTCAACTTCACTCATTTGGAGTATATTTAACATTTTTGAAATTCCCATAGTTTTATATTTTTATATAATTTGAGAGTGGTGAAGAATCCTATCATACTGTTTAGGTGGTATTATTAAGAATATTTCTAAAATAGGATATTAATTGATCACTGAAGTTCCAAGTTGACCTTGGTCTGAGCCATTTTAATGGAAGTTCAATCCAGCCTCTAAATTAGGGGAACATCCTACTTATTTGTTACTAAGATTGTATTGATTTAGTCATATTATCAATAATATTTCTGATGACCTTCCTAGAAGCTTTTCAGAATTTAGAGGTGAATTTTATAGTGCCTTGTTGATCTCAAAATGCTCAGATTATCTAGCTAACCTTTAACCTAGTCCTGCCACATTAAGTGTTAATGTTTTATTTCCAGGTTAACTATTGCACTATCATTTCCTGTAAATGTCATCCTTTCAGAATAAACCTAGGAAGGGAGCTGTTAAGAATTTCCTGTTCCCATGTATCACCTGTTATTTGCCTTTTACCCCAGATGCAAGGCAGTATGATTGCTACCTTCTGAGGATCATAAAATCACGACTGATTTTTATGGCTCAGAACTATCTTCCAGCACTAGTAGCAAGACTATTTTTTAACAAGGAAGTGAGCCTTCTCTTCTTTCATGTGATTTTTGAAGTTTCTGGAGTGGTGAAGGGCCACAATTTGCTGTGCATTTGCTTTGCTGTCCCATGCAGCACCCAGGCAGGTAGCAACTTTGCGTTTGCTACTATACTTCTTCCCTGTACACTCGTCAGTGTCCTTCAGAATCAGTGTCGGGTAAGCTGTGACTAACGGGGCCTCTTCCCATCTGTTTGTCCCGGGCATTTGCCCAACTTCTCTATGCATCAGAAACGTGCATGTTGAATCAATGCAGTGAGCAAAATGGGTGCTGTAAAATCCCTTTAAGATATTCCATGGACTAGGCATACAGCTCAGTGGTACAGCACTTGCCTTTCACGCACAAGGCCCTGGGTTCAAGCCACAGTATCACAAGACAACATCAACAACAACAATAAAAAAAGCTCCATGACTCAACTAATGAAAATAGTCAGTTCTGTTTCCAAAGAAGAAATGTTGGGAAAGGGCACTAGCAGAAACCAAAGAGGACAAAAACCATAGCATTTTCTGAGACCATGTCCCACTTTGGTCTCCTCTCTTCTTTTTGATTACTTGTTGCATACAGTAGCTTCTGTTGCAGCCCACCCACTTCTATCACCACTTATTCCTAACACTGCTTTTGTTTCTCTGAGGTTTTCTTGAGTTTTTGTCAATCCACTCCCCCACACAAGTCACATTTGCTCTAGAACACCAGCCATAAGGGGATCATGGTATAAATTAGCGTGAAATAATTTGAAGGTTTCCCATGACTTTTTGAAGGTTGTTTTCCTGATGGTCCTAGTCCTAAGGAAAAGTTTAGTTTCAAAGTGATTTTCAAATGGAAGCTCTTCCATGATAGAGCTAAAATGAATAATTTCCATATTTTAAAAGATACATGTCATATCCACATTATGATAAATTGAGGTATGCCTAAGTATGAAATGAGAAAAAGATGGATATTTTTCTCAAATATGACTTAAAATGAAGTGGTAGTTGTCATCAACAATTAAATAAATAAGGTGATAAGAAATCAATAAAATTTAAGTGAGCAGCAAAAGAAAAACCTTCCTTGCAAAAGCTAGCGATTTAAAAATTTGGTCCAGGTCAATGGAGCTGTTATTTATGTTTCTATAAGCCTGTCTTGTGACCTCTCTGAGTCTCAGGTAACTCACCTATATGATTAGGATACTAGACTTTATAGTGCTGAGATCACTACTTCATAAATGTACAATGAAGTCTAAGAGGATCCTTTTCTCTTTTGCAGAAAACATGATAATATTTTAATTATTTGTAAATGCAGCCTTATTATGCATGTGTTTAAACAAAGAAAATGTAGCATTTCTATTAAATCTTTGGATTAAATATGCTGTGTAATGAAGTAAATGTCATGTGTACACACTTAAAATTCTAAAAATTTGTTTCTTTTACTTTAGAAAATTCATAGAAATGGGTTTCATTGATGAAAAAAGAATAGCCATATGGGGCTGGGTGAGTTGTTTTATATGTTTTATGCCTGTTATTCAGTTCAGCAATCATCATTTTCTGAAGTGTTCGCTTATAAGGTTTCTCATGAAATGTTAATGTTGTAACATAATTTAATTTGTCACGGAAACAGTCAGTTTGGATGATATGGACTTCAAAGTGGTGGTTTTAAGTATTTGTTCCTTTTTTCCAATCATTCTGTTTCTTCCTCATACACCAAATTAACTTATAATTGACACATTTTTACTTAATTTGGGTAATTATAGCATATTGAAGTGAACTATATTCATCAGAAATTTGATTTCCTTTGTTATTTTAGACTTAAATATGTAATCTTCTACTTTGTATTTCATTTTTATGAAAAGCTGACCTAAACTTGGAAATTGTAGGAAATTTTAGAATATAAATTTCTTAGTACATAGCCTGGTACAATCACATTCAGGTTGTTAAATTTCTTTCTTGTTTTTTGGCAACTAGATTCTTTTACTATACCTAACATTAATTGTGCTAACTGGAGAGAAGTATTATTTTCCTAGATATTGGTCATGGGGATAGTTTCTCAAGTTTGAAGACTTCTGTAGCTATTGAAGATATGCATAAAAGGAAGTGGCAAAACTTATCACTCAGGGACAATGAAGTCACTGGAAGGTTTAGAGAAATACTGGAAAGAGTTTAGGTTTGCCCATTATAAATTATGATAATTACCCTTCAAAGAAAATTTCTTACTTTACTTCTTGGTCTGAATTTGTACATTTGCAAGTCAATTTGCAGCCGGTTGTACTTGGGTTGTTTTTCTTGGCTGTTTTCTCTGAGAGCGGCCTGTACAAGATGGAGGGAATGAAACCCAATATTGAAGGGAATCTGCAAGATTCGGCTCAACTCTCAGCTCAGTGGTGACCAGATGAAGGGCTGTTACGAATTTGGAGAAAGTTGTTATTCCAAGCCATTTGGTCCTTCTTAAAACTATCAAATGTTAACTATCTAAACAGAATGGAATTTAAATGGGCAAAGATAAATAAAATATTTTATAGTGGAATATTTCATATGAGACCTTTTCTATCATCCATCTTTATGAAATTTTGTAAAGTAAATCTTTGAAGGGATTCTCATGTTAAGATGAACACATATACAATCATTAACATTTCTCATGGAGCTTTACTGCAGGCTTTGAAATAACTATAAAGTAGAACTTTTTATTTCATTTATAGAACATCTTGGGTATTAGTTTGGTGGAGAATCATCTATGTGGGATGATTTAACGAACCCACTCATCACATGAAAGTACATCCTTATCAGCCTGGAATTCTTCAATAAGAGGTTTTCACCACATCTAATTGTGAAAATGCCACCACCAAAAGAAATAGCATACTAGACTCCCTTCATTGCTTACTTTCCAACATGGCAGTGATCATGAAGCAGACTCTGAGCGCATGTTTGAGAGAGAAAATTAATAAGTGGACTGCCAATTGATGTAATACCCCAGCAGACCCCAAATAAGCAGACTCCAAATCCACTGATTTGGAAAAGGACATTAATACTTTTCTATTCTGTTTTATGAATTCTTTGGCTTTTATTACCAGTCCGTATTTATTGATCCATCTGTCTGATCCATGGTTCATTCCTTCTTTTTTCCTTGTAAATTTTCATTGGATCGCAAGTAGGTCTTGTGCTAGGTTATTAAAGGGATGAAAGGATGGTATCTCATGGATAGCTTGACCCTCTCATAGGGGAAACCAGACAGCAGAAAAGCAATGGCCCATCAATATTCTTGGTGTCAAACAAGATGTAACTTGCTATGAAGAAAAATGGGAAGAAGAGTGGTTAATAGTGGCTCTGAGAGCTAAAGGAGAATTCAAAAATGAGTCAGCACTAGAGGTGGACAAAGATATCTTAATAATTGGGCATTCTAGGCAGAGTGAAGACTGACCACGTTGTATAGTTCCTGAGGAGCAAAGAGTAAGGCATGTCTGAGTGAGAAGCATGTAAAACTTCAAAAGTCAGAAGAGTCATGAGATGACCAGAGAACATAAGCCTTTTAGGTCCCATAAAGCAGAGTGGGCTTTAAATGGCTCTGTGGCACCTTTCTCTTTTCATTCTTCTGAGTCTATGAACATCACACTTCATTATTATTATTTTTTTTAATGTTAACGTGTTTCTGGGTCTGGCTTTGACCCAGCACTACTCTTCATTGTCTTGGGAGACCCTAGAGTTTCAAAGGCAACGGGGACTGCTGCTGGCATTCACCTTCCTTCTGAGCTCCATATTTGAAAAGCAAACTGGTCATGTCTCCCAAATGTTTTACATGGGCTTCCGGTTTCATTTACTACAAACTAAACTTCTTACAGTGTACTTTAAAATAAGTTTTTTCATCATTAAGGGCCTCCCCACACACCCAGTCATCTAAATTAGAAAACTCAGAATGAATTTTCACTCTCCCTCTCCCTAACTCCAACATTCTGTTAATAAGCTCTTTAAGTTCTACCTTCAAACATATAAATAAGCTCTCATCACCTCCATCGACACTGTTTAGTTTGAATCCCATCATATGGCATTTAGACAAGCATGTCACAAACTTGAGATGTATCCACATCAACTAAAGAGTTTGTAAAGACAGCTTCTAGAGCCTTACCACTAGAAATTCTGATGTGTAGTACACCAGGGTAGTACTCAATAGTTTGCATTTTTAACAAGGTTCCAGTTAATGATGATGCTTTTGCTTCATGGACCATGGATTTAGTAGCACCTAATTAAACTATTCCAGTTACTTATTAGTTATCGTACATGCTTTGGCCTCACATGCGCATGTGTTAAGCACATCATATAACAATGTGAAGTATCTGTCATGTTGTTTAAACTGAGTTTAATCCTACAAACCATTTTTAATTTGCTTTTCATCTTTCTGGTTCACCTAAACCAAAAGCCCTGTTGGTTTAAGCAGGTTACTAAATATTTGCTAGGTGCCTAAGAAGTATGTTTATTACAGTGGTTCCTAACCAGGATGATTTTGCCTTTGGGACATTTGGCAATGTCATAGACATTTTGGTTTTCACACTGGAAAAGAGCTTTTGGCATGTAGAAGACAGAAGCCATTAAATATTCCACAGTGCTTGTACAACTTGATAACAAAGAATTATATAGCCCAAAACATCAATAGTGTTAAAACCCTGTATACAATGAAAACTTGAAGCAATTATTCTGACAAATGGTTTTGCCTAAACCATTGGAATAACAGCTTCGTTTATGGGCTTTGCTTTGTTAATAAAGACCTAGCCAGGTGGTGTTGAATAAGCATTAGTTCATTATTTAATCTTAGTTCCTTTCCTTGCAGTGACTAATTATAAGCAATTTGAATTGCTATGTGTGATCAGCGATGTAAAAGTAGGACAAATGCACTTCTAATGAGGCAATAGTTGACTGTATTATTTCTCCCAAAAGAAGTTGCCCTAGTGCCTCTATGCCCCTAGTGTAGGGGTACAGAAGAAATAGCATGGGTTGCTGAGGCACATGTCCTGGGTTTGAGTCACAGCTCTGTTGCTTACTGACTCCATCGTCACTGTAAGTTCACTCTGAACCTCAGTTTCCTCACTGTAAAATACATCAATAATTTATTCACCAAGTCACTATGAAGATTATATGAGGAGTAAATAGCAAAGTCATGTATTAAACAATATTTATTCTATTCCTACTATGTGTCAGGCCATATCCTCAGTGGTGGGGATGTATTCATTAGCAAGACAGAAAAAAATCTGTACTCTTAAAGAGTTCAGAATAGTTGGGGAAAAAAGACAATAAGCAAGACAATTAAGCAAAATACAGGATGTTGAGCAATGATAAGCTCTATGGAGAAATGCAAAACAGGAAAGAAAAGAGGGTGGTGAATGGTTGGTATAATTTTAAATTAGAAGGTCAGAGAAGGCTCTTTTCAGGTGACATTTGAGTTAAGACTTGAAGAGGAGAGGAAGTGAGGCATGCTTCTTTCTGGGGAAAGAACATTCTAGGCAGAAGGTCATGACATTTGCAAACGTCCTAAGGCTAAATCACGCTTGGAGAGTTCAAAGAACAGCTGAGCCAATGAGCAAGGGGGAAAAAGGGGATGAAAGTCAGAGGGAAGAGAATGGAAACAGTGTGTAGGATGGCAAAGACCACTGCAATGACTTGACCAGACAACTGTTAGCTAGTTATTATTACTGCTTATAGGTAAAATGTCTAGCGTGCATTGTGGCTCAAATTAGCGTATTCCATCAGACCTCTTCTAAAATTCTGTGCCATTCTAAGAATGTTTTTAAAGACATCCTTCATTTAAACAAAATGGCAAGGCATCTAAGTGCAAAGGACACAATTCTAGAATTCTCATGGCCAATCTGCTCTGTGGGTTCTTTACTTACTGCAGCCACCCACTCTGCCTGGATCCCCACTCATGGGGGAGAGAAAAAAGTCAATGCGGGTTTTTCTCCCCCTCTTCATTTCTACAGTAGGAATAGCTTTCCAAGCTGCCTAAGAATTTAAAGCATAACCTTCTTTTGTTGTGTTGTGGATTGCAGTGACTTTTGCTCTTAAAAATCTCCAGAGAAAAATTGTATTTATTCTGAAAACAGAAAAAATATAAATACAGCACTATCACATAATCTCTGAGTTAACACATATTAATAATCCCTAGGATTTTGAACAGAAATGTTTCTATGTCAAATCTCACTTCATGCTATTTCTTGCTCTGAGGTGTAGGAAAGAAGAAGGAGGGCCTAGCATTTTTATCTTGGTAAATACTCTTCTAATAAAGCCACAAAAAATAATAATTTTTCTAGAGATTGTAGGTTTACTCTGCTCTCATTTGGACTTAAAATTAAAGAAGAAGGAAATCCCTTCCATCTTCAGAATAGTTCTTGCTAACCTACTAATCAAAGCAAATTATTTTTATAAGTGAAAGTTTGAATCAGATAGAGCATTTTCACTTACCAAAATGATTTTTCAAACCCAAATGTTCTTTCTGTTTTTAAAATATATTCCCCTATTAAAACATGGTTTAGTTCTTCTCCAAGTATAATAAAAGGAGGCCATGGTATAATTGGAGCGGCCTCTTTTATTCTGTGTTTTGCAGCCAACGGCCCTCAATAAAATTCCCCGGAGCTGGAAACATAAAACTGTAAACTTGTTAGAGGATTCTTCATTTAACTGTTGAATTCAACAAGATTGCATAGCTTATTCTCCCACTCACTGTGTTTCATGGATTAAGAATAGAAAAATAGACCCCTGCCACTGATCTGCCATCGCTTTCTCTCTCTCTTCTTCCCTCTCTCTTTTCCACTTGTTCTCCTTCTCTAGAGGCTGACTTTTCTATTGGAAGGAGTGATAAGCTCTGTTGTGACCTGAGGTAGGTGAATCTCAAAAGTGTGTAATAATAAGGTCCTAAGAACAAGACGTGTCTAGTGCAAGAGTCACTGTTCTCTTTTGGTGTTTACCGATGTCCCCGTACAGGGCAACAATAAATGCTGAGAATTACTTCCTAATCCACTACACTACTATGCATGTTGGTTTTGGTCCATGTTCCAGAAGATGGCTTAGTCTAGGCTTCCATGAGAAGCACCTCTCACCCAGCACATCTGTACAGACAACATTTGCGTTCCAGGAGGACATGCAGCCTCATTGTGGTGTCCTACTAATTTCTTCATAGTTAGGAAAAAGTGCAAATACCCAAGTGATGTGAGAAGTCTATTATCAGAGTTCCATTTCTGAATCACCTACATATCACCTTGGGAAAGAATTCTTTGAGAGCCAAACCTAGTCCTGACTCTGTACTCTTTATCTCCATTTGTAATTCTTTTCTTTTCCGTTACATTTGCGGGAAGAAATAAGAGGTTTTTTCTTTTCCATCTTTGAGCTGCTATGACAAGAACAGAATATGTTAACACACAAACTCCATTCATGTCTTAAACTCTCCAGAAGATTCTTATGTCCTTCTTTTTGTGTTCTGACAATAAGTAAACACAGATACAAGTACTGCCTCACAGTACATTTTACAAACTTTGAAAAGTATTTTGCATTTACATTTTGGAGACTGTTCATATTTATCATGCAACTCTTTCAAGTAGAATCCTGTTTTTGTTCTAACAAAAAAGATAGATGGAAAAAGGAAAATTTTTTGCAGAAAAAAATGTAGTTCCATCTATATTTTAAATTGATTCTACCCCATTTTAGGAGTGTCTATCCTGATTAGCCCACAAATTATTTTGGATTTATTAAGAATGAAAATCACTTGTAGAGCTTGCTGCTGGGGTGCAAGATAGACATTTAATCTACCCTTCTGCATATCCCCCTATCCCCCACCTCTCTTTAATCCTGGTCATGCATGAGTACAGTTGCTATGCAAATATGAAGAAGCTTCTTCAGGTAGATGTGGGTCTGACTCATACCAATGTCTCTACAGTCCTATGGAGGTTATGTTTCATCACTCGCCCTTGCGTCTGGGACTGGTCTTTTCAAATGTGGAATAGCAGTGGCTCCAGTCTCCAGCTGGGAATATTACGGTATGGAAACATTTCATAAATGTTGCCGTGAAAACATTTAACACATAATTACTCTATATTTGAGGTTGCTAGGAAAACAAATTATGCAGTAAAATTCACCCCTGCATCACTGGGAAAAAAATATAATCTATAAATGAGGTTGTTCATATGATTCATTATAATCATGTTGTGACAATCAAAGAAATCTTAAGAGTGGGAAAAGACTCTTCAGAAATCCAGTATATCTTATTTTCTCTCTTGAGCCCCTACCGAAGCATATCTTTTAAATCTGAGCTAATGCTGTGATTTTGAAGACAGGCACATGGTGGTGGTAAAACTGACTTTTAAGCACACTGTATGCAAATTCAGGCCAGGGACCTAGCAATCTTCCTTCACATTGAAGTTTGCAACAGCCACACCTCCAGAATCAGAGAAATGAAAAATATGTTTGGGAGTACCTCTTCTTGCACATGTCTGTTTTTATGATTAACATAAATGCAGAATGATTTTTAAAAAATAACTCTGATAATTGTACAAAACTTAGCTTTCATCAGCTCCTCTTTCCTGTATTGGAGTAAAAGTGAGACAGTTGTGACTTATGGGGAGCCTTTACTTGGGGAAAAGAGATAAGTGTGTGTGTGTGTGTGTGTGTGTGTGTGTGTGTGTGTGTGTGTGTAGGTATCTATGGTGTTGAGGGGAATAGATCTAGGGAACATATTTTCATCCAAGATGAAATAAGACACCAGTAAAAGTAGTAGAGATGGCTACCTTTGTAATTTCTTTTAAAATATGCTGAGGTCATTCCTACCTCAAAATTTTCCCCTAAGAGGGTAGAAGTAGAAAAGCTTAAGAGCAGCCCAAAAAGTTTAGATGCTTGTGTTAATATAATCTCCTCTACCTTATTTGTCTTGCCTCACTGAGGTAAATTACAGAGATGATACCCCTTCATTGAGGCCATCCATTATGTAAAGTAAAGCAAGAGTTTACCTCATGATCTACACATGGGAAAACTGAGGAGTAGATATTAAAATGGGAGGTCTTTTGGATAATAAAATGACATGTATCAAAGGAAAAACATATTCTTATATGTTTTATAGCATCTATCTACACAGAGAGATTCATGGGTCTTCCAACAAAGGATGATAACCTTGAGCACTATAAAGTAAGCATTTTTCATTTTATTTAGGTCATTAATTTATTTCAAATGTGTTCAATAATTTTAAAGCAGTAATTCTGAGTTTATAATTTCAATTATAGGTCCCCAGGCAAAAGGATGATCTTTTGTTAACTGCAAAGCTCATCACTATAAAGGATTTTACTCCTTTTGGATTCTATTCTTCTTTTCCCATCCTCCTTTCCCTAACCTCCCTTTTCCCAATCCTCCTCCCCACCCCCAACCCCTACACAGCTTGAGCGGGCATCATTTATGCCTAAGGTCTCACTCATATGTAACATATGACACATAAACTTTCAGTTTTTCAAACTAAGAATCAGATGGAAGTAATGCAAATGATGATGAAAATGTGTTGCTCTGACTCTTAAATATTTATCAACCAAAGCAATACATAATTTCAGTATTGGTGCTAAGTCCATTGCACAATGATTTAGCTAGTTTTCTATTAGAACTTGCAGCAACTAAAATGTTAATTTTTCCTCTTTTCCAGAATTCAACTGTGATGGCAAGAGCAGAATATTTCAGAAATGTAGACTATCTTCTCATCCACGGAACAGCAGATGGTGAGGTTTAAGCAAGACTCTTACACATAAAAATACTGAGCCAGCATCACTTTGTTTAAGAACACTAAGCATCCTCCTATGCTGTGCTCAGGGTCAGTACCTAGGAGTCAGGGACATTTCCATATCTGCGTGCGATTACTCACTGCTGACAATGTCAAATGCATGACTAGATAATTGTCGGTGTTCATTTCCAGGCAGTACATTGTCACTCTGTGCTTTCTGGGATTTAACAGCACTTTAACTCCCTCTCTTTCTCTCTCTTTGTTGCAGATAATGTGCACTTTCAAAACTCAGCACAGATTGCTAAAGCTCTCGTTAATGCACAAGTGGATTTCCAGGCAATGGTATATGATTTTGTTTTACTTGTGTTCATGGCCTTAGACCCTCCAACCTAAAAGAAAGGAGTCATTTTTTTTTAAGTAAAAGCCAACAAAGAAACTGCAAGAATAGAATAAACAGACATTAGCATATGGATTTTGGATCTGTCTTGAACTCCACGAAGGACTCTAGGCAAACCAGATCACCTCTGAGATTCCCACTTGAGTCTTACTTATAAAATAAGGGAGGTCACAAGATTAAATAATCTTCTAGTTCAAGTATTTAATATCTCTGCAATCCTATGTACATAAGTGGAGCTACGTGCTTAGAATCCCTACAAAACCTCCTACTCCAAAAGCAGCTAGAAGATTCTGTTTATTTAATAAGAAGCAATTGCAGCATGATATCAGAACCTCAAAGGCTTCCTGAAAACCATGCAGTTCCATTCAGGGTTAGAGAATCTACTCATCCCTGTGTGCTTAACACCTAGCACATGCCTGGCTCTTGACAGAGCTCAGGTTTTTACTGAGTGAATAGGCTGAATGTAAAATCCAGGATGCATGAAGTATAGGAAATGGAATCGAAGAAGAAAATAAGCAAGGGAGGCAATTCTTTGTAGTCCCACTTCACTCATGTAAGTTCTCCCTCAGTTGGTTATATTGAACAAGAACCTAGAAAGGAAATGCCTTCATTTTTTGGAAGTATGTTTCTTTTACATAATTTACAAAGAGTGAGATGATATTTTTCTCACTTTTTTTTTAAACTGTGCCTCCACAAAGGAAATTCATGTCAGAATGACCACCTTTATTCAGTGAAAATAATCTTACTGGCATATCTCCAGCAATATTACATTATCATCCTCCCTCCTTTTATTTATAATGCAGTTTTTAACTCATAAAAAAGGTATTTATGGTTATATGTGACACATTATATTGTTGCAGAATTTTCTGCAACAAGGAAGAATTAGGTTCACAGGCTAAAAGTCTTGTGGAATTTTTGAGCTACAAGCAGTTTTAGGGAAAATCAAAATCAATTCCTTTGTTTTGCAAATGAAGAAACCAAGCTCCAGAGAAGCAAAGTGCCGACCTAATAATATACTATATCTGGAACTCTTGCTTCCTCCTCCTGGTCCCTCAGGAGGCTGGCCACTGTGAAGGCTCAGCTTCCAAGATCTAAAACATGTTTAAAGATTATAAAAGAGTAGTGGAGGTTAATAAAAGTTCTTTGCATCTTCTTGCTCTAATTGTTTACATGTGAACTATTTTACTTATTCATATCTTTTTTGGTTGAATCTTCCAATTATCCTAGAAAAATTGTTAGGTCTTGAAAACGCAAAGAAAGTCAAAACTAGATGCGTTTTGTGGATGCAGAAACAAATCAGGCTTCTTTCCTTTGTATTTCAGTGGTACTCTGACCAGAACCATGGCATGTCCGGTCTGTCCACGAACCACTTATACACCCACATGACCCACTTTCTAAAGCAATGTTTTTCTTCATCAGACTAAAATCAATGCAGATGACTTCATGTGGATGCCTTGGATCATTTGTTAGTTTTACTTGTATGTTGTAAAATACTGGCATAAACAAACAAATGAATATTGTTCTAATGACTTAAAAATTTAGGAGGGACCAGAAGTTTCAAGCTTACTGTTGTTTACATTTTCTGGTATTCTGTGAAAGAAGAGAAGAAGAAGCCATACAATTTGTTTTGACTTTGACCATAAGTGGTGTTTTATCACCTGTTCATATGAGGGGAGAAAAATAAAGTTAAAAGTTCAAGAGCTATTATTTTGTCTGTGTTCATTGATTTTGGGTTCCGAGTTCTATCACAGAAAGAAGTGCTTATGCAGGACATGTACATGAATGATATAGTGGTGGTCATGGAGGCAAAAAGCTAGAAGCAGTGTGGAATTTTTGTAATGAGAACTCCAAATGCCCAAATACCTCAGAATAGAGAAAAGTGTAGTTCTGAAAATGAAATAGATCAAGTCTGAGATGTTTGCACTCTCTGCTGTCCCTCCAAGAAATGTTTATTAAATTTCTCCCAGAAAATTTGTTCAGCATTGCCAAAAGCATTGGATAAGGATAAAGTTAGACTTTTGAATCCAGGCTCCCTTTAAGAAATGCTTCAAATTTGGAAATGTTCTTATTTTTATATCCCTTTTTAGAATTAGTAATAAAATCTGCCTTCAGATTACTAGGCCATGGCTGAACTAAACTGAACTAACAAATAAAATGGGCAAAAAGAGCTAAAGGGGAAATTTTATATCTACGAGATTTTTCTAGGGTATTAGTTCTACATTATTAATTTCATTTACACTTTTTAAAATGGTGTAATGTGTATAATCCTCAAAGCAATGCTCTGCCAGTAACTGTCACCATCGCCCAATAGAAATTATGTGTGTCTTGTCATTTCTGTGATGGCCATGGATTTAAAAAGAGCCATACCAGGTCACCAAGAGATTTTTCTTTTTCTTTCTTTTTTTTTTTTTTTTAGCAGAACTGGGATTTGAATTCAGAGCCTATACCTTGAGCCACTCCACCAGTCCTTTTTTTGTAAAGGGATTTTTTGAGATAGGGTCTTGTAAACATTTTGCCCTAGTTGGCTTTGAACTGTGATCCTCCTGATCTCTGCCTCCTGAATAACGAGGATTATAGGTGTGAGCCATCATCACCAGGCTCCAGAAGAGACTCTTCAATGAATGCTGGAAGTATCCAAGCTATCATCTAGCAGAATTTTCCTTGATAAGCTTCCAAGCCCTAGACTCCCCTGGATAATTTCTCTTCATCCCTAGCTTAACTCTTTCTTCCCAGTTGCAGCTAGAGTACCCTCAGGCCACCTTTCATTTCTACAGCTAGAAGAACCAATCCAGGCATGAAACATTATAGCAGAAAGGGCTTTGAAGATTATAGGCCAGTCTTTTCTAGAATATTCTGATAATTCTCAGTCCAGCATTCTTTCTACAATTCCTTTCAGAAACAATGCCTCCCACTAAGGCCATATACCTGATGTCACACAGCAGAAAGAGATGCTGGCTGGTGGGGGTTGGGAAGCTTGGACAGCACCATCATAGATTTAGGACTGCCCACAGTCCCTCTTCTCTACCTCCATAGTGGCTGATGCTCTGGGGGCCATAGAAAGCTGCTACCTTCTCTTTCTATTTCCCACGCAGCAACCTCTGAAGCAATTCCAGAGTCTTCACAGTTGTTTCATCCTTCACTTTCTCCCATTAGGGAGAAGAGAATAACCTAGAGTCATTTCATAATACTCTATCTAGGAAGAGCACAGAGTAATTACAAATAAGGTGAACAAAAATTGCATCTCTCTAATTCATTTTCTGTCTTTGTAAATTTGCAAAGCTAGCTTCTAATATCAATGGGAAGTAAGTAGTCACCACTTCAGATCTGTGCTCCCATGGCCACACAGGCAACTTTTAAGAGACAAATCTCATCAGATCATTTTCCCACTTTAAAACCTCCAATGATCCTCCATTGTCTCCAAATTAATATCTTAACTCAACTATTTCACAAAGAGCCTTTGGCAATCTGTACCCAGGCAGATTTTCCAAACCATTCTCCTGAGACCAGCCTCCACATTATCTTATTTCCTAAAATATGCCATGTTTTTCCATATCTCTGCACATGGGAATTCTAATGCGGCCACCCACTGTAGAAGCCACTAATCACATATGCTATTTCAATTTAAATCAGCTTAAAAGGGATAAAATTAAAATTCAACTCTTTGGCCACACTAGCCACATGTAGCTAGTAGCCACATGTGAACAGTTTCATCATCATGGAAAATGCTACTGGACAGCACTCCCCTCAGTCAGTCTTCATGGCTCATGTCTTAGAACACAGCATATTGTAGAAGCTTACCAACTGTTAGTGAATGGATGCTTCTGTGTTCATGGGAAACTCAAGGTATCTATATTACTGTTGATGAAGGCTTCTCTGACCTCCTTGATAGAATCATCTGGCATTTCCTCAGGGCATTTATTCATACCTTTGTTCATTTGTTCATTCAACTGATATTTGTTAAATCTGACTGTATACAAGAAAGTGCAATATTTTTTGGTTGAACGAAATTATTTTTTATTGAATGAAACTATTTTGCTGTTGTTTTAAAATCCTATTTTTATTTTTTAATTATCATACTATTGTATTAGAGGCACATTGTGACATTTATGAAAGTTCTTATAATATATCATAGTTAAATTCACCCCCTTCTTCCCTTCTTAATTCTCCTTTATGCATCACCCCCCCATTCCTGGAATAGTTTCAACATGTCTCAATTTTCTGTTTTCATATATGAGTACATAAGGGGTTTGAACTTAGGGCCTCATGTTTGGTAACCCTCTACCACTTGAGTCACTTCACCAGCCTTTGTGCAATACCTTTTGGAGAGCAAGGCAGCAATTTGAGTGACAATTATTTTTAATGGTCAAATGTTATACAGTTTTACTTGATTCTTCTTTGGACTTGGAAGAAGAAAATACAAAGGGGAGACATTTTAAGTAAAAAATACCAAATTAAAAGCTTTTTAAAAAATCTGACCTTTTCTATTTTTAAAATGTTAGGATGCAATAATTATATTTTATCACATCTTATTCTTGGATATGATATTTGGAGAGGGGTGTCCCAACACTCTAATTAATGCTACAAAATATAGTCATCTTCATCTATTACAAAGTTGAGATTTTCATTAATTCATTTATTCAACAAATGTGGTTACAAGTCACTGTTTTAGATATCATAGGTGACCAAAAATAAACCCTCTTAGTATGTGTAAGAAGGGAAACATAAAACAAATTCTAAAAATAATCTCAATTTTTATTCTGTAATTCTGGCCCTACAGTATTTACAAGAGCTTCAAAAATTTAAATGACAATCTAATATTCCTTATAGAGTGGGAAAGAAGCAGCAAGTACATGAGTATTTGGTTAAATTAACACACATGAGGAAACTTTTATTGGGCTTTTAATTTTAAAAATCTACCATAAAATATATAATGCATTATTTATTTCCTTCAAGAAACATTTATTTAATCCCTATGCTGGCATGACTAGGGTACTGCAGGGGTTGCAAGGATGAATATATGTGACAATTTCTCCATTTCTAGGCTGCTCAGTAAAGGCGACTTAACGAATCTGATTTTCCCAACATTTGAGCATTTTTCAGAAACTGACAGATCTTTATGCAAATGTTGTTGCCAAGCTGTTTGTAATGGTGAAATTATACTTTGACAGTAACTCTTTAAAATATATTAAACCCAGCGAAGGTTTTTTTGGAAACGTTGCAATTAAGTGACTTTAATGAGCTTCTTGATTGTAATGTAATTAAAATTCAGATGTTCTAATTGTAAAAAAAAATTAGTTCTGGAGAAGTTAATAGTAAAATAAGCAAATGTGAAATGAATTAGGGCTAATTTGAATGGTGATTTTGTGGTCTTCTATGAAGATTCTACCAAAACAATGCTTTCAATTATGCTGTTTATAAAGAAGAAAGAAGGCACCTAACACAGATTATGAATTTATTCAATAAAGCAGATATTCTGAGTTTATCCAATAAAACAGATTGAAAAATTCTGAATGCAGTAAATCATTCTCAGCCTGTGAAAGAACTGCTGAAACACTTCCTGGGCATTATGGCCAGGTAACTTGGCAATTTGAATCCGAGTGATGTCTAATCCAGGGAGAAATAAGGGCCAAGACCTTACCAAGCTATTCACAGGGGAACATGGTTTGGCTTGTAGTAAAAGTCTCTAGTGACCACCTGCCCAGATTGTTGGCACACGATACTAACATGCTGGTCACAAACACTTCTTTTTGACACACAGGTAATGTCTTTGGCAAGCTAGAATAATATGATTTCATTTTATTGGCTTCTAATTAATGCTCCATTATTAACTTTACTTAAGAAAAAAACTTGCTTTGATAGTGTATGTTTTAACAAACACTCATTGGAACAACATGACATCTTTTGCTCTGTGGTTGTAGAATCTGTGTTCTGTGGATAAGAGAGCAGCAAAGCCAAAGTCATGATTTGACATCCCATCTTCCTTCTTTTTTTAAATTACTTTCCATTGACCTGCACAGACAGGATCATTGGTTCTAGCCATTAATTGCTGGGACCAAGAATTTTTCTCGCTGCTATAGAAGGTGAATTTTTAGAATATATATGTCTTAATGAAACATTTAATATAATATAAATGTTAACAAAAACTGCTAAATCACATATGATTTAGGTTGTTATTGAAACATCCTTTTAGATATTCATGGGCATAATAGAAAATTTTAGATATATTGTAAAATTTGCTATGTCACAGACACTAACTTTAAGAAACAATGATCAAAAGTGACAATGTTTTAAAATATACAAGAACTTTATATACCTATAAGAAGCAATATCATTCATTTCCTTCAAAAGATTAAAGCAATACTTTGCAATGTTGCGAATTCCTTTTTCTCAATTAAAATACAACATATGTCAGATGTCAATCTTTTAAATACAACACATTCAGTATAGCTCTTTTAGAGGTAGCCAACTGCCATGGTAAGGGTATACGTACCAAAGTTAGACTACCTGGTTTGAATCCCAGCTCAGAAACATACTAATTTTGATCAGTTTTCATATATTCTGTTTCCATTTCCTTATAAGTGATATGGAGGTTTAAAATAGTTATTATTAGTAGAGTTCACAGAATGTGACATATCGTAAATATTTTGTAGGTGTTTCTTCAATACATAACATAAGCTACTTTTTAGTTGTCATTTTCAACAAAGTAATCCTCAGGAAATTAAAGCCTGAGGCTGAAGCCAATAGTTTCTTTCTCAGATCCATGAATTTACTTAAAGTGTTAGAATCCTCAATCACTTACAAGGGACTCTGTATTTCTAAAACAATATGATTTCTTAGGAATAATCAACATTAAAGCTATGAGTCTCCAAGAAAGTTCATCTGCCTTGATACTTATCCTGAATGAGTCATTCATCTTTGTATCTCAAAACCTGTCTATGAAGCCTAATGTTTGATAACATGACTGAATCGTCTTTGAAGAGAACAAACTTCCAGGGCAATGTCTAGGTGAAAGACAGAGTCACTGTATGCATCAGCCTTCATGTGTGACCTGTAATGCACTTCAGAGGTCTTCCTCCCCAGCCTAGCTCCATGACTCTCACACTACGTAAAAATCTCCAGGCATTCTGGCCTTCTTTTCCATCATTGTGCAGGTTAACCTTCTTGCTGCCTTAGGACCCAGGACATCTCTTCACTTGGCTCTTGGTTGTGTGCTTATTATCTAGGTCTCAGTTCAGGTATCACCATATTGAAAGGAAATTCCCTGAACACTGGATTTAATCTTTCCTCTACCACAGTCAGAGACTTTCAACCACATTTCCTAATTTTTGTTTATTTATTTGTTTTTTGTTCAAATTTGTTTCCTTGATAGCACTGGGAAGCATCAGTAAACATTTTGGTTATGCATGTGCTTGTTTCTCTAGATCAAATAGAGATGGTGCTTATGAGCAGAGACCTGCCCCCCATCTGTCCTTTTACCTATCTGTGTCCAGGACCTGGACAATACTAGAATAGGGTAGGCAAAGCTCAATAAATATTTTCTGAATGTATTCCCATGTTCTATAGGTAAAAAGAAGCATAAAACTGTAATCCTTATGTGCAGCCCCTCTGCCCCATGGAAACAAATCTTACCCTTTCAGGGACGTAGCATATAAAAGGATCTTGCTGTTGGCCTCCTCAAAGTAAAGAGAAAGAAAAAAAAAAATCCCCAAGAAGCAGGTGGCCCAGTCAGGAAAATAGGGTTAAGGAAGACATGAATCTTACCAGAGATGTAAAATAGGTTGGTCTTTGAAACAAAAATAATTTGGATTAGGAAATGGAAACAACCTACTGCATTGTCCTAACTTAGATACTTGCAGCTCTAGATG
Source organism: Castor canadensis (assembly GCF_047511655.1). NCBI lineage: Eukaryota > Metazoa > Chordata > Mammalia > Rodentia > Castoridae > Castor > Castor canadensis. The sequence continues at coordinate 116,362,130 of NC_133389.1, read as the reverse complement.
AGTCACCAAAGGGACACCACAAAGTGAACAAGTTTGGCACAAAACATTCAGGCTGGATGAAGTCAAATAAATATCTAAAATGCTATTGAGTATTCTATCATCTTTTGTCTTAGAAATACTATTTTGCTCTAGCTCCTCTTCAGAGTACATAAATCTTTCACCTTTTAAAAAACTACTCCTTTTGAAAACACTTTTATTTAATATATAGTTCAAGTACTAAAATTTATTTTACATTTTAGAACAAGGATATTTGCGGCTTGTACTCTCTCCATCTCCTGATCAGGTCATAAATTTGGTTGGTTGGTTCTTTTAAATTCAGATTATAAACTGGAAGTCATGAAAAGAAATTTAGTGAAATATACCTTCCAAATGTGCATTTTGGATACTTTTGTAGTTAATGATTAAATATGAGTGAATTGAACATTCGAGGATCCCACTGCTGCAGCTGAGTGAAGACTTGTGCTTCCTCAAACCTGCCAGATAGAATCAAGAGAACTGAGTTCTACTTCTTGAGATTTGGACACGCTTCTTCTCTCCCTGAGTCTCAGTTATTACTTCTGTGTGCCAGAGGGACTGGGCTAGATCTGTGGCTTTTAAAGTTTACATTGCAAGCCCTAGTCAGTCATTCTTCTGGGTCCCATTAGGGGAAAGTGCAAGGCAATTCCTATGCCATAAATCATGTTCCAAAATCTGGAGCCTATAAATTGAATAGTAGGAGTCAATCTCATATTTTAATTTTCTGTTCTCTTCCCTGGATCTGAGCATCTTTGGATATCACACTGGCTACACTATTTTCCCTAACATTATGGAACTCTAATGGGTCTTTCTGAGGCTCTACAGGGAAGAGGCAGGAAATGCTTAACTGGACGGCAATAATGGATCCCCTAGAAACACTGAGATGTAGCTGTTTTCCCTGACTTAAGCAGTAAAAGTGAGCATCAGTGCCTTGCACGATGCTGAGATGAAAACATTCTCAAAACAATGCCGTCACCATCACCATTCACCACCTCCCTTGATGGTTCAAACATGGACTTCAATAAATGTAACTGATGCCTTGGTGGGGATCTTCAAATCTCAAGGAACCTCAGAAGCCAGGTAGGAAATTGGAAAGAATGGAGCAATACAAGGATGATGTCAAAGAGGTCTCCAGTAAACTAAGGGTAGGATGCTAGTGAGTGGGTGCTGCATTTAAACGGATAACAACTAGCAGTCACCATACAGAAATAGGAAACTACTGCCACCAGCCCTGCTGATTTGTGTCAAGAGAAGCCAGAAGATTAGGTTTTCAAATGTAAAACTTCCTCTCTCTCTCTCTCTCTCTCTCTCTTTCAGTTTTGAACTTTTGATATCAATTCCTATTTTAAGAAATCATTGATCTGCTTTCTTTTGAATGTGAATAATTGTATATTATTCTATTTAATTTTTGAAACTCTGAAAGTTAGAAATTAAAATATATGCATTTCTAATTAGGAAAATCAGAATAGTCTCACTATTACCATGTGATACTGGTACTGCTTCTTGTTAGGTATCACAGAAAAAAAATGTGGAATGCTTTTTCAGGTGGGTTTATTACATATTTTTGTCATTAGTCAATTGTTCAATGTAGAGTATAAACACAACTCTAGCAGTAGACCCTTATCAGTCATTATTAAAACTTAAGTGCAGATAATGAAGTACATATAAGTGACTGCTAGCATCTATAAGTTGGCTTTGAAGACTGAGCTTTGTGCCTCTATAACTTAGTGGCCTCCACAGGGTCTATACCTTGTTTCTAGCCACAGTAAAATTGCATGTATGTAGTATATGTTTTGGCAAACCATTTAGCATGAAAATTCAGTTCATGACTGGACTCAAGATGATGCTAGTTTCCAATCTTCCCATCCCTTCTCCTCCGCCCGTCAGTTCCTTTTTGATGTCCTTCCTCTAATGTTACCCCTACACTTGTATTCCCATACTTTCTCTCCAGCCAACTCCCACACCACAGCCATGGAACTACAGATGGGGACAGTGTGGGGAAAATGCTCTCAAGATAATCATACAAGAATGGTCCTCAAATTGACATCTGGTGTGCCATGTTAGTAACACTCAGGCTACCAAAGCAGAGGTTCCAGAAATGAGGAACAATGAATATACAAACCTGAAGTTTTGTTCCTCCAGATTAGGGTTTTAGAAAGACAAGAAGTAAAATTTAGAGGATTCAAAGTAAAATGAGTTTTCCATATTCTCACGGTTCTGGTTAGTGACTATCTATCAGCTTATGTTTTTTAAAAGTCCAATGTAAACCTCTAGATTTCCAAAGCACCTGCAACATAACTGGCGTATATCTATTACTTACTTTTTCAGTTCACAGTATCAGAGCCATAACCTTCTTCAGTGAAAAAGCCATGGCCAGTGAAATCTTTATAGGAAATCCTACTATCAAAATCTTCATGTATTTAGAGTGATTTTGCACAGTGTTTCCTATAAGCAAAAATCAGGAATTTTCAAAGTGTTAAAATAATGAGCCCTATAAATAGCAACTCGATATTCATGTCAACCTTATGCCATATTTCTGAGAAAATAAGCAAACCATAGTAAACATGATTTGTAATTGTTAAAATGTGTAATTTATTAAAATACACAATTTTTTCAATTTTAGACTTTTTTGAAAAGATCTTAATGTATATTATATATATTTTGTATATATCTTTTACAGTAATATATACATATATTTACATACATATATATATATAAAACTTTATTTATAGTGGCTAATATCCAGAATATATAAAGAATTCTTACAATTCAACAACAAAAATAACATAATTAAAAACTGGGCAAAGATCTCGAATGGACATATCTCTGACAAGTACACAGAAATATGTCCAATATACTCAGTTGTTAGAGAAATACAAGTCAAAACCACAATGATGTACCACTCATTACATTCATATCAGTGTTATCCACAATAGCCAATGCATGTAAACAACCCAGAAGTCCAGTAGTGGATGAACAGATGAACAACTCATGTACATACATACGGTAGAATATTTTTCAGTCATAAAAGGGAACAAAGTACTGGCACATACTACATGTATGGATGAATCTTAAATACATGCTAAGTGAAAGAAGCCAGATACAAAGACTATTGTATATTTCACTTATATGAAATGTTCAGAATAATTCAACAGAGACACAATTCAGATTGGTGGTTGCCAAAAAATGGAGTAAGGGAAGAGAGGAAAAGGGGAGAAATTGTTGAATGGATCTATGTTCTTATTTTGGAGTGATGTGAACAATCTTAATTCCTTAAAGAGGTATTGGTTGTATAACATTGTGAATGTAAAAAATGGCACTAAACTGATACTTTAGAAAGGTAGAGTTTATTTTGCAAATTTCACATCATTTGTAATAATCTTCACTGTAAGTAATCCATAAGAATTTTTGCATAATTTCTAGAGTCAGTATAATTGAGCTTCTGACATAAGAGAATAGTATAGTCCAGGAAATTTTGTTTTTTTAGTGCTTTAGAAATACCTGTTTTGATCCATACTCATTGCCAATAAAAGAAATACTTTTGTTCTCAATAAAAGAAAAAAAATTAAAGTTCTACTTATTTTAACCAGTGATCACTCAAAGCAGAGGACGCTCATAGGATTCACTCCCCTCAGTCACTCCAGACCCCTGTCTCACTCTGTGTGCACTCAAAATGCTCCAGTCCCTCAACCATCAGAAACTCCCTCTCCCAGCTCTGCATTGTGGTCTTCCTGCTTCCTGCTTGAAAGGGACTTTCTTATACACCCAGTCTCACCTGCCTCTTTATCACTCTGCCTTTACATCAGTCCAGATGAAGACCAAGGTAGGGAAAGTTTGGAACTCATAGGAAAAAATGGTACATCTTAGATTAGCCATGCTTTGGCTCAGGACTCACCTTCACCTGGCCAGGAACCACCCACGCCCTTCCCACTCATTGAATATTGATGAGAATCACTTTATTCTTTCCTTCCCATAAATTATTGTAGATTTTAACAGTACCTACAAAGCAGAAATATGCTCTCTCAGGTTCCAGCTTCCACCTGGGGCCCACCATGCTCCCCTTTGTATTTTCCTTTCCTAAATTTTAGTAAACTCCCTTACACCCATGTGTCCCGCCATGAATTCTTCCCTACTGGATACAAAAAACGATGCCCCTCCTCCTTCCCAAGACCTGCTGCCACCGGGATGTCAATCCTATACTCTTTTAGTGCCCTCTTCAACATCTGCAGCTGGTGAAGAATAAAAAATCAATTATGTGACATATCCAAAGTTCATAGCTCTGACACATAAAAAGTGAAATGTGCGCGGTCACTTTGGAAAGGAGTTGACAGTTTCTTAGAAAGTTAAACGGAGTTATCACGTAAACCAGAAATGGACACAAAGGAATTAAAAATATATCCAGGCAAAAGTTTTTAACACAGCATCTATGGACTTGTCACAATGAAAACCCCTTGTACTATTAATGTATGTTAATATAAAAAAGAAAAAGGAATAAAAAGCTTGTACACAAGTGTTCCTAGCTGCATTATTCATACTCGCCGAAAGTGGAAACAACCCAAATGTCCACCAACTGATAAACGAGTAAACGTATATGTATACCGTGGAATATTATTGAACCATCAGAAGCAATGACGTACTTGTTCCTGCTGCAACATGAATAAACCTTGAAAACATTATACTAAATAAAAGACATCAGACACAGAGGTTACATATTGAGTGGTTCTATTTCTATAAAATGTGCAGAATAAGAAAATAAATAAACAGCGAATATTAATTGGAGGTTGGCAAGAGCTAGGAAAGGAGACAAGGGAGAATAACTGTGATTTCTTCTGAAAAAGCTCCAGAAAGAGATCACGGCAATGGTTATACAACATTCTGAATGAACTATAAACCATTAGTCATACACTAAACCAAAATCTACCCCAAATTGTCAATTACTTACTATTTAGATATCTTGCTATCTAAGCTATCTAGCAGCTGTGAGTGGATTTAGATAGCAGTCAGCAGATTCCATGGAGCCTGGGGGATTTTGCTTAGAGTACATGGTAGCTATATCTATCCTTAGGAAGCTTGTGCCTAATCCTTGAATTGAAAAAAAAAATTCTGACCTTCCTCAATACTGTCTATTCCATTTAAACTATTAATATATTAAAATCTGTGGCCTATAATTAAATTTGTAAGAATTTAGATGAAAAAAAAACAAACTAATCAGAGGGTTGATGTTATATGCTAACCACTGAGATAAATGACCATGGAAGTATAGTCAGTCTTAGTTCTTTGACAGCATGGTAGCAAGGAAGGGATTTGCTTTCCAGCAAGAATGAGTCAGGATTAGAGCACAGTATGGAGGACTTTTGGCTATAGAAATGACCGATGCTGACTGCAGAAATCACTTTGGTAGTTTACAAAATGAAAATGTAGAAAACTGTTTTCTAGGTTTGAAGAATAAAACAACCAAACAATAAGTTATGATAAATTAAATAAAGCTTTACTTAAAGTAATAACCTAGAAAGGCTCTATGAACTATCTTCAGTAGTTACATCATTTCACTGTCACCAGAAAACTGGACATAACTTTACATTACATGTGTTTAAGTAGGAGTTGTATATACTGAGAAGATTTTAGGCAGGGGGCAAAGTCTAATTACAAGGCATAAAGAAGGAAAAGAAGTGTTTATAATCCCATTTTACATTTTACATTTTCTGCATTTTTTTAGTATCCAGATTTCAATTTTTTAAAATTTTCTAATAGCTAAAGTTACTTTCTTTTAGAAAAGACTTTGAAAATTGCAACGCTTTAATTGGTTCACATTAAAGACTCTTAGAGGCTTGAGGAAAAAAAGTCTTTCCAGATGAGCAAGAGGTTGGATAAATGTAATGACATATGGTTTGTTTTTTATAGCTACAATATGCAAAAAATAGTAGCATAACACATGTATTCAATGATATATATGTATTTATACATATAAATATATATTCTGCTTATAAATTATGAGATAAGATTCTTTTGTACAAATGTGATTTTGTTTTCTTTCTCTTTCTTGTTCCCTTTAGGAATAAAAATAACAACTGAAACTTAGAACAATTTTAAACATCTCATTATACCAGGGATCTTGCAAAAGATAAAATCAACGAATGCAAAGCCATGATGCCACACGGTCCCCTGCACAGACTTGTAAGCGAGCTGTCTGCAGGGTCTCAGAGCCTCAGGGCAGGAAGACTGTCCATTGATCCTATTACAAAATCTCCCCTCCCCCAGGCAGCTTCCTCAGAACCATTCCAGATGGATGGGTCATGAACTGATTCTTAAATATCTCTCAGGAAGGGGATTTCTCACATACTCTGGCAAACTCAGAACTTCGCCCTGGAAGTTCTTCCTTTATTGCCCCTGCATCTCTGAGCCCATCAAGTCACTCCGAGAGACATGAAGGACATCTGATTATTATATTCAACATACTCAATTTTTGAGTTTTCAAAGGTTGTGGTTAATTGACCCTCAACATTTTAATCTTCAAAGATACAATAACTCAAGTGATGCTATATATAATCTTTTTCAAAATCTTTTCTTGATCTTTTTGAAAGTTGATTCTAACCTACAAAGAGCACAGCACATTGCAGTTACCTCCAACAATCAAAAATGGACCAGGACCTGGTCAGGACAGCTTGACTGGCCATTGTGGCCATTCTGCTAATAGCGAAGAGGGACATCCAAAGACAGGCCTGGAGTCCTACCTAGCAGAAGGGAGCTGCAGTCATAATCCATTCCCTCTAAATGATGGCTCACCTCCCTGTTTTCATGGTGGGTGTTTTTCCGTTACCCAGACCCTGTCCTATGCAACCACTTTACCTCTGACTTCTGTTGCTAATATGTGTCTCGCTTAGCCTAGCTTCTACTTAGTAACAGAAGGATCAAACTTTTAACTTCCAAAATGACAACTGATTAATTGGGTGCTAATATCCCACCCTTACAATCATTTTATTACAGTTTTATTTTAACTATTAAATTTTGAAAAGTTCAAGCATACAGCAAGTAAGTAAATTCACATTATACACCCTGTTTATATCAATCAGCCAACTTGAACAATCAATACTGTCCCGCTTCTATTTATTATTCACATGCATCTCATACTCCTTTTAAAATTAATTCTTTTTCAACTTTGAGTAAAATTTGCACATATTGAAATCACAAATCTTAGCCTTGCTATTTTTTGACAATTAGATATGTCTGGTAGCACAACATAGAATGCTTCCATCTCACCAGAAAGTTCCCTCCCAGGCACTCCTCTCCTTTCCTTCAAAAAACACCTAAGACCAAGGTTTATTTAAAAATTAGTTTTGTCTATTTTTGAGATTCTGTATCTGTATTCAGAAAATGTGCAGTTATTCTTGTGTGCCCAGTTTCTTATATGCAGAACAATGTCTGTGCAACTCATCCATGTTGCTGACTATATCTATTGTTCTTTTTTTGTAGTTTTTAAATAATATTCTATGAGAATTATGTATCACAATTTGCTTATTCTTTCTCTTGTTAATGGATACTTCAGTTTTTTCCAGTTTTTAACTATTGTAAGTAAAGCTTCCTTGAACATTTTTGTGCAAGTGTTTTTGTGGACATATGTTTTCATTTCTTTTGGATGCAATAACTAGAAGAGGAATTGCTAGGTCAAAGAGCAGTTATACATTTAGATCTAAAGCTTAACCTTGTTCCAAAGTGATTTTACTGTCACTCCTTTTTAAATTGCATTTGTTGTTTTGAATAGGTATTTTAATCAAAAGATCAAAAAAATCTAACATAATAAATGTAAATTGAGAAGTTTTCTTTGTACCCCGTCCCTCTCTACATCACTGCTCCTCACTGTGTCCTATAAGTGAGCATTTTCAACAGTTTCTTGTGAATTCTTCCTATTTTAATGCAACTATGAATAAATAAATATGTATTTGTGCTCCTCTCTTCTAAACACAAAAGCTAGCCTACTATATACCCATTTGGTACCTACATTTTTTTCAACTAGCCATGTATCTTAGAGTCTTTCCCTACTGGTAAACAAGACGCATCTGCATTTTATTTATTTATGTATTTATTTATTCATTTTTGGTAAACAGTACTTTATAGATGGTTCCTTGGATTATTTCTAAACTGGCACTATTATACACAAAACTATATTTAAAAACCTTATGCCTACATCATTACTTATCTATGTAGGAAGGAGTATGTTTGGGTTAAAATTTCAGAATAGGGCTTTCTCCTTACTGAGCCAACGGCTATCAATATTGGTAAATTTGATAAATATTACCAAATTGCCTTCCAAAGGGGTTGTAATACTTTGTACTCCCATTAGCAATGCATGAGAGTCCTACTTGCCACCAGAGTGCATTGTGAATCTGGATCTTTGCCACTCACAAACATTTCATTCTAAATATCCTGAACAACTGCAAAAAATATACAGCTACCCTACACCCAGTGTTTTGTAAGGCAATGTGCTAATCAAGACCAACTACACAGTTTGTGTAGCCACGTGCAAAATAAAAATGTGAAACCTTGTTTAAAAAAAAACCTACTTCAAGATGGTAAGAAGAAAGCAGTAGGCAACCATGGGATCATTCTATGCATGTGGCCCTGTGCAACTGCACAGGTTACAAATCCACAGAAGTTGTCACCAGTCCTAAGCATCATAAAGAACCCCAAAACAATCTTTTAATGAGTCTTTTATTTATCTTAAGCGTTGATGTAAATGTTTATAATAATTATGTTTTACATTATTTGCAACAAGTCAAACAGACCTTTCAGAAAGGCACTTCAGAACCATTATGTGGCAAACACCCCTGGCAAAGCTGGGACTCCCATGCTGCCTGGTGTAAGAACTTCCCAGAACTTCTCTGCTTCCTGACAGATTTGTACACTACTCATATAAACACAGGGCTATAACTTTCCCTACTTCCCATCTAAATAACTGAATCACTGCAGTGATAGGAATTGAAGACCAAGTAGAAGCTGTTGTTAAGATAATCATTGAAAGATTTGCATGCCCAAATTGAACTTGGTGATTGTCTTAATGTCTGACAACACAGTGCCCATCAAGAAGCTGACTTCTCCTGAGGGAAGAGAGCAGTGCATCATACAGAAGGGTTCTTAATGCTTCTATATTTTCATAATGCTTATCAGCCTGGTGTTGGGGAGTCCCCAAGAATCTATACAGATGGGTTAGAGGTGAAGTTAGAGAATTTCCTGAAAAAAGTTGGGATACTTGCTTCTAAAATAATAGAAAGCAATTAGGGTGGAAGAAACAGAAGTGTTTTGTAGTGAACTATTAGGAAAGGGTATTTGCTAAAATATTGGTACTATATTAAAAGCTTTGTAGCATACCCCATCAGCAGAGGTCTCTGCTTAGGGATGCCCCATAAATAGATGGTATCTGAAAAGAAAGGAGAAAAAGGAAGTTGGAGATGAATAGGAGATGGGGGGGAGAAGGAACGAGAGAGAGAGGAATGAAGGAAGGGTTTCAAATAGACAACAGAAAAAATAGAGCTGAATTTGTCAAAACATTTGATGAAAATAAAGCTATTATGCTCATGAAGATTGTAGTTAGAAAGGACAATTTATTACCATATTAAACCAATCAACACGTGAAGCCATAATTATTGCATTTGTGTGGCTCTAGAGGAACCAAAGGCTTGACACCTTTCTCTGCTCTTTTGCCCCCTCTGCTGGTACTGCCAAGAAGTAGCCTTCTGATCAAGACACCAGCAGCATTAGTGAAGAGGTGAAGAGAGTTAGGTAGATATTTTATGCAGCTACACCTTCCAAACTATAAGATGTACATAAATTTCCTGTGGATCTGTTAAAATGCAGATCCTGATTCTGTAAGTCTGGGCTGGAGCATTAGATACTGAATTTGTGGCAAGCTTTCATGTAATGATAGTCCTTGGATCTCCTCTAAATACCAAGGCATTATACCACAATAATCACCAGCACAAACTCCTCAGGGCGGTCTCCCAACTTGAAATGGAAATGGATGTGCATTCCCTTTGGTAGCTTTGTATCCAACAACTGGTCTAATGCAAAAATTGAAGACTTTGTTTCATTCGAAATATTTCTTCAGTTGCCTTAATGGTCTACTTCCATGCATGTCACCAGTTATACCATGTAGTTGATTAGATTAGAATATTGAGATCTAGTTAGGAAATGTGATGATTTTGTCATATGGAATAAGATTTTTATTGTTAAAAGGACATTTAACCACTCCTCTTATTTTAGAAATCTGTAGCAGAGGCATGTGACCTGGGCAAGGTCCCACAGCTTGTGATAGCAGAGGAGTAAATCTAATGATGCTTCAGTAGTTCTTGTGTTATCTGTCTAGATTATTTACCATATTTCAATGCCTCCAAAATGGCCAGAATCATATGTGCTATGTTCTACAGATCACTGAGGGCCTATATGACAAGTCACAAAAGTTAGCAAATATGACAGGATGCATCACTAGAGTTTTCCTCATCTCATTCTTTTGTAGTCTACTACCCTGTAGTTAGACTTCAAAATATCTATTGCTTGGCAGTACTATCAGAGGGACTGAAAGAACATAAAAAAGTGTCAAAAAGGAAGACTAGATGCTGTGTTATTAAATATCACCTATTTTTGATGATTAGTCCTCATTTTGCTTTATCTTCTCTTCCTGAATTCATTTTATTAAAACAAGGCATGCCAAGTCTTAATTGACATCCTTTAAAATTCCCCATAAAAATCATACAAATTAATTCTACATAGTGTAGATGAGTAGATTTTTAGTAAGTATGAGCTGAAAGGATGGTTTGTTATTTGGCTAGATGAATAAGTGACTTATTACAACTTCAACATGGCTAAGAAGGCAATCAAGGGACTTATAACACCCTCAAACGAGGCCATGCTCTTTAACATTGAAATGCACTTCAAAGAACCTAAGTGATTTCATGCCTGACCAAGAATGGAAGGTGAATTTCCAACCTGCCCTTTCCATTCTCAACACACAAAGACACAAAAGCAAATAAGAAGTTTCCGGATCTCTGAGGTCTCACCCAATATAAGCGTAGAATGCAGATGAGCAAAGTGAGTGGGCGAGTGAAATCATTTGTAACAAAAACCCATTATTTACAGATGAGAAATTTATATTGTCAGCATAATATCTGTGAGGCTAAACAGAGCTGGAGAGCATATAAAAGCAGGATGCCTTGGTTCAGAAGCGCAGAGCTCAGGGCACAGAGCAGCATCCAAGTTCCAAGAGGGCTTGCTCTCTACACCAGCTCCGCTCCACACCACAGTATCAGAAGGTAAGATTAACATGGAGGGCTGCGAAATTATGACTCCCGTCTTGGGGGCAATTAAATATTTTTAAGTATTATGAATTGAAGTGTTGTTCTTTTATCTTTTATTTTGTTGCTAATAATATGCAGGGCAGAATTGAGTTGAAAAATGTTACCAAATATATTTAGACCTACTTTAACATAATGAAGCCCAAAGTAGTTCAGAGAAATAATTTAATGCAAAAATATAAAATAGAAAAAATAAAGATTCAGATCAATGCATTTGTTATAAGACTTAACTGTTACAAGAAGTCTGTGTTCAAATAAGTAGAAACATTCTGAAAAATAAGTATTTTTCCTTGCATTTGATAGATGTGTATACTATGTTGAACAGAAGGCACTTTTAAATTCAGCAGAAATGTCTCCATTACAGAGGCTACTGCAGCAATTTTTCTTTATCAATTAAAATCCCTGGTTTTCCAAAAGAGCACATCAATACCATCTTTCAAATATTCAGATTTCTGATGTCTATCAAAAAAATCAATGCCTGTGAAACCAGTTCTTTGTAAATAAGACATAGCACATTTGGTGCAAAGAACAAGCATCACTGGTTTTTAGGGATTTCTTTCTATGGATCTGAGCAAAGCCATAAATTAATAATTGCTATGTATTTAGGACCAATAGTTATACATAAAATCTTAAATGTCTATATTGTGGAATAAAAGTCTAGTACATCTCTTTTGGAAAAAAATACCAGATGTTCTAAAGTACCTATTTAAGTTCTTAAAGGCAATGAACAGATTTACAAATGTTCTCAATGGAGTAAATGATTAAGTGTTGTGTTTTCCGTTATATACTAGGGATCTCTTATGAAATGAATGATGAATTTTAAAACTATTCAACAACACCAATATGTTTAGAGATATAATGCCTTTTTCCTAAATAAAAAGTTGATCTCTCTAAAAGACTTCTTAGACAGAGAATACTGCTGTTGTCATACTTTCTTCAGCATCCTCTCTCCTAAGGTTACCTAAAGAGGAAAACAATTGAAAACCCTGTTCTTATTGAATAAAATTTTGATCCTCAAATAACTAAAATATTTACTTCCTCAGCAATGGTATTGAAGCAATGAACTAACTATTAATTGTTCACAATTCTGTTAACTTTCAAAACTGAATAAATGAAAATTTTAAAGCCAGTTCTTTCTGTAGAACTCATTTGATTGGATTAGAGGACTTAGAGCACTCATGTCTTTTTGGTTATTTCTTCTTCCAACAGCTCTCACAGTGACACAATACCACTTGCTCTAAATCTGTTGCAACATAACATGATAGAAGACATTTCAATACCTTTAGGGACTTTGGGTAGAAGGAACTACTTAGGACTAAATTGGAAACTTTCAAATAGTGGTATAATTGAAAAGCAAAAGCTTGTTTTATAATTGAGAGTTACAATCAGGAGATACTATCTAAATATATGGCAAGATTTTTAAAGTTTGCCAACTGGTTAAGCCAAACCATAGCAAATGCCAAGAGAGAAATTTAATGCAGATGAATAGGAAGGGTATATGCATGATTTCTACTGAGTTGCTTTGTCTAATTAGCCACTTAACCTACAAGGACTTAATAGTTCAAGGGAAAAAAAGAAGTTACAGTTGCAGGTTTTACACTATTGCATTGCCAGAGATAGATAGTAAATATGTCTTGGATGTTAAAGAAAAGATTTATAGTTTAAGATGATAATATTTGTAAAATCCTTATTCCAAACCAAATGTCATTTGCTAAAAATACTCATTCAAATTATTTATGGATAAACATAATGAAACTTGGATTGAAATCCCCATTTCTCAAAAAAAAAAAAAAGAATGATTGAGTTTCAAGTAGCAGAAGAAAGTCCATTATAAATAGTGGACTTGACATTTCCAGAGGACCCTGTTCTATAGGGACACTCTGTGACATTCGTGTTGGTCCCTGTCCCCATCCTCACTGCCTCATCACATCCTTAACACCTGATGGCTTCACAGGACTTCTGCTTATGATTCAAGAACAGGAAATCAGGTATATCCTACAACCAGGTCTATGGTGTTACTAACAGAAAAATGTCATGTCCTGGACTAAGCCCAATTACCAAGCCTGATAACTTCTAAGACTTCAGAAGCAAGCACTAATTTTCTTTATTATACTAATCTCTGATTTCTTAGTTGTGATTGTTCAAGTTGCCAGAAGCATTAGTTCTTGTTGCAAATTACTTGTCTTTAAAATGATTTTTCCCTTTAATTTAGAACAGGTCAAAGCACCCTAAAATACCTCAAATCTGTTGGCCGCTTTATAATTACAAAGTCTAGACCAAGTTACACTATTTAAAATATAAATGAATAATACATCTGAACCGACAGCTGGTATGCCAAGTTGTAGCCTGAGGCTGCTTTAAGATGGTTGAAATGCAGTATAATGTAAATGCTTGGAAGTGAAGGACTATTAATTGAAAGCCAGACTGATAGCGAAGGGGGTGGCATTATGGATAAGGTGCCATTCAGGCTAACCATATGTAGCGTATCATCTACAGTGAGTATTTTAAACATTTACTGTGGACATTTTTAATTTTAAGCTTGGAAACAAGCCTTCTAATCATTATCAGAAGTGTCCTACATTAATGAAAAAGCTTAATAGCAGAATACATCCTTTTGGGTTTTTTTTTTTTTTTGGTGTCCAAAAATCTAGGGAAAATATAATGTATTTGCAATTAAGTTGGAACTATAATAAGAATAAATTGATAGAATTAGCTTTTTTTCTTTTTATGATATTTACCCAGTCAAAATCAAACCTAACCTGACATGTTTAAATGTGGTTTCCCACTTGCCCTATCCTTCCACTGCCTCTCCCCCATTCTGTGCTCTGACAGGCAGAAAAATGAAGAACATTTACTTTGTGGCTGGATTATTTATAATGCTGGTACAAGGCAGCTGGCAGCATTCTCTCCAAGACACAGAAGAGAAACCCAGGTACTTAATCTTTAGACTTGGACGATTATAGTACTACAGTGATACTAAAGCCTGTGAGAACCATGATTAATGAATAAAGTCTCAATGATTTGGAGTAAATACTCGGCTCGATTTTCAAATATTTAAAGTATCAAGGTGATTAAAGTAGGCTTCTCTAGAGTACAAACCATAGTGTGTGTTGTTTCATAATCAAAGAGGTGGAGAATGTTGAAAAACACATAAATGGGAAATTATAGTCCTTCAGATAATCCTCTCTATCTATTCATTATTCACACACTGCATAAGAGATTAATTATTCTCACTAATTCTTTTTTCATTTGTACTCCTTTAAAATGGAATTGTTCTTTGCTAATTGTAAAAATCATACGTGTTCATGATGTAGAATATGAAAACTATGCAAAAATATAACTATTCAAATTTCCACTATCCAAAGAAAACTATTCAAAATAAAGAAAAGTGGTGTATGACTTTCCTGGATTTTATCCATCTATACTGAATGTAAATATCTCTCAGTGATATGGCTTTGTATTATGCTTTTTTCTCTTAACATTATATTGTTAGTTTTTTCTTTTATTAAGTGTGTAATATTAAGAGTTACATACTATTTCATCCCCTAAAGGTACAGTATTTATTGAGATAGTCTTCTGTTAGGCATTAAGAAGTCTTCAAATTTGTCCATAAAGAATATTGTAAATAACATTTTTCGTAGACACTTTCCCCTGCATCTCTTACAATTTCTTCAGGATAGATTTCTAGTAGTGAGATTACTATATCAAAGGACTTAAATGAGTTTAAACCAAAGGGTTTGAGTAAGTATCTTGCTGATTAGCCTCCTGGAAAAGTACATGGACATTTTCATCAGCAGGATACAAATATTTTATCCTCCCCAATATTTAGTCTTTTTTACTTTTATAGGTAAAAATAGTATCTCATTTCTGGGTATTAAACACATTGAATATTTTCCATATATTTACCCATGCCAATCAACTGTTGGCTACTGGCATAAGGATTACCCACTATAACATTTCAAATTAGCAAGTGACCTCTATTTTGTGCCCGCCTTTCTTCAACCATTAACCTCCATATCTCACTAGGTGATTGAGCTATGTTTTTATATTAATATATGCAAAACCAAAGTAGGAACAAAAATCTGCTGCCCAAACAAGTGATTTGGGATTCTTTACTCTTTTAAAATATTCAAGTCACTACTATCTTCTGTCACTATTAGCATAATCATGAGAAGATTAATTAGTTTTAAAAGACTATTTAATCATATTTCAGGGAAAAAAATGAAGTCAGTTGAGAAATCTGTTACTAGAATTCAGAATAAGAGATACGAGAGTATTCAACTGCACTAAATCTATGAGATTCCCATGAGAACCTGAGGTCTCTCTAAACTATCTACCAAAATGTCTGTCTTACTCCTGCAATGTGGTCCTATATTTTTTAGTGAAGGTGCTTCTCAAATAAGTCTACTCTTGGAGAGATTTATGTTGAACCAGTGAATGTTCTTCACAGATCGTTTTCAGCTTCCCAGACAGACCCACTTAGTGATCCTGACCAGATGACTGAAGACAAGCGCCATTCGCAGGGCACATTCACCAGTGACTACAGCAAATATCTGGACTCCAGGCGTGCCCAAGACTTTGTGCAGTGGTTGATGAATACCAAGAGGAACAGGTAAGAGCTTAAACCTACTCCAAAAATTGTAAACAAATGGATTAAATGTCTGTTTAATTCTGACTTTCTGAAATTATCATGCTCATCAAAGAGTGCCCATAAGCTTTTTCAGTTTTAATGATTTTCAAAGTTGGAGATACTGTCCTTTACGTCATACCTCTGAATGTCTCGCCCTCCACTTCTCCAAATGACTTACCCATGCTCCAAATGTGACATAGATTTTAAATCATTTTCCCAGTTGTAGTCTTAGTAACATTTCCTCTCATCCATTTTACCTTAAAATTGAAAACTGATTTTTGTGGACTTGCAAGGTTAGAAATTTAATTTCTCACTAAAAGTCAGAGAAAATTCAACATTCCCTCATGGGGTTCAAACCCATGACTGTGATCACATTAAAGTTATCCCCTAGCCAAGTTAATCATGGTAAGGAATAGAAACAGATGCATTCCTTTTCTTGTAGAATAAAATCCAAGATATGCATTTAAAATTACAGCCGAGCTAGCTGCAAAGCATAAAGAGAGAAGGCGGCAAATAAGAACACAAACCTATCATAAGGCATACATTTTAATGTAGGATTTTCTTTGACGAGTGTTGGGGGTTTTGTTACTTCTAGGCTACTGGAGAAAATCATCCACAAGGGTTTCACAGAGATGGTGGAATTTCACAATTTCTTTGGAGGGTGGCCCACAAGGGGAAGAGACTTATGCATACAAAGTAGCTGAAGGAATCTATAAATCAGGAAAAGGACATAGATTTGTCTGGATAGAAGGAGAAGGGAGAAAGAGGGAGTGATAACAGGAGAGCAAGAGCACAAGCAAACAGGAGGAATGGAAGAAACAAATTGTTGGCCAAAGTTAACCTTAAAGTGTGGCATTCAACTATAAGAAAGATGGCAGTCACACAGACTGGACACTGGAAGGTATCCCTGTGAAGAACTATGGGGGGAATCAGAGAAATGTGAAAAATCACAAATTTATAGAAATGAAAACAACTGTTCTCATTTTCTAGAATGGGAATGCTACAAATTGATAAGTATTCACTTACTCAGTATTCAATAAGTATTCAATATATTCATTCTAATGTATTTGCTGTATGTTTAAGATGAAACTTTTCAGGGATAATACACGTTGAGAGTATTCTGCACACATTTCCAGCTAATATGGGATCATCTTCTTTACAGATCACACATTTTTAAAATCTCTTATCATGTGGTTCTTTTGATGACATTTCAAGATGGTTCTTTGCTTTCCCTTGAACCATTTAACTAACTCTGACATCACACTTACTAGTAACAATCACCTATCTTGCTGATAAGTAGCACAGCACAGTAAATAGCCTACATCTATTGAAAATAAAGTGAAAAGTAATACACCTTTAATAATCAATAGCACAGGAAAACAGGGCCAGTGAAAACGGATATGGTAGGAAGGAAGGGAGCACTTTAGTCTCTTCTGAAAAGTTATTAGCCTCTACCACCAATATTCAATCCAGATCATTAATGTAACTTTAAAATGAATCACCTAACCACCCTCATCTCCCCAACTCCTTAAGCCCCTTCTGCTCTGAATGCCAAACCTGGAGGTGAGAGCCATATTGCCAAAGAGACAGAGCTTCAATGTAACTTTCACATTTCTTTCAGGAATAACATTGCCAAACGTCATGATGAATTTGAGAGACA
Organism: Castor canadensis; assembly: GCF_047511655.1. NCBI lineage: Eukaryota > Metazoa > Chordata > Mammalia > Rodentia > Castoridae > Castor > Castor canadensis. The sequence continues at coordinate 116,344,483 of NC_133389.1, read as the reverse complement.
TGCTGAAGGGACCTTTACCAGTGATGTAAGTTCTTATTTGGAAGGCCAGGCTGCCAAGGAATTCATTGCTTGGCTGGTGAAAGGCCGAGGAAGGCGAGAGTAAGTCTCTACATTCTTATCTGGCATTTTTCCCTTGTTGCAGAAATTTAAGACTATAGTTATCTATGTATGGATCTGGATTACGGAAGCGATCACTAGTCACACCAAGTAAGGAAATAACTCCTGTTGAGAAACAATACACAAGTTTTGGTAGCAAGTGTTAATAATGGAGTCCAACAAGTCACATTTTTATCCCCCCATTAAAATTGTGTTATAATTAGGTATTGATTCATCCAAATGAGAACACATTTGAGAATAAATAATATGCTTTTGATAACTACTCTGGGAAAACAAATTTCAACGAGGACTGTCACAGAAAAGCTACAGATAAAAGATAGTTTGGAAACTTTAAATATTTTCAATATTCATGTAAAACTATCAAGGTTTGACTTAAAATTATTACATACGTGATCAACATATTCATGTGTTAACAAATACTTAGACAAACATGTGATGAAGACTAAAAATACCACACATAAGATATTAATGAAACGACACTCAGGGTACAGATATGTAGAAACATGCATATATTTACCACATACTCAGTTTTTATGGAGCAGTCACATAGCTATCCATCAAAATATCAAAGTCAAAAATGAGTCTGAGTTATTTCGTTACTCGCTTGAATCTTACAACCAAACAGACCCAAGTCATCTCGCTTTGTTGCGACCGTTTTGATTGGCACTTGAAATATAAGAGGCAGGAAATTTGTGTTCAACTCTGATGTTTAAACCAGATTTAAAGCATACTTACTGAGACTTAAAGAGATTTCAAGATGAAAAGGAGCTAGTATTGTGGCTGATTTTAAAACATTAACATTAAAAAATGCTAAAATTAAAGAGATGTTGTAGTGTTATAAAGAATACCAAAACTCTGCTATGGCAAATCAGTGAAAGTGTTTTAATTCTTTAATACTTCATTTTGCAAGGCCGTTTTCACAACCTCTGGTTTTATAAGGTATGATGTATTTTGCTCTAGACAAATTAACAGTCTCAGCAATAGTTTCTGTGATGCCAAGATACTAAAGCCTTTGAAGCAACCTGGAGAACTGAAAAGGGCATGAAGTTAGACAGGCTTGCTTTCTGATCTTAGCTTTGCAAACTTTACCTTTCAACCTTCTCCAGTTAACAGAAGTTTTTTATGAGGACTTTCATCATAGGCCCTCTATACATAGAATTCTGTTCTATATTCTCAACAACTCTTGGACACGTTAAGAGTAGTGGACAGTCCATAAGTGTGTATTTAAAATACCTAACCAAACACAAACTTCAACCCTCATTTTCTTAGCTTTCCAGAAGAAGTCACCATCGTTGAAGAACTCCGCCGCAGACATGCCGACGGCTCTTTCTCCGATGAGATGAACACCGTTCTTGATAATCTTGCCACCAGGGACTTTATCAACTGGCTGATTCAGACCAAAATCACTGACAGGTGATTGCTTTTCAATTATTTTTGGATACTATTAAAACTTCCATAAATACTGATTGTCATATTTCTACAAGTTGTTCCCATGTGGGGAAGAGAGTGTTTACTCTCTTGTTGTGTAGTAAAAATTATGAATGTCTAAATCATTTAAGAGTACATCATTGTACTTCTTTTTTTGCCATTACAGTTTTATTGATTAAACCATTTATTCTAAATAAAAACACTTACTGAGAGGCTATGAGAGACAATACACAATTAACACAAAGAATGTGAACAGATATTTTAAGTCATTCACATATTAATGTCACATTAAAATTTCTATAGATACTGAAATTTTAACACGAAGGTAAAATGCCAGTATAAATGGCACTGTTTACTTAATTTTAAAAGATAGTTGTAAAAATTAGACACCAAATATCACTCATTATTGATAGACTTTAATTGCTTTTAATTATTAATAGATCTTTATTAATTTAATGAGCAGACTTTAGATAAATCATCTTTAAATGACAACATATGAAGACTAAGGGATTAACAGATTAAGGGACTGATAAACATCTTTTATTAAAAATCATTGAAATGTCTCTGCATAAGTTAACAATATCAACTCATTATAATTATGTTATTATTTTTATTTTTTGTCTCTAGGAAATAAGTATGTCATTATTCAGGACCATCTTTACAACATCACCTGCCAGCCACTTGGGATGTTGAAATTTTAAGTTCTGTAACTCTAAGAGGCATTTTCTGAAACCATGTTGCTTTTGCATGCCTTCTCATTCAGCATTGTGTAGCCAAGAGGTTGTACCTAGAATAAACTACTATCAGAATATTGCTAAAATATCAGCTCTAAAATATAAAATAGCTGGATTCTATTCTTTTCTTTTATTTTGAAGTTCCTCAAGCTGTTTACATTTAGCAATGAAATTATTTTTCTATGATAACATCTGTAAATGTAAATTATTCCAGTCACAACTTATCTGCATTGCAATACCAGGAGGAGAGAAGAACTGGTAGCCACAGGGGTGAAACTGGAAAGAGAACCTCCTTCTTGAAGCCTTTATCATAAACATGCTTGGCTTTCAATGCATCAAAAACAAATTTAAATAAAATTTTCAAGCTTCTTTACTATTGTCTGTTTTATCTCTACCTGCCCCCCTCCCAAGCTGACCTCCTAAGCAAGTAACCCAATTGTGATGCACAGACAGGGCTCCATGTTGTCAAAGCCTACACAGTGCTCTAACACTTCAAGTCAACATTGAAAAAACCAGGATCTTGCACATCAAAATACTGATGTATGTTTTATCTTGAGAAAAACAAGTCATCTGGCAGTACCAGACCCAAAAAGTCAAATCTTTCCTGAAACTAAGAAAAACAACTGCCACTTTTTTTCAATTTTTTCTTTTTTTACTTTTTTGGTGGTGCTGGAGTTTGGACTCAGGGCCTCACATTTACAAGGCAGATGCTATACTACATGAGCCACACCTCCAGCCCAGAGCTGCCACTTTCTAAAGGGTCAGGTGCTCCCCATCTGACTACTTTGCCCCTACACACCAACGCACATGCTCATTCTCACACACCTACCTAGATATGCACACATCTAGGCACTTACCTTTGTCTACTTTACTCACACAACTCATCTGCCTGGCACCAGCAGACTTCTTTCTGAATTTGACCAAAGTGACCTGCACCCCAACCTCCCAGTTCTGCAATGGCTGAAACTGGATTCAGCCTGATGCAGACTGACATGCCCAAGATTTTTCATTGCTCTGCACAGCATTGTCACCTCTCTTTATCTCTACAGCACTCCTCTATAACATCCTTATCCCAATAAGGTACATGTATACACTAACAAGATTCCACGATTTATAAATTACTTACATACTTTGATCAGTAGTGGTGAATTTGAAGTAACAACTTTCATATTCACTCTCACTCATTTACATAATGATGAGTTCTGAAATGAATAGAAAATGTAAGAGTAGAGTTATCTTAGTAAGGCCAATGCTAGCCGAACAGATCATGTAAGTTCTTTGTGTCTAAGTTCCTAGGGTGACATAATGTTTAAAATCATCTAAGCATCATCATATCTTATACACAATGCTGGATTTGCCTTATGAGCAAATCCTCAGTAATAATAGGATCCTGAAGTTCTCATCCTATGTTGTTATGAAACTGCTCAGGGCAAAAGTTGCCTTTGCATGTATCAGGATTGTGTCTGCTGACTTCTCTAGAACCAAAACCACAACATCTTCTTCCAAAGCATTTCAGAGTGGGATGTTCACAGGCTACACAACCATATTCTCAAAGTGGGGTTTCTGTTAGTTTATTTGCAAAGAAATGATATTAAATATAGTAGGTATTATGTCTGATTTCATGTAAAACCAACCAAACTTTGGGGACTAAAGTAATAGAAGGTTTTTTTTTAAGCTATTAGAAGAAGGCTGTGCTGATGTTGACATGCAACTGGGGAAATAAAAGAGCTGTAGTTTTCAAAGCTCTGGCTAAAGGAATTCAAAGTAATTCCCTGATGTTCACCAGGGTTTTTTTCATTTAATTGTTGTCGTGCATACTTGCGTACTCATAGATGACTTATCAGGCCCCATCTGAAATTGTGTTTGTGTGTCTGTGTGTCTGTGTGAGTGTGGCCTCATGTTGCCAGAGTCAAAACCTTGAGAGAATCTCTATGCACACTCTAAGTTAGGCAAAAGCCTTCCAAACACAGGATATTCTCAGACAAAAGAGAGAGGGTAGTCAGCTATGAAAACTGGCACTCAGCTAGGGTGAGAAGTGTAAGACAGTGAATGTGAGTCAAGCTCACATGGCTACCAGTGTTCAAAAACAGAAAAGCTTATTCAGCCCTTAGGATCCATAGGCAAACTAAATTATGATGATGGGAAATGAATAAAAATGCCATATAATCAATGAAATGATATTAAATATATTAGGTATTATGTTTGATTTCATGTAAAAGCAACCAAACTTTAGGGACTAAAGTAATAGGAGGGTTGTTTTAAAGCTATTTTGGTTTGGTTTTTTGTTTGTCTGTTTTTGTTTTTTATAACACAAGAAGTCCAGAGGGAGGAAGTCAAACATGCCGTGGGCAAACAAGTCAGAAAAAGCTCATGGTCATTTTTCTTTCTTCTCTGTCATCATTAACAAATGTCTTTGCTCTCATGTCTACCTCAAAATTGAAATACAGCTGCTCCATCTCTCAGCTCATGTCTACTTTTTAATGAAAGTTGAAAAAGCAAAGGGATAAGAATGAGTTGGATGAGAAAGGGAAATGGGAAGAAGAGGAAAACAATAAGGAAAGGAAAGTAGAACTGGAACTCAGGAAGAGAATACATCAATTTAGAGAAAGCAAAATGTTCCAGAAATCCCTCACGGTCTTTCAATTATGTCTTTTTTTTTTATTCATATGTGCATACAAGGCTTGGGTGATTTCTCCCCCCTGCCTCAACCCCCTCCCTTACCACCCACTCCGCCCCCTCCCTCTTCCCCCCCACCCCCTCAATACCCAGCAGAAACTATTTTGCCCTTATTTCTAATTTTGTTGTAGAGAGAGTATAAGCAATAATAGCAAGGAACAAGGGGTTTTGCTGGTTGAGATAAGGATAGCTATACAGGGCATTGACTCACATTGATTTCCTGTGCGTGTGTGTTACCTTCTAGGTTAATTCTTTTTGATCTCACCTTTTCTCTAGTTCCTGGTCCCCTTTTCCTATTGGCCTCAGTTGCTTTTAAGGTATCTGCTTTAGTTTCTCTGCGTTAAGGGCAACAAATGCTAGCTAGTTTTTTAGGTGTCTTACCTATCCTCACCCCTCCCTTGTGTGCTCTCGCTTTTATCATGTGCTCATAGTCCAATCCCCTTGTTGTGTTTGCCCTTGATCTAATGTCCACATATGAGGGAGAACATACGATTTTTGGTCTTTTGGGCCAGGCTAACCTCACTCAGAATGATGTTCTCCAATTCCATCCATTTACCAGCAAATGATAACATTTCAATCTTCTTCATGGCTGCATAAAATTCCATTGTGTATAGATACCACATTTTCTTAATCCATTCGTCAGTGGTGGGGCATCTTGGCTGTTTCCATAACTTGGCTGTTGTGAATAGTGCCGCAATAAACATGGGTGTGCAGGTGCCTCTGGAGTAACCTGTGTCACAGTCTTTTGGGTATATCCCCAAGAGTGGTATTGCTGGATCAAATGGTAGATCAATGTTTAGCTTTTTGAGTAGCCTCCAAATTTTTTTCCAGAGTGGTTGTACTAGTTTACATTCCCACCAACAGTGTAAGAGGGTTCCTTTTTCCCCACACCCTCACCAACACCTGTTGTTGGTGGTGTTGCTAATGATGGCTATTCTAACAGGGGTGAGGTGGAATCTTAGTGTGGTTTTAATTTCCATTTCCTTTTCAATTATGTCTTCTTGTCCAGAAATTTATCCATGACCTGTATTGACTACAAAAGTGTGTGAGAAATGTTGTATTTCAGCTGGATATTTTGCATCCCATATAAAATGAAGTAGGAGGATCACAGTTCAAGGCCAGTCCCAGCAAAAGTTTCTGAGATCCTCTCAAAGAACAAGCCGTATGGGTTGGTGCAAGACTATAATCCCATAGAGAGGCAGAGGGAGAAGGCTCACAGTCTGAGGTTGACCTAGGCAGGCTATCTGGAAAAATAACTAAAGCAAAAGAGTTAAGGGTGTGAATTGAGTGGTAAAACAGTTGCCTGGCAAACATGAGGCCCTGAGTTCAATGCCTAGGTACACCAAAAATTTTTCTAACAAAATAAATAAAGTGAAGACTCTACTAGTAAGAAAAAATGAAAGTGAATATTCTGTAGGCTACTAAAATCAAAAGGCATATTACCATAGTCAGAGTTGAGATACATAAGGCTCCTTTTACTGTTACTTTGTAGTATGGAGCTCTATTGGTGGAATTAATTGGTGGATTACAGAACCCTAGATACCCTCTGAATATGGTAAAATATCTCCTAAATTATTGGAAACAATTCAGTATAAAACTGGTACAAACATCTTACATCTTTAGCTGTGGAGCTAAGATCATAAAATAGGAATGAAGTAGTTGAGAAGACAGGTGGAATAAGCATATTGTTTTGCTAATATAAAGCACTATGTCAGTGCTCATATTTAAATAAAATAATATCACAAAACTGAGCTAAATGCAAGGCATATCAATTAAAGTGAGTGAATTTAAGTCACACATTAAAAGAAAAAGATTATCAGAATAAGCAATAATGTGAAATTCAACTATATCTTATACACAAAAGACACGTTTAAAAGATATATAAGAAGGTCAAAAGTAAAAGTATTAAAAATGAAACAAAAAGAAACAAGGCAAATGTAAATATAAAAGAAAGCACAGTTGAACTCTTGCCATTAGTAAAGGTAGAACTCAAGAAAAAAAGTAACGAAAAGAAAGGCACTTTTAAATGGTACACATTATGATTCACAGTGAAGATGTAGAATGGTTATTAATATCTATGCATCCAATTGCATATTAACCACTTTTACAAAGCAGAAACTATATAGAGTCAGGGAGAAATAGTCAGAGGTCTTAACACTTCTCTCTTAGTCCATGATGGAGCCAAGGAAGCAAAATTTAGGAAACAGAAGATATGAACCACACAATCAATAATGTGGATTTATAGTTGGACATTGAACTATGAATTCTGGTGAAGGATGATACATGTTCTCCAAGAACTGTGGAACACACAGAGTTGATCACTTAGAGAAGGACCAAGACTTCCATAATTACACAGTGCTCTCTGATAAAAATGCAATGCAATGAAAAATGAATACAAAAATCATCTTTCAAAGCCTCCTTTTCACCTTTAAGTTAAAATATGTGTTATTAAACAAACCATAGGTCAAAGAAGAACTACAATAAAAATTTCCAGAGTTTATAGAAAATAACAATAATGAAACTATCGCATACCAGAATCTAAGTGACATTGCTAAAACAGGGTTACAAGAAAAATTCTTATTATGAAGTACTTAGAAAGTACTGAAAAATTAAATGAAAATTAAGCACAATATTCAAAAATCTAGAAAAAGTAAACATAAATAAAATCAGCTAATTAATAAAAACAAAAATAATGAGATAGCAAACAACTACATGGTAATATATTTAAAAACTTAGATTAAAATCTTTACAAAATGTAGTTCACCAAGTTGTCCCAAATATAAATGAGCAATCTAACAACATAATTTTCTACTGAAAAATAAAAATTTTCAGAAGATCTTACCAAAAAGTCCTTGGACCAAATGGTTTCATAGTAGATTTCTACTTAACCTTGAAATAACAGATAATTCAATAATATTTAAGCTATCCCCAAATGTTGAAAGAATAAAAATTTATAAATTCTAGGATGGGCATGGTGGCATACACCTCTAATCCCAGATACTCAGGAGGCAGAGGTAAGAGGATCACAGTGTGAGGCTGGCCAGGCAAAACAGTAGACCCTACCTGAAAAACAAACTAAAGAAAAAAGGATGGAGGCATGGCTCAAGTGGTAGAGCATTTGCCTAGCAAGAATGAGGCTCTGAGTTCAAACCCCAGTATTGAAAAAAAAAAAAAACCTTATAAATTCTTTTTCTGAAGTGAATAAGTATAAATGTTGATACCAAAATATGACAATAAGTTGTGCCAAATTTTACAGACAAATGTCACTCATGAACATTGATGCACTAAGAAGATAATCCAATTTTATATTAAAAGTAGTATGTGATGAACAAAGAGAATTATGCTTTGGGTAGAAAGTGGTTTGATACTAGAAAATCCTTTAATATAATATTTCCATAGATACCAAAAGACACTAGACAATACTAAATTCTTATACTTGATGAAACAATAACTGATGGATATTTTTAAAATGTGATAAAATTTATACTTCAGCTTAAGAGTTTGCCATTTACTCAATGAAAAATATTGGAGGAATTCTTGATAGAGTCAGAAATAAGGAAAAGATATTTAGTATTGTGACTACTATGTAATATTATTTTAGAGGTGCTAAGAAACATAATTAAGCAAGAGAAAGTGCAAAATCAGAAAGCATATAGCAAAAATACATTTATTTAAGGATATATTCGTAAACGTGAAAAAAAAATGGAAAAAGTACCCCAAACAATAATTCAGTATATTAAAAAGATAAAAATAAATACATAAAACGGATAGCCTTCAGAAAAAAAGGAAAGTAAAAGAAACAAAAATTACAGGCCATTATTACTTGTGGTAGATACATTCTATAAAGCTCTAGTTTCCTGCAAGCCGCTGGTAACATTTTTGTAAACAAAATGCTACTGTACTGACCCTCTGTAGGTTTGCTTGCCAAATTCCTTGTGAAACAAGCCAGCTGAAAACCTGCTCCTCCACAGGCCCCTTTTCCTGTAGGACTCTAAGCAGATACTTTTAGATCCTTCAGCAGTTTGTGATCTGCAGAGCCTGACCTTTACCTGCAAGGTCCACATGTTCCAAGTCACATTCCCTTTTGACATACACAAGCAGTCAGCAGTCACCGAGAAGGGGTTGTCATTTTTCTTGATCAGGTAACTTAGCCGCATTGTTCTTTACCTTTCAGTTTCACAACAATGTTGTCCGTGACACTTTTTTTTTTTCAAAATTACTACTCAGTCATCATGAATCCACAAATTTAGCCACTTGTTGCACTTGGCAACATAGACAGCCTTTCGGCACTATGCTTGGGGGCCATTATAAAAAAAGAAATCTCCAATAAAAAATATGCAAGACATTTACAGTATGAGAGATAAAACTAGAAGGTACATAATTAACTTTTCTTTTTTAATCTCGGTTAGGAATAAGTGCATTGGGTGGCTCGAATTTTTCCCCATTTCTTATGTCCATGAGTACTCATGAAAGTGCTGTGGGTATTGGTTTTGAGGATATGAATGCATTTTAGTGAGTAGTGAATTTGCAAATAAAGATTTGGTGAATGAAGATTGACTGCATATAGAAACCAGAATAAGATGACAGAATATTCAAACTAAGTCTGTTAAACCAATGATTATAAAAGACATATTGTATATACAAGTCATAAGAAGTTAAAAGAAAGAGATTGCAAAAGTTTGTGACATGCAAACACTAATACAAGAAAACTTGTGTAGCTGTATAAGTAGACTTTAAAGAAGCTTGAGACTTTAAAGAACGGCACTTAAGAATGATACAGAAATCAAGGCACTAGGGATATAAAATCCTAAATCATTAAGTGGCAAATAACGTAGCTTCAAAACTATACAAGATGAAAATGACAGAATTGAAAGGAGTTGATAATCTGCAATAAGAGTGGATGATGTAACTTGTTCAAAGGCTGACAGTAGACAGGAAATCAATAAGATCTGATAAATACAATTGACAAAATAAGCTTAACATGTAACTATTTCCAAGTGCACATAAAATATTTATCAAGATTGATTGATTTTATGCTGGATTGAAAAATGTCAACAAACCTCAATGTTTCAAATCAGAGCATTTCCTCTCACCACAGAGGAATTAGGCCAGACGTCATTATCAAAAGATATCTTAAGGGCCTGATGGAGTGGCTCATACCTGAAATCCCACCTCCGCCACGGGCAGAGATCAGAAGGATAGCAATTCAAGGTTAGTCTGGGCAAAAAGTTAGTGAGACCCCCTATCTCATCAAACAAGCCAGGCGTGGTGGTTCACCTCTATAACTGCAGATATTTGGGAGACAAAGGTAGGAGAATTGTGGTGCAAAGCTGACCTGGGCAAAAAAATAAGAAACCCTACCTGAAATATAATTAAAGTAAAAATGCCTGGGAGTCATAGCTCCAGTAGTAGAGTATCTGCTTAGCAACTCAAGGCCCTAAGTTCAAATCACAGTGGTTCAAACCACCTCCCAGGAAAAGATATCTTAAAATTCAAAAGTGCTTAAAATTAGACAATCACTTTTAAATAACTCCTGAGTCATCAAAGAAGTAATACGGGAAAATTTTAAATGTTTTTGTAGTCTGACAATGAAGATGCTGTAAGTATAAACAAGGTTCAAGTAAAGGAGTGTTTAGGCAAGCAGACTATGTTAGAGTCTGCTGGACAACAAGGCTGAAATCCAGTGGTTCTAAGCTTTTGTCTAAAAGGATGGAAAAAAAGGAATGCAAACTTCAAAAAGTAAAAGAAAGGAAATGGAAAGAGGAGAAAATAATGAAATGGATAAAGATTGACAATAAAAACCAACAAAGCTAAAACCTGTTTCTTTGATTAATAACTCAAATTAATAAAATTAATAAATCCCTAGCAAGACTAAATAAGAATAAAAGAAAAAAATTGCATAATAAAAGCAGACATCTGTAAAGATCTTATAGATTATAAAACAATTACTATGTACCATATACTATATACCTAGATGTGTGTGGTGGTGTATACCTATAATCCCAGCACTTGGAAGGCAGAGATAAGAGGATGGCAACTTTAAGGTCAGCCCTGCATTGGTAACAAGATCTTGTTTCAAAAAGTAAAAATAAATAAATACTATTTGACAATTAGATGAACTAGACAAATTCCTTAAAAATGCTAGTGAAATAGACACACACAAATAGAAAAATTTTAATAGTCTTTGATCTATTTTAGAAATTGGACCTGTTCTTTTAAAAACCTTTCCCAAAAAAATCTTCAGGCCCAGATGGCTTCACAGGTGAATTCTTCAAACATTTAAGAAACAAAGAAAAAGTACCAATATTATATAAACTCTTCAAAACAAGGGAAAGAGGGATAACTTTGATATAAAAATCTGGCCAGGATTTTACAAGAAAGGAAAACAACAGACAAATCTGGCTCATGAGTACAAATGAAAAATCCTGTACAAAACACAAGCAGGTCAAATCCAGCCATCTATAGGAGGAAGGAGATGATACAGACAAGCACGGTGGATCTAGCTACTTTGGGTGTTTTATCATTGCAAAACGGTTGATGTAATTCACAGTATTAAAAGGATAATATTCATACAATTATCTCAACATTTGCTCACATTCAAATTTATGATTTTTAAAGTTCTCAGAAAGAAATAACAAAAGTAAAAACAGAAACAAGTTAGGTAGAAAACAATAGCACTAACAAAATTATGACTCTAAAAAGAAACAACAAAAAGTAGAAAATCACTAGCCAACTGAGGGTTGAAAAAAAGGAAATAAGGCTAGGTGTAGTGGCACAGGACTATAATCCCAGCTGTTCAGGAGGCAGAGACCAGGAGGATTGGAGTTTGAGGCAATCTGAGTAAAAGTTAGTGAAACACAATCTCAGCAAGAAAGCTGGGCATGGTTGTACGTATCTATAACCCCAGCTACACAGGAAGAATAGATAGGAGGATCACAGTTGGTGGCTGGCGCTAGGCAAAAAAATGAAACAAAAAACATGGGACTCTATCTAAAATAATAATAATAATAATAAAACTAAAGCAAAAAAAAAAAGGGCTCAGGGTGTAGCTCAAGCAAGCTCTGAGTTCAAACCCCACTACCACCAAAAAAAGGAAATAAAACAAGTTGTGAAACAACCATGGATTGCTTGCAGAATAGCTTAGTGGCTGCCTCTGGGGGAGTGAGACATGGAATTGAATAGAATAAGAATAAGAGAACTTCCCGAAATGATTTTTATTTGTTGATTAGTGTGTGAATAGACAAATTTATCAAATATATACAAGGAAATTCACAATAAAACACCCTGAACAAGTATCTTTTTTTCTCCTTTTATTTTATCATTTTTCATTTACTTATGTGTATATACATTGTTTGTGCCAGACCCCCCCCCGAAACACCACTCCCCTCACTTCCAGGCAGAACCTGTTCCCCCCCATCAAAAATGCCATTTTTTTAAACAAAAACAGACAAGAAGAAGGCAAAACAGGTTCTGTCTGGGGAGCTGGAGCCAGTGGGAGGGAGAGAATATAAGGAAAGGGAGTCCTAGGGTGAAGCTGGTGGAAATATGCTGTACACAGGTAAATGGAAAAATGAGACCCGTTGAAACTATTCCAGGAGTGAGGGAAGGGGAGATAAAGAAGAATGGTGGAGGGGTGAATTCAATATGGTATGTTGTAAGAACTTTTGCAAATGTCACAATGTACCCCCTGTACAGCAATAATAAAAATAAAATATATTTAAGAAGTCATTAAATTAAAACAGACTATAAAATGCTGAACAAATATATTTGAAAACCTAGAAGAAGTGAATAAAAGTTTGAAGAACCATAATTTTAAAAAATAGACATCAGTAGAGAAAAATGACTCATGTAAACCCTTTTGCACAGAAGGAATGGAAGTGCCAAGGTTTACCCATGAAAGGATCCAGGTCCAGACGTTTTCCTATGGAACAGTGACCAAACTTTCAACAGTGGAGTGTTGTGATGCTATGTAAATTGTTCTAAGGGCTAATGAAAAATAAAGAATGTCCTAAATATTAGTCCTTATAAAGTGAGCATGCCACTGATACCCAAACTTAATAAAGGGAAAAGGAAATACAAAAAGAAAAACATGGACTAACTTCACCTGTGAACATGGATTTTATAAAATTCTAAAAAAATAAATAGAAAAGTAATATACAATAGTGCGTTCAAAACATTAATAATTTGTTAAGACCAAGTGCAATTTCTTTCAAAGTTGTCAAGGGTAGTTCAATATTAGGAAATCTATTAATGTAATATGCTACATTAAGAAATCTTCAACATTAAGTCCACACATAATTCATAGACCTTTGGTAAAAACCAATACCCATTCTTCATAAAACATTCATTAAAATAGAATTAGTGCAATTAATTTGTACCAAATTTGCAAAGGCCACAGGTTAAATAGTGGCCAGAATGTGAAGTCTATTTTACTCTTAGCTGCAACATAAAATGGGACAATCGCTTAGGAAAATTGTTTGACAATTTGTTATAAAGTCAAATGCACACACAAGAACTAAAAGTGCATAAAGAACCTAAATCACCATCCATAGGATGCTTGTGGGATGCGTCAAGTTACAGGGACAGAAGGGGGAAGTACCTGCACATAAAATGACTTGAATGAGTATGTTCTTAGTGGCTTCCATAATAGCCAAAAAAAACAAAAGCAAGGCAAATATCCACCAGCAGAAGAACTGATAGAAAAGTTGACTTATTCACACAAAGGGATAATGCACATCAATAAAAACATGCAAAAACATGGATAAATCTCACAAATAGCACTTAACAGAAAAACATCCAGACACAAAATAGAACATATTCCTCAATTCTATTTATGTAAAGTTTAAGGGCAGTGCAAACTAAGCAGCTTAGTAGTTGCTTCTGGGAGATGAAGGTATCGAATTTGGCTAGAAAATGGGAACGAGAGCTTTCTGAAAGTGACGGAAGTGTTTTATTTCTTGATTGGGGGTAGTGGATACATTTATCAAAGGTCATCTACATGAATACTTAGGATCTGTACATTTCACTACATGTAAACTCTGCCTTAATAAATTCATCTAAATATGTTAAACATGTGAGTGGCACAAAGAAAACTACAGGAAATATCATTTCTAATTCAAGAGCTTTAAAATACATTCTGTTCACAATGCTACAGGTCCATGGAATCTTTCAAACATGGAAGATGAGTGTGTAAAATGTCATCATACCTCATAGGAAGGGGATTTGACAGTATTACCAAAACCTCTCAACAATCCAGCTCTAAAAATTTTCTCTAAAGATACACATCCAGAAATTAAAAACTATATATGTAGTTTTTTGAAATTGGTCGTTCACTGAAAAATCAGAAGTTTAAATACCATTGCAGGATACTGGCTGAATGAATCAAAATACATTCACAAAATGTAGCCATGTAAAAAAAAGAATGAAGACCAGGTGTAGTGCCTGCCTGTAATCCTAACTATTCAAGAGACAGAGCTGGAGGATGTGGTTCACGGCCAGCCCAGGCAACATTAGGGAGACCCTATCTGAAAAGCAAAGTGGAAACAAGTTTGGCTCAAGTTGTAGAGCACTTACCTCCAAGTTAAAAAAAAAATGAGTGTCAGTTCATAATAATGAGATTGTTTGTACTATTATTGGTGCAGTAATTCTGAAACTCCCTCACAAGTGTACAGAGAATAAATGAGTAAATAAATTGAATTCGTTAGGAACCAAGGCTCTCACTGTGTGACAAGAGAAAAGGTACATGGAATAGAAAAGATGAAGAACTACTGTGTGGACTTGAACTGCACATATTAGTGAGTATGTGTGTACAGAAATCTATGTGCTTTCTGTACACATATAAATGAGTCTATGTGTGTATTTATGTGTATATATAAACACATTAACTATACACACATTAATATCTTTTTAAAAATACTATTTCCTATTTTAAAAACTCAGGAACTCCTTGGGAAAAGATTCAATTACCCTAAAGTGTGTAAAGTACGAGGTAAGTTTGGAAGACAGTGTGGATCAGAAAACAAACTATAGGGGAAGGGGACAAGTGGGATGGTGCTACCAATTGGTGAATCTCAGATGAGCACCTGAGTGCTCACTGCACTACTCTCCCATTTTTTCTGGAGGTTCAAATTGTTCAAGTTTTTTCTATATAGACTTTTAAAAATATTCATTACCATTTGTAATTAATGGGATACAAACTCATTATTCTAAAAGTGATAGATGAGGGAAAATCAAGGATTTCTTTTACTCTTGCTGCACCAATTTTTATTCAGAATAACGGAATAGTTGAATAATGTTTTTGATAGAATTCCAGCTACATAAGAAAAAATGAAATTATAGAATTAGAAAAATCACCATTTGCAGCCTCCTGTAAAATAATGCATCCAGATGGTTATCATCAAAAGATGCTAATAGCACTAGGTGAAAATTGGATGGGGAACTGACAAATCACAGTGCTGTGTGATTCAATGCACCACCCAAACTAGTGCCACCTAAAAATATTGAACCTGAACGTAACAGAATCTCAATCTAATGCCAGTCTTATTAGAAATAGGGGGAAGCTATAAACCAAATGCAAAATTAGCGATATTCTATGGAAAGTTTCTCAAGCAGATAATTGTTAAGGAAAAAATGAGCAGGTCTGAATAAAAGGAACACTGTAAAGATAGCAATCAAAGGCAATTATGGAACTCATTAGGAACCTGTTTCAAATTTTAGAAAGACATTTTGATAAACTGGGGAAATTTGAAAATAATTTAGATACTAAATATCAAAGAATAATTATTAATTGTGTAAGGGTTAATAATGCCCATATAGGTGTGTATGCACACACACACTTAGATATATATTGGCAAGATGCACATTAAGAATTTACAGAAGGTAGGTGTAATGGGACACACCTGTAATTCCAGCACTCAGGAGGCTAAGGCAAGAGGATAGTGAGTTTGAGGTGGGCCTTAATTACATAGCAAGTTTGAGACTAGTCTGGGCAACAAATACAGACTACATCTCAAAAAAAAGAAAAAAAGAAGTTGGAGGTGACAAAAGGGCTTGCTTTCTATTACCCCTTCAAAACAAATAGGAAGAGGAAATATATAAGAAAAAAATTGAGGTGGAGTGGCTTAAGTGGTAACAAGTGTGAGGTCCTGAGTTCAAGCCCCAGCACCACCAAAAAATCCAGAAAACAAAAATTGACAAACTGTTGACAGTTATTAAAGTTGGGTTGTGTGGTAAATACATGGGAGTTCATCGTGCTATTCTCTCTACTTTTGTTTCCATTTGAACATTTTCAAAATAAAAAGGGAAAAGACAATAGTGGTTTGTCTAAAGATGTAGTGGTAGCTCTGAGATGGGCAGCTCTGAAATGCAATCTGGAGAGGGAACTTGTAGAAGTCTGGGCGATAAGAAGGGTTGGGCACAAAGCATCTACCATCCTGCCATCCAATATGAAGATATAATATTTTGCCATATTTTCTCTGGATTATTAACTTTAAAAGCAAGAAAAATCTTAGCGTTAACAGCAGCTACACATCACATCCGATCCCCATCTCTTCTTTCTTCCCTCCCAGGAGTAAAATCTCTGCCCAGAGTAGTGTTAATGGTTCCCATGAATGGTTTGAATTTAAGATACACTTATGTAATATAAACCCACACAATATTCTAATTTGTGTGTTTTGAAGTTTTATATGAATCATACCCATTTTACTTCACTTATTTTGTTATGCTGGGGCTCAAAGCCAGAGCCTCATGCCTTCTGGGCAAGTGCTCTACCACTGAGCTCAAGTGCTCTATCTCAGCCCAATATCCCATTTTGGCTATACTTTGGAAAATTTTAACATTTTAGTACTCCTCTAAATATTAGACTTTCAAGTCTTTTATTCATAATGATTCATAAATATGTACGTTAGTCCTTTATATGTATATATATATATATTAATTTCTTTTATTCATATGTACATACAATGTTTGGGTCATTTCTACCCCCTTCCTCCCACCCCCTACATTAGTCCTTTTGATTGGTATATAAATTGGGAATATTCACAGTTTATTCTCTAATTGTGGGTACTTCCACTTCTCTAAGGATACTTGTACTTCTCTGCTTTTATAAACAGTGAAAAGTTTTATATTCGAGAGTTTCTGCAGACTAGAAATTGGCCAGGAAATTCCTAACATATAGGGAATATTAATCTTCATTTTCCTAGGCTTAATAAGTTATAGGCCTTTTATTCCTGTTAAGATGCAGCATATATAAAAACCACATCAATAACAAAAGACAGAAAGCTAGTAGAAAATTGCCAAAGAACATCATAGAAAAAGAAAACTAAATCACAATTATTGTATCACTAGTAATCAAAAAAAGGAACATTTCAACAGTGATATCACTTACACCAAGGATATTGGCAAAAAGAGAAAAGTCTGATGACATCAAAGGTAGGAGGGGCAGTCAGAAAACAAAACCTGTTATACGTAACCATGGGAATGCAACGCTCTTTGTATCTTCTGAATGTCTTAAATGGATCATAATCAATTTCAAAAGAAATAAAGAAAAAGAGAGAAAGAAGGGCTGTCATGTTCCCAGTTTGGAGTGAAATAACCAAGAAGGCAAAACTTTGATAATAATAAAAATCCATGATTTTGTAACCATGGCTGTGTTCTGATTACACTTCTATGAACTCAGCTCCCTCGTCAGAATAAACACTCCCATAGCATAATACCTTCTTATATCAGCTGTACTTCCTCTATTTAAGTTCAATTATACCATAATATTCTGGGAGGTGGAAGTGTTTAGGAGCACAGAAGTCCACCTTGCATTTTATCCTTTCAACTTCTCCTTTTTAAAATTTATCTATTTGCCTATCTATTATTTATTTAGGCAGTCTGGAGTTTGAACTCAGGTCCTCATGATTACCAGGCAGTTACTCTATCACTTGAACTATGCTTCCAGTCCTTTTTGCTTTATAGTTTATTTTTTAGATGGGATCTTGTTTTTTGTTTTTTGGTTTTTTTGGTTTTTGGTTTGTTCATTTTGCTTTGTTTTGTTTTCCCTGCTGTCCTGGGACCACAGTCTTCCTACCTATATCTCCCAGATAGCTCAGATAACAGGCATGCACCACCACACCCAGATTATTTTTGTTGAGATGGAGTCTCACTAACTTTTTGCCTGTGCTGGCCATAAACTGTGATCTTCCTGATCTCTGCCTCCTAGGAGCTGGGATAATAGGCCTGAGCCAGTGCACCCAGCAAATCCACACCTTTTTAAAATTCTTTGGGTATCTTTTGCTTTGGACAGAAATATATACATCTCCTCCATTTTAACAGTCTCCTCTCTTTCTGCTTTTTACTTAGAATGAATATTATTTTCATAAAAACAACTTAAAAGATTGAAGGGAAGTAACAGTTTGGGAAGTATTTCAACAATTTTGTTGAAAACTTGATGAAGACATAAATTAAGAAACCAAGAAAGGAAGAGGCAGACAAATATTAAGAGATGTCATGGATACAAGAAGTCAGTTACATCTTAGATTTATGGCTCAGGTGGTGTCCTGCACTGGTCAGTACATACTGAACAAAGAGCAGTGTTTATAGGCTGGAGGGTAAACAGTAGATTTAGATGGAATATATGAAAAACGACAAAAGAGATATCTAGTTGATACTTACCACTCCCATCCTATATGAACCCAAATATTTTTATGAGTTGTTTGATTGTCTTACAAAAGAATGGTGCAGCAGATTAAATTATAGGGGACTAAGAAGAGACAAGAAAGCAGGGAACACAAGAGAATAAAGTGTAGACCTCCGAGGCCTTTTCCAATTTGCTAGGAAGAGATGAAGCAATGGTAAGGTTTGTATATAAGAGAGATATAGGAGTGGTAGTCTAACTGGAAGAAGAGTGAGTCTTGAAACTATATTTGCATAGTGTTGTATATAAAATTGAAAGAACTTAATAATTGTTCAGATCAAAAAATGTGAGATAGGCAGATTAGCAAAAACAAGGGGGTCATTTCTGGTTATTGGTTAACTGAGTATTGGTTGCTTTAAGATAAGATGAAGAAGACAAATTTAGATCCCCCTCAGCCTTGGCAGACCACATGGGAAACATTAATTGGAAAAGGTGGGCTTTAAAAATAAAACGTCACTCTCCTCTCTTTCAAACAGAGAGAACGAGAGACTGAGAAGACAGACACACAGAAGTGAAATAGCATTCGTCCTTGCTGCATATCTCATCTTATGTAGTAACAATGTTAGAAACTTTCATAGGACAGAAGAGTTCAGACCATACTTGGCCGAAAACTAATTTAGAAGGGTTGCTTTTTACCCTTGGGAAATTACAGGTTCCTGCCAAGACAGCGTTTTGCTCTCTGTTTTCAAGTGATCTCTCTCACTTTTCCAACAATTATAATTCTGTTTTTGATGTTTGAGATCATTTTCATCTGACATCTAGAACAAATACATGGCATTTCTAGGAAACCAGTATTTTTTTTTCCCCAAGAAAGGTACATTTATAGTAACACATCTTCCTTGAAAGCACATGCTTCAGATATTTCACAATTTTATATTCCATCTAGAGAAACTGAGCCTGGTACCATGACAGGTCAACATGGTATAGTAGAGGGAAGGTGAGTTTTAAATTCTGGAATACTGGACTCAAGTCTCAGCAAGTAGGTGTGCTGTTCACTTCCCCAAACCCCAAGGAAATGGGCTCTAATCCCTACCTCCTGGCTTTGTCCTGGCTCTTAGTGAGACAGCACCTTCCAAGCTCGTGGTGCAATTCCCAGCACACAGGAAGAACCCTTTCAGTAAGTTCAAACACTCTACCACATAAATTATTTTAAACAATGAACAAGACTTTTAAGGTTATCAGTCCTCTAATAAATACCTACTAGCTTTGTTGTGGCTTTCGTTTATGGGACTATCACATTAAGAGACCTTCATAAATTCAAAAATGGTCTTATAAATAAAGCCAGTAAGTTCAAAACAAGCACCGATACTTCATTAATAAATGGTGTCCATTCCTTATTGATAACCTAGCAAATTTCTACAAACTTAGTTGTTTTAAAGCAATACACATTTATTCCCTTACAGTTCTGTAGGTCAGAAGCCCAAGTTGGGCTTCCCTGGGCTGAAATCAAGGCGTGCTCTCTGTGAGTGTTCCAAGGGAGAATCCATGCTCACGTCTTTTCTAGAGTCTCCAGGCTTCAGTGCTTGGTTGTGACCCCTTCCTCCATCCTCAAAGCCACCACTCCAATATCTGCTCCCACAATGTCGTCTCCCAACTTTTCACTGTGACACAGATCCTCCTATCTCCATTTTATAAGGACAACTTTACACTGGGCCTACCTGGATAATCTAAAATAATCTCCCCAACTCAAGATCCTTAGTCACATCTGCAAAGTCCCTTTTGCAGGTCAAGGTTATCTAGTCATAGTTCTAGAGACCAGGGCATGGACATCTTTGGGAGGAACATGATTCAGTCCACAAAAAAATAAATAAAAAACCAGGACAGATTACACAGATATGACATATAGAAAGTAACAGTTTGACATTAATAGACTTGAGATTTATTGTAGAACATAATCAATATAAGAAACAGAAAGGAAATGCTGTGATTTAAACACCAAACAGGATACTGGAATAAGATAGGAAGCAAGATTCGCTGTTTATTTACAGATGATCAGGATTTGAGGAGAAATGTTAATACTACATATATATATATATATATAGCGAGCTCTAGGATAGACTCTAAGGAGAAAATATAATAGAAGGGGGAACATAAGTCTCTGAAAAATAAGAGAATTGCAACCGTTGCTTAAGAGAGGAAAATAGCATAATCTTAATAATTAGTCGCAAGGGTGTGAGATGTGGGCCAGAGATAATTAGCAGGGAAGGTTGATCATGTACCCTCCACATTCACAGAGAGCTGAAAAAAAGAGGAAGTGAGCCAAACTGCAGTGAGAAGCTGGGCTTTTAAAAAAGGAAGTTCTTGACCATGAAGATCAGACTACCAAGGGAAGCTGTGTAATCTTCATCCTTAAAGAGCTTTAAAAATAGTATAAACAGCCATCTGCACAAGATGATTTATGCATTGACCTTCAGGAGGCGGGCCCGATCATCTCATGAAGTCCCTTCCAAGTGTGGGATTCTATGATTTAATCAGTATGTGATTTTTCTCAGCTCTACATTTTGTGAGATAACCAGCAGATGGAAGCCACAAATTCCCCAACATCATACCAAAATCATGGTTCCTCACACTGGTAGGGCCCAGTCAAGCTTGCCAAATTGGCATCCATTGTAAAAATCATTGAGGGACCCACCTCAAACATTTATTTATCTCCTCGTGGGTGTCTGGACCACCCATGTCCACAAAATATAGATAATCCTTACATTGATTCATGTGCATTTAGCTTTGACTTTGCATAAGAGAAAGTTACACACACTGAAAGTATTTTTCTGCTTTCGAAACCTGAGACAGCAGCTCTCGAAAATGCTATCAGAGACTTACAAATGTCAGTGTAAGCCGAAATGAGGTCGATTGGACGCTGTGCTGTGAAAAGATACGTAGTTCCTTGGGCTTTAGTGTTTCTCACTTAGAAAACAGACACAGGTCTCTGTGTATATTCATTAGTTTATTGAGCAGTGCTTACTGTATGCTAGGTTCGGTACAAAGCATTGGAGAAGGAGCAGTGAGGCAAACACCATCCTTCCCTCACAGAACTTAGAGTCTCTTCCAAATGGACAGGCCGTTTTCATGCTGTCCTCAAAGCTGTGACGTGTTTAGGGATATGGTGCTATGGGGTAGTACATGGGAAGCAATCAACCCAGTTTTAGGGGACCTATGGTGATTTCTGAGGGGACTGATGCCCAAATTAGTATCTAAAAGATCAAAAGATATTGCTGGGTGAGGAAAAATGATGGGAAGAGAAAGGCCTGCTCAAGTGGCTGGTACAATGCTATGGACTAGAAGTGAATTTATTGGATATGGCCAGAGAATGGAGAGAAGAGAGGAGGGTGAGAGGTAGGTGGGAGGAAGCTGAAAGCAAGAAGAAGTCATAGATGCTACTTCAGAGACTACTCATGAGTCATGCTGAAGAATTTGAAATGATATGAAAGTAATAAGCAGCTGCTGAACAATATATGTCAAGTTTGTCCTTTTATTTTGTGGTACTGAGTTTTTGAACTCAAGATCTCACACTTGCTAGGCATGTGAACCATACTCCAGATCTGTTTTGCTTTAGTTATTTTTCAGATAGGGTCTCACACTTTTTTGCTTGGGCCAGTCCCCAGTTGTGTTCCTCCTACCTACATCTCCTGTGTGCCTGGGATTTCAGGTATCCACCACCATGCCCAGCCCAGGTTTATCCTTTCAAAAGATTTATGAGTACACTTTTGAACCCAAAGGATAGAAAATTACTTGCAGGTACTTCAGCAAAAGGAAAGGCTTATAAGAAGGATATTAGGAATCCAAGGGATAGCTGAACATCCAAACTGAGCTAAGCAACAGAGCCCAAGAGGTGGAGCATCAGGATCCCTCCCCATTCATCTCCCAGTATTCCCATTTTGAACTCCCTCCCTTCCACTTGCTCCTTCTGTTTCTCCAGTTTACATTAATGGATGCCCAAAGCTCCTGCATTTTAAGCTTTCAGTGTTGACAACCCAGAAATAGATTGGCCCAATTCTCTTGTTGCCAAACCCAAAGTTCTGATGAAGGGAACTACAGGACCAGCTTTAGTCTAAGAGCTCATCTCTGGTGAAGAAGGTGTGGCCAGGCAACAGAGGTGCCTTACAAGATGGAAGTCACTGCCGCAGCCACACTGATAGGAGGAAGACGCCTTGTCCTTGAACTGACAGGGCTGCTGTGCAGATTGGCCAGGTGTCTTGCAGTAACCCTGGTTTGCTTGGTGGGAAGGCTGGAGGCAGAGAGCCAGGGGGATGGCTGCAGCTGTGGAGCTTGTCCCTGGGGTCAGTTTGTCTCCTCCAAACCCAGGAACTATGCAGCCACACTAGCCACAAGCCCAGGGCAAACTCGATACCTCCACCAGGCTCCAAAATCCAGAGAATTCTCTCCAATTTGTTCTTTATTCAAAACGTTAACTGCTGGCAGGTTCTACTCTCATATATGAATTTTCAATCAGCATGCTTTTATTCAAATTGTTCTTTTGTTTCATTGTGTTACTAAAAAAAGTATGACAGGTTGGCATGCTTGTTTATGTGAATGTCTGGAATTTTAATTTCTTGTACGTTAACTTTGGATCACCATAGAAGCTAACTTAATCTAAGAAAAAGTAAAATCATATTACCGACACTAAGAAACCTTTCACCACATTAGTGTTGGAGTATGAGTTATGGCTATTTTATTAATAAATAATTTACCTCCCTCAAGTCTTCAATGGGTTTTAATTTCTGCCAATAAACACATTGAACAGGTGCAGTTGTCTATTTTACCACTAGATGGCACCATACATCTTTTCATCTAATTTTACCGTGCTAAACTAATTTTTTAGAAAAAGGATTTGTTTTTGTTTATTGTTTTGCGAAGAATTCATCCTATTTTTGCCCCGTTTATTGAATATTCATTAATGTCACTAGTTATCTGCTATACTACGGTTAATCACATACCAAATTTTTATATATGCTAGATTACGTTCCCTAGGAAATTTTTTTTCTTTTATCTGTCAATCTTTATTACAAAACCATGCTGTTTTAATTTTTCTTGTTTTACAATACATTTTAATACCTGCTGTCACCACCTTTCTTTTTCAATGCTTGAATTTTCAAAATCTTTCTTATCCATTAATTTTTCCAAAGATTCAAGATCCTGTAAGATTTTTTTTAAAAGAAAGAAAATATATTTAACAAGAATTACAATAAATGTAAAATCAATTTGGAGGAAGTTACATCTTTGTAGTATTTATTTCCTTCAATAAAATGAATACTTTTGAACAAATTACATACATATGTAGAGTTCTAGGTGTGTGTGTGAGCATGTGTGTATGTGTAAAGAATAAGCTAATATACAAAGAGGTGCATATTCAAACATTCATTATAAAAGAGAAAAATGGAGGCACTCTTTATGTATAACTATAGAAGGTTGGGTAAATATATTTATACAATCTAAAAGGAATATTTCACTCCATTAAATGTGATCCCAAATGATTAACAAATGAGAAAAAAATTAATATTAAAAGGCTTAGCGCAGTAGAAGTAAAGTTATGCACGATAACAATTTTGCTTAAAAAATAGAGACAGATTGGGTGTGATGGTACATGCCTGTAATCCCAGCCCAGTTTTTGGGAGACTGAGGCCTGAGAATTGCAAATTCTGGGCCTGAGCTATATAGTGAGATGCTGTCTCAAATAAATACATACAACAAAATTAAAAACAGAAACAGAAGAAAGTACATACATATGCTAACTCATTCTCTCTGAGAAGTTCAATTATAACTAATTGATATTTTCTTAATGCTTTTCAGAATCTTCTACATTTTCTACTGTAACATATATTGTTTTTATGGCCAAAACAGAAAAACAAATTTCTAAACCTTTGAAACAATTGAACTTCATGGAGATTGCAAAGATATACTACTTTCTTATGTAAGTAATTTGTTGCTCAGTTTTTCAGAACAATTATTTATTAAATAAATACTCTTAATGATATTTAAAGCAAGGAAAGCTTGTGCAGCTCAAAGAGGACCTTTCTGGTGCTTTTCTACATACATTACCTGCTACTGCCCCAGAGAGATGGTGTGATTTATGTTTCTGGTCACAGTATCAGAAGTGCTCATAGAGGACTTTCTACATCCGCTTCTCTTAATGTGTCCACTCTCTTGACTTTTCCTGTGAAAAGTGTTCCCCTTCTAATAAGTGATGACAATCAGAGGTTCTTAAACTTTCTGGTGTCTGAGACCTCTTAAAAACAATATTTTGTTTATGTAGACAGTATCTATTAATACTTAACCTGTTCTAAATTAAAACAGAAATTCTAGATATTTATTTCATTAATTTAAGTTAAAGGAAGGAATCACGAGTTAACATGAATAATTTTTATTTAAAGGATTATCTTTTACAAAACAGAAAAATATACCAAGAAAAACAGCAGTGTCTTAGAATTTTTGAAATTTCTAATTTCTTCTTGAATAGAAGACAACTGGATTGCTATGTCTGCTTCTCCATTCAATCCTTGTGCTATCGTATAGCTTTTGGAAACTCCACTGTATACTCACAGGGCAAAAAGAAAAAGTAACAAATGACATCTTAGAATTATTATGAAAATAGTTATGACCAGAAAAAGATCTTGAGGAACCCTAGGAGTTCCAAGACCACACTTAAGATGAGCTGCTTAAATGGATTAAATTAATTGAATTATCACCACTATAAATTCTTCCTTTCTCTGAAGAAATCCTGACATATTCAATTTAAACCAAAAAGTAATAATGATGAGAATAAGAACACTAGCTTAAAACCATGACCTCTCATAAGCTACTTGCTGGTGTGGAACAACTAGGAGAACATGTTAAACTAGATTATATGTTATTCTGGCGGTAACTAGAGTTTGTTGAAGCCATCTACACCTCCTCCCTACCACTACCACCACCACTACTCGGTAACTTCTCATTATCTTTGAAGGTAGTAAGCTTAAGAGCCACTCTTTGTAGCCCTACTCCTTTTCTGCTTCTTGGTGAGTCCTGTAGCCTTATAAATGATGCTTTTCAATGTTTACCTTCTCAAATCCTTGGAAGAGAGGCCTTTTCCAACCATCTTATCCTTCTCTTTATTTATATACATTGACCACTCATTTCCATAAAATATATTCTTAGACTTTAACCAGAACTGCAAGCCTTCCATGATCTCAATTTTAAGTTTACTTTTAATTTTTTTTAGCTCAATTCTTGTACCCCAATTCAGTCTTCCCACCTCACAAACACCTTCAATTTATTGATCTTGAAAATTTTCATGAGCTCTCTCTTTAGCCTCACTCTCTTCTCCCAGTGTCCTTCTTAATTTGGCTGATACTTCTTAGCTTGACCTTCAAGTCATTGAACTATCTTGAATAAAGTCTGACTCTGGTTAAACTCAACATTCTACCTACTTCTCTATCCTACATCCTGTGAATGAACAAATCTAGAGAAAAATCCACAGGCCATACCCATTTAAATGCATGACCATGACCATGAGGGTGATTGACACTGCCTAGCAATTATATTGTAGTTCCCCAGATTGTTTACTGCTCCACTCTCCTGTGTGACTAATTTGCTATCTTCTTCCTTCTCAAATTCCAACTCCTCATTCTCAGCTGATTAATTTGCCTGCTGTGTAAGAAACTGAAGCAACCAGAAGAGACCTTCCACATCCACCCACCTACCCACCTATCTACATGTGTGCACATGTGCCTCACTTCCCTCATGCTCTAAGGCTGAGCCATCCATGTTGCTAAAAGTCAACCCTTTAATGGCACACCACAGACCATCTGCTCTGACTACTCATGTCACCGTTCCAGAAATTCTCCCTTTGTACTGTCTCATCAACTTATTCTTCTCTTTTATTTCTCTATAACTGATTAAACAAACTCTTTGTTCTATTTCTCTCCACCTATTACCAAATCTTTTAAGAGAAAAAAATATAACTAAAAAAAATCTCCTTGAAAGAGCTGTCTGTACTTGCCTGAGTTTCTCTAAATTAGCTCTTCCCTCCTCTCTGTTGGAACTACTCTAATCACACTTTTGTTTCCCCAAATTTGCTCTTCACAAGCTCACCCATAACTTCCACTTTGCTAAATCCAATATTTAATTGTCAGGTCTCATCTTCCTTAAGGTATTGACAGAATTTGACAGAATTTTCTCTCCCTCCTTAAGACATTCTTCATTTAGTTCCAGAAAGTTTGTCCTGCTGGTTTTCCTCTGTGTGATAGCTCTGAGGGAAGAAAGAAGAGTGTTGGCTGAACTGGAATTTTACAGGTCTCTGTAGTCACTAGGAAATTAGGTCAGAGAGAAAAGTAGTCAAACAGAGAAGGCTCAGGAGTCTCACCTGGGACTGAAAGAGAGTAACTGACCCTTGCATGGTGCAGCGAGAATACTTTGTCCCTGAACGATAGTCCAGGGGGTAGATGGATATTAGCATTTAACCCATCAGGTTGTGAAAATCAGGGATCCACTCAAAAGGCCAAGGGGTGAATTAATGATAGGCAAGTGTAAGGATACAGATAATAGGATTGGAAATGTCAACTTTAGTTTGGTAACCAGATAGAATACCACATATATATTTATTACCAATTTATCTCTTTACCATATCCTATCCAACAATTGTGTGGAAAAAGTGACTGAGGTTCATAGAGGTTAAGACAATTGTTTAAGATTACATAGAGAGTTTTAAGAGAGTTGA
Source organism: Castor canadensis (assembly GCF_047511655.1). Classification (NCBI taxonomy): domain Eukaryota; kingdom Metazoa; phylum Chordata; class Mammalia; order Rodentia; family Castoridae; genus Castor; species Castor canadensis. The sequence continues at coordinate 116,317,158 of NC_133389.1, read as the reverse complement.
GACTAGAACACACATCTAAGAAAACCCAGAAGCAGGGCCTAGGCAGCAGGCCCTAAATCAGAAATCTTAGGCAACAAAGTCTCAAGCATCATGTGGCATGGTCCAGAGAGACCAAGAAATGATATCAGATCTCAGGACTGGGTGTTAGGGATGGGTAGGTATAGGGCTAGGTGGGAATAAGGAGCAATCCTAACAAGCTGGTGCCCATGGAAAAAGCACTTTCAGAACTCAAGAAGAAGCAGGTAAGCCAAGATGAGTACGGGTAGAGAGAGCAGTCAGCTCCTGACTGACGGGTTGGGGCAGAGGTGGAGGAAGCTAATTTCTGAAAATCATCTTTGAGTCTTATTGCTGTGGAAGATCTAACATTTCCCTCCTAGAGTTTTTTGATCTCCAGCCTAGGGAAGAAGAAAATATTTGACATTTAATGTGATGGCCACTGAGGGCTGAATGAAGGGTGGGATTCTGTCCTTTATTTACCTATATTATCCTCTGAAGAATTTTAAATAGCTGTGGAAAGTGCATAATCCTTTAAAAGAGAAATAAGAGAATCAACAACTTATTTCTTTGGCATGCCATTAGTGACTTTTTCTTGGAGAAAGATACTTTAAATTTCAAGTGTCACAGATATTGAACAAGCATGCAGATGATGAAATCCCAGGACCTCTGTTTCTAGGAGACTCCCCTTTTAAATGTGCTCAGTGGGATTAGCATTCTCTTGTCCCTGACTGAATTTTCAGGTACAGCACAGGAATTTTCTAGACAAGTTCAGGTGTCTATGTCAGGACAAGGACATCCTATAGTCTCTTTAGTAACAAAGAGTTAAAGACCTTATATAATTAGAAAGTGGAACTGATTCAGTCCCAGACCTTCTCCTGCCCCATGATGGGCTGCTTCACGGTGGATGACTTACTCCATTTCTCCACCCTGTGTTTTTCCTCTGCATCCTGGTGTCTTCCTTGTAACTTGATGATCAGTTTCTGCACTGGAGTCAGAGCTAGAAGAAAGACACAGTAAGGGGCAAGAAATGTCCTTCTTTTTTTTTTTAATTTTTATTTTATTCATATGTGCATACAATGCTTGGGTCATTTCTCCCCCCTTCCCCCACCCCCTCCCTTACCCCCCCCACCTCCTTCCTGTCCCCCCTCTACCCCCTCACTACCTGGGAGAAACTATTTTGCCCTTATCTCTAATTTTGTTGAAGAAAGAGTATAAGCAATAATAGGAAGGACCAAGGGTTTTTGCTAGTTGAGATAAAGATAGCTATACAGAGAGTTGACTCACATTGATTTCCTGTGCATGTGTGTTACCTTCTAAGTTAATTCTTCTTGAACTAACCTTTTCTCTAGTTCCTGGTCCCCTTCTCCTATTGGCCTCAGTTGCTTTTAAGGTATCTGCTTTAGTTTCTCTGTGTTGAGGGCAACAAATGCTAGCTAATTTTTTAGGTGTCTTACCTATCCTCACCCCTCCCTTGTGTGCTCTCGCTTTTATCATGTGCTCAAAGTCCAATCCCCTTGTTGTGTTTGCCCTTGATCTAATGTCCGCATATGAGTGAGAACATACAATTTTTGGTCTTTTGGGCCAGGCAACCTCACTCAGAATGATGTTCTCCAATTCCATCCATTTACCAGTGAATGATAACATTTCAATCTTCTTCATGGCTGCATAAAATTCCATTGTGTATAGATACCACATTTTCTTGATCCATTCGTCAGTAGTGGGGCATCTTGGCTGTTTCCGTAACTTGGCTATTGTGAATAGTGCTGCAATAAACATGGGTGTGCAGGTACCTCTGGAGTAACCTGTGTCACATTCTTTTGGGTATATCCCCAAGAGTGGTATTGCTGGATCATATGGTAGACAATGTTTAGCTTTTTGAGTAGCCTCCAAATTTTTTTCCAGGGTGGTTGTACTAGTTTACATTCCCACCAACAGTGTAAGAGGGTTCCTTTTTCCCCGCATCCTCGACAACAGCTGTTGTTAGTGTTATTGCTAATCATGACTACTCTAACAGGGGTGAGGTGGAATCTTAGTGTGGTTTTAATTTGCATTTCCTTTATTGTTAGAGATGGTGAGCATTTTTTGATGTGTTTTTTGGCCATTTGGATTTCTTCTTTTGAGAAAGTTCTGTTTAGGTCACTTGCCCATTTTTTGTTGGTTCATTAATTTTGGAAGAATTTAGTTTTTTAAGTTCCCTATATATTCTTGTTATCAGTCCTTTGTCTGATGTGTAGCTGGCAAATATTTCCTCCCACTCTGTGGGTGGTCTTTTCAGTTCAGAGACCATAAGAAATGTCCTTCTTAAACTGGCTTTGAGCTTTCTGGGCCTGGTAAATGACATTTTCATATGCGTTTTGTAGATTCTCTGCTAGGTTTCTGCCCTTTGGTCCCCTGGTCTTAGGCAGATGCATCCTGCTATGGATGATTGAGAGTAAGGGACTGACTATGCCAATTTCTCCAGGAATAGCCCCATTTTAGCAATGCAAGTGCCATATCCCGGGAAATGTCTCAGTTGTAGCAAACCAGACTGTCTGATCATCCTACCCATGCGCTAGCTGTGAATCCTTCTATAGCTCTTAAGTACCTTCTATCTATTCCAACCTCTGGCTTCTCCTCCTTCATCCTTCTGGGGTCTTATTAGTGAAAATGATGATAAACTCACACTAACTCATCCACCAAGTGCCCCACACATCTGGTCCACAGAAAATATTCCTTTGCCCCTTGACTTCTGGAGACAGAAACACTCATCCTGCCTGGATCCAGTATTTAATGTAGTCATCTCCATATGTGCAAGAAAGCAAATCTGTGGCCTCCCTCCCTTCCTCTTTCCTGGAGAGACTCTGGATTGTCCTGGGCACCTTAGACAGACTCCTTTTCATTGCCTCCGAGGTTTGGCAATAGCCTAGAGGCCTGAGGAGTGCCTGGTTTGGTGACAAGATACGGTCAAATCTGCTGGAACCTTTGTGATGTATCTGGTGAGCACAAATTTCCCTAATCTATGGAGTCTGTTGATGAAATCACCTTTAAAAAGCTAATAATTTGTATCCTGATATCCTCCCCCCTCCCACTAGTACCAACCTGCAGAAAGGATCTGTTTTACCCTTCTGCACTCCGTTTTTGAATAAAAGGCATTCTTTTGTTTGTTTAAGATAGCTATGCAGGAGTTTCATTATGATATTTCCATGTATGTGGGACAGGGAGTAGGAGGCTGAATGTAGTGAAAATATTACGTACTTATGTGTGAAAATGGAAAAATGAGACCTGTTGAAACTATTCCATGAATGAAGGGGGACTCTCCCTTTTAAATAAGGAAGAATGATGGATGGGGTGAATTCAACTATGATATATTGTAAGAACTTTTGTAATTGTCATAATGCACCCCCAGCACAACAATAATATGATAAAAATTTGTTACTTGGGTGGCTGAAACCAAGAGGATCATGGTTCTAGTGCAGTGAGACCCTATATCCACAGATAAAAGTTGGGTATTGTGGTGCACATCTATCCCAGCTATGGCAGGAAGAGTGAAATAGGAAGATTATGGTCCAGGCTGTCCTAGGCAAAAAGCAAGACCACATCTCCAAAATAACCAAAGCAAAAAGAACTAGAGGCATAGCTCAAGTGGTAAAGCACCTGCCTAGCAAGCGTGAAGCTCTGGGTTCAAACCCCCTACTACCAAAAAAACCCTAATAATGTTAGTAAAACAAAACTATTAATTTAAATAAAACAATAAATACTAGATTTTTAAAAACAAATTTCTTAATGAAAACTAAGGATTATACATTATCCTCTTCAACTTTTTAAGATATAAGTTGAGCCCAGATTCTCTACGAATCTCTAAGATCTCTAACGTTCTCCAAGAATCTTTTCTTGCAAAGAAACACTTTTAAGACCTCCAAATGTATCAAAAGAGGCCTCTCCTTTCTAAACTTGGGGTAAGCTAAGATGGAGCAACTGCTCTTTCCAAGGAAATCATTTCAAAATTCTCTTCCATATCCACCCTTTTCATACTGAAAGTGGTTGAGGGGATTCAAGTCATGGAAAGAAAATCTTGCATCATGTGATCTAGCTATGGAATATCTCATCAATTCTATCTTGGTGTCTCAGTCTCTAACTTTAATTTTAACACTCTATTACACAAGAAACAAAATAAAAACTAACCCAGTAGGTGGCACCTGCAGAAATATACGCAGAGCATGTGTGGCAGATTGTATTTTCCAAAAATGGCCATAGCAATATTTATGTTCCCACATACTCTCCCAGAACCTTGACATCCTTCCATCAAGCAGTGAAATCTATTCTCTTCCTTTTAAATATGGAACACCTCACCTCAGTTACTCACTTCTAACAAATTATAATGCACTAGAAGTAATGCTGCCTGACTTCTTAGATCAGGCTAAAAAAAAAATTACAATATAGCTTCTGGCTAATCTCTCCCTCTCCCTTTCTCTCTCTCTCTCTCCATCTTCCTCTCCCTCTCCCACTCCCTTTCCCTCTCCTTCGCCCATTTCTCTCACACAGTTACACAATTTGTGGGTCCTAGTACAAAATAAAAATGAGCAGTCCCTTACTCAAACTTAAACCTTCCAAGCCAGTGACAAGTCCAGGGCCTCTGTGTGTGTGAGCCCTGCTTAAGACACCCTTAAGAACTCACTGCCATGTTGAAAGCCAAACAGGCCAAATGGAGAAACCAGATGTACCTATCTAGCTGATATCTGTCTTAGCCAGCTTTACAAAATATCAAAAACCAGGTGGCTTGAAGCACAAACATGTATTTCTCATAGTTCTGGAGGTTAAAAGCCTAAGTTCAGGTTCTAGTGATCATCCTATTCCTGTTTTATAGACAGTCATCTTTTTGCTGTGCTCTCACAGGCAGAAAGGGTGAACTAGCTCTCTGATCTCTTTTTATAAGGACACTAACCCCATTCATGAGTTTTCTACCCTCATGATAAAATTATCTTTTAAAGGCCCCACCTACAAATGCTATCACATTGGAGATTAGATTTCAATGTAGGGGGCATAAACATACAGTCCACAGCAACAACTCTAGAATTACCTTCCACCAACAGCTAACATTTACCAAGAAACATGTGAGTGAGCAAGCACTTAGATGATTCCAGCTCTAAGCCTTCAAGTTTTCTTCATATGCCCCAGAACTCACAGAAACAAACTGCCTTCACTGTGCTCTGTTCAAAAAACCCATGAACATAGAAAAGGCTGTTTTGTTCCGCCATGCTTGGAGGTTGTTACACAACCATGATAGCTAGAATAGCATGACTTCAGACATGACTTAGATATACAGCCCAGTCATACCTTCCCTCTCTCTACTGAGTGAGCATTTGCCCCCCCAGTGTGTCCTCCAGTACCAGTGTTGCTGAAAAACTTCCAACTGTATTGCAACCATCACAACACAGTATGTAGCCTTTTCCTTCATGTCCATCTGCTGCCTGAAGCAGCCACTGCCTTTGACACTTTTACTAGCATAGAACTCCAACATTCCTCCATCGACCTCACACCATGGGAAACTGTAGATACATTCGCCAGTGAAATGAATCCCCAACTGAAGATTTGGTGTTACCCTTTCAGTGGGGTGAATTCAGAGCCTGTGCCTCATTTATATCAGAGTTTCTATGAAAATAAAAGCCTAAGGCTCAACCCCCAAATTTTTGAAACCCAATCTTTACATTAGTTAAGAACCACAATCCATTTTGTGATCACATGCAATCCATTTGACTTAAATACTTGTTGGAAGTCTATGGCTGTCCTTTCTGCCTGCTTATTCGAATGTATTTGGGAACTGTATCTTTTGGAATTTAAAACACTCAATCCAAAGCAATTTAATATGCCACAGTACTCTAGAAAAGAAGTATAAAAATAAAAACTCTAACTAGAAGGTTAGGAATTTTTTTAGGTTTTACAAATTATGAAACCATGACCACTGAAAGAAACTCATCCATTATACAAAATGATGTTATGAGTTATTTTGAAAAATGTAGGAATGTTCTCAAACTAAACAGTTTTCTTGCCCTAGTGAATTTATTCCATGTAGCAATGTGCTGAATTATCTGTTCGAGTTTTCTTAGTTCCCAAGTTCATCTGTTCCTAAGTCAAGTCACCTTTTCCCCTCATTTTTCCATTTCATTTAACACACATTGCACAAACTCCTTAACAACTTAAAATATCCTCAAATCTTAAAAATGCTTTTTGCATTTCTCTTTGGTATTCAGTTATCACACTAGCTTCAATTCAGACTTCTATCAAATTTGTTTTCCATATCAAAGCCTCACGCTGATTATTTGAAACACACAAACCATAATAAAAATTAAAATGAAAAATTAAAATAAAATCACATTGGATCCCCCAAGGAATTGTGTTGAATTATTAAACAACAAATCTGCAAAGAGTTTTTCCCTCTTCTTTTTCCTGAACGATGTCCAAATGAAACCAAGAATGATCATAAAGAAAGGTCATCAAAACACAATTCATGTTCCCTAAGGGACCATTTACATTGCTATAGTGCTGCAAAATAAGAATAGCAATGAGTTATAAGGAAATGTGAATTCTAGCTAAAACCCAAAAACAGGATGTTAGAAAACAACTGAAAGTTGCCCTGCTCAGTAGTACCTACTGAGAGATATTGCCCAACCAAATGCTGTCATGAAATAAATGGAAACATTTTAGAAGCACTTTGAAATGTTTTCACAGTACCTAGCTCCAGGTAGCTACCAAATTATGTTTATTAAATAAAATAATATGGACTACTTCTTTTTTTTCTTCTCCACAAACTTGAAAGATGAGCGATATTATTGCTGTTACTCAGGGAAGTCCTGGAGTTTTATTGCCATCACTGTGTCCAGTGTTCCTCCAATATTGCACATGTGACACTGCATTTATTCACTCATTCATTCATGAACTTTTCAAAGCTAAACTTCTGATAAGTGTATTCAAAGAAAGCAGTCCAGTGGGGAGCAGACGGGTAATTCAAACACTGTGTGGTAGAGTAAGTGGTATAACGGAGATAAAGCACCGTGGCGCAGCTGATACTTAATCCGTTCTAAAACTGGAGATCAACTAATGAAATTGTTCAGTCCACTTTTGTCTGGATCAGCATTTCTCAAACTACATTCCAAAGAGCACTAATACATGTTTTCATATCATTTAGTATTCAAGGATGATAGAGCACCCCTAATTACAGCAGTTGCTCTGTGGTTTGACCTCGTACTTCAGTCACTATCAATTATTTAAGATGGTCCACTCTTTCACCAATGAGCCTGCTGAGTTTGGCCCTTCAGAATTAGCTTGTCAAGATTTGGCTCATGTATGCCACAAAGCCTCAGAGGTGACCTGATAGCTGAATATTGTGCCTTGTCAGATGAAGGCCAAGACTCTGGAATAGAGGGAAGAAACTTCCAACATTAAATCACACTACAAATCTCACCCTTTCTGTACCAAATACATGAAGTGGCTTTTCTTAATTGTTTTAGGAGAAAGGAGACATTCTTTAGATGGATTGAGTGATAAAAATAATTTCATTTTAAAAACAAACTAGAAGTGATAATAAGCTGGAATGTTCCATATATAAGTAAGAAACCAAAATCAACTTAAAGGGCCTTTTCAAGTTGTAAAAGGCAAATGCTCCAAGGTGAGACCAAGTGGTACACACCATGGAAAGCCATGAGCTCCCACAGTTTCTGGAAGAATAGAGAAAAGTCAGGGGGTTGTCTGTTTAAAGTTGATAATCTGAGAAGAGAAATGTTGAAAGTTGAAATTAGAATTAGGTTATCTAAAACAATTAAGTGAGAAGGTGCCTTCCCAGGTATCTCTCATGGTGCATAGCAAGCAGCCAGGGTTTGGTAGCAACCCTGAAAAAACTGTGTCCCCTTGTGGATTAGATGTTTGGTAGCAACCTATACAAATCCACCCTTTTTGGTGTGTTTCATGTCATTATTATAGAAGTCTCAAGTTGATGCTCATGAGTCCTACTAAAATTTTTCCTCAAGGTAAAATTTGTGGTCATGGGAATACATCATGGGAGATATAGGGTTGTTTATGTTTGCTGCATTTTTAAATGTTTAGAGCAAGAGAGCACATGTTTATAGGGGAAAGGTGCCCTCTCCAACATGTCAGAGCCAGTCTTGGGCCTCCTCTAACAACTAAAAGGATTTCTATATAATACAAAAATTATCATAGAATGTTCCTTATTTTAGATGATACATCGTATACGTAAAATGTCACCTTGGACATTGTGCAGTCTGACACAGACTGACACTGACGCTCGTTTAACATCAAGTTTCAGCAACAAAAACAATGGATACTTGTTAAGCCCTTGCCCTTTGCTGGTCTCTCCATGTTACTTATTGGGTCTCTTTGCAGAGCAGCAGGGCTCTTGATTCTGAAGTACCAAAACCCTGACAGCACGTTCCATAGCATGTGACTCAAGACACAATAGAAACACACAAGTCTGCCTCAAAGTCCTAGTTTTCTTGCACATCTCCCAGGAAGATGAATGTCCTTTCTCTTATTCTGCCAAAGTTCGCATTTGGTGCACTCTGTACTATGTCACAAAGGGAGGGAAGGAGAGGGAGAAAAGAAGGACAGAAAAAAACCAATGTCCTATTCCTTGTGATAGCTGTGACATATTCTGCCTTGGAGAAAACACAAACTGCCTTGTTCCTATTTCTTCATCTTTTCTTCTCCACCTTTACTTTTTGGCTTCTTTTCTGAAACCCACCTTTTTTTTGTTCCAACAGCAGGTAGACTTTGGTACATAATGTTTGGCAAAAAATTAATTCTTTTCTTCTTATTTCAAGTTCCAGAAACTTATGTAAAAACATACCTTTCCCATTCTCAGCTTTACTCCCTAAGACACCACAGGGGTGTAACACCATGACACCTCCACTCTCACAGCTAACTTGTCCTCCCTGTTCTATAGTGGACATATGGACACTTCTACAATCTTGTGGATATCCAAGTTTTTTAAATTCTAAATTTTCAAAGTAAAAGCCATTCTACACTTATTACTCTGCTTTACAATATCAACTCAAGCTTCACTGACCCGATCTAGTAAGAAATGAGACCAAAAATGAATGAAAGAAATAACAAAAAGTGACACAATTTCTTAGCATTCTAATTGTAAGGAAATTTGTTTCACAATTATACACAAAAATTTCAAAATTGTGTTCATGCATGTAGTTTGTAAGTTTATTTGTTTATTCACACATTTAACAAATATTCTCCAGTCATCTGCAATGTACTAACTTTGTCAGGGTAGTGCTAGTTACTGAGGATACGCAGTTGAATATAACAGTGTTTTGATTATCTACTGCTGAATAACAAACCACTCCCAAACTTAATTCCTTAGTAGGAATTCATTATGATCATTATGATCCCAGAGATCATGGGTCGGCTGGGCTCAGCTGGTCAGTTCTCACTTGGTCCATCCATGTAGCTCCAAAGAGATAGTGCTTGGTCTTGGAGTCTCCTGAAATCTCAACTGTCTTAGATATCCAAATTGGCTTGTTTGTACATAAACTAGAATAACTAGAAACTATAATGGATCTGGACTGTCCAGACATATTCTCTCCCCATAGCCTGTGCACCTTATCCACATGACTAACTCACGCTTCTTTATGGCCAGGCAACCATGGGTAGTCAGATGTCATCTAAATTCCTCCAGAACACAGAGACCAAAGCAAAAGCTACAAAGTTTCTTATGCCTAGCCCCAGAAGTCAGGCAGACTCACTTCCACTGAGTTCTATCAATTATGAAGGACAAGCCCAGACTTATTGTGGGAGAGGGTGACCCAAGGCCAAAGCATGGATAGTGTAGTTTATTGGGAGTCCATCTTTAGAGACTAATCAAGAAAAATAAGCCTGGTCCTTAACCTTAAGAAGTTTATAGTAGTTAAATACTAGACTAAGAATTGTAATACTGACTGCTATTTGTAGCTTTGCCACCTTATTATTAACATAACTTTACCTTTAAATACCAAACATCAAAAAACTTAACTGAAATCACTACTGAAGAGGATTTTTAACAGTGTATACAACTAGGCAGCAATTAAAAACTATGCTTTCAAAGAATCATTTAAAATGGAAAGTACTCAAATAAGTGGAATGAGATCACATACAAGTGCATGTTTGTAGAATAATCCAAATTTGTTTAACACACACACACACACACACACACACACACACACACACACACACACACACACACATATATACACTCATGGGAGCAAGACTAGAAAGAATCTCATGGATGGACAAGGTTAACAGAACCAGGACATGGATGAGTTTTCCAAATTTCCTGTAATAAACATGTATTATTTTTATAACAAGAATTGTAAAATGGCATAAAACTAATATATATGACTAATATCATGTGAGGAAAGGAAAATAAGGAGTTAATCTCTATACTTATTTCTGAAATTTAGGTTTTCCAAACTATCATTAAGAAAATGACAAATTAGCAAGAAATTCTAATATGAAAACTTCGTAAAAAAAAAAAGACTTCAAAGTGGCTGAAGGTGAGATTCATAGAACTTGACATTGAAAATCTTCTATAAGAGGAGTAAGGTAACAGGGGTATTTCCTAATTTCTTCTTTGCTCGGAAACCATACTTCAAGACACTAAAGAGTCCAAGCTCCCTGGGAATTGCCCCAGAACAATAAGATATCAAAGTTTTGGGCATTGATACTTACATAGTACTCTTCAACCTAGTTCCAGAAGTTGTTCCAAGTTTCCAAAGAAAGGGGTATAAAACTAAAAGAAGGTGAAAGGATAAGTATAATTAAATATGTATATTTCTACAGCATATGAGAATAAGAGATCAAAGCTATCCACTGAGGAATCCAGTAAATTAGAACAATTGTAGAGAGAAAGTTCCTTTCTGTCTCACAGAGCCCAGGGGTGGTAACCAAAAATAAGAGCTTACTGTAATGCTTAGATGAACACTGAACCATAACTAGTGTGGTTTAGCCTAAATCTATATTAGAGGTAATGAAATATAGTACAGAAAACAAGATTTCACTCAAGCTTTTTACTTCATTTCTTTAAAAAGTGTTGAAAACATTTTAAGTATATAGTTCACAATACCACCTTAAAACTCTCTTTTCCTTCTTTGGGATTCTTTTAGCCATTCATCGAATGTTCATCCCTCCCTTCTTCCTCAGAAATAGATCCCCTGATTATCCTGAACACTCACCTGGAATAGGTATGGCCTATTCCTAGGTATTATAAACATGTGAATAGATTTTGAGGAATAAGTTTAAGTGGAAGTATTGGGAAACTCTGGGAAATGTCTGAAAGGAAGTCAGCATTCTTTATTTGTTCCTTCCTTCATGAAGCAATAATGTCGATGATTTGGCCAGGTCTGAAACACCTAATTGTAATGGAAGAAGAAGAGAGAAGTGTCTCAAATTCTTGTTAATCATGAAACTTCTTTTAAAATGCTAAAATACACACGTCAGAACTTTTTTGTGTGACCCAGAGACAATTTTGTTTTGTCAGCTATGGTTATTTGCAGGTTTTCTGTAGTTTGCAGCTAAGCATAATCTCAACTGATTGAAAGCTCTCAAGAGCCTCCTTTTCTAAAACTTCCTAGAAAAACTCCCTACTTGTAGCCTCTATGAATACCACTCCAAGGGGATTTTCTTTCATTTCCAGGAGAAAAACATTTCCTCTACCCCATGACAGGCTTCTTGTAATCCCACCATCTCCTTCTCTCCCTATCCTTAGGCTCTAAGTACTTTTCCTCTTTCTCCAAATCCTGTGTCACTCTCCTTAGGACTGCTGGGCCATAACAGGGCTCCTTTGAAAGGCAAGAAGACAAGAAACAAAACAATTATGGCCAAACCTCCCTTTTAGAGGGAAGGGCCAGGTGTAGAAAGCAGTGTGAGGGCTAATACATTAACAACTTTTGCTATATCACACAACATTTTTGGAAGTAAAATAATTGAGGAAAAAGTTCAGTATTTATAAGACAGATACTCTTTTAAATATGAAAATAGCTTTCCTGGGAGAAGAGTCAGAGTAACAAAGGGGAGGCTACATTCCATGGAGAAAAAGAGAGGAGGCCATGAAAAATTAAGAAAGAAGTGACAGGACAGTTAAAAACTTAAAGCCACAACCACAAGGTAAGCCAGGTAGTCCTAGTCATAGAAGAATAGCAATCTTAGCCTCAGGAGGGAAAGCGCACTTCTAGCAATCCTTAAATACAATCCAGAGACTTGGCCTGACACTCCAACATGGCTGGCTAGTATTGGAGAAGAAATCCATTGCATTGTTCCCTATACCTCAGAGTGCTATAGCCTGGTGCCATCTTGAGAGAAAGAATGAACTATTCTGGGGACCTGAAAGTAGGAACAGTCACAATCCAGGGAGCCTGGTTGACACCGAGTCATGATACAGTCTGGGTGGAAGATGCCCATAAGTGGCCACAAGAGGCAGCTGTGGAAAGGGGGAGGTTTGGACATGAACCCACTGAGAAGTTAAATGAGTAGGGCGCTTGGGTTGAAAAAGGTACAGTGGTCAGTGGCCCCTCCTCTACGTTGAGGAAGGACCTCAGATACCTGTGGATTATTGCAGACACTGTGAATTTGAAGCCCATGTCCTGTTGATTGCTTGACCTCTGGAGCAGATTCCCTGCTGCTTAGTTTACTGCCAGGTGGGAGTGAAAACTCTGAGCCCAGCTACAGTATATTGCTTGATTCCTACACCCTCATCTCTCCTGCAGGGTGATCTATTCCTTATGGGTCTAAAAGCACTTTGACCAGCAGGTAGAGTAACCGGTTCCCTTGTGTCTCCCTCTCCAGTGCAGGGCCTCAAAGCTCTTTGAGTCCAGCAATGGCTCCTGATGTTCAAAGAAGGGAAGGTTCTAAAGTGAATATAGCTCTGATACTAACCGCATACTCTGGACAAGCTCACCCCTTAGTCCACAAACAGTACCATCCAGTAAGACAGGAACACAGAAGAACTACAATAGACTCCAGCTGTGACCAACTGTACTGCCTGCCCCCAGATCTGGAAGATTCCAACATTAAAAGACCTAGCACAAAGCTCCTTAAATTCTTGTCTTCTTTTTTTAAAACCCTTTTTCTCTTTATCACTTTTACTTTATACAGGTTTAATATTTATTTTGAATTTTTTATTCCTCTTCTCAACTTTACCTAATTTTCTTTATATTTTTAAAATTTTTATGTTTGGGACTGGAGGAGTGGCTCAAGTGGTACAGCACCTGCCTAGCAAGCATGAGGCCCTGAGTTCAAATCCCAGCACCACCCAAAAAAATAAATAAATAAAATTTTTATGTTTGGATTTTCAAAATCTTTTATTCTTTTTTTTGGAGGGGTTAGAATTTTATTTTATTTTTTGTGTTCCTATACATATATTTTAAAAATTATTGTTGTGCTGGGTGGCAGTACATTGGGGTATTTGCAAAAGTTCTCACAATGTATCAAGTATATCATACTTGAATTCATTCTGTCCACTGCTGTCTTTCATCCCCCTTCCCCTGATTCCCGGAACAGTCTCAACAGGTATCATTTTTGCATTTACTTACATCCCCACCTCCCTCGCCCCAACCCCCCTTCACCTGTGGGCAGAACCTGATCTGCTCTCTTGTTCTCCAACTTGTACAAGAAAAACATAAACGATAATAAGAAATACATGGCGTTTTGCTAATTTGAGATAAAGATACTTATATAGGAAGAGTCCTTTTGTTCTTTCCAAGCATATATATATTACAACCCAAATTGGTTCATCTCTTCCAGACCTCTTCCCCTCTCCTTAGTCCCCTTCCCATAATGGCCTTGGCCAGATTAAGATTTCTATATATAGTAAGCATATCAACCACATTCAAGTTTTTGGTTTCCTTCCGTTGCCCTATTCTTCCTGCACAGTCTTCCCTTATGGTGACCCGTGTCCAATAATATCACCACATTTGTTTTAGGTTTATAATCCACATATGAGGGAGAACATGTGATTTTTGGCCTTCTGAGATTAACTTCGCTTAAGATGATGTTCTCCAGTTCTACCCATTCTCCTGCAAATGACAAAATTTCATTCTTCTTTGTGACTGAATAAAATTCCATTGAGTGTAACTATCCCATTTTCTTAATTCATTAATTGGTAATGGGGCATCTTGGCTGTTTCCATAGCTTGCCTATTGTGAATAGTGCCACAATAAACATGGGTGTGTAGGTGCCTTTGTAGTAACCTGAGTCACATTCCTTCAGGTATATCCCTAGGAGTGGTAAAAAAAATCTCTTGTTCTTTTCTTATCCTTTTCCTCACATTCTTTTTTTCCTTCATTTTCTTTTCTTTTATTTAACCAAGCTTCTTTATTTTTTCACTTTCCCTGCTCCGTCCTTAATTTAATTCTTTTTTTATTATAAATGTTACCTTTATGAAATTTTAACTTCATAGTTTATTGTACATTATTTTTTTACTTTCTTTTCTATGGTTATTGGCTGTGCAGTAGTTAGCTTTAATTATATCTATGTATTTGGTTTGTTTTGATGTTGTTTCTGTAAAGCAGTTTGCTGTCTCCTCTCTTAGAAGGACTGGAAATTAAGTCCTCAAAGAAAGATTGCTCACTAAGAAGACTGCCATATAAAATGAGAAGAGATATCTATCACAACAGGTATACAAACTGAGTCATAGAAACATAAGAAATATGATAAGACAACATGACTTTTCCAAAATCTCAGAACTCTTCAATAACTGAATCTACAGATAGTGAAATGGTTGAAATTAATGTAAAAGTCTAGTTTTAAAAATGACCAATGACCTCAAGAGGACTAAGATAAGTAGATGAATGAACTCAAGTCAGTTTAAGACTTAGATAATGGATTCAATTATTTGGATGTTCACAAAGGGAAATTTTGAAACAAAAACCCAAATGGAAGTCTGGGAAATGAAAGTCTCAATAAATCAAACAAATAATTCAATAGAAGTCATCATCAATAGACTACACCATGCAGAAAAAATAATATCAGGCATTGAAGAATATCATGTTGAGGATTAACGCATTCACATACCAATAAAGGAAAAAGCAATCTGACCATGGATCGGCTGAATTAATATTGTGAAAATGGCTATACTAGCAAAAGTAATCTACAGATTCAATGGAATTCTTGTCAAAATTTCAATAACATTGTTCACAGAACTAGAAGAAACAATTCTAAAATTCATATGGAGGCATGAAAGACCCAGAATACCTAAGGCAATCCTGAGCAAAAAGAGTAATACTAGAGGAATTATTATAGCTGGTCTTGTATTAAACTAAAGAGCCCCAGTAACTAAACAGCATGGTCCTGCTACAAAACAAGCATAAGACCAACAGAGTAGAATAGATGACCCAGACATAAACCGAAGTGCCACAGCCTACTGATTGTCAAGAAAGGTGCCAAAACATATGTTGGAGGGAAAACAGCCTCTCCAACATTGGTCTTGGGAAAACAGGATATCCACATATAAAAGACTGAAACTGGATCCTTATCTCTCACACCATACAAAAGTCAGTTCAAAATGAATCAAAGACCTTAATGTAAAACCTGAAACACTTAAAAATTGCTATAAGAAAACACAGGGGAAACACTTGAAGACGTAAGCCTAGGTAATGACTTTCTGTATAGGGTTCTAATAGCTCAGGAAGTAATGGCAAGAATTGACCAATGGGATCATGTCACATTGAAAAGCTTCTGCACAACAAAGGAAACATTTACCAGTGTGAAGAAACAGCTTTGAGAACAGGAGAAAACCTTTCTCAGATAGTCATCCAATAGGAAACTAATATCCAGAACATATAAAGAACTCAAAAGATTAAACATCAAAAGAACAAATAATCAAATCAATAAATGGACAAATGAACTGAACAGACACTTCTCAAAAGATAAAGAACAAATGGTCCATAAATACATGAAAAATTTTAAACATCTTTAGTTATCAGGGAAATGCAAATCAAAACTACACTGAGATTCTATCTCAGAATGACATCATCAAGGAAAGAAACAAACACAAAACCCCAACAAATGTTGGTGAGAATGCTGGGAAAGAGAAACCGTTACTCGCTGCCATAAGGAATGTAAATAATTTCATCCACAATGGAAATGAGCATGAGGGTTCCTCAAAAAACTAAAAATAGAACTATCATATGATCCTGCAATACCATTTCTGGGTATATACTAAAGAGAATGAAAGTCAGTTTACTACATAGATACCTACATTCCCATGTTTATCATGACACTATTCACAGTAGTTAAGTCATAGAATCAGCATGGGTACCCAACATAAAGGAAATGTGATATTATTCAACCTTAAATAATAATGAAATCACGTCATTTGCAGAAAAGTGGATGGAAATGAAGATCATAATATTAGGTGAAATAAGCCAGATTTAGAAAGACAAATATGTTTTCTCCCATATGTGGAATACAAATTAAAAATAGAAAAAGGAACAAGACATGAAAGTGGAATGGGAATTATTTGGAAAGAGGAAGGGGATCGGAGGGGGGACAAGATAGAGTAATAGGGCCGGTGCATGTCAAAGTACATTATATACATGTACAAAAATGTCACGATGAGGGATGGGCACAATGACTCACTCCTAAATCCCAGCTATTTGGGAGGAGGAGGTAGGTTGAATCACAGTTGAGGCAAATTCAAGCAAAAAGTTAGCAAGAGCCCCATCTCAACAAATAAACCAGGTATGGTGGTGTGCACCAGTGATCTAGCTTAGGAGGAGGCATAGGTAAGAGATTGTGACCAGAGGCCCACCCTGTGCAAAAATATGAGATCCTATTTGAAAAAATTACTAAATCCAAAAAGGGCTGGGTATATGGCTCAAATGCTAGAGTGCCTGCCTAGCAAGCACTCTGAGTTCAAACTCATTAACACCAAAACAAAAAGAAGAAAATGACATGATGAGATCTGTCATTTTGTACAACTAATACACATCAGTTGAAAAAAAATCATCTTTATTGAAAATGCTTATTCTTTCTTATAATTATTTCCTAAATATTGAATAAAGAAGAGAAGAAATTACACAACTTTTGGGAATGATAATATTTGAGAAAGAGTGAGGCGGTCTCTTAATTCTTTTAGTGATCGTATACATATAGCATTTGAATGCATGACTCCATTTTGTCTGATTTTGAGAGGCAGTGCCATTGCCACCTTCATCATACACGCTGACTTGATCAGGTTCACATACTACGGCAGGCTGCATTATTCTTCTCTTATATTGGCTGCCCCTCAGCATGAGAAAATTAGACTTTGCTATACCTTGACCTCAGTGTTGGTGATGTGACTTGGGCCAACGAAATGTGAGTGCAAGACAGACCACCAATTTCACACATAAACTTTAGGAATGTTTTTCTGCCCATTTTTCCCTGCCATGAGACTGCATGCTCCAGGCAGAAGCCAGGTTATTGATAAAGTATGTGTAGTTGAGCCACGAGCTTTACATGGTGGATATGTAATCTGAGCAAGAAATTACTCTGTTATTTCAAAGACATTTATTCCTGTCATGAAATCTGGACTAAAGTGACTAATGCACAAAGTAAGGGAGTAGAATGCATGGGGCTACAAGGTCATCCCATTCAATGCATCATTTGTTGAGTATCTTGGTATGCCAGCAGAATTCAAATTGCTGACAGAGTTGTAGTTGCCTTTCCACTTCCAACCTCAGCCCCCTTCTCCCATGGTGGGAAATTCTCAAATTTGCTTGGGCCTGACAACCTGTCATCCCAGAAGAGCATGTTTATGCAGTGGGCCTGTCGTCAGGCCATTCTAATGGCAACTTGTCACACAGCACTGTTCTCAGCTGATTCCCAGTGCTCCAGCCTGCTTCTGGACAAGAGCTACCTTGCCCAATGATGGACTCCCATACCCCAGCTTCTGATTTCATGGTTGATACAGAAGACTAGAAATGTGTCCCTGGAGGTTTCCTTCCTCCTCTTGGCTGATTCAACCTCTCAATTTTGTAAGGGGGAGGAAAGTTTGTAATTCAGCACATTGTTGTGGTTCCCAGTCAGAAGGCACAAGGCAGTCCTCAGGCAGCAGAGTATTCAAAGTCAGTTGAATTAATCAATATATGCCTTGTCCAGGTCCAGCCAAGATATCAGCCATCACAAAGGAAGCCAAGATCTAGGCCATAGCTTTACCTGCACATCAATGGCAGTAGCCAGAACTGCTGAGGAGAACCTGAAATACTCATATTTCACTGCAAAGGAAAGGACAGCTTGGGAGCTGAGGACAGGGTCTTGGGGGCCTCTGAAATACCATTGGCCACCCTCTGAAAGGAAGATGTGACTTGAGAAAGTGGTTTACATTTCATTTGCACAACATACTGATGTGTTTGTCGTAGTAGGTGTTCCTTGCCATAAAATCCTTTCTACCACCAACAAATGTAGGGACTACTCAGAATAAGCTACATGAGAGTCCTCATATCTTGTTATCAATAGAAGCATTGTGGTTGCTATAAAAGAATAAGGGGAAGTTTACAACATCTACAAGGAAAAAAAACCTGTGCCAAAATTACTTGTCCTTTGACTTTTTATTGACACCATTATTATTTTAGTAGCCCTATTTAAATAACATTAAAAATCATATGGGGCTTATAATCAAATTTTTATAATCAAAATTTTAAAAGTAAACTGATTGGAAAGGATATCTTTGTTGCAGGGCAAGAGATGGGAGGAGATGCAGGGGAAAGCCAGAATATTTTACAGGACTTCTGAAGACCCATGATGCATCTCTTTACTTAAGCAGAGGATCTTCTTCCTTGTTCTTTGACCCTTTATTACAAAGGAGTAAAATAAGGAAGAACAGAAATGAGAAGAGACGATTTTCTTATTTTGGAGAAGAATGCTCAGGAGACTTATTTCAAGTGACTCTGAGTCATGGTGACCACAGCTATTCTGACTGGACAGCCAAGGGTGAAGCTCCGGAGGAGAGGATGGGAGGAGCTGTTAGAACTTATGGTACTCACCTTTACTGCCTGGTGAATTACTCTCAGTAGCTACTAAAATTCTCTTTCCACTTTTTCATGTGATGCAAATATTTTAACACTTTTTCCCCAGATCTCCCCCTGGCTACTTCCTTACTTCCTTCTTGTCTTTCTCAAACATCATTTTCTCTGAACACTCCAGTTAAAACAATATCTCTTCTCTTTCTAAACTTACATTTTCTTCTGCTTTCCCAGTTATTTTCTTCTTAGCACTATTTTATTCTATTTATAAATGTAATATTTGAAGGTTAGGTGTGTTGACACATGCCTAAAATCCCAGCTACTGGGAAGACAAAGGTAGGAGGATCACAGCCTGAGGCTAGGTAAAATTGTGAGATCCTATCTGAAAAAAAAGCACTAAAAGCCAAAGGATGGAGGATGGAGTCATGGATCAAGTGATAGAGTTCTTGCTTAATAAGTTCAAGACCCTGAATTCAAGTCCCAGTACTATATAAAAAGAAGAGGGAGAGAGAAGAAGAAGGAGGAGAAGGAGGAGGAGGAGGAGGAGGAGAGGAAGGAAGGAAGGAAGGAGAAAAGGAGGAGGAGAGGAAGGAAGAAAGGAGGAGGAGAGGAAGGAAGAAAGGAGGGAGGGAGAGAAGGAAGGAAGGAAGAGAAAAGAGAAAAACAAAAAGAAAGAGAAAGAAAGAAAATCACTGAAATATTTGATATACACTTATACTAGGGAATATACATAGCATATATTCTAAAGCGCATGCTAATAAACCCCTATGAAGTCCACCACCAATTTGTAAGTTAAAACATTTTAAATACCACTTCCTTTTCCTCATAGTATACAGAACATGTACACCAGGGAAATGTTCATAGTGGTACATACACATAATTATACCACAAAATGAAAGACAACACAAATATTCATCTATCAAAGAATGGATGTATGATTGTAATGTATTCACTCAATGGAACCTATCAGTGGAAATGAATGAACTATAGCTACACTTAACTGAGCATGGATAAAATACTAGAAGAGTAATCAGCAGAATAATTAAGTCCAAGAAGATGATGAATATGATATCGTTTATACAAGCTCTAAAACAGGAAAACAATGCTATTATCATTGAGCCTAACAACACTATGAAATATATTCATCAGCTTTATTTTAGTTTCTTGTTCAGATAGGACCCTTTCAACTTCAGCATACATATGAGTAATGTCTTCAATTTGAAAAACTCTTAGTTCCCAAAGCATGAAACTATATTGTCTTTCAACACAGAAAATAGAAATCAGTCTTAACATCTTTTGTTCCTTTCCTATCACTTTAAGCTAATCAGGCAGTCAAGTAACTGCCTTTGAGCTCTTGAATCAGATCCAAATACCCCATCTACCACTTCTTTAGGTTACATCTTCAACTTTGAATTTTAGACATTTTATAGTTTTGTAACTTGCATCATTCTATTCATAAAGTATCCTTCTGTGAATTATGTAGGAGAGTTTTAGTTTGGTTTTAATTTTAATGGTAACCTTAAAATCAACTTAATATGAGCAAAATTGATTTATCAGTCTGAACTGATAGTTGTTTAAACCTGAAAATTTTTTTCCTTTCCCTAATTGCTCCATTCAACTGTTTCTGCATAATCCTTGCCCTTTATTTTCAGTTACTTCCAACCCAGTACATTTTCAGCCAGTTAAAACTTCATTCTCATAAAATTCCTTCCCTTGTCCACAGTTCATGCTACTTGACCCATGGTCTGAAACCTGTAGGACAGGAGAGGTACAGTCCTCCCCTTTCTGTTAGTAGCCTCACTTTTCAGGTGAGTAGGGAAGATGGAGAAAAAAGGATAACAGAATAGGGTCCTTTAGGGTGAATGAACCATACTCCATCTATGAGTCATTGCAAATCACTGGAAGTCGTCTCTGTCATTATTCTCACATACACTTCATTGTTTGATTTAATAATACAACTAACTACTACTATATATGTAACTGGGAGCTTAGAGTTTGTATAATACTATTTATCTTTTATGTCTATTTTTTTAAAAATAAACTTCATTCAAGGATAATATTTACAGAAAAGCATGGAAATCATAAGTGCCTAATAAAGGTTTACAGTGGGAATATATTGAGATTGGCAGCAACCAGGTAAAAAAATCTATTAGTAGAGTCCACTTTGGGCCTTGTGGTCACTATTCTAGTAGCCACAAAAATCATTATATTACATCTAACCTCATAGATCAATAATGTCTTAATAAGATTAGAAAGTTTTACTGAAATGTAATTCACTTGCCCATACGATTTATCCGTTTAAGTTGTAAAATTCAATGGTTTTTAATATATTCACAGTTCTATAAACATAACCACAATCTAAATTTAAGACAACTCTAGCACTACAAAAAGAAACCTCAAGCTCATTAGTAGACACTTCCTAGTCTCCCTCACTGTCTGCTTCAGCTTAGAATAAGATATTTAAATGACAATTTCATCACATCCTTGAAATTTGACAAAACTTTATTCACTTGAGTAGATACAAATTTAAAATCATTTACTTACAACTAATTGAATATTTCTAATAGCAAAAATTATGAATAAAGAATCTAAAGACATTTTCCTTAATGAAGCTAATATTAATTTTCCTATAAAATATAAATGAATTTTTAAATGCTGTTGAGATTTTTCATTTGATATTAGTTATCTATTGCTGTGTAACAAATTATCCCAAACTCAGTGGCTTAGAACAACAATGAACATTTATCATCTTCTAAGATGATAAATGTTTCTGTGGATTTGTAGTTCAGAAGGCCTTAGCTGGGCATTTCTGTCTTAGCTCCCTCATGAGATTGCAGTCAAGTTGCCATCAGAGACTGCAAATCATCTGAAGGGCTGATTGAAGATGGAGGACCTGCTTCTAAGGTGGTTGGCTGGTACAGTTAGTGTGGGAGACTGAATAATGCCTCCCAATGATACTTATGTCCTAGTCATACAAATACGTTATCTTAAAAGGTAAAAGGGAGCTCTTAGGCTCTTGAGATGAGAAATTATCCTTTCCATGTTTTATCCATATGGCCACAATGTAATCAAAAGGTTTCACAAAAGAGGGAAGCAAAAGAATTACAGTGAGTACTAGAAGATATGAAGACAGGAGCAGGAGATTAGAGAACAGCAAGGAAGAGCCCAAGAGCTAAAGAAGATTAAAAGGCAAAAAGACACCAAAACCAAAACCAAAACTGATTCTCCCCTCAGAGACTCCAGAAGATAAAGGTCTTGGCCCTCTCAACACCTTGAGTAGCCTAGTGAGACTGGTTAAACTTCTGATCTTCATAATTGTAAAATAATAAATTTGTATTGTTTTAAGCCACTAAGTGAGTGGTGATTTGTCATAGTAGCAATAGGAAACTAACACTGGGGCAAGTTGGTGCTGGTTTTTGGTAAGAGAGCTGTTTCTTGCCACATGGATGTCTCCAAAGGGCTTTCTATTCCATTTTTCCATTGAGCTTCTTGAATGTCCTCGTGTTATGAGAGCTGGTTTCCCCAGAGTAAGTGATTCACAGTGTATTTCATGGCATAGTCTTAAATCCAATGTTCCATTGTTTCTATAGTATCCTATTGGTTACCTAAGTCAGACCTATTCGAGTGTAAAGGCCTACTAAGAAGCATGACTGAGTAGTTAGGTATCATTACAGTGCATTTGCAAGATAGATACCACACACACTAAGTATATTGGATGAAACTTAAGCTCCAGTTTACAAAACACATTTATATCTTGTCTAGTTTCCATACCATTAAGAGTACACCAGCCAGAAATAGA
Organism: Castor canadensis; assembly: GCF_047511655.1. Lineage (NCBI taxonomy): Eukaryota > Metazoa > Chordata > Mammalia > Rodentia > Castoridae > Castor > Castor canadensis. The sequence continues at coordinate 116,294,388 of NC_133389.1, read as the reverse complement.
CAAATGTCCAATACAGGTAAAGACAAAAATTCGGATTTTTAGGTAACAGGATTCTTAGCCTGGCTTTCTTGACATCACCTTCCTTTTTTTCTCTGTTAGTTGTGGGTTGGGGCAATGATCTTTGGGCACTTTTGGTATAAATTCATCCAGCAGCTACATGAACCCTAACATAGTCTGCGTCTCCAAAACCAGAGCCTGAGATAAAAGCTTGTGTGTGGGTAATTTATTTAAGAAGTGATTCCATGGTTTAGGGACAAGGAACTAGAAGAGTGAAGAAAAGGGAGAGAAAAATCAATAAAGGATGTGTTTATAAATTAACTGCCTTTTTGGATGACTGATATGCAATACCATAAGACCTTTTGGGGGCTCAGGAAATGCATCTCAGAATGGTATCAGGATAAGAAAGGCAAGCATTGATTCATCGTTTCCAACCCCCTTGGTCAGGATGGCTTTATGAATGTTCATTTTTCCCTATCTCCAGACTGTGCATGCACAAATGTCAAGATTTTCTTCACAGGAACCCAAAGATGGCAAAGAGCACCTTGGCCTGCCAAGCATACAATGTGTTAGCAAAGATGCGCTCCCTTTGCTTCTGGGGAGCTTCTGGCTCTTTGCCTTCCATGGGAAAGTAAAATCCAAAGTTATATGGCCACTTAATCCCTAAATGGTATACCTAATGTCTTCACAATGAGCCCTCTGAAGTGCAAGTGATCAGCTGCATCTATCCCCTGTTTGGCAGACTTAATTGCCTACTTTAGAGCCTAAGAAAAAAAAGTAACAGCTATTTTTCTGTCAATAAGCATATACTCTGGATCACTAGATAACCAGCATATATCAACAATAATATCAAAACATGCTTTTTTAGTGTCTCACATCTTGTTTGCATTTAAGATACATAGTTTCTGTGGTATTTTTTCAAATGGCTGAAAATTCTTTAACACTCTCTCCATCAAGAGGTCAAAAGATGGAAATCAGTATAGAGGGTTCCTCAAAAAACTAATAGACTTACCTTATGACTCTACCATACTACTCTTGGGCATATATCCAAAGGAATGTAAATCAATATACAAGAGAGATATCTATATAACCAGTTTTGTTCACAATATCTAAACTGTGGAATCATCTGGAATGTATATTGAATATATGTAGAATAGAGATGGGATATTTCTCAGCCATAAAGAAAAATGAAAGTATGTCATTTGCAACATTGCAAAGTACATGTAAAGATGCTGACGGTCCTAACTGAACTCTACACATTTTTCCATGTGGCCTCAGTAACCTCAAAGCATGTTGTAGAGATGAAATTTGTACAAAAGCTAGAGCAACAAAGAGAAGTGGAAAATGTGCACCACCATAAAACCCAAGGTATTATGGGCATGTTCAACCCCTTCAAGAAACTTACTCAATTTCAGCAAAACACCACCCTTTATATTATACAAACATTAATTTGGACTTCAGACTTTATATGGTTTTGTTTTTATTTATTATGGAAATTAATTTTGATTAGTTGTATAAAATTATAAGCATAATGAATTTATATATAACTAGTTAAAACTGACATGTATAGGATATATATTAAAATAAAAATAATTCAAATCAACTCCGAAAAGCTCCACAAAAATATGTCATTAAAACAATGCACATAACAATCAGAAACACTTTTTAAAATGATTACTGAGTACCTTCTGCTCAAGAACCCACCCAAACACCCTATTCTCTGGATTAAATGCAAATACATCTGTTGTAAACACATGTCTCTTCACAACTCACCCCCAGATTGTTTTGGTTTCTTCTTTCCTTTCATCCTTTTGCCCCATGCTCAAGCATGCCTGAACTCTCCTCATCCCCTCAGGAACTCCTACTCCTTCTTCAGGACCACATTCCAGTACCATATCTTCTGTGAAGTCTTTCTGGAATCCCTGTAGGATTCTGTACTCTCACAGTTTATCTGGCAGGAGACAGATCAAAGGTCCAAATGGCTAATTTGAGGGCATTGACTGGAAAGGTGCTGAGACCTTCTGCGAACCGATAGAGATTGTGGGCAGCTGGGGCCCTCAACACCCTCCTTCACATGTCTCCCTTCCTCTGATCTGCTGCCAGGGACACCACTGACTGAACCAACCAGAAGTCAAAGCGGGGAACACTCATTGCTAATTTTCTGTTTAAGCTTGACTAGGCTAAGGGATATCAACATATCTGTTCAAAAAAAAAAAAAAAGAAGTCTTTTCTGGGTGGGTCTATAGTGTTTCTAAAAGAAATTAGCATTAGAATTTAAAACCTGAGTAAAAAAAAGGCTACCCTCACCAACACAGGTAAACACCATCTAATCTCACAAGGGCCTGAATAGAACAAAAAGGCAGAGAAAGGGAGAATTTGCTCTTGCTTGAACTGGAGATTATCTTCTCCTGCTCTTGGTCTTAGGTCTTCAGAACTTGGACTGGTACTTACACCATTGATTAGCTTGATTCTCAGACTTTTGGGTTTGGACTAGAACTATACCACTGGTTTTCCTGCAAAAACAGAGAAGAATGGAAAGTATATATAAGGAGTATGAAATAACAAAAGAGGCCCAGCCTTTTAATTTATACTTAGTGACATTTTATTGCCATGACCTGTTTTCATGAGTGTTTTCCCACTGGACTAAGTATGGCTCCGCCAACATTATCTTTATATTCTCCTCACCTGACAAAAGGTTTGGACCAAAGTAGACTCTTCATAAGCATCTATTGAATTAATGTGGTAATGACATGGATACTTCAAAAACATAACTGATGTTCTTGAATGCTCTTCGATATTTATGTTGAAATCTTTTCTCTACAGTTGTTTTACTTCTGTCTTCTGAAAACCAATCTTTTTTTTCTGTATTAAGTTCTCATGATCTTTTTTTTTCCTCTAATGAATGCAGCTATTTGTATTGTATTTTTGTTTGTTTGAATCATGTTGAGATTTTTGTTATTTAGGCCAGTTAAGATTATATCTTATAACAAGTTTGCTTTAGCCTGTTTTATTTCTGTGTACACAATTTTGAGGCAATTTAATTTACAAAAGTAGATACGTTTATAGAACATAGTTTAAAATTTTCCCCTCAGTTTTATACTGATTTCCTAAATTCCTTTACACTATTTGTATGAACCTTGTCAATCAAATTTATTCTATATAAGAGATTAATAGAGGGATGTTATATTATAAGCCTTCCAGTTTCCTTGAATGATTTTTAGTATTCTGTAACACTTTTTTGTAATTAAGATTTAAATACCCAATCCCTCAAGACTTGCCATACAGAGAGCTGTCAATCAAAGAATTGGCAGGCTATATGAACTGCATGATGAAGTCTTTATCCCTACTCTCTGATGCCTTCAAGACCAGCTTTTTCTAGCTGATCCTTCATTTCACATGTCTTAGAACTCACTCACACTTCTTATGCTTGGAAATGTAACACACAAAGTGACAACGTAATCCACAGCTAATAAGTTAGCGGCTATAAAAATGAACATCCACACTAACTTGCCAAGCATGGAGGATGGAGGTGTTACACTGTACTTGTATATATATGTCTGCCAGGGCAATGGTACATATGCCTTTGGAGATGCTTCTAAGTTATGCAGAGAAGCCGACAATAATTCTTGAACTTTCTTGTCAGCATCCAGTTTCATTTAAGAGCCAAACCAACATCATCAAAACACTTGGCCATGATTAGCCATGATTCAGCCGGCAAGGGAAACATGCAGAACTAGCCCTTGGGTTGTAAATTTTGTGGAAATAAGGCTATCTCAATATGCTCTGTGGTATCCTCTGTTAGAGTGTATGCTCTCACTGGAAAAATAATAGCAACAAAAGAGCACTGAGATCTTTTTCTCTTCTCATATATTTTTAAATTTTCATTCAAAATGTAAAAATTTAAATTTATTCAGTCATAAATAATTAATATTTAAAATAATGTGCTATGAAAATTAACAGGCTAAAATTTGAACTTTACACCATAAAACTGAGCTCTGCCCACTGAAATCTAATTTTTTTTCTTGCGGTGCTGAGAATTGAACCCAGAGCCTGGCACACGCTAGGCAAATGCTCTGTCACTGAACTATACCCCTAGCCTAAAATCTAATTTGAAGTTTATTTAGCTTATACTCGAGGATAGACTATTTGACATATGTGCTTTAAGCATTTTACGAATTATTGATCTACAAATATTCTTTTAATGTATTGTATTTGTAAATGCTGGGATTTTTTTTTTCTGAGACAGGGCCTCTCTATGTAGCCCATATTGACCTCAACTCACCATCCTCCTGCCTCAGCCTTCCAAGTGCTAGAATTCCATGCACGTGCCTGTAATTCTACTGGCTTATAAATAATCATTTTAAATAAATATGAATTATCTTACCCTTAAAAATTGTGTAAGCTTGTGATCAAATAAGTGAGTGAAAAGTATCTCTAGTCCACTGAGAAGGTGAAGGGAGATTTGGGTTAAGTGGAAGCAGAGTCTCTGTTAGAAAGGAAGAAAGCCAATGTCTCTGAATGCCTACAACAGCACATATTTAACACTTTTTATTCCATAAGAACCCCACAAGGTATCTATGCTTTTTCCTTATACTAATTCAGATGACAAGACACAGAAAGGTTAAATAAATTATCAAAATTTACAGAACTGGTAAATTGTGAAGCTTGGACATTAATCCAAATCTAACTTAAAAGCATGTTACTTTTATGATTCCACATGATCTTCTTTTGTATAGAAAGTAAAAGAGACTCCAAGTTCTTCAAAGATAGGTCTACCCAAAACACTATTGTGTATCTCTATGCCTCTCTGCCTGTGCATGTTTGTTAAGGTACTCATTTACTCAACAAATACGCATTTAGTATCTACTCTGAGTAGGTAGTAGACAGCTGAGCCTAGGCTCTGTGAATATAATAGTGGAAATGTCTGACAAGGGCCCTGCCCTCAAGATGCTTGCAGATTGCAGAAGTTTGCAGAAAAACAAAAAGGCAATGACAATATATGTGGTGGTAATACAGGGAGAGAAGAATGAAGATACCAGGAAAACTTAGCATTTGGGAACTCTGGAAGGCAACTTAGAAAGCAGCATCTAAGCAAAGGCTTTAAAAGTGAGTGGGGTTATCCAAGTGCAGGAACTTGAAGGTGCTGCCAGAGAGAGGGCTTCTGGAAGAGGGTCTTGAATAAGCAAAGGATTGGCAGGAAGGACAGGTTGGCATGGAGATGGCAGTGAGGGTGGTAGGGAGGGAAGGTGACATTGCAAAAATTTTGTGTATAGACATGTTCAAAGGATTGCATTAAGGACAGTCTCTCCATGCAGAGTGTGGAGAACTGATGGAGGGGTAGGAGTGAGGTGACCAAGGACCTGGAGTCAGGCAGTCAGCTAAGAGAAGGGTGGCCTGCATCCTAAGTGGCACTTGAACTGAAAAGTAGCAGAGCCACTGGGGACTATCAGGATGGCTATCAGGAAGATTAAGCTTCTCAGGATCCCAAGAAGAAACAGTTAACACAGGTCAAATCTCATCACATGGAACTCTGATAAACAATTCTAAATGAGACTCCCAAAAGACAAAAGTGTCTTCTCATGAGCTCTAAAGTATAACTCTTTCCTTGAAAAGCTTCCAGCGTGCAGAGGGAAAATATCTAATATCTAGTAATGAAGTGGTCATGCTATATGGTGTTTATCTTTGAAAAGGTTGAAGTCCATAATTTGATATCATCGTACTGGTATTAGTAGGCAGAAACCTTTCTCTCTAATCAAGATGCAGTCACTCCATGATTTTGCTTTTTTAAAATAAGATTTATTCTGTGATTAGTAAGCCTGTTAGGTTCCTCCTTATGTTTATGCTGCACTATACCATCAGACAGATACTAATTAGTTCCTTGATTATCTCCTAAATGCAAGCAAGCTGAAGGAGACCATTAGCTCTTCTGATAACTCAGAGTTTTGAATTATTACTGAACCCAGTATCAAAATATAAAGGAAGGGAGGATTGCTTTTGAACAGTAGCCATGTTTCAACCCCAAAATTCTTCACATATTTCTTAGAATTATCATTATAACAACTAATCATATTTCATTAATTTTAATGCTCTTTTAATTCATGTATAATGTAGTTTAAATTTTTACAGCATTTTTCTTAAAATATTACAATGAACTAAACGTTTTATGTATCCCAAATTTAATATTAAAACTTTTATCCATTACAAAGCAATAGCAATAAAAACAGCATGGTACTGGCATAAAAACAGACATGAAGACCAGTGGAACAAAACGGAACCAGATATGAGTCCACACAACTATACCTACCTCATTTTTGACAAAGGTGCCAAAAACATATGATGGAGAAAAGACAGCCTCTTCAACAAATGTTGCTGGGAAAAGTGGTTATCCATCTGCAAGAAACTGAAACTAGATCCATTGTCTACCACCCTGTACTAGTATCAACTCAAAATGGATCAAGGACCTTAATGTCAGACCCAAAACTTTGAAGTTAGTACAGGAAGGAGCAGGAAATATTCTAAAAGTAATAGGTATAAGCAAGGACTTCCTCAATAGAACCCCAGCAGCCCAGCAACGAAGGGAAAGGATGGACAAATGGGACTTCATAAAACTAAAAAGCTTCTGCACAACAAAAGAAATGGTCTCTAAACTGAAAAGACCACCCACAGAGTGGGAGAAAATATTCGCCAGCTACACATCAGACAAGGGACAGATAACCAGAATATACAGGGAATTTAAGAAACAAAACTCTCCTAAAATCAATGAATCAATTAAAAAATGGGCAACTGAACTAAACAGAACTTTCTCAAAAGAAGAAATTCAAATGGCCAAAAAACACATGAAAAAATGCTCACCAGCTCTAGCCATAAAGGAAATGCAAATCAAAACCACACTAAGATTCCACCTCACCCCTGTTAGAATAGCCATCATCAAAAACACCACTAACAACATGTGTTGGCGAGGATGTGGGAAAAAAGGAACCCTCATACACTGTTGGTGGGTATGCAAGCTAGTGCAACCACTCTGGAAGAAAATGTGGAGACTTCTTAAAAAGCTAAACATAGATCTGCCATATGATCCAGCAATCCCACTCCTGGGGATATACCCAAAGTAATGTGACACAAGTTACTCCAGAGGCACCTGCACACCCATGTTTATTGCAGCACTCTTCACAATAGCCAAGTTATGGAAACAACCAAGATGCCCCACTACTGACGAATGGATTAAGAAAATGTGGTACTTGTACACAATGGAATTTTACTCAACCATGAAGAAGAATGAAATCTTATCATTTGCAGGTAAATGGATGAAACTGGAGAACATCATTCTGAGTGAGGTCAGCCAGGCTCAGAAGACCAAAAATCATATGTTCTCCCTCATATGCAGACATTAGATCTAGGGCAAATGCAGCAATGTGGTTGGACTTGGATCACATGACAAGGGGACAGCACATATGGGAGATATGGGAATAGGTAGAAAACCCGAAACATGAAAGCATTTGATGTCTCCACTCCAGAGGAACTAATACAGAAACCTTAAAGTGACAGAGGTTATCATGAGCAGGGGATCAGTAACCAGTGTAAAGATCAGTTAGAGTTGAATCAACATGTGTTGTAACACATGGGTGAATGAAAGCAATAGTAAGAATCTCTCTGTATAGCTATCCTTAACTCAACTAGCAAAAATGGTTTGTCTTCCTTATTACACTTATGTCTTTTCTTCACAAAATTAGTGATAAGAGCAGAACAGGACCTGCCTGGAACTGAGTGGGGGGGAGGGAGGAAAGGGTTAGGGAGGGGGGCAGAGTGGAAAAATGACCCAAACAATGTATGCACATGTGAATAAATGAATAATAATAATAATAAACAACTTTCATCCCAACATGGTGGAGGTTGGAGATGAGTCTTTGGGAGTAATTAAGTCATGAAAGTGGAGCCCTCACGAATGAGATTAGCAACATCTAAGAGGAGGTGAGAGAGCTAATTCATTTCTTTCTGCTATGTGAGAAATCTGCAGTCTGCAACTCTATAGAGGACTCTCATCAGGACCCCACCACGCTGCACACTGCTTTTGGACTTTCAGCCTCCAGAAAATTGAAAGATAAATTCTAGTGGCTTAGAAGTCACCTAGTATAAGGTATGTTGCTACAGAAGCCAAAAGAATATGTAGTCTTTGATGAGATAAAGGAAGGTTCCTTGCGCCTTCTCAACGCAATTCACTTCTGGCTCAAACAACATAAGAAAGAGTTGTTTTTAGGCTGTATAGTAAACTAAGACATTTTTATAATTATAAGGTTATTTTTAATAATTGAGTACAAAATAATATAATTGAGCTTTCTGTCATCCCTCATGAGTTATCATAGCATTTTATAGCCATATTAAAAAAAATTGGAGCTTCTTAACTGAACCATGCCCTTATTACAATGTTAAATCTATACTTGACATAATACAAAATGTGTTTTATAAATAAACTTTAGAAATATCAATTGTACTATATTTAGTTTTCATGTTTATAGGTTAAAGTGGTAAAGGATCAACAATTTCATATGGTTCAAATATAATCTTTACATATATTTTTTCTTACCCTTTTCCATTATCAGGAGGGATTAGTGGTGTGCACCTAATCACTAAGTGAAATTCTTAAAGCAAACAATATCCACACAGCACACATCCCACTGAACACTTATTAAAAGTCTTTCACCAATCCATAAGAATTAATTTCATCAGTGATGGCTGGGTAGATGAGAGGTCCAGAAATATTATTCTACATATGTCTGGGTTAAGTTTATGATTTTCACTAAAATATTAAAGACTGGTTTCTTTTACAGTACAAACTATAAAACAGTTTGGATAAACTTCAAAGTTTGTTTCAATAAATAAATTCTTTGAAAGTTTGCTCAGACTTTTAAATAAAGTTTATTTGAAAGTAAATTAAACTTCAAAGAGAAATCACTAAATATAAATGGCTATTTACTAATCAATGCCTTTCAAGATAATAAGGAGGAGAAAACTATGGAAAATTGTCCACCAGCAGTATGTTTAATGGAACATAGAAAAAATCAGAATCTCTGTGGGAAAATAGAAAGATTTATGAACGTTAATCTGAGAACGTGGCTTGTCCAGGTGGTTTTATTTCACTTCCCTCTAAAGTGGGAATACCTTGTTCTCGCCTCTCTCAAAGCAGCTAGCTAGAAGGCCTGGAGGGGCTGGCAGAACCTCAAAGGTCGGGGTGCAGGTATGTTGGATTCTTGAGCCTTTGAGATGAGAACCAGGTTAGACTTGTTAAGGTGGAGGTCTCCAAGCTGCTCAAGCGTACCATGTTTTCCACTATAGCTAGCCTATCTAGTGTTCCATAAAATTACTGGTTAAAAACTCATGCTATTTATACCTTTTATGAATAATATTCATATGAAACTCTACTCATGTGTAGCAATACAAATAGCTTGAATTTCTAGATTCGTTCTATCCATATGTGTGTGCTTAGTTCTTGAAAACTCAAAAAGAAAAAGAAAGTTTATAAATAGAAGAGATGGACCTTGTCCATAAAGTGAGTACATTACTCCTACATAGAAAAGGTGAACATATATGAAAGAATCAAAGGACACATCTTACACAACTCCCCTCCTGCAAGTGCATTCATTATTACAATACACTTATAACATCTTCCTTCCCAATGGCCCCAACATCAGTTATAGAAGAAAATGTTGAGCAAGTATTTCTTCCAGGTCTCTTTAGCAAGTGAATTTATCTGGGAAACCAATTCACTCCCTTCATTCTTATCAAAAACTCTTCTGACTTTAGAATATACCTCAATCTATCTTTTTTGATGACATAGAAAAAAACCTTAGAAATTGAGATAATAATGTCAATGAAAAAAATAATACAAATCAAAAGTCCACTCCTCTTCATGAAGCCTACTACTTACCCAAAAGTAATTGCCTTTCATATTTTCTGGCTCTTCAGCCCTTACACTATTGCTTGAAAAGTGCTGTTCATAAAAGAAGTTGATGCACAACCTAAAGCAAATTGTCAATGTCACAAAGCAATAGGGACCTGAATCCCAGTCTTTACCTTCTATACCAATGGGTCTCTCATATGTTAGTGACCAATAAATCAGAGATTGGAGCATGAGAATTGTTCCTTTTGTGCCTGACCACGTAAGTCTGATACACACATCCTCACTCAAAGCTCTCAAACTTTCTAGAAAATGTTTACAACATATTTTAAAATCTGGGAATTTTAAGAGTTCATTTATAAAAGAAAAATGTACAATATACCTGCTACCCAGGCAACATCACTACTTGTATATTCTTTCCCCTCTGGCTGGGGAATTCTCCTTTGCTGAAACATAAGTTGTCTTGTCCTTAGTAAAGCTGTCCTCTTTCTTCTGTCTCAGCAACTCAGAGGCCATTTGATGCACATTTCTCTCCTTTGGAAGGCCAGTGAACATCTGGCCAACACCCCTGAAACCAAAGTCCATTCATGCACAGTCTGTCAGGGCACTGAGATGTTGATTCAGTGTTTTTTGATCCATAGTCTTTTCCTCTCCAAACTCCACTGTATTTATTTTTAGTCATGGATGTATTTTTCAACACATTAGTCCTTTTTGTGTCTCTTCATTCCCTCCTATTTCTCCATGTTGTGTAATATTCCTTTGAGTTATCTTTTTCCAAAGAACTCAAAGAACTTGATGATTCAGTGCTCCACCCACACTCCCACAGGAGGCAAAAGATATCCTCCCTATTTTTCAGAGGTACAAATTTCTTGGCTCAAGAGCAATTGTTTTTCCAGCTGTCAAGCAGCAGCTGACCACATTTTTTTTCTACACACTGAAAAATGGCATGCAGCAAAGTGTGAATGGTGTGGTAGGATGAATGCAACATCTCCTAAGAGGACAAAGGCAAAATGAAAACTTAGAGCTCATTGATCCTTGAGTGGCAATGAACCTAGGCAGAGGCAAAGAGATGTGTCTAACAATAATATTATTTCAGAGGCTAGTTGCTAGGAAAAAAACAGAATAAAACCCAGTCCCTGACCTGTAGGAAGCAGAGACACAAATGAGTCAGCATTTATTCATCTGGCAAATCTCAAATATTTAATAAGTAGTAATTATGTACCAGGTATTATTTCAGGTCCTAGAAGCACATCAGCAAACAAGAAAATCCTTGGAGATCATTGGATATGAAAGTACATAACAGATCATCATGTGGGTTGGAAAGCCAGGTCTCCTGCCTTCAATTGCTGGCTGTAGCTTAGTATATTACTGGCAAGAATACTTAGTTCTCTGTGCCTCAATTTCCAAATCTGCAAATAGGGATGACAATGGAACCTACTGCATTAGAACAACCTATAACTGGGTTGTTATAACAATTAAATGAGATAATACAAATAAGGAGCTTAGATGGCTGTCCAGAACAAAGCACTGGGCTCATGAATCTTGTCTATCATTATATTACATAACTGCATTACAGAATGATGAGTGCTTTGTTTAAAAAGAAAACAAAAACAATAAGTGAAGCATGTGGCTCTGAGAACACAGAAGTAAAGCACCTTACTAGGAAAGAGGTGGACAAGTCTTCTTAAAGAACATGGCACATGAGACCTGAATGTCAACTAAGAGCCCTGTGATAAACAAAAGGAACAGGGGGAACACTGTGTTTGAAGGTTCAGAAGCAGAGGACAAGTTCTATTTCAGTTGTCAGAAATGCAAGTAGCTTAGTATAAGAACAGGAGGTTGGGGAGGAGCTTTGAGAAGGATGGTTAAGCAGATACTAGAGTAAGGGATTTGAACTTAATCCTGTAGCAGAAGAAGCTACTATTTTAAGCATGAAGATAACAGAGGCTGCCTTAGAATGTAATGGCAAGATGACAGTTCAGTCAGAAGAGGCTGGAAGAGAGGAAGGCCTAAACAAAGATGGAGGACTAAGCACAGAGGAATGTGGGCAGAGAAAGAGATATTAAAGAGGCAGATAAGGGAGGATCATAGATGTGCTTACCAAGGACACATGCTGGGTTTCTGCCTTGAGCAGTGTAATGGATGATACTTTTTAACAAGGAGCAGGATGGAAAAGGCTCAAATTTAGTAAGTAGGGGAATTTCATGGTGGTACTGATTAACTTACTGTGGCTAAATTGCATTTAATAGGCTTCAGAGTCCTCCAGGTGGAGGCCTCCAGGAGTTTCATAATCCAGAAGAGAGAGATCCCAACTAGAGAGCTATATGGGGAAATCGTCTGTACATAGATACATTTGAAGGCTTGGGAATAACTGAGATGACTCAGTTATCATATCATTAAATCTATACAACTCTGGGAATTAGGTTGTAAAAAAAGGAGCCAAGGGCATATAATAACTGGATGGCAGAGCCAGGCTTGTCTGACTGTGAAGTCTTCTCTTTACTGCCTTCTAGGTGGTGTGGTAAGTTGTCTCTGTGTTGCCAGCTTTGGCTGCATCTAGTGCAGCCCAGCATTGTTGTAGCTTCTAAAAATACAAACAGTAAAGCATGGCTGCCACTTTCAAAGCAAGACAAAAGACATAGGAAGTCCACAGATCATGTCAGTAAAATATATTTAGGTCAGAGAAGGAAGTATATGCAAGGGACATTTGGCACAACTTTTAAGAATCAGGAAGGGCCTTCTAGCCTTGAAAGTCCTGATAAAATGCATAAGTCTCTCCTATCCACTTCCCTTCAAGTTTATCAGAATAGATGTAGTTTGATAGAAGAGAAAGGGAAGAAAAAGTTGGGTCTTTATTTGATAGGACTAGTTTGAAGGAAATATTACAGAACTGGATACCTGGCTTAGAACATACATTGAAAAAGAGGTAACAAGACTTTGGAAAGAAACAGAAGGAAAGGCATTTATGAGAGGGAGCCGGAAAACCCACCACCATCATTACAGTATACTACTATGATCTCTTGGAATACTAATCTCCTTCCCCCATTTTCTGCAAAATAATTGCTTTTTAGGGGCCAGTAAAGTCTGGTGATCCCTGATATTCAGTCTTCGGTTTTGCAAAATAATCTCCAATGGATTAACACAATAGTAGCCTAGGTTACAAATTCTGATCCTGGTGATGTGCTGTTCACCTTGGTATTCCCAGCACACTGTCTGGCATGGTAGTTTTTCAATAAGTAGGAGTCATCCTCAGCTTGTCCCAAGGTCATTTTTACTTTACCTGCCAACATATTAATGCTAATATTCTGGTGGATGTGACAGAAAGTCTTAAACATAAAGTGATAAACATTTCTACTGAAATCTTCAAAAAGTAATCATGAGCATGGATTTTTTTTTTCTGGCCCCATCAAAGTAAAGTTAATAAGTGAGCATTTAACAAATCCAGCAATAGAACCTATCTGTGTGAGAGTGTTTTGGAAAGCCTTTGCTTATGTCTTTTAGCAAGGGCCTGCATTTCCAATTATCTTTGAATGACTACTATAAATAATCAGTGGAGACATTTCATCAGTATTAGTAAGATAAGGTGATTGATAAAGGATAAAGTTAGTGCACTTTTCAGGGTGATTGAAGAAATAGAGGCCAATGAATAAGCCATGCTTATTGCTGAGACACTGGAGTGGAGGAAAAAGAAATATCGTCAACAGTGTCTTACAATGGACAAGATCTTCAGTGGCTGCATCCCTATTCTGCATTGTAGAAATAAATGAACACCTCCCAAATGAAAACACACAAAGCCAATTTTTGCAGTTTATTATAGCATGGGAGTCAGCCTCCATTACATGGGATTTAAAAGAGACTCAAAAACATCCAGGGGAATGTGAAAGCTTTACAGTGAAAATGAGGAAGGCTGTAAGTATGCTCCAGTTGGAGCCTGCAGTATGGGGAAACAGGAGGTAGACTTAACCAGAAGCAGGGCATCTTCCAAGATTGGTGTATGGAGCAAATGTATCTTTTCTACAAGGTCCTGAGTTGGAAGAAGGGGTAAAAAAAAAAAAAAAAAAAAGGATGCTGGCAGGCATTGACCAATTCCTGACCTGAATGATCAGAGGGATGGAGGGTTGTGGGTCAGAGTTCAATCGTCAGATATGATCTGGCCATTGTCTTTGTGCATATTCAGCCTTTCAGCATTAAGATTTCAGAGATTTGTTCTCATAGAGCAAACCAGGATTTTCTATCATATAATGGAACCAGCACTCTAAAAGATAATGATAATCCACTGATCTGGATAATTGCCATGTTTACACTGGAATCATGTGTACCTATAGAGCATGCATTCCCAATGACAGCAATATTGTCCCCCAAGGAATGAAAATTGGTTCTTGAAGGAAAAAAAAATCTTATTCTTGTCATGTATGGATGTATAACTAGAGAAAAAGAGAGAGAGAGGGAGGAGGGGAGAGGTGTTACATACAGTACATAAACAGAAATACAGCATATGTGTGTTACCAAAATTTCATGAGGGTTAGGTAGAGAAAATATCTATAACGGGCTTGGGTCAGCAGGGTTAAGGTAGTAAGTAAAGAAAGCAGGTTGGAAGACATACTGTAGGAGCTATGTAAATGCTTCTAGATGCCATCCCTACTGACCTTATTTTCCTTGTAGTTTCTGGCTTTGTAAACATTTTCGTCAATGGTTCAGTTCCTGTTCAAAGGGTTGCAGCTATCACTGTTCCTCTCATAACATGATGACTATCCCAGAAGAAAGGTCCTTGCTTATACCCATGGCAAAGGCTATCACACAGTGTTACAAAGAAGATCCAATTTCCTATGTAGTCATTATTATCCACCCTATATCTCCTTTATGGAAAGAAATGCATGTAGCAGAAACCAGATGCCAGTCCAAAAAATATATGAATAGTTTTGTTTTCTTACAAGAAAAAGGAGAGTCCTCAAGGTAAATTTTTAAGTTGAATGTTTAGCTCACTAACTTTGGATTACTCATGCTAAAAAGGAAATAATTGTATATTTAAAAATAGCAAGATGATAAATTTTATGTCATGTGTTTTTTAGCCACAATTTTTTAAAAAGTAATGAATGACAGATTTATTTTTCATTCTAGTCCAATTGAATATGTGCTCTGTTTTTCTTCTTATTGTTATTCATAAAACAGAACACAACAAAATCAGTGGCCCTCTGGCACAGGCATTTCTGATTATGCAATTCACCACTCAAAGGAGACTAAGTGGCTTGCCACTTGGAAAATTATAGATTTTGTCTGTATGTTTAGCCTGGGCCCTGCCTCCAGCATTGTTCTACTGGTCCTTGCTATTTCTCCTCCTAAATTATCACAACCACAGTTCACCACCACTACCCTAGCCCTAACCCCAATCCCTGTCTCATACCTGTCTCATAAACATCTACCACCACCAACAACATATGCACCATGTGTTGACAGCCTGAAAAACACTAGGGAGAAGATGTCATCACAGCTATAGTCACATTGTAAGAACCAGGCTCCAAGTATTTTATACATTTTCTCATATTCTTCATATTTAAGGCAGGAGCTAATATAAAGCAAGTTCTTTAAATTAACCCACACACTATGTAAAGGACATCATAAAAGAGCACAGAGGTCTCCTCCTGCTTTGGCCTGGTGTATGACCTAATAGGTATTTATTGAGCAGAGGGCAGGAAGAATTCCTGGTAGGTATTACTGATAGTTGGAGCAAGGAATGTACAGCACCATAGTTGGGAAATAGTTTTTATTTGTTGAAGTATCAGTCAGCATAGCTTGAATTCTTTTGCAACAACATGCACAAAGACAGATATCTCCTCAATTAGTTTTGTAAAATTCAGAGTTTATCAACTCACTCTCTCTACTTTTTCTCTTTCTCATCTATCCAGCAGATACTGTTGCTGATTCTAACTTTCAAATCTGATTGGATTCCTTTCCCAGGCAAAAGTAACTGTGACTCTCTGGTACAGACTCAATATTGAAGTTAAAATTGAAATAAATGTGAATGGCCAAATTTCATTTCTTAATATGTTCTAGAATACCTAATAACCTGAAAAATTAAATTAACACAATTTCCTAAGGATTCTCCAGCTTTCTTACTGAAGCCTTTGTGTATGTAATCCCTTTTGCCTGAAACCTCTTCTTATTACATATTAAAGTCCATAGGATTACCTACCTAGCTATCTGGCTATTGTCTAGGTAACTCATAAATAGGTTCAACTTGGAGCACAGGAAGGATAATCTTCCCTATATGGTTGGTAAATAAAGGAGAAAATTGAACAGAAGAGATGGAGTAAATATTGAAGAGATGAGCTTTGATCTGAAGTCCAAAGGAGGCGAGATGTGGAATGTGACTGGGAGCAGCAGGAATCCATATCTACAGGAAAGGCAGAGCTCACTTCTTAGGTGAAGGGCAAGTGTCCAGTGAGAAAAAGAACAAATAAGTACCCTTGTAATACATTTGCCTATCCTCTGGAGCTGAGGGCCAGGAATGGAATTTGTTCCTCTCCCTTCCCTCCCTGTTCCTTTCTCTTCTGTCTCTGCAAGTAGAATGCTACTGCTTCCCAGCCTTCAGTTTCCACCCTGCAGAATGGGCTGGAGGAGTGGCTCAAGTGGTAGAGCATCTACCTAGCAAGCATGAGACCCTGAGTTCAAATCAAACCCTAGTATCACCAAAACAAAAACAAGCAAAAAAAAAAAAGAGAGAATGATTTAATGTGGATAACTTTTTTTCATTTAACATTTCATTTTTTCATTTACTAAACTAACAGTTATTGATTACTGATTTGTTTCTGATACTTTACAGGCACTGAAGAGAGCAGTGGTGAGTAGTAGAGAAAGATAAGGAAATAAATGTAACAATTCCTATCTTTATAAGGAAACAGGTTAGCAAATAAGAAGTACTAAAAGTTAGACTGTTTTGATTTTTCCCATTTGGGCACTCATCCATTCTCCACCCTTCTTGTCTCTATGATAGGACAACCTTAGGTGACCTATGCAAGTTGTATTCTCTGTTATCCAGACTCCTTTGCCTTCTGTCTTCTGTTGGGCTCAGCCAAAGGGAGGCACCAGCAAGATAGTGAAAGGAGAGAGGGGAAAGAGATTGCAGTATTTATTCCTTCTACTTTTTATCTTGCTTTGTTGTGCTGCAATCTGCCAATGACCTCATCCATCCAGGACTATAGCTTTCTCTAGGTAACCACAGCTCTAAAACTTGGGTTCTCCAAAGAGGTTGTTACCAACTGTTATCAGTTGCAAGGACAATGTGGTAATCTGAGTGTTTGGCCTGCAATTATGGTGGCTCATTTATAATGAGAATGTTACTCAGACTCCTGTCAATATAACAAAATACCTGAAATCATCAACTTGTAGAGAAAAAGTTTATTTTGGCTCACAGTTTCAGAGGTTTCAGTCCATGATCAATTGGTCCAATTGTTTTGGGCCGGTGATGTGGAGGTGCATATCAGGGAACAATGATAGAGCAAAACCACTAACCTGATTGCTAGCAAGCAAAGGAGACAAAGGAAGGGATCAGGGCCCACAATCCCCTTTGAGGAAATGCCTTCAACGACCTAGGGATATGCTACTAGGCTGCATCTCCTAAAAGGTCCACTGCTTCCCAATAATGCCACCCTATAGACCAGGTCTTCAACACCTGGACCTTTCGGGGATATCCAAACTGTACCAATGAGAATGTAGTAGATGGGAAGTATTTAAAGTTGAGTCTTGATTCAAAGAATCAGAAAAACCCCACCTGACTTAAGTTTTCATAATACCAGTTTGTGACCAGTACCTCAGTCGATTTTCTGCTGCTATAACAGAATACCACAGACTGGGTAAGTTATAAACAATAGAAGTTTATTTGGTTTATAGTTCTAGAGATTAGGGACATTTAAGACCAAGGGGACCCATGTAGGGAGAGCCTCCTTGCTGCTTCATATCATGGCAAGGGAGCATGCAAGGAGCAAAGAAGGGGACTTAACTTCCCCTTCCTTTATAATTAATCCACTCCCACAATAACCAAGCCAACAATGGCCTTAGCCCATTCATGAGGACAGTGCCCCCATTACTTAATCTCTTCCTAAAGGTCCCATCTTTTAATTCCATCATAATGGCAATTTAATTTCAACATTAATTTGAAAGATAATGCAATCATTGCAGCTTATCCTCAAAGTGCCAGACTCAAACCAATAAACACACCTGGAATACCTTCAGATATTTTTAGAAAAGACCCTGAAATGATCTCACAGTCCATACCTTAAATTTTCTTCTAAGGCTTCTCCAGAAATACACATGATGTGCGGTTAAATTTGAAAATGCCGTGTTCAAAGGAATATACTGAGACCATTTGGAGTCATTAAATACTGGTCCTGGGTTTATATGAATTTCTATGGAGTTAAAATATGACTGTGTCCAGTGATATGTTAGCTCCTTATTGCTGCTGCAGCAAATTACTACAAACCAAGTGGCTTTAAATAACACAAATTTAATATTTTATAGTCCTGAAGATTAGAAATTTGAACTAGATTCTATTGGGCTCAGATCAAGTTGTCAGTGGGGCTCTGGTCCTTCTGCAGACCCTAGGGAAAATCAGTTCCCTCACTTTGTCCAGATCCTAGAGGCTGCTTGCAAATCTTGGCTCACTCATTCCTTAAACCATGAGAGATATTAGGGGAGGAAAGGCCTAGCAGAAGTCCTTGGTACTGTCCCTTCACTTTCCTAAAATGGAAAATGTCTATGGTTAATTTCAGCTTCTGTTTCAGGTGTGGTAACTTTACTGGATCAAACAATGGTCATAGCATCTGGGGCTATTAACTTGCACACATTTTCCTTGATTCTAATTAACAGACAGTATCTACAGTAATTTGCCCTAATCTGGAAGGGACAGTAGTGTCGCCACCGTCTTGTTTCAGGGTTATGTCAATATTCATGCTGTCTGTCGTAATATAGTCTCCTGGGAACTTGATCATCATGATATCCCACAGAACATCACATTGGTCCATTACACTGGTGACATTGCACTAAATGGACCTAAGCAGTAGGAAGCACGTTCTTTACGTTTATGGGAAACAAAGGTAGACATAGGGTTTAAGATAAAACCCATGAAAAGTTTGCGAAGTTGCAAGGAATTCAGTGGTCTGCAATATATCAGGTATCCCTTCTAACACAAAAGGTAAGTCATTACACCTCGCACATCCACCAAGAAGAAAATCAATGCTTTCCAGTTTGGAGACACTAATATTACTATTAGGTGTGAGTCTACAACTATTTGCTCAATAATCTGTAAGGCTGTCTGTTTTGAAAGGAACCTGGCATGAGAGCAGACTCCGCAAGTGCAGGCTATAAGGCAAATTGCCCTACTACTTGAATCTTATGAAACAAAAGTTATTAGAAGTGCAGGGGTAGCCAGAGTTAGCTGCATGGATCGTCTGGCAAGACCCAATAAGAGAGTCACAGAAAAGATGCCAAGGGTTTCAGAGCAAAGCCATGCCCTTTGACTTTTTATGCTCTTTGACTATTTATTAGTTGTGTATTAAATTAACTCATGGAAAAATTTTGGAAGTCTTCTTGAAGGCTGACTACAATAGCCAATTACTGCTGTCTTCTAGGATCTGGGAGAGTCTGAAGGCATGATCACATGGAACACCAAGTCGTTCACTTGCTACCACAAACTAGGAGGCAAAATTGAAATTTACTGTCTGACAGTTCTAAGTGTGCTCTAAGTGTGAAATCAAGTGGTCAACAGGGTTGGTTCCTTCCTGAGTGCTGTGAGAGAAATATCTGCTGCTGGCCTCTCTGGGGCTTGAATATCATCTTCCCTCCATGACTCTTCACAACATCTTCCCTCTGTTTGTAGCTCTAGGGTCTAATTTTCCTCTTTTTATAAGGATACCAGTCACACTGGATTAGGACCCATTTAAATAAGCTCATTATGACTTATACGATGTTTCCATTCTGAAGTCCCAGGAGTTAGGATTCCAAAATGTCTTTTTTTGGACGTCACAACACAACATACAACACCAAGTAACTACACAGTCTAGCTACCCATAATTATACCTGATCCACCAAATGGTAAAGTTGGAAATCTGCAGGCATATTCTGGAATAAAGTGAAAATGGTACCTGCATGTACATGAGTTGAGCCCACCAGGTTCACAAGGCACAAGACAATCACAGGCACAGAGATCTTAGTTTCTCTCATGGTGTTAATGTCTCCTTTGCACACACCTTAACCCCATGGAGGAGAACCCTAAAACTAGGCAAGGAAGAATTAGCCTTTTGCAAAGAAAGCTGGCACTTGTCATTGGAGGATGACTGCTGCATCAAAGTCCCTCTCAGGGATAACTTAAAAAACAGTGGAAAGGAATTCTTGTGACCTTACCGATGGACGGAACTTTGAATAATACGCCTGCTTTTCCATTTTCTATGGAAAAAAGAGATGATGTGATAAAATATCTAGTCTGACTCGTAAGTGGTGGTTAATGTGTTGGCCAGCTGGTTACTGAAGGACTTAGAAAAAACAACCATTGAAAGACTGTTGACATGTAAAAGTGGAGCCATGTGGAAGTCTCTTCAATGGTCATAAAGTGAGGAGATATTTGTGTCTCATGGAAGGCTTCAGAGAACACAATGATCTGTCCTGTGGATGCCTCCAGCTTCCATGGAGCTTGGTGAATGTTCAGTGACAGGGTGCAGCCATGGAGGTTCAGACCAGGCTCAAGAAGGTAGACTTCCATCACCAATGTTGATTGCCCAGACTGCTGAGAGCAAAGGACAGCAATGAGTCCTCAGTCTGGCACTATTTCCTGTATGCATTTTGGATGGCCTCTCTTCACACCTCCAGCTCACAGGCTCCAGTAACTCTTAACTCAACTTTCAGGTGTTGAAAGAGAGAGACTTCTAAGAGAGAAATGAAAGAATTTGTGGTTATCTTACTCTGTTTTTCTGGGGCTTTTACAACAGCACAGATTGGGTGATTTATTTATTTATAAAGAAAAGAAACATTTCTTATGATTCTGGAGACAAGAAAGTCCAAGGTCAGAGGCCCACATGACAGATGTGTTTTATCTGGGTGATGAATTCTTAATTCAGGTGCTACAACTTCCTAGCTGATGGACTTGGCTAAGTTACTTAACCTCTCTGGGCACAGACTTCCTCTCTGTAAAATAAACACAGTAAAGGCTTACAGCAGTTCTTAGGAAAAGTTCCCTATAAGTGTCAGTGTTATTATTTTTGGCATTTCAATGAGAAGGTGGGAATTCTCTGGGGAGGGTAAACACACTTACTGAACCTCTAAGTGCCTGTCTCTTTGCTTTCCAGATAGTCTTGGATACCCAACTGAACCTCTAAGTGCCTGTCTCTTTGCTTTCCAGATAGTCTTGGATACCCAACTCCTTCTCCCCCATCATATTTTCACTGGCAAGAGACAGACACCTGGGTATTAGTTGCAGTTACCAGCAGTGAGCTGTGACAGTTGACTGAGTCCCATGCCCTTTCTGGGCTTCCCTTCCCTGACCTCTCCACTGGAGGCTGCATTAGCTAAATACCAATGTCCCTTTCAGCTAAAGGGGACCACAGGCGCCCAAGACCCTATACCCAGCGCTCAGCCTCACCACTCACTGGTTGGTCCCCGGGCCTCCCGCACCCTGCGCGTTCTGGCTGCAGCCCATCGCCCCTCACCGCCCACGGGGAGGCGACTCGCGGGCGCCCCCAGCAGGGATGGCAGTGCCCCGCGCCGGACGCGTCTTGTCCCGCGCTGCCCGCGCGCTGCCTGTTCGCGGCGCCTTTATACGGAGCGGGCTGGATGCTCACTAATGTTTAACTCGGGGCAGAAACTTGGCGAGCTCTGGGTGACTCCGCGGCTCAGAGCAGCGGAGCAAGACGTCCCTGTCGGGTGGCGTTGACTGCTGCCTGGGCTCCGGCACCGAACGCTTAGTTCAGAGGAGGCGCCCGCGATGAAGGTGAGTGTCCAGCTCGCCTCGCACGTCCCTAGTCCCAGGGTCGAGATGTCGGTGCCTCTTGGGCAAACTTTTCCCAAACTGCCCATATTTTCGCAGAAAGGGGCCGGGACTATTAGTAGGCGGAAGTCCCAGAGCCAGTTTAACAGGTGAAGGGACATCCCACAGTTTTGGCTTCACTGTCACATCTGCGGGGTTTCTTGCTGGGACCCAGGCGCCGAGCCCTGGAGGTCCGGGAGAGCCACCCATGAAATCAGGGCTGGAACCGCCACTTGGTATCAGAAGGGTAGGAGTGGAGAAACAAAACACTTAACGTGCTCAGAGGCCACAAATTCCAGGACGTCCGCCTTAGCGAACTTCATACCCTTCCAGCCGGAGGCCTCGCTCTTAACGCTTGCCCACCTGCAAACCCGGCTGCTTCCGGAGCAGCCCGCGCCCCCACCCTATTACCCAGACCAGAGCCAAGGGCTTCCCTCTAATTGGACATGATCTGACCGGCTTGCAGACACCGTGGAAGGTTCTCCTGGGACTGCTGGGTGCTGCTGCGCTTGTCACCATCATCACCGTGCCTGTGGTTCTGCTGAACAAAGGTAGTAAGTTTGAAACATTTGAAAAAGGTAAGGTAGTTGGAGATGGGGCGAGGTGCTGTCTTTCCACACTAAGAGAAGCAAGGAATGTTGCTGGGGACTTGGATCAGTGTACCAGGGGGCAGCTGAGAAGGCTTCCACGGGATTATTGCAGCTTCTAGTGAGGCAAGTTGACTCGCTTCTCAGGTCTCTGAGGTTTAGGATGTGAGCAGCTGCCACGTTTTGTTATGTATGACAAATACATAGGAGAGAGTCAGGATTTCTTTTTATTTAGATTAATTTTTAAAACTTCAATTTAAATTTATCTTTCTTACAGTTGTGGTTTTGATCTCCAAAGGAAAGAAAACAGGGTTTAAAGATTCCAAGCACAGCAATAAGAATGTCTTAAGAGGAAAGAGAAAAAAATGAGAAAGAAAGTCCCCAAAACACAATTTTGAGAAAGAATTTTTTTAGTGGATTATTTCATTTAAAGTCACCTGCATCTATCTTTTTAGCCCTAGCTTTTAATATGAAATATTAGACAATGGGATACACATCATTTGATACAAGGAAATGGGATAACTAGCTTGGGTCCCTCTCTTCCTTCTTCTTTTCAAACACTTACTTTCATTTCAATATTACACGTACTCTAAATTAGTCAGTCAACTGAAGCAATCTCTCTGGATGGATTAGTAAACCAGGAAATGTAGCCAGTGCCCGCATCCTCAGGGAATCTTATCCAGATTCAAGGCAACAATTTAGAATTAGTATGTAGGGCTGATGGGGCAAAGGTGCCAAAAGTACCAAAGATTAGATAACTGAATAGGATGACCTACTGCCAAAGGCATTTAGTTAGAGAAACCATTAGTTGCTACCATTTTAAGCTACTAAATGGCAGTCCATTTGTTTGACTCTGCCTTATAAACTGTTAAATTGTAACTATTTTCATAAAGTGATACATGTGTATATTTAAACAACACACACAAAACCATGTGAGAAAAAGATGGAACATTCATATAATCAATAAATATTTATGGGGCTTACATTATGTTCCAGGAACTGTGCTAGCTACTGTAAGTAAAAAGGTCAAATTTTATAAATATAAAGGTCTCTGACCTCAAAAAGTTTGTAGTTTGGTGGAAATATGCAAATACAATTTGTAATATATATGTATATGTATGTAACACAGTACATGTAACGTGTGTGTGCGTGTGTGTGTCTTTACACCAAAGTAACCTGGATAGTCTGTTTATTTCCAAAACATCACTGAAGCATTGCAGCATGATGGGAAGGCTAGGGTAAGACTGCAATCACCTGAACTTCCCTTAAGGGAAGCTAGAAGGAATGGGAGACTGATAAACCCCTGAAGACCCGCATTGAAGCTCTTAGGGACTTAGGGGTCTTCTGCTTAATGAACTTGCCTTCCATAGGGCTTGCTCCAGTTAGTTATAAGGACTTTTCTTTTATTGGGAGGGTATTCAGAATGGGAAGGGGCTCTTTTGTTCTTTCCCCTAAACAGCACCAGCTTCTTCTCCAAATAAATTTCAAGAATGTTCTCTTGAGGAGAATTCCTGAGTCATATGTCTTTATTTACCTACTCTTAAGATTCAAATTAGAGAGGTTTGAGCAAAGGGCCCCGGGGACTACAAGAAGCTCTCCTGGGAAAGCCATGGAAGACTTCTCACAAGAGGTTTGTTTGGTGGAGAAGCTTGAATAGTCAGAAAGCACGAATGGCTTGTGTGACAACAGAGACAAAAGTTCATATCCTATATTCTGGAATTCTAAAAGGAGCAACTCTGGGGCCAGGGAGGAGGATGGGTATCAGGAGAAGGAGTTGGATTTTAACATGTATATGATGCAGAGGTACTGGAGAGTTCTGAGCATGGCAGGACTGTTGGGGGTGACAATGGGAAGGTGGAACAAAATTGGTCCAGACTGGAAGGGGAAGAAAGGAAAACAGCTCAGGACACTTACAGTGCAGATCACAGTTTGGAGGCTATCAGGCACTCAAAAACATGAATGACTAGACATTTTCTGTAACTGGTCAAACATAAGAGGTAAGGGGGAGGGCGGCTAAGGATGTCTCTGGCAACTGAGGGGAGATGTGCTTTCGTGGTGGCTTATCTAAACTTATCTCTTTCTGGTATTTCTGACTTTCCATGTAGATATGTTTAGATAGAAAAAGGAAGTCATTTTGTTTCAATTTCTCAATTTCTGCCTTATCATAATGGACAGCAAAATAATGAAAGCTTAGGAGTGCAGTGTTTTCATTAAATCCTCCACAGAGCTATGCCACAGTTAATGATTCTTTTGAAGATTTCAGTCATCCTTTAGGACTGGAGGTGTGGCTCAAGTGGTAGAGCAATTGCCTAGCCCAAGTGTGAGGCCCCTGTGTTCAAAGCCCGCTACCATCAAAAGAAAGAAAGAAAAATAAAAAAGAATCCAGACATCCCTCCCAAGAGATTCCCTCCATATTTTCCACTAAGGTTTAACATCAAACAAGTGCAGACAAGGAAAGGAAGGGAGTGAGAAGAGAGGAAATATAAAGAGAAGAAAGGGATAAAAGGAGGAAGAAAGGAAGAGAGGGAGAGAAGAAGGGGAAAGGGAGATTTGATAGAAAAATAAAACAAAGACCCAGATTATGTGAAACACAAAGAACTAAACAGCTGAAAGGAACTAAACAGCTAAATAAAGGAGAAAACCCAAGTTCTCCCCCTGAGAGGTTCTTTTAAGAGAAGGTCAAGTGTTTCCATATGAAACGCTAACTTTAGCAGAACTAGACATAGTGGAACAGGAGAGAATATGGGGGTGGGGAAGAGGCTTAATACTATTGTCCTATTTTTTTTGAATAAAAATTTTTTGAGATCAGAAGTGAGCATAAAAATTTCTTGCATTTCTCTAAGCAAAATTAAAAATTTGCCCCCTTCTGAATACATAAAAAGATTGTATTTTGTTTAAAAATTTTCACTTATCTTATTATAGAAAGATAATGCATACTTAAATATTCAGCTTACCAAAGAATCAGTAGTAAAATGTATAAAAAGGTTTCACTTGTACAAAATTAAAGAAATCCTTATGGTCTAGTGATAATAAAACCTTGCTATTTGCAATTCCTTTACTTCCCTTTTGACCTTGTACTATATGCTGCAGTTTGAAATATTTGGTTGTCAAATAGTTTTATTGTTGAGTTTTATTAAGGAATAGAAGTATTTCTTTTCTTTTTTTGTTCTTTTCTCTGCTTTACCAGTAAATTTCCTCAATACCTTCTTTCAGTTTGTAGGAAATTTGACTGCTCACCCACCCATCAGTAATAAAAGAAAACCCAAAAGTGAGGAGACAAGAATAACCCAAGAGAGAAAAGATAACATCTATGAAGTTTGCCTGAGAAAGTCCAGGATCGATTCCCAGTTGAAAAGCAGAGAAATAAGTCTGAATGAAAGCTTTGTATATGTCAGAGGACAATTTCTAAATGGCGTGCTCTGTAAAAGCTCAAGTTGATTCCAGCTAGCTCAGTTAACTATTGTCAACCTTTGTGAGTGTTCCTGTCTTCAGTGATTAGTCTTTTTCAGGCAGCAATTTTGGCTTTTAATTCCCTAGCTGTAGCATGTGCCTTAACTGTCTCTGTCTTAGAAATCTTTGCATGTTCTCTCAAAGGGGAGCCAGAGAAAGAGAAGATTGTTTGCCCAGTACTGGTTAGAGAAAGACAACATAAAAGGACTGACTGGAGTTTTCTCAACGTACTTTAATTTGATGACTTAAAGTGCTGAAGCCCTGGGGGACAGTGACTGTAAATAACTTGTAGGAGCAGCTTGCACTTGGGGAAGAAGGCATCCAAACATGCAATAATATGTGTTTACTGGCACATGCATTGGGCTAAGGGCTGTCAATATATTTCTCACTTAATTTTTAAAACAACTTTTTTGAGAGATGTGCTATAATCATCTCCATTTGTACAGAGGTTTATAGAAACTTTGAGAGGAGGTTGTTACAGATCACTGCATAACAAAGCCTAAAACAATATTTGGTATGTCACAGTCTCTGCAGATCAGGAATTTGGGTGTGGCCTGGCTTGGAATTCTGGCTCAGGATCTCTCATGAGGTTGCCATAAGATGTCATATGAAAGCCTGACTGGAGCTGGAGGATCCCATCCAAGCTCACTCACAAGGGTGTTTTGCTAGAGGCCTCTGTTCCCCACCACACAGACCTCTTGGAGTAGTAAGACAGTTGCCTTCCCTTAGAATGAAGGATCCAAGAGAGGAACTAAACAGGAAGCCAGGGTGCCATTTATAACTTAGCCTCAGAAATAGTGCTGTTAGCATCACACTGTTGCCTGGTGTTGGTGGCATAGATCAACCCTGATACAATGCAGAGGGCACTACACAGGGGCATAAGTACCAGGAGGGGATATTGTTGAACCATTTTGGAGGATGGCTGCCCAGAAGTTAAGGAACTTGCTCAGTGTTTGGCAGAGTTGGCATCCACACTTGGCAATGTGACTCTAAAGCTGATACTTGATACAATTAAATCTCACATCATTTTGTTAGCTTGCTCCATTATAAAATCCACTTGGTCATATTAGCATAATTATTACAACTTCTCATTTATGCAGGTCTATTATAATTTCATTACTGTTAATCTATCTATTCTACATGTTCTATGGAAACAAGCCAGATGATGATGCTTCTGTTCCTACCCAAAGCTGTACAGGCAACAAGTTCCAGCCCAGAATTGATGTCCATGCTTTTAAAAAAAAATTTTTTTTTATACTGGGGATTGAACTATGGGCCTAACACAGCATGCTAACCATGTTCTTTAACCACCACGATACACCTGAGCCTGGCACCCTGTGCCTTTGAATGGCCTTTGAGTAGCAGTCATAGCAGCAGTCGTAATAGTACATCTATATTTGCACGAAATTTCACTTGCCTCATGGCTAATCCACACTGTATTGTTTCATCTAATCTTCACAGAACAATACATTTCAGAGAGATGTGTTATGTATTGACTTTATACTTGAAGAAACCAAGGCCTAGGAAGTTTAGGAGTTTGCAAGTAAGTCCTGTGTCTTGGGAATCCAAATCTTTTGATTTCTAGCCTTCCCTGAACCTGCTGGTTCTCATAAATAACTGATTTGAAGAAACGCTTTGATGGTAGAGGTTTTTTTTTTTTTTTGGTTAATGTTTAACCATTGCTTTATGACTAGATGCCAATCTTTTCATTGTTGTAAATCAATGTCTTATAAATATTTTCACCTTTAGTCTTCACAGCTCCATTTGTCCTCCAAAAGAGGGTGTGTCTCTCAATTTTGGAATAGCCTGATACCACAAAATTAGCACTTCTGAGCTAAGTTTTATTGGTTTCCAAGTATTTTATTTTCAGTTTTGTTTCTGTACTTCAAAAGTATACTTCATAGGAAGCTTTTTGTAACTTAAATATAGACCGTTTGCTTTCTTTAACTGTACACATCTCTTTGTTATTTGGTTCTTTATTATTATTTATTGTTCTTTATTGTTATTTGGTTCTTATTTATAACTGTGCACATCTCTTTGTTATTTGGTTCACTGGGTGAACAAGTAAACCCATTAGCTTAGGTCACATAACTCACTAGCTAATCCCCAAGAAGGGGCTAGCAGAGTGGCTCAAGTGGTAGAGTGCCTCCTTAGCAAGTGTGAAGCCCTGAGCTCAAACCACAGAGCCACCAAACAAAATAATCATAACAATAAAATAAGTCTCCAGAAGAAGGAATGTGAGGTAGAGCCAAAGTCATCAAGAATCTCGTTTCTGACATTCTGGCAGCCACAGTGGTTGGGGATGTATAACTGAGGACAATGGTGGGTGTGAGGGCGGCAGACTATCAGGAGGGAAAGGTCATTTATAAGTTCCCTGACTTAGCACTTAGTTTCCTAAAACTGAGACAGATGCCCCAGGAAGGGGCCCACCTTCTTAAGGTCAAAACCACAAGTTTTGTGGATTATATTCTTTATTCCATACAGAAAAAAAAATCAATACGAGACTTAAAACCTTTCCAGAGCAAGGCAATATTTGTCAGCTCAACAACACTTTGTGAATCCATACTGCAAGTCAGGTATTGCAGCAGGTGCAGGAGACTTAGCCCTGCACAGTGCACATGAGGACGCAGAACCCCTGGACTTTACAATCTATGGGGCAGGCAGATTATAGAAAAGTACAAAAGTAATGTCAGACAGTAATAAACACCATGATGAAAAGCAGCGGGAAAAACACACATACACAGAGAAAGGAGTTTCTCTTTTCTTCCAGGCATGATTTTAAGCATGAGTGAGGTATGATCTTGTTTACATTTCAAAAATGTGCCTCTGACTCCTATGTACATAATAGTTGGCATTAAGGGATGGTTGTCCAGGTGGAAGATGGTGGCAGCTGGACAAGAGTGGTAAAATTGGAGATGGAAGTAATTTTTCAATGAGATGTATTTTGAAGGTGAGGCAATAGACAGGAATGTGAAGAGTTAGGGGAGAAGATAATAAAGATTCCTTGGCTATATACCTAAAGTGGAGAATTTTCTCTTGCCTCCAAAACTGTTTCCTTCCTGAAATAGCAAATCTGCAGGGTTCCTGGGCCTAGGTCTCTCATTCTAGCAGATCAGGCTTCCCCTTTCCAAGGCCAGACCCAGAGGCACTTCTGAATCACAATCACCCAGCACAGACTGTCAACAGAGGGTAATTCTCCAATTCAGCAAATATTTATTTATTGAGGATTTTCTAAATGCTGGGCATGTTGTTTTGTCACTAGGGATATAAAGATGATAGTTATGGCCCTTGTCTTCAAATAATTCACAATTCTAAAGGAAACATAAATATTAACTATAATCTGAAGAGCTCAGTACCTTTCTAGTAAATGATCAAAGTGCAATAGAAATCATAAGCAAATGACAAGTGCTGTCCTGGAAAGTCTATATGGAAACCAGCCAAACATAAGGGGTTAATGATTAATGAACCTGAATATGATCCTTACATTTCTTCTCCAGCCACCAGACCAAATCCCAGGCATGCAATTCATATTTGTGTATAATTCTCAACAACTTACAGCCCCCAGATTCTACATGAGGATTATATCACACAGGATATTTTTGGCTGCAAGTAATAGACTACCTGACCAGAAGTTGTTTAAACTGCCTAGTTATGTCATTTTGCTGTTATTAGCATTTAATGTAACCAGAAGTGCAGAAATAAGGCAGTTTTGAGTTTATTAATAAAGTCACCCATGAGCATCTTATAACTACCATCCTTAGACGATTTCTTGGCTTATGTTCTCAAGTGTGTCTTGTCATGGTCGAGCACAGCTGTTGCATCTCAGCACATCACTTATTCACACAGCTGTTTCACAGGGAGGAAGAACACACTGTTCCTCATTTGTGGTCTGTTGTATCTGTAGGGAAACCATTTCTTGAAATCCCCTAATCTGCGGCACGTTTTACCCCAGGTCTTATTGGCTCAACACGATACCCTTGTTGATTTCTGAATTAATCACCAGCAACTGTAATATGTCATCGTGATTGGAATAGACTGATGAAGACCTTCCTTTCTGGTTCTGGAGAGCAATCTCCCTCCTTAGCCTGGGAAGGAGGACGGGAAGCACTTATTTTGAGCTAAGAATTCTGAGAGACTAAAAGGGAGGTGGTCTAGGTAGGCATATCAGACATTTGTTATTGCTCTCTTTTCATTGCATTAAGGAAGATTTAATTTTCCAGGAAAAGAGGACAGGCATCAAGCTAACTGATCTCCAGAGAATCAACAGCTATAACTCTCTTCATTTCTTCTCACTTTCTTTCCTACCTGCCTTGTTTTTGCAAGGCAATGCATTTTTTTGTTGTTATTTTTGCTTTGTTTTGTTTTGTACTGGGGATTGAACTCAGGACCTTGTACTTGGTGCTCTACTACTTGAGATACTTGTCCACCCCAAGGCAGTGTTCTCTGATGCCTCCTTTTTTATTTCAAGGCATTTGAACCCCAGCATTTGCTTTATATCCTGACATCCAAAGTGATCAAGACCAGAGAAGAATTGAATTTGTAGTATTTAAGATACAAATCACTCTTAAATTTCTTCTAAAAGTACATGTAAACTATCATTTTTTATTCAATATATAATGAGAAAAAGTGGCAGAAATAGTGAACATAAAATAGTTTTTTTAAAAAATGGCAAATATTGGATATGTAAAAGTTATCACAGGAAAGTAGAACTTGAAATAATTAATGGCCATTAAAACAAAATAAATAAAAACAAATAAATAAAAAACAAAACAACCTCACATTATCTAGAAGCTATAATTAAATTTTATATGGAATCTAATTGACTTAAGTTTTTCTTGTCAAATTTCCAGGAGGGAAAAATAAATCTGTGTGGTAATGACTTCATCTAAATGGAAATGCTTTGATTACACTGAAAAAACCCACAGAACTCAATATCATGTGGTCCTTCAATCCTGACTGATAATCCACCCACATTTTCCACACTGGTCACTTGCCAACCCTCCCGGTAGACAATTCCCTGTATCTTTCCTCTTGAACCTCTATCAGCCTCTTTCCACGTTCATTCTCAGCTGAGGACCTTGCTTCCTATTTTAATAGGAAAATTGAAATGGGGCAGGGTGTGGTGGTATATATCTGTAATCCCAGCTAGGCTGGAGGCAAAAACAGGAGGATCTCAGCCCAAGGCCAGCAAAAGTGAGACACTATCTGAAAAACAAAGCAAAAAGGGCTGAAGGTGTGCTCAAGTGGTAGAGTACTTACCTAGTAAACACAAGACGCTGAATTCAATATCCCAATACACTCCCCCCAAAAGAAGGGAGAAAGAAAGAAAACTGGAACTGTCTATCCTTAGCCAGCCTATGTGCACTACCTCACCCAAGATGATAGATGAACTCTCCAGTGCCTCCATTTGTGCCTCTATTTGTGCAGTGCCTCCATTTGTGCATTGCCTCCATTTGTGCACTGCATTCTAACCCCTTTTGCTTACCTAAAGGCAAGTTTCCAACTACTTCCTCAGCTATGGCATCTCCATTTTGTACAACTCTATTCAAGCATAAACACACTACAATCTTTCGTACTCTTCAAATTGGAAACAATGAAAGAAAATATCTCTCTCCACCCCATATCCCTGCCAACCTCCTAATCTCTCTGTCTCTTCATTGCAGAATCCCTGAGTTTTCTGTTATTACAGCCTCACTACTAAAACTGCTCTTTTCTTGGCAGGGTCCCTAATACCTCAATATTGCCAAATCCAGAGCTCCATTCTCACTCTGTGTCTCGTTTGCCTGTCAACTGGTCCTCTGTCTTCTCTGTCTCCACTACTCTTGGTTTTCCTTCTACTTCAATGCATAATCCTTCCCAACCTTTTGAGGATTTCCTCTCTTATGTTTTTCACATTATTTCTTACTCACTTCCATACCCTAAAATACCTGACATTTCTCAAATTTTATCTTCTTTTTCCTAAACCTGACCAGACCTCTTTCCTAAACCCTGGGTGCATATATACCTACTGGACATCTCCATTTGGATGTGGTGTTGGTATCTTATAATGACAATTGTAAGATGTCCCCCAAACCTATCCCCCTCCTTAGTGTATCTTGTCTGAGAAAATGGTAATTCCAGTCTTGCAGTCACCAAGGTCTATGTCTCAGCTTCTCTCTCTCATTTACAGTAATGTCCAGTTGGTCAGCATTCCTATCAACTGAATCATCATATTCTTTCAGAGTTTGACCAAAGCTTACCATCTTCACTGCTCCCACATAGTCCAGGGCACCTCACTTTTATCTGTATTAGAGCAAACATCTCCCTACTCATTTCTTACCTCCTCACAGTGTATTCTCAATTTAGCAGTAAAGGTGATTGTGTAGGCAGAATTCTAAGATGAGCCCTAAGATTTCCTCCCCTCACCTTCCCTCTCAGTTACCAATTGCTGACATTGTGAATTTGGTGGAATTTATTCTTGTGGTTAGTTTTGTTACATGACACAATCAAATTGGCCTCAGTTGCTTTAAAGTATCTACTTTAGTTTCTCTGTGTTGAGGGCAACAAATGCTATCTAGTTTTTTAGGTGTCTTACCTATCCTCATACCTCCTTTGTGTGCTCTCGCTTTTATCATGTGATCAAAGTCCAATCCCCTTGTTGTGTTTGCCCTTGATCTAATGTCTGCATATGAGGGAGAACATACAATTTTTGGTCTTTTGGGCCAGGCTAACCTCACTCAGAATTATGTTTTCCAATTCCATCCATTTACCAGCAAATGATAACATTTCATTCTTCTTCATGGCTACATAAAATTCCATTGTGTATAAATACCACATTTTCTTAATCCATTCGTCAGTAGTGGCATCTTGGCTGTTTCCATAAGTTGGCTATTGTAAATAGTGCTGCAATAAACATGGATGTGCAGGTGCCTCTGGAGTAAACTGTGTCACATTCTTTTGGGTATAGCCCCAAGAGTGGTATTGCTGGATCATATGGTAGATCAATGTTTATATTTTTAAGTAGCCTCCAAATTTGTTTCCAGAGTGGTTGTACTAGTTTACATTCCCACCAGCAGTGTAAGAGGGTTCCTTTTTACCCATATCCTCGCCAACACCTGTTGTTAGTGGTGTTGCTAATGATGGCTATTCTAACAGGGGTGAGGTGGAATCTTAGTGTGGTTTTAATTTGCATTTCCTTTATTGCTAGAGATGGTGAGCATTTTTTGATGTGTTTTTTGGCCATTTGAATTTCTTCTTTTGAGAAAGTTCTGTTTAGTTCACTTGCGCATTTCTTTATTGGCTCGTTAGTTTTGGGAGAATTTAGTTTTTTAAGTTCCCTATATATTCTGGTTATCTGTCCTTTGTCTGATGTGTAGCTGGCGAATATTTTCTCCCACTCTATGGGTGTTCTCTTCAGTTTAGAGACCATTTCTTTTGTTGAGCAGAAGCTTTTTAGTTTTATGAAGTCCCATTTATCTATGCTATCTCTTAGTTGCTGTGTTGCTGGGGTTCCATTGAGAAAGTTCTTACCTATACCTACTAATTGCAGAGTATTTCCTACTGTTTCCTATATCAACTTTAGAGTTTGGGTCTGATATTAAGAGCCTTGATCCATTTTGAGTTAATATTGGTATAGTGCTTCTATGGTTTCTTTTATTTCTTCTTGTGCTTTTTCAAATTCTCGATTTTTGTTGTCTTGGAATTTCTTGAGTGTCTTCTGTACATTTTGGTTAACCATATCCAGTATCATCTCTATAAAATTCTCATTGATTACTTGTAGTGTTTCTTCTTTTAGATTGTTCTTGTGGGCTTCATTGGGTTCTTTGGCATAGTTTATCTTCATTTTGTTGGAGTCTGGATCTGAGTATCTGTTTTCTTCATTTCCCTCTGGTTCCTGTACTAATTTTTTGCTGTGGGGAAACTGGTTTCCCTGCTTTTTCTGTCTTCCTGTCATTGCCTTTGGTGTTGTTATTGTCCCTGTGCTGTGTGCAATTAAGTATTTTCTAGCTTGTAATAATAACAATGGTGATATTTAGAATGGAAGGGTGAGAGAAGATGGAAAGCAAAGAAGTTAAAGAAAAAGGGAAAAACAAATAAACAAACAAGTAGAAAAAACAAAACAAATGAACAACAAAAAAGTTTCAAAGATATAAACAGGGAGAGGTAATGTACTAATCAACAGTAAGCTGAGCAGGCATTAGACAGAGAGGATTGAAAATAAAAAATAAAAATAAATAAAAATTTTTAAAAAGTAAATAAATGAAAAAAGTAAAAAATAAATTAAAAAAAATAAAATATCCAAGTTCAAATGCAATAAAGTTTCACTCTTAATAATTTTGGTGTTCATCCCTCAGCCTCCAATCCTGGAGATGGTGTCTCAGAAGTAGTTCTGTCGTTGTCTCATCAAAGGGGAAATAAACTAAAAAAACACAAAGTGTCCCAAGTTAAAATGCAATAAAGTTTCAGTAAGTTTTTCAGCATGCAGGTGTAGTTCGGTTGTTGTCTCATCAAAGGAAGGGAGAAAAAAAGAGTCTGGAGACAGTTCTGTGAATGGTATCTGAGGCTGTGGCTCACCTGCCCACTGCTGTCAGCCTGCTGTTGCTGCAGGCTTTATTTATGCAGATCTCAGGAGTGAGCTTAACACTCACCTGGCCCTGCAGGCTTTGTTCACTCAGCGTTCTCCTGTGCACGAGCCACTGCTACAAGCTTTCCCCCTTCCAAGCACACTGGGGGAGGTGACACTGCACCCGCTTTCTCAGGCCAGCATGTTTATTTACAGTTCACGTGGGAAGTGGGTCTTCCCCCTCCCCTGTGGAGTTTTCCTCCCTCCGCTGCTTTTACAAGCTTTCCCGCTCCTGGTTGCTGAGCAGTGCCGCAGCTCCTGCCTTATCCAGTCGGCTCATTGTGAGGGATTTCCCCACCTCCCCCTTCAGTGTTCAGGGTGCTCCGCCTTCTTTGTTATGTGTCTTTTTTGTTATTATTGCTTATTATTCAGTTTTTTTTTTCTTTTTCCCCTGGATGGGGGTTGGTCTGTCTGGGGCTATGCTAATCTGGCCCAGGGTTGTCTGTGGGAGTACCATGTACTGCTTAGCTCACCTTGTGGTCTGTGTCTTCCCAAGCCGTCTGGGCACTGGCATCTAGCAGCGGCACGGGAGCCCTCCTGGTTTCCGTTTAATGTGAAGTGGAGATGCTATGCGCAGGGTGGACTTGTGGAGGAGTCAAAGTTTTGCCTATTCTCGGGGATTTTTCCTGTAAGGTGTGTCTCCAGCATCTCTCCAAGATTTTACTTTAGGAGGCACACTTTCTGCTTCTTCCCTCTAACAGCCATGTTGGAATCAATGCTACTGTTCTTTAATATTCCCCGAGGCAAGTAGTATAATAACACTTGTCCCACACTCCTGAAAGGTTTGTCTGGCAAATACTGCTTTGGGGTCAATTTCTGTGGCGATTTTGTTTTTTCAAGATTGTTTTACCTTGCATCCTAGATGATAAATTTTTGTCACAAAGGCAGCCTTGTTAATTATACTTATAAATCTTTCTGGAAGATCCTTCAATGAGTCAGTATTAGAACTTTTCAGCTACCTCAATATTGATGTTCTGTCATCAATTTTCTGTTGAATGCCAGCTGATGATTTCTAGCTTGCATGTACCAAGCATGTCTTTCTACAACTATTTCAAGTGTGTATCATCAGAGAAAGCAGCCCTGTGCTAAAATAAAATCGTTGCATATTTCTTGGGCCTGCAGGTCATTTCCCATACTCTTAAAAAGTTTCCTTTCAACTGTTTCTCATTTTGGATTGCACCCAGCCCACTGCTAGTCAACTAGGTGGGTGTAAACACCCTGTAAGTATTATTTTAGGCCTTTATTGGTTGTCTTACTTATTCCCAAGAGAGTCCTATCAAGGACTCTCAAGAGGGTGACTATAATCAGAAAAAAAAAAATCAGCTTTTGTTTTCAAAATGAATAAAGCAGTCCTGTCACCTTCTTAGTGCTGAGTTCCCATATGCAGAGCCTCCTGAGCCACAGCAGGGGCTCAGCTCAGTCAGTCCATGCAGCTTCACCATTCTTCACTGATGGTTGCAGATAGCTTCATCTTGACCTGGATGGTGGCATGAATATTCTGCCACCTGCACTTTGCTGCACTGTAAGATGATAGTCTTAGTGTTTCAAGGTTATCAGAGTTTCAATATTAACATCTGTTTTTCAAACTGATCTTAAGAATTGTTTTTGTTGTTTGTTTCTTTGTTCCACTGTTCACAATTTTGAGGAATATCTAGGTGTGTCATCCAACTTCAGCCAGGATTGGCTGACTGTTTTGTAAATAAAGTTATATTTGCCAGGTTGACTGTGCTGGCTGTCAAGTTCCATGGGCTCACTTAAGTACCTGTAACTAGACCAGAAACCATATGGACCACAAAGTCTATAGTATTTACCACCTAGCCATTTAAGAAAACGTGTGCCAACCCCAGGTCCATATGTTGTGCTCTTATAACTGATAGAAAATTGGTATATGGGAAGATGAATAAGTTCTTGTATCAGTTAAGGTACTGTGATGAATATTAAATTCATGGTAAGTATTTCAGCAGAGGGATATAATATAAAAATTGATTGCACAGATTGACAAACAAAAGAAGAATTCTAGGGTAACTCACAATTGGTATCTACAGGAAGGAGCTATGTTTCAGGCTTGGGAATAAAGAGGAAGAAAAGAAACACAGATGATTTGAGCACAGAATGCTGAGGTGTGAAATGCACCCAGCTCCTTCTGGTTCAGCTGAGAAGCAAGCTGAAGCAGGTTAAGCGGGTATCACAGAAGAAGCTGGAGGCCATGCAACTGCTACTTCTGGCCACATGCTGGCAGGACCAGCAAGGAAAAGGAAGGAAGTCCTTTCTCCTCTCCCACTGGTGTCTGATCTTTCTGTATTTTGCCTATTGGCAAAACCTAACAGGAATCCTACAGATGCAGGGATCTTGGAAATATAGTTATAAATCTCCTTTTCAGCATTATTGAGCAAAGAAATGTAAGTTGAAAGATTGGCATACCTTAGAGAAGTAGGCTGAAACTGATAGAGGCCATTGGCAGCCTGCCTGTTCTAACTCTATCTAGAGCCACCTGGCTGAGCCCACTGCTCTTCCTATGCCTCAGCCACTTGGAGTACTTATGTTGGTGCTTGGAGATGTCAGTTTTTGTTTTTGTATTGTCTACCTTTGGTCTTTTCATGCAACAACTATTTATTGAGCATTTACTGTATGCCCAGCATTGTCCCAAGTTATAGTGGTATGATAATAAATAAAATAAAACAAAGCAAAACACAGTGCCCTTACTGGAGATTACATATGTATTCAAGGGAGGCAGAAAGAAAGCAAGAGGATATGTAAAATATATAGTATATTTGATGGAATTACTGCTAAGGAAAAGAAAATGCCAGAAAGGACAGTAGAGTACTCTGTGGGAGAAGGAGCTCCCACAGAAGGCATTGAACAGTTAAATAAGACCTGAATCATGATCTGAGACTGGTCATTGGCAAAAACTCAAGACCCTACCCTACTAAAGCAAAAACAGGCTGAGGGCATAATTCAATTAGTAGAGCATTTGCCTAACAAGTGCAAAGTCCTGTGTTCAAAATCCCAGTACTGCAAATTTTAAAAAAATATCTAAAAAAGGTGAGAGGTAAGGGAGCAAACATTAAAGCATTGGATGTTTGAGGGGGAAGGGGATGAAGAACATGGTAGGCAAAAAGTGTAATAAATACAAAGTTCCCAAAGCAGGAGTGGGTCTGCTATGACTAGGAGCTCCTTGGATGCTAGTGCAGGTGAGCGGAATGATAAGAGAGTAGGACATAAGGCTATGGCCAGGCCTGACTACAACACTTAATTTTTTTCCTCTCCAGACTGATGCACTCTGGGAAGTACACATTATATCCCTTGGTTGGCCTTTTGGACTGAACATTTGAGATATAATGATCAATAATCCCATTATTATTTCTTCTTGTTCTTGTTCTTCTTCTTCTTCCTCCTCCTCCTCCTTCTTCTCCTCCTCTTCTCCTTCTCCTCCTCCTCCTCCTTCTCCTCCTTCTCCTTCTTTTTCCTTCTTCTTCTTCTTTTTTTGTGATGCTAAGGATCAAACCAGGTCCTTATGCATGCTAAGCAAGTACTCTGCTACTGAGCTACAACCCCAGCCCAATAATCAATCGCATTCCTAATAAAAATTTAATCACCTATTCTTCTGATTCTAAGGTAGCTGTTTAAAGTCCACACTTTGAACATTCTACAGGCTCTAGCTCAATAGCAACACATTTATCTGATGCCACTCCATATACTTAGGATGTTTCTATTATTGAGAAGGCAAACCTGTTGTAATTATTTTCATTTTTTTGTGTGTGATTATTTTCAATGCCTCTTTTCTGTAGCAATCAGAGAAACCATTCTTTACAAATCCTCTAATTCTATTAAATTCAAAGTTTCCTTTCAACTTGTAACCTTCTGATTTCCACTATGGACACTATGAGTCATTGTAGGCATGTTGAAGAAAGGATGTGACATTCATTAGCATTTAGCAAATGATTAGATTGCATTTATCTTAGATGTTTTCACATTATAATGGTATCATGCTAATTTATTAAGGTCATAATGAAACTTAATTGGCTATTGTTTTATTGAAGTTAAATATTTAATCTCAGCACCACTGGTAGGTGCTCATGATTGCCTGCATGTGCTTGGAACAAGGTAGAATACATACTGTAACATATCTTCAGGGTGTCCTAAATTCTAAGTCTTGAGCGTCATATAGTACACACATTATCTCATTTAATCATTGCAAATTCCCATGGACTTAAGAATGCTGTTATTTTCATTTTATAAATCAAAAGCTTAAGATTTCAAGTGTTTGTCTTGGTCCATTTGTGCTGTTATAACAAAGCACCACAGACTGGGTAATTAGTAAACAATGGGAGTTCATTTTCTTGCACTTCTAGAGGTTAAGAGGTCCAAGATCAAGGCATTCAATGCCTTGTG
The DNA here is from genome assembly GCF_047511655.1 of Castor canadensis. Taxonomy (NCBI): domain Eukaryota; kingdom Metazoa; phylum Chordata; class Mammalia; order Rodentia; family Castoridae; genus Castor; species Castor canadensis. The sequence continues at coordinate 116,255,458 of NC_133389.1, read as the reverse complement.
GGGCATTGAATGAGTATTCAGTTGATACTCATTCTAGTATCAACTGAAAGTCTAAAGTCCAGGGTCTCATCTAAATCAGATATAGGTGAAACTCAAGTAAGATTCATCTGGAGGCAAATTTCTCTCCAGCTGTAAAGCTGTGAAATCAAGCAAGTCATGTGCTTTCAAATTCAATTGTAGGACAGGATAGGATAGATATTTTCATTTCAAGAGGAGGACATGGTCAAGAAGAAAGGTCCTAGGTACTCCAAAGCCAGACAAGGCAAGTAATGTTAAATCTTGATGCTCGAGAGTAAGTCTTTGACTCAGTGCTCCACCTTGCAAACACACTGAAGCAGGGTCCAGGAGCCTTTCCCCTCCCTCATGACTTTGCTAAGCACAGCACATGCTGCAGCTCTCATGAGTTGGAGTCTTGTGCCTGTGACTTTTCCAGGTGGGCATTTACAGATGGCTCCACAGTAATGGGGTCTCATTAACAGGCATCCTATACAGCTCCACTAAGCATTTCCCTGGTGGGGCTTTCAATAGTTGGCAGCTTTCTGAATGGGCCCTATGGTTTGCTGAGGTATCCCCTGAAATCTAGGTGGAGGTTACCATACCTCCACAGGATAGAAGTATGTGTGCAAGGTGTATACCTACAGAGGTGGTGCTACATGGACACCACCAAATATTATGGCTTGTACCTTCCATAGTAGCATTCTGAGCCATACCTCAGCCTGCTTAAGCCACACACATGAAAAAGCTGGAAAACACTGTCCCAGAATGCAGAAAGCTGGAGGTAGTGAATGCTGAGGTCCTGTAGGCACACAACATCCATCTTTTGTTTTAGTTCTAGCCCCCAAGCCTTAACACTCAGGTTCGTAATGAGAAGGGCAGCATCAGTAATCTCCAAAATGCATTTGAGGTCATTCTTACAGTGTTTTAATGAACACTTGCTCTGTTCTAAATGTTTTCCTCAAAGTTTATGTGTTGGAAATTTAGAGAGGTATTCAGGTGATAAGGGCTTCACTATTACGAATGGATTAATGTTGTTATTGCAGGAGTGGGTTTGCTTAAAAAAAACAAGTTTGGCACCCTCTTTGTCCTTTCTTGTATACTTTCTTGGTATGTGATGCCCTCTGTCACAGCAAGAAGGCTCTTATGATGTGTGGCTTTTTGATCTTGAATTTCCCAACCCACAGAACCATGAGCCAAATATACGTCTACTGCTTATAAATTACCCAGTGTATGATATTCTGTTTTAGCAACACAAAACAGAATGGAAGAAATATCATCTAGCTTACCTCTATACATACTAATCCCCTTATCAAATAATCACTTAGCCACACCCTTGGTATTTTGTCCAAATATGACTTTTTCATATTTGCAACCAAGCCAAACTGAGATTTTTCCAAATCTTTAAATTCTTCTTCCCTTTTGATTGTAAGTTCAGTCTATAATTCACTTCTCTCTTCTCACATTTTACAACAGGCAGTTAGAAGAATAGAATACTCTAAACACTCTGCTTAAAAATTTCTTCCACCAAATATTATAGTTCATAGTCTTAAATCTTGCTTTCCACAAAGCCCTAGGGCACGGACACAATTTAACCAAGTTCTTTGGCACTTTATAAAAAGATGGCCTTTCCTCCAGTTTCCAAAATATTATTTCTTATTCTAAGATTTCATCCTAGTATCCTTTATCTCCATATTTCTTCCACTATTCTGATCATGATCACTTAGAATACTGAGAAGTCTAAGTCTCTCACTACAGTTCTCTTCTTCTGAGCCCTCACTGGAATTGCTTTTAATGCTCCATTCACTGCAATAGCATGAAGTGCATTTTAGCATGCACTTCAAAATTATTCCAGCCTCTATCCATTACCCAGTTCCAAAACTTAGCTTAGCAACACTCCACTTTTCTGGGACAAATTTTTGCCTTAGTCCTTTTGTGTTATTACAACAAAATACCCAAGGCTGGAAAATTATAAAGAGCACAAAACTATTTCTCATAATTCTAGAGTCTGGGAAGTCCAAGATCAAGATGTTGGCAGGTTCAGCATCTTGTAAGAAGAGCCTGCTCCCTTGATGGCATCTTCTTACAGCAGCAGCATCTCATGGTGGAAGTTAGTGCAGCAAAAAGACATAAACTAGTTCCTTCCAGCCTTTTATAAAACACTAGCTCATTCATAAGGATGGAGCCCTCATGACTTAGTCACTTCCCCAAGAGGCCACACCTCTTAAAACCACCACAATGGGGATTAAATTTAAACATAAATTTTTGAGGAGATGCCATCGTTGAAACCATAACAAAGGTTCAATAATTTTCTTAAAGACCCAAGGCAGTAAGACAGCCTGAGCTCAAATCTGGGCTTTCTGATTTCAAAGTCACCAGATACTCAACCTGTTATGGTGTTTTTTGATTGAATGGAGATGGATGGTAGCCCTCATATGGTGTAGAAGCTAAGAAGACTTTCAATCAATTTCTGCTTCCGCTGTATTGATTTTTCCCTTTGTCCCTATGTTGAGGTTGTGATTTTGCTAGAGCAAACTCTGAATTAACACCATTATATTTCATTATACCTATCATAGATACAAGCTATCAATGTGGAATGTTAACTGATTACTGTATAGAACACAGAAACTCTATAACCTGATATCTCTTTTGTCTGTTTTTAACAACTTTATGCATTTATAAGCTAAAAGAGCATGTTTCTTCTTAGGTGTATTTCATTAGCCTTTTATTTATTAAAAGTTTCTCTCTGTGAAATAGAAATAAGATAAGTCACAGCTTAAGACAGACAAATGTTTATGATGCATGGGCATAAAAGTATTGAAAATATGCCGTAATCAAACAGTAAAAATGGGCCAGAGCAAGATTAGTCCATGGAACAACATTACTCTCATTACTCTTGTATTTGGATCTTATTATTCTAGAATTACTTTTACTTAGAAGTGATTTTGATCTTGAAGCAAAGATTCACTAAGAACCCAGTGAAGAGAATTTATTATTAGGTTGATCATTTAACATGCTGCTTTTCACTCTGTTATGACTGATAAAAATAGCATTTAATATGGTTCAACCTAGTATCAGCTCTACTCAAAGAAGGAAAGAAGAATTTATCTAACCTTTTTAAAAAATTTCTAAATGAAAGAAGATCTGAATCTAAGAGTTTCTGTATGAGCTGATGGGTAACATATGATTAACTGCTTTCCTTGGCTAGCACAATGCTTTGAACTGATAAGTCAAATGAACGACATGTCCCAGGCCGTACCAGGAAAACCACATAAGCAGCCAAGGACCTTCATCTGTTGCTGCAGCATTGCCCTGTCAGAGAGCAAGGAGACGAGGAAGGAGAAACATGAGTGTGTCCTATACGAGTTTGACAGAATAGGTTGTAACTTGGCAGCAAACTATGAACTTGCTAAAGGTCAAAACCTGGACTTGGCACACACATCTCACAGAACTTGCTTATCTGGATGTTTCCAAACTGTCTTCCAATGTGCCCTGCTTATCAAATGGCAAGGCAAAAAAACAGGGAACATTTGTTGCTCCAATTTAGCCAGGCTGCTCTGGAACTAGAGAGCTAGCTAATATATAGAAACTAGGTTGCAGGGTTATTGTGAAGCAGCTGAACCTAACACAAACCAAGGTAAGAGTAGGCCCTGTGGCGATGTCTTGAGCCATAGCAACAGTGAGTCCTCCGTCTTGGTATCTAGAACATTAGTAAGTAGCTTTATAAAGGGGCATGATCAGCAGAGGGAGCCTGACTGCAGTAGAGATGATGGATTTAGAAAATCTAGGGACTAGTAACCTAGCAATGTCAGAGAGGACAGGAGAGATAAGTGCTCAGTGAGGAAGGCAACATGAACAAAAGAGCAGCCCTCTAGACACCAGTTGATGTCAAGGAAATTTTTCCTCAATTATTTTAGCATTCCAGATGTGTGTTGCCTTAAAATAACCTAAGCAAAAACATTTTATTTAAGATAGAATTTAAATGAGATAATTAATACCGTCTGCAATATAGCACAGGTATTCAATTAATTCCCTTCTTGCAAAATCAAGAGCCAGTGACAGATGTTCTGTATTGATATTTCTGTCTTATTATGTATTTATATATGTGTGTACACACAGACACATTGCTCTATCTCTTTTCTATAGGTCTACATTAACGGACAACAATAAGTCTGTGAATGTCTGTAACCACTTACAACTCAACTTATAATAATTTGGAGATGCATTGTAAGCGCATTTTAGACTACTAAATCTTGATAGTAGGTATATGTTCTTCATAGTATCTGCCAAGTAGTACTTGTTTTTATAACTATTTGCATATGAAAGAATGGGAATGGCTAGATGGATACAAATAATTGAGAGCATTTACTGAACAAATCCAGACATGTAACTACTCTTTCCTGTATGACTTTCAAACAATATTTTTTATTGCTCAAGGCCTTAGTTCTTGATTAAGGGTTGGCAAGCTCAAGAGCTGATTTTACCCACTTGCTGTGTTTCTGCTAACAAACATGAATACATTCCTCATTTTCAGGGTGACATGCAAGACTGAATTGAAAACAAATAGATTTTTTAAACTTCTTCAACCTATTTAACAAACTAGGTTTTATCAAAATCAGTGTAGTAATAAAGGGAAATGTAACAATTTTATCTGTTGAAGTCAAAGGCTTTACTATTTATCAGATGGAGTCCAAAGGAGCAAGACCTTAAAAACATCTCTTGAAAGAGTTTTTCCTGTAAGAGAATTCCCACAGGCTGTGAAAAATTAACAAGCGAAACCTATAGAATGTTGCTGACTGTGTGTATGGGTGGGTGTTTGTGTGTTTGTGGACAACTCTGAGGACTGGGGAAGAGGAATTACACTGGCTGGATTGTGCTTGGAAGATGAAATTACATATCAAGGAACATAAACTTTTTTGTGTCTACTTACTGTGTCAGTGAACTATATGGTAACTTACTTTAATTTGTTTTTTCAAAAGTAACTACTAGGAAATATAAAATAGAGAGCTGATGAAAAAAAAAAAAAACCCATGACAATGAAAACAAAATAAAAAAAAAAAACCAACAAGACTTTGTTTTCAAAATGTACATAGCCTAGCTAAGAACACACAGTGAGCATCAAAGAATACTTATCAACACAAGTCATTAAATGATGAAAAAAAAGTATGAGCCAATGTCACAGTAAGAAGAACCTCATGAAAGAGGTAAGAGGGAGCCAGAGGACCACTGGTTATGATACTAGGGAAGCAACTGGAGAGTTGTAGGGAAGTGGTTGGGGTCAGAGACCAGAGCCAGAGCAGATCTCCTGGGCTGGGTGGGCAGGTCACATGATAGGGGAGATGATTTTTGAAGGGAATGTGTGTGATCCTGGAAAGAGTGTTTCATGCTAAGCTGCAGAGGACTGCTAGCACCAAATTAAGGCCTTCAATTCTTCTCATAGGTCGTGGAGAAATAGTGAGGACTTCTGAGGAAGAGATGAAACAAGCAAGATGAAAGTGGCATTTTGGAAAAAGTAATTCCAGTGGTGGTACAGAGCAGGAAAGGAATGGAGACTTTGATGACAAGGTTGCCTGCAAAATAGATTTCTTAGGAAGAATCAGCAGGATCAGTTAGATAGAAGTGCTGGGGAAAAAAAGAGGGAGATACTAAAAAATAGTTCCAGACTTTGAATTTGTGTTTCTAGAAGCAGAATACAGAACCACATAGTTTCCACCAATTCAAGGAAAATCAGTGATGAAACAAAGATCTTTGAGTGGGGTGGTCACCTGACTTAAACGTCCCTGAGGAACAACGGGGCTTGGAAATGGTTCTCAACCTCACCAAAGGGTGATCTAACCCTGTGAGATCCTCTGTACACTAGTAGTCATTGGCCACATATAACAATTGATTTGAAATGTACCTAGTCAAAATTGAAACATACTGCAAGTGAAAACTCCATACCAGATTTCAGAGTTAGTATGAAAAAAGATTGTGAAAGATCTCATTAGTAACATTTAAATATTGATTACATGTTGAAGTGATAATATTTTGTATATATTGGGATAAATAAAATATGCTATTATGATTAGTTTTACCTTAATTTTTTCAAATATGGCTGCTAGAAAATGTACTCCTCTTATACTTCTGCTGATATTCCTGATCTAGATGTTGACAATGAAACTCACTAACACAGCATGGTGAACACACACACACTTACACATGCTTCATAGTTAAATGCATTTCATCCAACCAGTCTGAAATCTTTCAAAATATGTCTTGTATTTTGTGAGTGTGTTTCTGTATTTTGTGAGCAGGGTATATTGTAGAGATCCATTTGTTTATATATCCCAAACGTAGGTTATTCCATCTTCAGCATTTGCCCCTTCATTTCAACCAGCAGATGATGCTGCAGCTGACACTCGCAGAACTTATTCTCTCAGTGATTACTTGAAAAATACTTTGCGAGTAAAGTCCTACTCCCTGCGGTGGATTTCAGGTAAGGGTTCTTTTTCACAAGACACAGATTTTTATCTTTTTGTTCATTCTTGTTAGATTGGGTTGCAGGGTGCTTTGTGGCACTGAGAAAATATAACCCTTTTTTTAAAACTCTGTGGGGTGTATTTTTCTTCTACTTAGAGGTGCAAACGGAAAGAAGACAGAAAGGAACTGAAGTGTTTCTTTGATAGGCACTATAAAAAGTTAAATGTGAATTGAAACCTTGACGCTAATGATGGAGGAATAAGTGAATATATCATTGTAATTTTCAACATTTTTGTTTTCTCAGTCTAGAAATGTTTATTTAGTCCTCATGTGAACTTAAATTTTTAATTTTATTGCATAAGTCTTAGCTTATGGAACTGTTTAATAGTGACATGAATTTCTGACCTGGCCGTTTTTCTTTTTAGATCATGAATATCTCTACAAACAAGAAAATAATCTCTTGCTATTCAATGCTGAATATGGAAACAGCTCCATTTTCTTGGGGAACAGTACATTTGTATGTTTAATCCCATAATTACTTATGCATGAAATTCCAGGGATTGTTTTCATTACCTTTCAAATCATGAGTGCTCTCAGGTCTCATCCTGTTGGACTCTTTCTACAGCACATGGCACAGTGGATCTCTCTCTCCTTTTCGAAATGCTCCCTGCCTTGGCTCCTTTTTAGTCTCTTTTGACGATTCCGCCTCTGCCTGTATTTTTAAATGTAAGTGATCCTTGAGGCTCTGTCTTCACTTGCTGGTCTCTTTTCTTCACTTTGTGCACTTCTACAGCATTAGCGCTCTCCTTTCTCACCTTGATTCTCTTACACACATTTTGCACTAACCTTCTGCCAAGATCCAACCTTCACATCCAGTAGCCTGCTGTTGCTTACACATGGGCGGCCTGCAGGCATTTTAAATTCAATATCCAAGGCTAAACTAGTCATCTCCCCTTCACTGTCCTAGCAAATTCAAAGCATTATATTCCCAATCTTGGAAAATGTCACTAATTCTCTCAGTCACTTAAGATGAAACCTGAGAATCATCTTTGGCTTTCCTGTCATCCCCTATAATTAGCTACTTCAAGGAGCCATAGTGATTCTCTCTCTGCATGTGAAGAATTTCACACAGATTTCCATTTCCACTGGATGGTGCTGGTTCAAATCTTCATTTGCTTTTATGGTAGCGAGTGCTCTAATTTCTTTCTCTCTCTCTCTCTCTCTCATTTAGAGACACTGCACTGCCCGAGTCCAGACTGATAACCCTTCTGCCCTTCCTTCTCATTTCAGCTGTGTCACCAGTGTCCTTACAAAAAATAAATGTGATATTATCACTTACACATATAAAAAGAGGTCACACTTCCATATTTCAGGCCCAGCTATTTTCTAACTTCAGGTCTTCACACTTCCCACTGTGTTGGCACACCTGTACTGCGCTCAGGTTTCGTGATACCCTCACTCACCCTCTGAACACTCATGCTCTCTTCCACACCTGCAATTTTGTGCACCGTGCTCCACCTGTGGAGAAAACTGTCTCTGCTCCTGAATCCATTGTTGTGCGTGGAGTTGGTCTTTCCCTCCCTGACATCCTAACACTGATCACTACCCCTCCTATCATGGGCATTTGTGTGAGTGACTGTGCCATCTCTCCTAGAGGTGGTACTCCCAAGGTACAAGATATGTGTCTAAAAAGTAGCTTCTATGTAGTACGTGCTGAGTGATGGCAGTTAAACTGTTCAATTTTTCTTCTACTTGACCGACAGGAAGGCTTTGGACATTCTATAAGTGACTATTCAGTGTCTCCTGATGGACTGTTCATGCTCTTAGAATACAACTACGTGAAGGTAAAAGAAATGCTTTCTTACTGTGACATTTAAAAAGTCATATGAATATGTTGTTTCATAACTGATTTCAAATGAAAACGTCATTGGCACTAAAAACTCATTAATGCGGCATAAAAAATTCATTCTCATTCATAAAGCACAAATCCAGAGATATTGTAGGAGAAATTTATTTTAGTGCTTTCAAATACTAAAAAGCACACTTAGTATTGTATTATGGATATGAATAATGTAACAATAAATTTTTATAATAGGCATTTATCATCTAATCATAAAATAAATTTACATGTCTAACCTATACATCTAGTAATATAATCCTTTATTTCCTGCCACTCAGCTTACATGTAATAAAACCTTCAATAAGTATTTGCATTTAAAAAAGTTAAAGCTCAGCTAGGCCTGGATGGTGGCTCATGCCTGTAATCCCAGTTGCTAAGGAGGCAAAGATTGATTGGATCGCAGTTGAAGGCCAGCCCAGACAAAAAGATAGCAAGATCCCCATCTCAAAAACAAGCTGGGCATGAAGTGTAAGCCTCTGATCTCAGCTACACAGAAGGTATAGGGAGGGAGGATCAAGGTCCAGGCCAGGCAGGGCAAAAAGCACAAGAACCTATCTGAAAAATAATTAAATCAAAAAAGGCTGGGATGTGACTTAAGTGGTAGAGTATCTGCTTAGCAAGTATAAGGTCCAGGTCAAGTATTACACAAAATAAAGTAAAACCTTCCCTTCTCCAGAGACTCCAGACACCCCAGACCACTTCCCGACCTTCATGTCTTGCTACATATAAACCTTTCTAAGGAGGGAAGCCTTAGCTCCAGTCACAAAGGTCCCACTGAGAGTACTCAGCCTCCTCGAGTCACCCACCCGACATGGAATTCTCACACATTCAGGAAAGCTCCCACTGAATCACACATCCTCCTCAGGTTTAGGATGGATGCAAGTCACCAATAACTTTAACTGCAGCTTTTTGGTCATTTGTAGAGTTAACAGTTATCAAGTATGGAAAGTTCTAAAGCTATATTAAAAGGATTGAAACCTATAGAGAGACTCTGTATTGCAAACAGAATATAAAGTGGGGATTCCTACCCCTATCTTTTATTTCCCCAGGGATAAATAATATTGGGTGACCTTATCTCACACACCAACACTGCTGTACTCAGGCCAAGCAAAGCATTTCCTCCTCCACTTACCGTCTAAGGATGGTAACTCTCAGTCATAATATTTACCCTGGATCCACTGTGCACGACTCCATTTCCTGCACACAAAGATTCTGACTATGTTTTGCTAAATCCCTCAACAATTAGCAAATCAGAATCCCATGCCAACACATCTATTCTTAATGGGTTTGTTTGTGCAATTCAGTGCTTCTTATTGCACTTAATTACCCATAAAATAAATTTACTTGAGGAACTTTTAAAAATTCCCAGTGTCTAAGCTCAATCTCCAGATCAATAAATTGAAGTCTCTCTAGCATCAGAAGATTTTTTAATGTTGATTGGAGTATTCTAACATGCAATTAGAAATGAGACTCTTTGAATGCCAGTTGTCCACATTAAAGACTAATATACAATAGTAAGTTAGAAGCAAGAAGGAAACGCCAGCTCATCTTACTATTTGGTCTGGTTTGATGAGTGTCATTTGATGCATCCTGCTGGATGTAATTCACTGGTAGATCTTATGTTAGCCACCATCATTATTACTAATCTGTATTTGTACTTGGGTTCCTTGCGCTTACCCGTGTATTAACTGATTTTGCTCTGTTCTTTTCCTCCTACCACAGATGTTTCAGGCAACATCCGAAGTGCTCTTTTTAAAACCCTAAGCTACACCCAAACTTAAACCCTCCAGTGACTTCCCATCACACACAGAATAAAGCATCAATGCTAACCATGGAATCTGTGAGGCCTGTGTGACTAGACCTCAGTCTGCTTGTCTGAACCTACTTACTACCACCTGGTCCAGCACTCACTTGAATGTTTGGCTAGTGCTTCTCTTTCCTATTTCACCTTAAGATCACTTGGGGAGGTTTTGAGAAGCACAGATGCCTGTGGCCTTATCCCCAAATAACTAACTCAGCATTGCTATGGGTACTGCCCGGAAAAGGGTAGACTTAAGGGCTCCCAAGGGAGCCAGTGATCCAAGTAGTGACCTTCAAATGCACAGTTCTTTCTTTTTCAACATCACTCTCCTTCCCATCTATTGGCAGCCAAAGCATTTTCTATTGCTTCCATCTGTAACCTTCTTCCCCCTCATCCCATGGTTTCTATACTTTATTAATTCAGAGCCACGCAGTCTTTGGTTACTTTGACTAACTTTGTCCCCTGCCATTCTGGACAACCCATGCTGCAGAAATCACTTTCTATTAAACTAGCCTATTTTAGTTACTTACAGCATTTTATAATATTTTGTTATTTATTTCTTTGCTTATTTATTGTCTATTCTGTTAAGTGCTACTTTCCCTGTTTTAGTCACTAGTTCACGGCCACATGGCAGATACTTAACAAATACTTATTAAATGAATACATGTTTTGTTGTGGAGCACTGAGTTACAAGGTTATTAAATGAAGGGAACTATAGCTTCTCTTTTCTTTTTTACTTTTAAGAGAATCTAATAGTGTTTTCTAGGCAGCATAAATGTCTTGGCCAAACAACATTCAATAAACATATCAAGAAGAAAAAAATGTTGATGTTATTACATTTCCTTGGAGATCCACTGTCCAGTGTTCTTTAGATTCTACTGAAAGACATCTTCATGTCTAAGTTAGTGCATTGAGAATGGTCAGTTATTATTTGCCAGTTGTGTCTACAAATAAAGGAGTGAATAAGTGTCACCCAGTCTGGTATGGGTATTCTCCTAGCAGTTTTGCTCATTGCCTAATGCTCTGGAGATAATGATAATTGTTTCATCTATCACGTGTTTACAATGTTCCAGAACCTTGCTAAGCACTTCACAAGCATTCTCATGCAACTGAGATTGTTGTTGAAATTATCTCTTTACTTAAGAAGAAGACTGAAGTTTAGAAAGAAGCTTACCTGATGTTAAACAATGGAAACTTGAATCCAAGTTAGAAGACACCAAAGTTTATGCTCTTAAATGTGATCTTTCTTATCTTTGCATTTGAGTTTCTCTCTGCTACATTCTCTGTGAGGCAGTCACATACTATGAAACTCAGCCCAGGAATCACCTTTTTCTTAAACTCCCCACCCCAAAGTTAATTTATGATTCCTGTCTCTCCTTACCCACTTCCACTGTATTTCTTTACATATCTTATCATAATTTCTTTATTGTAATTTACTTGCTAATGTATCACATTCAACTAGGAGATCCCCAAGGGATCAGTGCTGCCAATGTTTATAGATAAATAGTCAAAAGATGAAGTTAACACATCAAGCATCTTGGGTTCCCTTTCACAACTCTTGGTGGTTTTGTCATTCTGAAATGATCTCAACCCCTGTGTTTCTAGCCTATACCCCACCTTTTGGCTTTAACAAGCATTATGCTTTTGCTCAAGGTTGCCCAGAAACAAGCCTGGGTGTGTCAAAATAATCCAAGATTCAGGAAAGGAATGTAGGTCTTAGAAAAAGTGGAAAAAAAATTTAATAAATACTTGTTGACATGAACATGTAGCACAGTGAGAAATGATAGGAAGTTAAGGTTAGGAACCCTTTGTGTCTCAACTCTGCTATATGTTCCTGGGTGACCTTGAACTACCCATTTTATCTATCTTATCTGCACTGGTACAATTGGAGTTTTATTATAATTTGGTTTATTTCTTGAACACCTACCACGTGGCTTGCACTAGGCTCTAGGTACTTAATAACGAATAAGATAATTTCTTACCTGTAAGAGTATGTTAGGGAGCATAAACATACAGACAATGAATTTCTTCTAAAATATTTCATCCATGTACAGATGCGATTTTTCATAAGTACAAAGATGTGATAATAACTTTTTACCTTCAGTCTTTTCTCCCCCCATTTTCACTTGGCTCCTTAGAGTCTACTGTATATATCTTCGTATTTTGTGTTTTTCTCCTTGCTCGTGTAATGCCATGAACGTATATAGGAATTCTTTTTAGTTATTGCTTGTTCTATAAAAATGGAATCCTATTTTCATACTTTTCTGTAAATTACATTTCTTAATGATATCATGTGAATGCCTTCCAAGTCATAGCTCTAATTCATTTTTAAAAAACAGCTTAATAGAGTATATATTTTAGAGCAGCATTAGATTTACTGAAAATAAACAGAAAGTTCCTAAAAACTCCCTCATCTACCCACCCCCAGTTTCCCTTGCTATTAAAGTCTTGCTTTACAACTACAACAGATGAGCCAGTATTGGTACATTATTATTGATTCAAGTCCATAGTCTACATTCACATACACTCTGTGTATGTGCATGCATGTGTGGCATGTATCCACTATTACAGTGTTGTATGGAGTAGTTCCATCATGCTAAATGTCCCCTACACTGCACCTGTCCATCACTCCTCTCTCCTAAGCAACTATTGATACTTTCACTGTCTCCATAGTTTTATCTTTTTCAGAATGTCATAGGGTTAATACAGAATGTAACCTTTCCTATTGGTTTATTTCACTTAGCCATATGCATTTAAGATCCTTCCATGTCTTTTTTGTGGACTGAACTCATTGTTTTATTGCTGAATAATATTCTATTTCATAGATCTATGACAAGTCTGCTTATCCACTCACGTATTATTTAAGGACACCTTAGTTGGTTCCAAGTTTTGTCAATTATATAAAGATTTGTGTGTAGCTTTTTGTGTGGTCATAAGTTTTCAACTTATTTGGAAAAGAACAAAGAGTTTACCTGATAAAGCTATTTGGGGTTGGCATTTTATTTGTGTAAAGTTTTTTTATTGATTGAGTTAATGTGTTTATTAATACTTTCTTGAGTCATTTCTGATAAATTATTTTCAAGTAATTTTTTTCCTTTTTTCTACTTCTTATAATTTATTGGCAAAAATGTTCATAATGGGATCTTAGAATCTTTTAATGACTGTAGGATCTGTTACAATGTCATAGTTTTCATTTCTGATATTGGTCATTTGTAATCCCTGTCACTTTTTTACCATTTTTGCAGTTTTACTAGTCTTCTTATAGAACCAATTTTTTATATTATTGATTTTTATCTATTGTTTGGTTTCTGTTTGGTTATTGGTCTAAACATTATTATTTGTATTCTGCTATTTACTATAGATTTAGTTTTATTTTCATTTTCAGCCTCTAAAGATGATTGTTTAAAAAGTGATGAAATATGTGTTTCAACTTTAATATATATTGCCAAGCAGCTTCCAGAAAAATCTGTAACATTTGACATTTTCACCATCTATGTACAAAAGTAAACTTTTCTCCACGTCACCAACAACAATACAGTCATATATCTTTTAAATATTTTGCAAGTAAGATGACTGAAAAGTGAACATTTACATTTTTGTAGGCAGATGATCAATCATAACATACTATGCCAAATGCTAGTAATCATTTTGCACCAAAAATGGCACCCTGGCCCACTGTGGTCCTGAGAAAGCTCCTTGGAGGAGGCTATGACAGAGCAAGGTTATAAATGAGGGCCTGGGGATTTGGTACTAGATGGTCTCCAGGATAGTTTCAAATTCCAAAATTCTAAGGCTCTAATTAGAGAATTACAATATGTGATGACACCTGAGGGTTATACACTAATATATTAGCATATTTTTCATCTTGCGCAAGTGGCCAAACATCTCAAGAATCAAAGATGCCTGATATGTCTGTTTTCTTTTATAGCAATGGAGGCATTCCTATACTGCTTCATATGATATTTATGACTTAAATAAAAGGTCAGTGATTTCCCCATAAAATCTACTAGGCTTTTCTAGTGTGATTTGTAAAGAAAATCCCACTATGAGTTATTTTTTTGGTAATGTTTGCTTTATCCTTTATCTAGGCAGCTGATTACAGAAGAAAGAATTCCAAACAATACACAATGGATTACATGGTCACTAGAAGGTCATAAATTGGTTAGTGAACCTCCCTTGTTGTCAGAAAAATATTGGCTTAAATCTTTCATAGGCAGAAGCTATTAACCCTGATACAAAGCAGACATCTTAGAAAGCCAATTGATTTACTATAAAATATAGTGTTATTGCCCAAGGCAGTATTTTACTCACTTAACACAGTAAGTATAATTCCCAAAAGTTTCCAAAAATCTCTTAGAGAATTGTTTATTTACTGGGAAAATGCTTATTAAATTCTTAAGTTCTGATTGTCTATTGTGCTTAAGTCACACCTGCTCTCTACTAGTTTGGCGGCATTCAGAGTCACTATAGATTTATTTTTGTGTTCTATGGTGCTAGAAGAATGTCAGAAGCCCAAAAGAACTTAAATAATAGGATGGAATGTTATCTCAGTTGAACTTCACCTCCAAAAACACAGGCTCTCTTCTACTCACCTTCCGGGGGGGGGGGGGGGGGGGGGGGGAAACGCACAAGACTATAATCCCGTCTAAGTGGCCAGTATTCTAGGTCTTTGCATATTCTTTTGCATTCAAATAGTGGTAGTCATAAGCTTATTTTAACATATTAAAGATGTTTTTACAATTATTTGGGATTATAGCCTGTATCCTTGTAATTTAAGAATGGGAGGGAGAGATTATATGGCTCTCCTTGCTCAAATTCACTCCTGTGATAATTATTATCCTTACATAAGACTTTTAAAGTTCAGGATAAAATACATTATAAAATGTTATTATTGATACTAACACAGTTTTCATCTTTTTAGGCCTATGTTTGGAAAAATGACATTTATGTTAAAATTGAACCAAATTTACCAAGTCAGAGGATTACAAGGACTGGGAAAGAAGATGTAATATATAATGGAATAACTGATTGGGTTTATGAAGGTAGAGACTCTAAAGCTTTTTCAAATTAGAAAATGCATAAGGTTTTAAAAATGCCTAAACATTTCTATAAAAAGGTAGACATGTAATGACATTCAAAATAAGTCATATATTTGAAAATATTATCAAATGTCTTTTAGAAGTCACAACACCAGGTATGTCACAGACCAAGAATTTCTTAACAGTGACTAGACTGCTCTGTCCTCATTGTTTCACAATAGTGTACTTGTCTTTGGTTTATTACTACAAAGGAGTTCTCTGTGTAGGGAGCTTCTCTGGCTTTACTGGAGCATAAAACCCTCCAGATTAACATCAGATGTTTCTCTAACAAGACCTACCTAATCCAGAAGTTTCCATGGATAGGCAATTTTTCTACAACATGTAAAAAGATGATAAAATACTATCTGGAGGTTGAAGAGTAAAGCAGAAGAAATGCCTGTTTATAGAGGACTTGTGTTTATTTGAATTTGGACAAATCATGATTTCCTAGTCTTAGTTTACTTTATTATTTATTTATTTATTTATTTTGGTGATCCTGGGGTTTGAACTCAGGGCCTTGAGCTTGCTAGGCAGGCACTGTATCACTTGAGTCACACCCCCAGCTCATGATTTCTTAATTTTTAAAGAAGAAAAAAATAATTAGAAAGAGCTTAGAAAAAAAGATGAGTCAAAAGAAAACTAAAGTAGTATACAAAGGAATATTCTGTCTTTTAGGATAAAGAGTTTTAGAGACTATTAAGAAAACATTTTGAAACTTCCAAAATAATAGAAAAACATTTTCATGTTTACAGTTGGCAAAATAAAAGGTATCTTTATGCTGTTCCAAACCATCCCAAGCCTCATACTTCCCAGAAAGACTCATCCTTATTTCATCCCATTATTTCTTCTTTGTAGTTAAAAAAATAGTTCTACCTCATGATTTAATTTAGATTCTTACGCAGGATAAATCAAATTCAATTAATGGATAACATTATAAAAGCAACTGCAGATAATATTAAAAGGAAGGCAAATTTCCATTGTCCAGAAATAAGTGTTTCATTAAAACTTAAAATCTCTTAAACCCTTAATTTGCTTCTGTGTAAAATGGGCTATGAAGCGGTTCACCTAGCGATCTTTGTGAAGAATAAATTAGATGTGTTTTATAAATTCTAAATGGCTACATAAA
Source organism: Castor canadensis (assembly GCF_047511655.1). Classification (NCBI taxonomy): domain Eukaryota; kingdom Metazoa; phylum Chordata; class Mammalia; order Rodentia; family Castoridae; genus Castor; species Castor canadensis. Next base: position 116,239,100 of record NC_133389.1, on the reverse strand, counting down.
TGTAACCCAATGATACAGATATGAAACAGTCAAAAGGGGGAATTGGCTGCCGTACAGGTAGTGAGTTCCTATGACTGGAAATGCTAAAAAGGCAGCATAACATGGAAATTGGAAGTATGGACTCAAATCTGACCAATCTTGGTTAATTGATTCTACTAATTATTAGCCATGTGACCCAAGGCAAATTTCTTATCTTCTTTGACTTTGACTCATTTTGTTCATCTATATAATTGGTTATTTTTGAGGACTGACTGACATAAAGTGTCAATTGTTGTCAATATCTGACACATAGCATTCATCAAATGTCAGCCAATCATCAAAATAATTATATATTTTATTATTGTTATTGTTTTTACTGTGGCTACTGCTACTGTTATCGCTGAAAATTCATTTGGAAGCAACTTGTAAAGAGGTCTTAGGCACCAAAAAGTGATTGATACACATAATTTCCTCACCCTAAGATTCCAGTTTCTATGCCTTTGCTTTTACATTTATACTTACATTATCACAAGATATAGATTAAATAGGAGTCTCCACACAGTCTACTTATGTGTTAGTCAGATTTCCAGCACTATAATAAAATACCTAAGATAAACAACTTAAAGGAAGAAAGATTTATTTTACCTCACAGTTTCAGGGATTCCAATACCTAGTGCCTCAGTCACCTTGCTTTGGACCTATAGCAGTTCAGCACATCACAGTAGAAGCACATGGCTGCCCCCAAACGGATGCCAAGAACCAAAGAAAAAAGGAAGGAACTGAAGTCCCACTATCCCCTTCAGGGGCACACCCCCACTGACCTAATTTCCTTCCTCTAGGCACCATCTCTTAAAGTTTCTACTTTGTCCCAATAGCGCCACATACTGGGGACCAAGTGTGAATCTTTGAGGGGTAGTCCAGATCCAAACCATAGCAAGTTGAACCCTCCAATTCCTATTGGTGAGAGATGTTTATAAGAGCCCTTTAAGAGGCAGGGATTGAATGTTCCATGAGTATATCCCATAGTGATCATAGGGGAGGAGCTGCTTTTGTCAGAGATTGAGAATGAGCCCGAAAGTACTGGAAAACAAGACCTTTTTTCTTTTCCCATTTGGTTCCTTCTTTGACCCTCTTCTCTATACATCAGAGAAGGGTGCTAAGCCAAGGGAGTTTTCAGTTTCTAGGCTGGGCAAAGGAGATGTTCTCAGTAGGGGTCTCATGGAGGTTTTGCCATTCTAAACCCATCCTTCCCACACTTTGTTTGTGCCAAGAGTAGTAAACTCTGGGCACCATATTGGTTTGATAGCCAGGAGCTACACACCACCCACCATTACCCTGCAGGCTCAGTACAAACTCAGCCCAGTTGGGAAGAGTATGCTGGCATGTTGACTGTTTGAAAATTAGAAAGGAAGATCAGCCTCCTGTGTGAAATTCACTTTTAGTATGTTTTGAGGCATAAATTTAGAGGATTATAAGATAAAGAAAAAATGTAGAGCTTATATTAAATATTGCATGCTAAAATATTCTAAAATGGTCCAATGGGTTACTCATTTTTATAATCCAGATATATCCTTGAAGATTTTATTTTTATTCATTTGTATTGCTGGGATTTTGGAAGCCCAGCAAATGTGAAGTGGTTCATTAGTTGAACTCTACTGTAATTACTAAAGCTAATGAGGACAATATTTTGAATGCCAATGCCAATTTATCAGCTACTTCTTGTAACAGAACAATTTATGTCTTTTTTCAGAGGAAGTCTTCGGTGCCTACTCCGCTCTGTGGTGGTCTCCAAATAGCACTTTTTTAGCATATGCCCAATTTAACGACACAGGGGTCCCACTTATTGAATATTCTTTCTACTCTGATGAGTCCTTGCAGTACCCGAAGACTGTGTGGATTCCATATCCAAAGGTCTGAGCTCCTATTCAAATAGTGGTTCTGTAATTTCAGGGGAAGAGAATAGTTGCATTTAATCCCTTCCTGCTAATGAAAATATTGTCAGTCTCTCTTCAACAGCTTGCTGTGATTACTCCTGCTGAAGTCAACAGCATCTGGCAATTTTAAAGTATTTTTATTATCCCAGGAAAGAGTGTGATTTAAGGTTTTGTAATTTCTCCAAAAACTTTGAGAAATGACAAGCAGAAAAAGATGGTGAAAATGCTTTTGAAAGAGGTAGGGGGGATGAAAATGTTTGAATGAAGGAAAAGAGAGACTGTAATTGAATCAGAAGCTCATCTCATTTGTAAAAGTTGGAATGTGCCCGAGATGAAGTTGAAAAGCTTGGTTTATATATCAGATTGTATTACTAATTAACGGGACTAGTTTCAGTAATTCTATTATAGATTTGGCACTAATGTAAATTTTGCACATCCTACATTTTTTGATAATAGTGCCACATCTTGTTTTTCAAGATTGTTCTCTGCCATCCGGGATATCTGTTTATTAAAATGGAAGAGCTTTGTTAAGCAACGTGAGCCAGGGAAGTGAGGGGGTTAGAAAGGAGCCAGGAACTCTTCACTAGTACCATAACAATAATGGTCACAGCGTCGTCTACAGGATCTTCTAACAAAGTGTTTTTGCTGTAAGGGATTTTTATTTTTACCAACTCACTTAATTTGCTTTATGAAGAGCTGCCATTTTAGGAAGGGAGAGGAAGTGAAGAGGAAAAAAGATCTGAAACTAAATATGGAGATGTGTTTTCAGTTGAATGTTATTTTTTGATGAGCAAAACTGGCAAAAAAAAAAAGCCCATAAAATGTTCTCACTAAAAATATCATATTATTTCTAACTAATCTGTCAATAGAAAATCTATGTATATATTTTAAAAAAGAATTTACAGGCTTCTGTCATAATATTGACTGTAAAGCTCCAACATGGTGAACCTGAACTTGGAGTGGAAATGATGACTGCCTAATTAGAGCCCATTGGCTGTGGGCTCATGTACTAATTTTCTTGTGGACCATGTCTTTGGCAGAACCCAAGGTGTCCTTCATAGTGACAGTAACCAAAGGCTTTTTGTCCTGTGGAATCACGATATATTTGCAAATGATAGAATTGATTTTAAGAGATTTAACCTCAGCACAAAGTATAGAAATTATGAACCAATAAGCACTCATTATTTAAACAGGAGTGCTCTGGACCTTCAAGTTTTACACATACATGCGTAAACACACACACACACACACAGGCATGCATGCATGCACAAATACATATTCTGCTTCTACCAAATATGAAGTTTGCATTTCCCGAGTCTCCCTTATGTTCATTTTATTTATATTAAATTGCTTGAAAGTGTCCAATTGTAATCTTATACCCATAATGCAGACGTTTTTGTGCAGTTTTAAATACATGTAATGATATTATATTTTGTCAATACCAATTCTGTGATCATTTTTTCTTAGGCAGGAGCTGTGAACCCAACTGTAAAGTTCTTTATTGTAAATATAGACTCTCTCACCACCAATGCAACTTCCATCCAAATCTCTGCTCCTACTTCTGTGTTAACAGGGTAAGATTCTTCCCCTGAATGCTTGGGTTGTGCCAGTTTCACACTGCTTAGGGAGAACATGTCAGATGTGAAAGGTGAAATCAATAGCTGCATCCCATTTTATCACTCAGGCTGAAGTTCCTTCATTCTTTCATTCAGCAACTCTTTCTTGAGCCCCTACTTCACGACCTCAGGCTGGGCACAATTCTAGTGAAAGACAAGTGCAGTGAACAGATCAGCCAGACTCCCAGGTGTCCTGGAGCCTATATCAAATTGGAAGAGACAGACAATAACCAGATAAACAAATAACAGTATAAAATTCCAGGTCATACAAAGAAAACCAAAGCAGGGCAAGTGTGATGGTTCTGGCGAGCAGAGGTAGAGAAGTCACCTGTGATACAATGAACCAGGAGCAGTGATGTGAAGCAAGGGAGCAATCCACGCACAGGGGTGCTAGAGGTGTGGGGGGGGTATTAGCAGAGGAAGTGCAGAGGCCCTGCAGAAGGAATGTTCTTGGGCATTAGAGGAACTACAGGGAGGTGGGAGTGACTGGAGCCGTCTGACAAGAGAAGAGAAGGTAGTGGGGGATAAAGACAACATGGGGCTTTCTAGGCCAGGGTAAGACCTAGAGAAATTCAGAGAAGCTCGGGATTCAATGTGGGAACCCCATGAACATCTTATCCTTCAAGATATTTCTTATTTAAACAATCTTAGAGGTTTGAAATTCTGTCATCAAGTACCTTCAGACTAGTGTTCATTTTCCTTAAAAGAAACTATAGTGGGCACAAATTGATGGCTATCAAAACATTGTTTATTCAGTTCTGTTATTTATGCTTGTTTTAGTGTTTCTAAAAGACAGCTAGCGTACACTGAGCACTCACTATGTTGTAGACACGGCATTATCGCAGGCTTTCTCTTGCTTCACTTTCAAGCAACATACCATCATGTGCTTGCTTCACAGATAGGAAAGGCCCAGGGGTTAGGAAAATGATCAGGTGGGGATCTATAGCAAACCTGTCTCTGTGGCCGGAAAAGTGGGGTTGCTAAGCACTCTGCCTTGAGCCCCTGGGAGAATAACTGGGGCCCTGAGAGGCATGAAGCTCTTATCAGAGAATGGGGAGGCACCCAGTTTCTCTGAGGTTGCACTAACTGCCAGTCTTGCTGTAGGCTGTGCTCTGTGGTTAGTCATTCATTTGCTTAGTCAGAATATCTGTATTAGACTATTTATTCAGGAATGGAATTAATTACCAGTAAATTTTAAAAGCTACCCCCACCCTGAGTTTATTCAAAGTGGAAAACTTTACCCAAAGGTTCTAAAAAATCTACTGTTTGGTCCCATCCAGTCATCTCTTCAAACAGTATTGATTGAGCACCACGATCTATACTCCCAAGTAGGCATGGTGGGAGAGCCTGTCCCCTTCCATCACTTCTTCTCAGGGAGAGGATACAAAACATTCAGATAAATGACTCTAAGAGTGCAGTGACAGAGATGTAAACAACAGGCTGGAAGCATTCCAAGGAGGGCAGATGGGTGTTTCATGGCCCGGGGATCAAAGGCAGCATCCTCCGTCTTGTGCAGCTCGAGCAAGTGGGACTCCAGCAGAGCAGAGGGCACTGAGGTGGAACAGAGTGTGGCAATGCACAGAGCTACCCAGGAAGAGCGTGGCAGTGCCTGATGCAGCCTCTTGGTCTATAACCAATGTCTGTCTGCAGAGAGGATGAGCCTTGAGTGCCTGCTTAGAAAAACATGCCATCTGGAAGGTGCTTTAGACCTCACCAATAGTTTGCGAACTTTTCCTTACAACTTTGAATGCTTTGCTTAAGTGAGATACAATGCAGAGGTACAATTCCAGAAAACAGATGGGAGATTGCTGCTCAGGTTGGACAAGCGTAGGTCTTGTCCCCATATTTTCTCCAGGATTCCCTGAGAGATTAGAGCGGACCTAGACAGGTCTCCAAAACACAGTCAGAACTCCACTGTGAGACACAACAGCCAAAAACATTTGCTTAAATATAACAGCAAGACAATGTGGGAGATGGGAATAGGACACAGGCTTGTGCCTGCTGGGACAAAAACAATTGAATAATCAGATTTAAATGTGTGGAGCACATTTAAATGTGTAGGCTGGGACGGAGTTCACTGTTCTGCCCTTGCTGTCTCATTTATTCTCCATAAACACATTACACATTTTCCCAGCCATTTTACAGATGAAGAGACATAGACATTCCCACTTAGAAATCATTTTCCAAGGCACAGTAGTAAAGTGCTGAGCTCAGAAAGCCTAACCATCTCTAAGGACTTATTTTTGCCCTCTATGAATTAATCATTAATCCTTTGTTCTTTGTAGTTCTTGAAGCCAAACTCATGGTGGGGTTGCCTCATTCACTGTGGATATTTTATGTGTAATGTTGTATTACCAAAGAATCACTTTGGGAAATGCCACAGGAAAGTATTGATTCAGGAACTGAAAATGTAGTTCTGGTCTCTGTTAACTTTGGTAAAGTGGTGACTCTTCTAAAACTAGCTCTAGGTCCCTTCTAGGGAAAGCGTTGTTATACATAGTAAGACACTGCTCGCTAGATTTGGACAAAGGCTCAGCAGGACAAAGGCAATCCTGGCAAGTTAAGCCACTTAGGGAACTTCTCAGCCCTCTTGACTGTGTTGACCTGTGATTCACTCTCTTCCTTCCTCTGCCCATGTGCTCCTCAGTCATTTTCCTGTTGGGCCTTGTCCCTTTGTCACAAATTCCAGCAAGTGAGAGCCTATTGAGGAATAAGGCTGGTTTCTGGTTTTATTAGAAATTAGCAGAAATGAGTAGAAGCACTGCTTCTGTGATAATGAGTGAGAAGAGCACCCAAGCCACTTTTCCAACAACACTGGCCTAAACTTGAACCAAGGCGAGCCTCTCCACTACACTTAATGATTTAGTGTTAATGTTCATTAGGTTAATTAAGCTGCTTATGTGTATTGACAATTCATAATCAGAATTTGATATGAGATCTCAAAATATTTGAGAAAAAATAGCGTATAATGTAAAATTATAGAACTAACCTTTTTTTAGAGCAGTGCTCATATTGCTGACTGAAATAACACTAGGTCTACAGGGCAGGGGCCAATTGTATGTAGTATTTCTGGTACCTTGCAGGATGCCAGGGACATAGCAGGTGTCCAACCTGCTATTAGTTTATTGTAGAACAAACTTACAGGCAAGTGCCTGGATGGATAGGTAAGGTGGGCTTTCTAAGAGACTATATGTATTAGCACAGGAATTTACATGGCTCCAAGGATTGCCTTCAGAATGACCTTGCACAGCAATCCCTTTTTTTATCTCCTCCCAGCCGTCTGCAAATTCTAATTCTGTGGCCCAAACCTAGAGGATTGGAGAGAGTGTGTTCTACTAAGGTGATCCCACCCAACATTTGCTAAATGGCTCCTGAGGCCCATCACACACAGCTTATGTAGTGTCCCACCCCTGTTCTCTCTGGTCCTGAGGGACACAGCAGATAAAGACTTGTTCTTTCTCTTCTGAACAGTGGATAACCCTTGGTCTAAAGCAGGATCATCAAAGCCTGAGATTAAAAAAAAAACAATGTACTGATACTGGCTGCAAACTAATGACACTGGCAAGAAAGGAGGCAAATTAGGGTTTGCATGCTATCAATACTGCAATCCTCAGATCTCATCCACCTCGCCCCTCCCATTCCTTTTCTCAGCGATCTGTCAGCGGCCCTCGGATGGTTGGCATGACTATCAGAGCAGAGGGTGGCATGGAGCCCATGGCCAGCACTGGCAGTACGCCCGCTTCCTTTGGTGATTCACTGAATTAATCACTCCATGGTCTGTAGTGGCTCTCAGTAACATTTTTCCCTCCAATATTCTTTCCAGTTAGTAACACATACCTTACTTTAAGTATCCTTAATGTTCTAGATGAAACACTTACACAAATTAGGGGCATAGATATCACCTGAAAGACTTTCACTCTTTGCAAGGCATCATGCTTAGATAGTCACTTTACGGGGGAGGGGAGATTCCTTGGAGTAGGTTGTTCAAAAGCAAATCTCTTCTAGTGCATTCAATTATGATTTGCATTATAAAATTTAGTTTACACACAACTTTATGGTGAAAAGAAGCAAAAGGGTAAAGATAACTGGCAGTGTTTTTCAAAGGGATGGGTAGAGGTTCTACAGTAGGAGCGAGTAGGAGCAGGAAATCTGTAGCCACCTGCTTCATTTGAATCCTGGGTCCCACACTTTCCAGTTGGGTGAGCATGGGCAAGCTACTTACCCTGTCTGTGCTTTCGTTTTCTCATCTACTGAACATGAACTACAAGGGTTCCTACCTCACAGAGTGGTCGTGAACTTTATGTCAAGCACTTAAAACAGGTCCTGGCAGAGTAGATACCACATGGGTGTGAACTCTTATTACTATATATCCAGAAATGACTCCATCGCTTTTGCATTCAAATCAACCATGTTCTCCCCTTGGATTACAGAGCTCCAGAAATTAGAAGGTAAGCAGTCCAAGCTCTCAGGAAGGCTGGCTGCAGGTGCCAGCCCTATTCCACCCTCCCCCAAACACTGCAGAAGGAATGTCTACTCAGTATTTGTAGCATGTAGCTTGCCAAGCATAGTTGATAATTCTGCTGGCTGGATGTTTCTGGTTTAAAGTGAAGACTTAAACCTTGCAGTGAAAGGTTCACTTGAGCCAGTGGTTTATATCGTCTTCATGACTCTGACATTGCTGACTGGCATGATCCTGGCTTAAGGCTGCAACTGAAAAGAATTAAGTTTATAAGAAAATTCAAAACTGACCGTCTGTCTGCTCCTCTAGTAAACTGCCTTTGACAAGCCCTCCCAGGGTGCAGAGTACACTCTGGGCCATGGACAGAGGACTAAGGTAGTAGAGGATCCAGGTTCATTAACCTTTATCTGGAAGTAGGCAGGAAAGGTAGCTGATACATGTGAGTTTCCTGGCTAACCTCCCAAATTCCATTACTCAGTGTTTTCAAACGGGGAAAAGTTGCTTTATAGTGCTGATTTCTGAACCTGAGGTATAATTTATGGCTCTAGAAGACAAAGCTACTTAGTATCAGTTGACTCATTGATCATAGAAGAGTTCTCTTGCCCCCTTGCTTACCTCCTATACCACCAGAACACTTTTAAAAAGAGGAAGAGTAATTCTAGATCCTGGCTTCCTAATCAATGCCTATGGAACCTTCCAGAATCTTGTGTATGTGAGTAGAGAGCCCTCCCCCCAGGGGAATTTTCATCAAAATATCCAAAGGGTTTTTGACCTAGACAAATAGCACAACTGATGTAGAATCTGGTTTGCCCTACCAGAGCTGAAGCCCAACTCCAACCAGCCATTCATTTTGCATCATCAACAATTTAAGAATGGTTTCCATTTTTAAAAGGTTGGGAAGAAAAGTTAAAATAGAACATATTTAGTGACATGAAAATTATATTTAAAGTTCAGCTTTTCATTGGAACATTATCATTCTCATTTGTTTAAGCATTGTCTCTGACTGCTTCCGAGCAATGAAGGTAGAATATCCGGGACAGAGAAGGTGTGAACCACAGAGATTAAAACACTTACTATCTGGCCCTTCACTGAAAAAGTTTCCCAACCTCTAGTATAGAAAATTAATTTAGAACAATTTCATTTTCTTTCTTACTTTTCGTTCTTCTGTGTTCTTTCTTGAGTGAGGTTTATTTGCATTTCCATCTTCTTATTTGACTTCTCTGCATTGGGTGAACCCAGACAGCTCAATTAGATGAGGCACCCTGTTCCCTCCTGGGCATGTGGAGAAGCTCCACTGTGGCCTGGCACTTGTGATAACTACTGTGAGGCAAGCGATAGTCCTCTAGCAGCAGAAGCTTTCCAAGAAAATATTATGGACAAGTGGACACTTGAACTAAGACCTAAAGAAGTTAGGGCATGACAGTCATTTCAGAATAAGGGTCAGAGTTAAACAAAGAGAGGCTGTCTGGGAAAGTTCTTGGTGTTCATGAGGACAGGGCCACCCAGACTGAGGAGTGCATAAGTTCTTAAATGGCAAGAGGACTGAAACAGAAAAGGGTCCCTGTGTGTGCAAGCATGGTGCTTTGACACTGCATGAAGGGCTTTGCAGGGAGACAGCATGGAAACCCAGGGTCACTGAGGTCATTAGCACACAAAGTGTCCAGACTTAAGAGGGGAAATAGTGAAGCTGCATGGTGTTTAATGTGCTTCATCCTGAGCCATCCTGAGTGCAATAAATGTTTGTTATATGATTCAGTGTCTGTGAGGGGAGTGCAGACAGGAGCTGATCTGAGTTCTGAAAATGAACAGAGCTGTTTAGGCCACAAAAGTCAGGAAAGGAAAGTTGCCTGTTTTGAGGGCTGCATTGCACAAGAATTTAGTGGGCTCCTGTTTTGTGCCAGGCATTCTGCTTGCCCAGAGGGATTCTCTGTGAAGGACCCATAAGGTAGCAGTCAAGCAAGGAGAGCAAAATGGCCAGAGGAGGGGATGGGGGACAGAGCAAGGGGAGCATTTTAGAGAAGTTGGGATGGGGATTATCTCCCTCTTCTGCATAGGGGACCAGAAGGAAAGAGAGCAAATGAAAAAACTCATTTTGAATCTTCTGACAGAAGAGAGCAAAGCTTTGATCAGACACTGGAGAGAAGTGGTTTATGAATAGTCACTCAAATTAAACAGGGAGAGGAACAAAAAAAGTAAAAGGAAATAAACCATCTCAAGCAAGTAATGTTAGGGAGGCTAACAGAAGAGTAAATTATGAATTCCATGCATTTCACCATAAATCAGAAGGTAATTCCAAAACTGTTTAAAAGTATGTGTTAGGGAGGATGCATTGCTAGAACTATCTTGATATAAATTTAGGCTAAAATGCTACAGAGTTCTTTAATTTCTTCACAGGGTTCATGTTTTGACTCTTGAGAAATATTTCTTTAGGATATAATTCTTTGATTTTCAGAGTCTGTGGAGGTGTGATGACTCACACCCTTTTTCTTCATTTGAAAGTGAAGTTGAGAAAAGGGTCAGCTATAGTTTCATCCTAATGGAAGGAATTTTCCAGAGAAATATGTCAAACTACCAGAAACTACCAGAATCTCAGCCAGTGTCCCCATCTTGGGGGGTGACTGCATTACTCCTTCAAAACAATAGAAAGGAAGTGAAAAGCCCCATCCTTGGCTCCCTGGTACAACTAGACACCAAAATGATGACAGTATATACTAAGGCTATGGTTTGAGTCATATATGTTAAGCCTCTGTTGAATGTTGCTACTGTTTTTCTTCTTGGATGTATTTTAAGTTTTGTTCAAAAATAAATTGCTTAAGGAAAAACAACATACAGGACTGGGGACATGACTCAAGTGGTAGAATACCTTCTTAACAAGCATAAAGCCCTGATTTGGAACACCTAGTAATGCAAAAAAACAAAACAATTTGCAAGGAAAAGTAAAATACTATGGCATTAAATGGTACTCTTAACCACTTGAAATTCTGCTTCCCATTAGGATAGTAAAATGTTCATTTGTACCAAAGTCTGGAACAAATTGATTCTTTCTTTCACTCTCTCTCTCTCTCTCTCTCTCTCTCTCTCTCTCCCCTTTCTTCTGCCCCCTCCTTCCTTGCTCCTTTCTTCCTTCCAGGGATCACTACTTGTGTGATGTGACATGGGCCACACAAGAAAGGATTTCTTTGCAGTGGCTCAGGAGGATTCAGAACTACTCTGTCATGGACATCTGTGACTATGATAAGTCCAACCTAACATGGAATTGCTTATTGGTAAGACTGGGATGGGATGCTGTGTTTCTGAAATAACATGTGATTGGAAGGCTCTGTAAGCTCCAGGAGAGTAAAGGCTGGGAATAAGCAAATGAGATTTGAGTTTCTCTTCTCCCTGAAGCCATGTCCAATCCTAAGTCTTTCAGTCAGTCTTGACTGTCAGATAACTTATTATACAACAAGGCTTCTGTTTCACCTTTGCTCACTAATCTCATGGTTTTAGTTATGTATATGGTCACTTAGGAAGGTGGAAAGGACAGCTAGAAACCTGGAAGATAGAATCTGAAGTCAATATTCAAAAATGCAAAGAGGACCAGAGGCTGAAAGCACAGTGAAGGGGGCTTCAACAGGGAAAATGTAGGGGATGGGGAATGACTGACTGAGTGTGTGAAACCAAACAAGTATCAAGAGGCCACAAATCTATTAGCATACTGTGATGATCTTTAAGCAGGAAACGACTTTAAAATGTAAATAATTAACTGCCAACTCCATAGGTGGCAACACTGAAGCAAACTCAGTGTTAATCCAACCTCAAGGGACTGGGCTTTTCCAACCAGGAGACCATGAGGTCCAACCAGGTTGGTAAACCACAAGGAAGTCCCTTGAGGAGCTAGCAGCCTTGGGAGGGTACAGATTAGAAAAAATTTGGCATATGCAAAAGAGATTCTGCTCACCTCCTTTTCCAGCCATGGGGCCTGTCTACACATCTCCTCTCCCTGCTCCCATCATGTCCATTCACAATGCTAATTCTCACCTCTATGTCTTGATTCATTGTTCATTTATTAAATGCCTGGAAAGTTCCAAACTGTGCCAATCTATGTATTAAAAAAATTAGATAATATTCCTGTTCCCAAAATGTTTCGGTTCTGGTAGGGAATCCTATTATGAAAATAAATTAGAAGACCTGTCATTTAGTAAATACTTCCAATCTGCCCAGCCCCATGGAGGATGAAGCTCAGTGCTCTTCAGCAGCTGGCTCAGATCGCAGGACACAGCCAGAACTCCCAACTGCAAAACCCAAGCTCTTGGCTTCCTGCTAATGAAATCATCACAATATTAGGGTATTGTGCCATGAAAGGGTTTAAGCAAGATACAGACATGTAATTCTATTGGGAGCAGGTAGAGTAAGGCAAGGAAATGACATAGGGGAGATAAAGAGTAGTCTGTGGTATATGGGCAGATAAGGGCAAAAGGCAGAGGACAATGCAAAGGCATCCAAAGTGAACAGCTTGGAGTATGCAGGAACTGTGGTGCTTGTGACTAGGGCTGGAGGAGAGGAACAAATGGAAACTAAAGCTAGAGTTATAGGCCCAAATGCCATTTTGCGGAATTTGGATTTCTCTTGTAAGAAATAGGGAGTTGATATAAGGCCTTAAATCGCGGAGTAGCACTGTCTGTTGCCAAATGAGGTCAGCTGGGGGATGAGCAAGGCAGATAGAAACCAGACGGAGAAATGATAAGCAGCATCTCCAATTAGGAGACCATGGCAGCGGACCAAGGGAAACTTGCCTAGAACATGAAGGAAGGTGGTAATGGTGGAGAAAAACAGAGAAGTCAAAGAAAGGGGTTGAAGGAGGTGACTGTGAGAAGAGTAGAAATCTAGAAGGACTCACAGGTCTCTGGCTTGGCTGGACAGGAGAAGGATACAGGAGGAGGAACAGGCTGGCAGGGATGGAGGAGAGAGAAGGAAACTGTCTTCAGTTCTGTACATGTTGAATATAAAATGCCAGGGGAGCTTCCAGGACAGTGTATGGAATGGAGCCAGGACAGAGCTCCTGGTGAGAGAGGTAAACGATCAAATGTAATTACATTAAAAAAAAAGTTAGCACAAATAAAAATATGCGAATAGAGATAGTTTTCGATTATTTTAAGTGCAATTTTATTTATAATACCACAATTTATGGCTAAGGAATAAATTTCATCATCTTACACTTTTCTTTAAAATGCTGTCACTGTATTTTTTCCCTTCTAGGCACAGCAGCACGTTGAAATGAGTACCACAGGCTGGGTTGGAAGAGTAAGTGTTATGAATTATGGGATTTCATGTACTATGGATCAGCTACTCAGAGCTGGTTAATATGTAACTATTCTATATAGACACTATGTTATTTGTCGTTAATAGATATGTTAATTGACCTATTTCTCAAAATACTGGAAATGCTGCCTACAGAGATAGGTTTTTATGAAGCTTCTGTAACATACTTAGTTGGAAAAAGTAAGGGGACAAGTGCAAAACCAAGAACAGAGCAGACAAAACAAAACATATACTCCGGGAAAATTGTAGCTCTCAGCAAGTTAAAAAGCAACCACCACTGAAAAGCAGCCAGGATGCTGAAAGAGCATGTTGACCTCATATTTGAAGTCACATGCTTTGAAGGCAGAAAGCAGTTTCCATCCTAGCTTGGATCAATGCCTAAGGAGATGTAACTACTACTAGCAGAAACCCAGCACCAACCACAATGCTAGCTACACACCTCTCTGTAAAGGAAATCATACTCCTGTGGGTTCACACTTTATTAGGCAATGGGATGCAGAGTTTTGTCCAGGAAAGAACGGTGACCCTCGGAGACTTCTCATGCTGCTCAGTCCTACTGCATCACAGGCACATTGCACAGAATTACCAACCACATTGCTACAAGACAATGGAATGGAGGGTGTAGATGAAGTGGCTTCAGCCGTCATGACACCTTGCATGAAAGATGAAGAATGAATTGCATCTAATATTTATGACTCCTTCTATTAATCCTTCTTTAAGAGGGAAATAAGGCAACACAAAAATGTAACTATCTCACATCTTTTGGGTGATAGGGGTGAGGCCCCAGTCCAGGAAGACTGAGCTCCTTCCAGTTGGGCTTGGAGCTCCAATGGCATTCCATGTCCTTTTCCTTCAGGCATTGATTGGGCAGAGGGGAGAGGTTTGCCAACATAAAGCGGTTTCCTCCATGGCAAGCGACATGCTACACTTCCTCACGACTCTTAGAAAAAAATATGTTTTTTCCTCTCTGTATTTAACCAGACAGATGCCACTTTTCACACATTTCTACTAGGCACAACTCCATCCAGGGGAAACAGGGAAATGTATTAAAAAGATAAGGCTGCGAACACAGGTCTAGAGAGGGGAATGTGTTTCAGAGCTCTGTAATGAGAACACCAAGTGTACTGCACGCCTCAGCTTGCTCCATAAATGAATTCACTTTGAATCACTAAATAGAAGAGGCAAGCATTTTTCTTCCCCAAATGGGAGCTGATGAGAGAGGAAACATCAAGGGCGAAGTGAACCAACAATTTCAAAAGACCATCTCCTACCTGTTCTCCAACATAGCTAGGAAGTAGAAATTGGAAAGCAACATCATTCTTTCAGGCTGGGATAGACACTCTTTTATTCAACTACATTATATTCTGCATACTATCTTTTATTGAACTGTAAAAAAAGGTGAAATTTTTCTTCTTTATTTTTATGCAAACTTTTTTGTAAATTGTTGATCATCTTTAGCAAAATGAAAAGGCTCATGATAAAAATAACTATATGGATGCTTCTATATGAAATATACAACAGACATTCCTTATGGTATCAAGTCCAGAAATGGTTAAAGACTAAGCCTGAATTTCAAAAAAGAAATATATATAAATACAAGAATGAATACTTCCCCCAAACTATAAACCACCTCCAACCTGAAACAGCCATGTAGTAATATATCTGCTTCAAGAAAGCACATTTGTGACACTGAGGAAATTTACTTCTTGAAACAAAGGCACACTTCTGGCACACTTATAGCCAGAAGCCATCATTATCCTCCACGATGAAAGGAGGCCTCAAGATAACAGTATCCATTTCTATTTATTGGGTATCCCCTGCAAGAGTCTATATGTGTTTCTCTCATTTACTCCAAAAATTTACCTATGAGTTTGTTCCTTTTTTTGGTCCACATTTGTTAGTAGGAGGATTTTCTTTGTGAGACCCTCTAGTTTCATTTGGCAAGTAAATAAAGCATAGGTTTTTGAGCACAGGTGTTGGGGAGGTCTTTCTACAACTAAAGTTGGTACGAGATAAGACGAGTGCTTTGACATTTCTTTGTTCTCTGTTATTTTCTAGTTTAGACCTGCAGAACCTCATTTTACCTCTGATGGTAATAGCTTCTATAAGATCATCAGCAATGAAGAGGGTTATAAACATATTTGCCATTTCCAAAAAGATTATAATGTAAGTATTCTTACATAATTGATTCCAGGTTGACCTCCTTAAAAAAAAAAAACTTACTTGAAATGGAAGTCATTCAGTAAAGTCAAACAATGTGTACAAATAGACCAATTCAATTCTTCAGTTATATATGGATTAAAGTGGAAGGGATGTGGACACCCTGTAAGAAATCTCAAGGTTATTGGAATTCCTGATGTAAATGACTTGATACATCTACTTAACATTGATTAGACAGTCTAATAAATCTCTTACTTAAAAGGCCAACCAGGACTGCACATTTATTACAAAAGGAGCCTGGGAAGTCATTGGGATAGAAGCTGTGACCAGCAATTATCTGTAAGTATTCTAACAACCGGTGGAATATAAACCCATGCATCATAGTCATGTCCTCTTTGCAGAGAAGTAGAGAAAAATCTTCGACAAATAAAGAGTAGTCTATTTGGAATGTGTTCAATCCTTTTTTTCTTTTTAACATACGGAAGCCTTAATGATTTTCACATATGCCGAGCAGATTTGATATGATGCCACCACGCAGCTCTACCTCTTGCTCTTACCTGCTTTACATTACCGAGCTGCAGCCTCTTTTACTAGAACATCCTGGAAAACTGAGTGAACACTCGGGGCATTCTGTTAACTTTTGGCTGGGGCTGAGTGTTTGGAAGGCTGGGAAAGACAATTTTATCTGTCCCGTGCCTCAGCCTTTCTCTTTGGAAAATGGAAAGCTCAGCTGAAGCCTGTCCACTGCTGTACCAGAATTGGTAGAAAAGGGAACATTATTTTTTGTTAGAATCCCAGGAAATTTTATGGTTCTTTTTTTGGCCTCGTTACAAGAAAATTTTGCCACTGCCCAAAGTAGTTTTTGAAGACGCTTTTCAGAAGTAGCTCTTGCACTCTCTTGGAAGATGGGCTCCTGTCATCTAGTGGCTTGTGCTATAAATTAGAAAATCTGGAAAACAGGATTGATACATGGGTGCTAATTTCAGGCTAGTTTCCAGTCATATTTTTCTTATAAAAGTCTTCTTTTGAGTTTACTTGTCACTTTAATTAATGAAGAAATTCCTGGTTTCATATATTTTAGTCTGTTAAGATAAAGAAGTTCCAGTTCTGTGTAGAGAGATGATGAAGGGAAATGGCTTCTGGGGTGACTAGGAGGGGCACTGAAGCAAGGGCGGAAGGACAGACACCCACACGCCTGTACTTGTGTGCACACTCATGCCTGGAGTTTGAGTTCAGGGAATGCAGCTGAGATTCAAAAAAAAAAATACCCACACACAATTAATATATATTTTATTTGTTTTCTTCCCAGATACTACATTAGTAATGAATACAAAGAAATGCCAGGAGGAAGAAATCTTTATAAGTAAGAGCTCTATCAAGTTGTTGACTTTAGTCTTTTCAGCTGATGAACAAATTCTAGACTCTTTTTTTTAATGTCAAACACTTTTATTCCTTCACAAATGAGTCTACATGTCACAAAAGAGACTGACTTTGTTAGATGTTTTGTGGCATTTCCAAACAATGGACGGTTGATGGTACTATGAATTTATGTACTTATCTCACAATTTTAAAAGTCTTGAGGATTGCTTTGGCATTCTGATATTTGAAAACCAGAACATGGCATTATTCAATTTCTTCCTTTCATCAAGTACTTAATTTCCACTGTCCGTTTTACAGAATCCAACTTAATGATCACACAAAAGTGACATGCATTAGTTGTGACTTGAATCCGGAAAGGTGTCAGTACTATTCTGTGTCATTTAGTAAACAGGCGAAGTATTATCAGCTGAGATGCTCAGGTAAGTTTGCTCTGACTGAGGGAGGATGCTGGCAGTATGACTCCTTTGTACTCCTTTGTTCCTTGGAAGGAGCTTCCTCCATTCTCTCAGCTAGTATGCTTGACCTCTCCTCCACTCACCTCTCTGGACAATCACCCACCTGGGCCTGGCTTACTGTGCCTGATGCTTCCCTTCTGGTACCCATTCTTTCTTTTCTGCTCAGCTCTCTCCTTTTGAACCTGAGCTCTTGAAATCATTCAGTCCCTTTCTGTCCACTCATATTTAAGTGGTAAGTACAAATACCTTTTCTTCCCCTCAGAAGACTTCATTCTTGTATATTCACATATGATGGATTTTAAATGATTAGTTTATGCATGCACCCCTTAAATTAAATGAGAAACTGTGAGTGGCACCTGTCACCCAATATGCTTTCTGCTCTATCTTCTGTTGCTACTGCTATCATTATTAAAAACGAAGAAACCTGAACAAGAAGAGGCACAGTTGGTAATGCAGGCCACACAGTGAGTATAACGGAATTCAAACATAGGCCTCTGCCTCCTGCATCCTCCCTTCTAAACACTGGATCGGGTTTTCCCTCAAAATGAGAGGAGGAATCTGGATACTCTGAAAACAATTGTCAGTGGTGAAAAAGAGGGCTGCAAACTGGTTATGTGACTCCTTCCTCACTATTCTTTTTTATTTTTACATCTCTCATTATAGTTCTTTACAATGGCTGTTTTTTGTTACATTTTTGGGAATGTGCTTTTTATTAGGCACTGTGCTGAAAGCTTGATATTCAGGATTTTGTTAAACCCTTCAGAAAGCTCCATAAAGTACAAATTATTATCCTCATTTTATATGCTTGGAAATTGAGGCATAGATGTGTTATCAAAAGTCACCCAGCAAGTCAGCCAGGATCCAAACCCATATCTTCCATGAAAATCTTGTGGTTTCAATCTGATATAAAGATTATCATCCAAACACATCAAAATTAAATAGCTCACAAAATAGCTTTCCTATACATTACCTTCCACTCACAACCACCACAGTTGGGATAAATAGTGAAGATAAGGGCTTGTGAGAAAAACACTTCCTCATGCCAGGAAGGAATCGCTTATCCAAGTCAGGCACTACAGATGTGCCTCCTGGCTCCAGGACTCCTTGCAGTGGGGATGTCCCTGGGGAGAACCAATCTCCCCTCAGGTGAAGCTGGCTCCAGAGCTCTGCCCACCAAGGAGTGCAGGGCCTGAGAGGTAGTGTGGTCAGCGTGGGATGGCCGATAAAGCTTGGGGAACTACTTACTTCAGCTTGCTGATGGGGAAATTGAGCAGAGAGATGATGAAGTGCCCAGGATGCATAGCAGAGCAGAGGTTCATTCCCCACACCATTCTGTAAGCCCCATGCCTTTCCAGTAATACTTCTTGCACTCGATTGCACTTATTTTAAGGGAAAAGAAGAAGCACAGCTCGCATTTATTAAGCTGCTTATCCACTGTGATACTTATCACAGGTTCTATCAATGTTATATAAATGATATTTTTGAAAAGTTATTTACCCTGTATTCATCTAAAACATATTTTTCCCTGATTATGTTAACAGGTCCTGGTCTGCCCCTCTATACGCTCCACAGCAGCACAAATGATAAAGGTATCTGCTCATATTTGCTTTTAGGCAAGTGTGTGTGAACAGGACCATAATGTACTTAGCATTCTGTAATTTTCCTTGGTCACCTAACGATGATTTGAACACAAGGTTTATAACCTGAAGTACATTCAGTTCATCTGATCAGTGCATTTCATGCTTGCTCATTATTGTATTGTGTAACCTAAATTCTTGTAATGAATTATTGCTGTTTCGTGTATTTGTTTAGAACTAAGAGCCTTGGAAGACAATTCAGCTTTGGATGAAATGCTGCAGGATGTCCAAATGCCTTCAAAAAAACTGGACTTCATTATTTTGAATGAAACAAGTAAGTTAAATTTCTTTCAGAATAGGACTTTGCATGGAAACATCAATAAAATAGAACTAATGTAATGATTTGGTCTGAAAATATTCATTTTATATTACATAAATATAACTTGAAAGGCTATTTTTCCATGAAATGTTCTGCATAAGAACTACTAATTTTGCATTCTTTTGTCTTAAAATATAATACCATTCTATGTAAAGTTTATTCTGTCAAAAGGAAAAGTATTTGAAGAAAATGTACTTCTGATCAGTCAGTTCTTCCAGTTAGTCATTCTGTTCTACTAGTATTAATTATTAAAAAATACTATCATTAAGTTAAATTATACCTAATATATTTTGCCTTTAAAGCACAGAGATGGAAAATATCTGATATGATTATGTTAAAAACCTGGGATTGTTTACTAAATACTGATGCTTCAGTCTCAAAAGAGAAATCTTTAATTTTTCCTTCCCTCCTTCTCTCTCCTAGTTAGTCCAGAACCAGGCTTGGTAGACTAATCATGGATCGTATTCAGGGACCATTAAGAGCAATAGGTTTCTTTGAGAAAAAAAGCTATTAGTTTAGTTTTTATTTTTTTTTTTTTTTCACTAAGGGCTAACAACTTATAGGGAAGGGAGAAATCCAGCTGGATTGATTTAGTTTAGGTATTTTGTTTTTTTAATTTAGGATAACTAGAAAATATTCATCTCATCTCATTTTAACTCATAGGACAGGCCCCAGAAAGTGTATCTCTGAGGAGTAACTCAGGGGAGTGCTACTCAAACTGAATGTGCATATGGCTCACTGGGACTTTGTTAATATATACATTCTGACCCAGAAGGTCAGGACTGATACAGGATCCAACACTGCTAATAAACTAAGAGCTGAGACAGTGACCCTGGTCCTGAGCCAGGCTTAAATGTCAGGAACTAACATTAGCAGCCTGATACAAAAGACATTGAATACTGAAATGTGACATGATAATTCAGTTGATACCAGTAGGAACTTTGAAGATCTTTGCGTCAGGGAAACTACATGTTTATAGGGAATACTTGATAGAGATTGTAAGATGGTGCTGTCAGAGCAAGAGAAAGGGTTCCCACTGGGAGATTGTTATAACCATTCACACTACAGGGCAGGAGGACTGAAAGCTGGGTCCAGAGAAAGGAGCAAGGAAGGTGGGATTTGCAGACTAGAACAACCACCCCCAAAGAGTGACTGTACATTTGCAAAAAATGTGGGGGAGAGAAAATCCCTTTTAATCCATTAGTGCTGATTCTGACAAAGAAAGGTCAAATGGTGACCTCAAAATTCATTAAAAATATAATGGTCAACTGATCATATGATATTTTATTGAAATTGTAATAGAGACTTACAAGCACATTTAATCAGAAGGCATAAAATATTCAACAAAACACGAACTGAAAATAAATCTGTCTATATAAAGATTTTACTACTAAATCTTTTATTCTACTTAACCAAAATAATTATAAGATCAACTAAAAACAAAAAGGGAAGTAAATGTAAGAAATGACTGTGGAGACACGGATTTTTTTTTTTTTACCTATAGTTTAAGTGTTTTGAAGCTAGGAATAATCTTATGTAAATATGAGAAAACACATTTTTTAGATTTATTAGTCTTACTCATCTTTAATTTGAAAAAGAAATTAATTCATTATTTAGGAACAAATTTATTAAACTGGTGTTAAACCAAGTGCAAAAACAAATTTGCAGAAGGTCATATGAACATATCTAACAATTGGCTCTATAGAAGCCTGACTTCATTCTGTGAAACCCAGAGCTGAAAATGAAAAACCAACTTTGTGGTCAGGGATGGAAAAATAGGAATTATAACAATGTTATTAAATCAGAATTTTAGAATAGAGTTGGGGCCAACTACAAATTCTAAACAGTTTCAAGGAAATTCAAGTAGAGGAAAACATTTTGGAGGAAAACTTAGAACATACGCCATAAACAAATTTTTTAGATAAGTAGATCAGATGCCAAAGAACAGAATTATAAAAACAAAACATTAGAAATCCTAAGATGCACATTTATTTTAGAAGGCACCAATGTATTTAATATATCACAAAAGTTTGTTGTATTTATTTATTTTTTCTTTTATTCATATGTGCATTACAATGTTTGGGTCATTTCTCCCCCCTTCTCCTGCCCCCTCCCTTACCCCCCTGTCTCCTTCCTCTCCTCCCCCTACCCCCTCGCTACCAGGCAGAAACTATTTTGCCCTTATCTCTAATTTTGTTGAAGAAAGAGTATAAGCAATAATAGGAAGGAACAAGGGTTTTTGCTAGTTGAGATAAGGATAGCTATATAGGGAGTTGACTCACATTACTTTCCTGTACATGTGTGTTACCTTCTAAGTTAATTCTTCTCAAACTAACTTTTTCTCTAGTTCCTGGTCCCTTCTCCTATTGGCCTCTGTCACCTTAAAGTATCTGCATTAGTTTCTCTGCATTGAGGGCAACAAATGCTATCTAGTTTTTTAGGTGTCTTACCTATCCTCACCCCTCCCTTGTGTGCTCTCATTTTTATCGTGTGATCAAAGTGCAATCCCCTTGTTGTGTTTGCCCTTGATCTAATGTCTGCATATGAGTGAGAACATACAATTTTTGGTCTTTTGGGCCAGGCTAATCTCACTCAGAATGATGTACTGCTGGTGGGAATGCAAACTAGTACAACCACTCTGGAAAATAATTTGGAGGCTTCTTAAAAATCTAAATATAGATCTACCATTTGATCCAGCAATATCACTCTTGGAGATATACTCAGTTTTAATATTAAGTAGTATTGTAACCTGACAGAGTATTTTTGTGTTTTAAAATCATGCTGAATTCAAGCAATTCATTTCTTCTTCTGTTCCAATTTAACAAATTGCTAGACTCTAAGCATGACATCACTTACAGAAGTAAGGAACGAAAGCTAATAATTGTTCTTAACTCCCACTAATGAATCTTTCTGTTCTTTTAGAATTTTGGTATCAGATGATCTTGCCTTCCCACTTTGATAAATCCAAGAAATATCCTCTACTGTTAGAAGTGTAAGTATTCAAGAGGGGAGGAAATTTAGCAGTTAAGCATTAAAAGTCTCATACATATATATATGCCACATATAGATTACTGGGGGAAAAAAAGCCAAAAGCATCCTCTCTCTCTTTCTGAATCACTGATTACTAGTTCTTTCCATTTTGCATTCACAAACCCCAACCTTTCTTACACTGTTGGTGGGAATGTAGACTAGTACAACCACTCTGGAAAAAAATTTGGAGGCTACTTAAAAAGCTAGACATCGATCTACCATTTGATCCAGCAATACCACTCTTGGGGATATACCCAAAAGACTGTTACTCCAGAGGCACCTGCACATCCATGTTTATTGCGGCACTATTCACAATAGCCAAGTTATGGAAACAGCCAAGATGCCCCAGCACTGACGAATGGATTAAGAAAATGTGGTATCTATACACAATGGAATTTTATGCAGCCATGAAGAAGAACGAAATGTTATCATTCGCTGGTAAATGGATGGAATTGGAGAACATCATTCTGAGTGAGGTTAGCCTGGCCCAAAAGACCAAAAATTGTATGTTCTCCCTCATATGTGGACATTAGATCAAGGGCAAACACAACAAGGGGATTGGACTATGAGCACATGATAAAAGCGAGAGCACACAAGGGAGGGGTGAGGATAGGTAAGACACCTAAAAAACTAGCTAGCATCTGTTGCCCTTAATGCAGAGAAACTAAAGCAGATACCTTAAAGCAACTGAGGCCAATAGGAAAAGGGGACCAGGAACTAGAGAAAAGGTTAGATCAAAAAGAATTAACCTAGAAGGTAACACACATGCACAGGAAATCAATGTGAGTCAATGCCCTGTATAGCTATCCTTATCTCAACCAGCAAAAACTCTTGTTCCTTCCTATTATTGCTTATACTCTCTCTACAACAAAATTAGAAATAAGGGCAAAATAGTTTCTGCTGGGTATTGAGGGGGGGGAGAGGGAGGGGGTGGAGTGGGTGGTAAGGGAGGGGGTGGGGGCAGGGGGGAGAAATGAACCAAGCCTTGTATGCACATATGAATAATAAAAGAAAAATGAAAAAAAAAAAAAAAAAAACCCCAACCTATGTTATCTTATAGACAACATCCTAATAGACAAGCTAGACACTCTTCTTCTGTCATAATCATATGGTTTTCCTTTTGTTTTGTGCTTCCAATATCCAAGGGAATTCCCCAATCATTCTCAAGTCTCCATTTTCATTCTTATCTCTTGGACACTTCAACAAATAAGAGATGGGCACTAACAGTTGTCACATCCCCTTACCCCTAACTTTCCCAAACAGCTCCCATTTGTTGCCTTTGACTCATTAGGGCCTCAAATTTCTCTTCCACTTCTTACAGTATTACTGCCTGGTATTTTCCAATTCCCCTTTTAGTAAAGAGGAGACATGATATAGGAGCATGTTCATTATAATGCAAACTTCTTCAAGTCTGAGTGAAAGTTCTAAAATCACAAGTTTCTGAAGAGTAAATGTGAACTCAAGAATTCTGAATATGACAGCCTTATAAAATATCTTTTATTAGTTAGTAAAAATACAGTTGACATCATCCTTCTAAAATTGTCCTGGTCTCACCCATAATTCCACACTCTTCCTGTCATAGCATATATCATTTTCTTTATGAAAAAACAAAAGAAAGCAAAGCAACAAATAGGATGGGTGTCTGCCATAAGTAAGGTGCTTAATTTGCCTTACTTTATTCACACAAAAGATTCATGTGGTGAGTTCTATTGGCCAATCATATGGAGGAGAAACTGAAACTCAGGAACATAATTTTTCTGTTTTTACTAGAAAAAAGGCACAGATATTAATATCAGACATAGTTTTGTTCCACCATACTCACAGTTCCATAAAAACAAAACATAAAGAAAGGGATAAGTATTTTAAACTTCCAGATATATCGATTTTTGTTAAGCCTAATTTTTACTTAATGAAGTCAAACTCATTAATGACACTAATTTGTTTTAGACTTTTTCTCCAATACTAAAAAAGCATCTGACAGAAAATAGTGATCTTTTTATCTTCTTTGACTCCCTTGTAAGTAATTAAGGAGGGTTAAAAAGAAAGGTAAATTCAGTGCCCATTTCTGTTCAGTTATTTTCCTCTACCTCTGTTTTGAGGTTCAGGTCTTTGCTTTCAACTTTTAAAAATAGGCTTGCTTAACTTTGGAGGTAGGTAACTTAATTTATACCTAACATTAAGATGAGCTCTTAATCTACCAAGTTTAATATCATTGACAGGGCTAAGACATTTCACATGTTATGAAAATTTTTCACTGTCTAAGATTACATGAGTACATTCCCCTGTTTAAGTTTAAAATGGTACAACATTTAGTTTAAAATTAAAATAATACGATATTTTGTTTAAATAAAAATTCTTTTGACTGCCATTTCTATGAAGAGAGAAGAAAATGTTAGCAAAGAGTTTGTCTGTTCTTGTGTGGGCAACAGTGAGTGGATGAGAAGGAGAGATGGGCTCGATTGGAGATCTGTGTCCAAGAGTCTTGTAGCTCATGCAAAGATGACATATTTAAATAAGATACAGTGAACTATGAAGAAAGTCTTTTAGTTAAAAACAGGAATGAGAGGGTTTGATAGAGATTTGCTTACAGCTGTGGGTAGATTATAGAGGTTGCAAATACAGGGAATTAAAATTGTCAATAAATAAATTTCTGAACAACATACCTATGTTCCAATACAAGATTGTATTTCTCCTTTGAGCAGCTGCTTCTTCTTCTTCTTCTTCTTCTTCTTCTTCTTCTTCTTCTTCTTCTTTTCTTATTCTTCCTCTTTCTCTCTTTCTTCTTCCTTCACCTTCTTCTGTTTGAGATGAGGTCTCACTGTATAGCCACACTGACCTCAAACTTTTTATCCTGCCTCAGCCACCTGAGTGCTGGGATTACAGGTGTGTTCTACCACACCCAGCTTGGGGCGTTCATATAAATAGCATTCAATCACACCATGATCCATTCCACAATGATCCTTAGGGAATTTGAAAGTATATGATGCAGCAATGTCCTTAAAGAAGTCTCAACTTAGGAAATGAAACTTGTAGACTATAAGCATGTCTAAGCTGAGATAGAAAGGTGTATTTAAAGCTGCATTTATTGCCATCATCATTTTTTCATAACAAAACTTCCCTGTCCCCACTATTAGAAAAGTTATATTAGAGAAATTATTTCTTTGATTTCCAAGATTATGTTATACTTAGAATATGAAATCTGTGTTTGATGATAGTCAAAGACAAAACTGATGGGCATTTTTGAAGGGAACACACAGCCACTAAACTCATGTTGCCAGATTTAAAGAACTCATTCTGGATAGTCAAGCAGCTGGCATGACTTCAGGTTCATGGTGGGGAAAGTTGCACACATTTTGTCCACAAGAAAGAGAAATGCAGATTCTCTGCATTTGATTCAGAAAAACTGTGAGGACTAACAATTTGGAATTTTCACAGATACGCAGGCCCCTGTAGTCAAAAAGCAGATGCTGTCTTCAGACTCAACTGGGCCACTTACCTTGCAAGCACAGAAAACATCATAGTAGCTAGCTTTGATGGCAGAGGAAGTGGTTACCAAGGAGATAAGATCATGCATGCAATCAACAGAAGACTAGGAACATTTGAAGTTGAAGATCAAATTGAAGCCGCCAGGTGAGTGGCTGGGAGATGACTTAAAAGGCCATTTGACTTTTATTCCCCTTGATTTATCTTTTAAAGTTATAAAGTGTAAAGAATGTAAAGGTGCTGGAATGAGCTTATAATCTTTCACCCTTGTGATAGGTTTTTAACGAAGATACTGTATTTAGATTAAAATTTATATCATTATAGATTTATATGAAGTTTGAAACAAATCATTTCCTGAATTTCTCTTTGTATGCACTCTAGAAAGGGAGTTGGCATATATACTACTGCCTGCTAAGAGCAGAGACTGGAAATTCATCAAACACATGGATAAACTGAGCAATGCCGGTATCCTGAATGTGTTCGTCAGACTTTTTGTTGCTGTTGACAAAATGCCTCATACGAGCAACTTAAATGGGGAAGGATTTATATTGGCTCACAGTTTTAGAGGTTTCTGTCCATACTCTTTGGCTCTGTTGATTCTAGACCAACTGAAAACATTTTCAGACTTTTTCTTCTCTGCTTTTTGCTCATAATTCTCAATGTAAACTTAGTTAAAAGAAGCCACCCATAACCATGCCACAGTCTGAATACTAGGCTGCCTTGAAATTTCCTCTATTAGATTAATTGGTCCATTACCTTTAAACTCAGCCTTCTGAAAAGTCTTACAGCATTTATAAAATGTGGACAAATTATTTGCTGCTATGGCACAAAATGAGCTCTAGTCCAATTCCCTGTAAAGTCCTCGTTCTGATCTGAAACCTCATGAGCACAGTCTTTTCTGTTCGTATTTCTATCCACATGCTGGACTTCTTAACTACCACCAGAATTGCCCATTAAGACCTGTTCCTAGCACTTGGGGCTTTTTCTAGCCTGATTCTCTAAACTTTTTCAAATTCTTCCCACAAACCAGTTCCAAAGCTCTGGAAGATATGGTCTGGTAGTCACAGCAATGATCCCACTTCTTGATACCAATTTTCTGTATTAGAGTCTCATCACAATGACAAAATAGTTGGCATAAACAACTTAAAGGGAGCAATCATTTATTTTGACTCATGGTTTCAGTCCATAGTTCTTGGCTTCATTGCTTCTGGGCCCATGGTAAGATAGAACATCATGATATAGTGGTAGAAGCATGTGATAGTGGCTACTCACCTCATTGCAGACAGCAAGGAAAGAGAGCAAATGCCTGGAGCAAATGCTTTTTCTTTTCCCATTTTTAAAATTCCATCTAGACCCCCCGACAATAGGATGGTATTTCCCACATTCAGAGCCAATTTTCCACCCTTAATCAATCCTCTTAAAATACCCCCTTAAATCTTCTGGGTGCTTTTCAATCCAATCAAGGTGACAATCAAAATTATTAACCATCACACCAAGTATACTTCTGGCTAAACACTCAATGTCATCCCTTACAGTCAAGGCTAAGTGGAGAAGTTCAGTACACATTTACATTGCAGGAGATTACAAGTATGAAGTGTTAGGAGAGGCTCCTACAGTCTGGATAAGAGCATCTTTTCTATTCTGGGAAAATTATAGAGTGCAGCCATCACGGGTCAAAATTATAAGGGCTTCATCAAGTATAAATCACCACTCATTCTTCTGCCCTTCACTTATGGGCCTGTTAATTGATGTGATCTGGCTTAAGAGAGCCAGATATGCATGTAACATGTGAAGTGTCTTGCTTGTAGGCATTCCCATTAAAGCTGCACAGCAGCCCTGGAAGAAGGTGCTGTTATCCTTTATTTCAGGTGAAGAAATGGAGACTCTTAGTTTAGATATCTTCTCAAGATGAATCAGGATTGGGACTCAGTCTTATTCCAACTCTTCTGTTGAGCTGCATTCAACTGATAAATGGGAAATCTTTGAGTTTCTATAACCAACTGCATGGATGTCTGGGTAATCCTAATAAGTCGGGTGGTTTGAGACAATGTAGTGAAATCATAGACTAGGGAATGTAGAAATATCCATGAGTGATTAAATGGATGGAGGAAAATGTCTTTACAAAGAGGAAACAACCAAATAAGAGAAGAGGAGATGATAGACAATTTAATTCCCTATACCAATGTTAATAATAACTGTTTTTCTTAAAAATTAAAAACAGAGATTTAGATTAGAGAGAAGATAACTTTAAGAGTGAGGCTTTGATATTTTAAAAATAAGTTTTTATCTCTCCAGATTGGTCTTCTATGGGAGGAAACAAAGTTTCCAGGATCTCCCGAACCTGACCTACAAAAGTCTTAAAGTTACAGAACTGAGTATCTGTAGAATATAACTCCAGTTAAAAATAATGAGATGAAGTATATTTACACAATGAAAAAATATTCCAGCAACAAAAAGAACTGAATATAACAACATGGTGAATCTCACAAGGTTGAATGAAAGAAGCCAGACACAAAAGTATACAATGATCCCATTTATAGGAAGTTCAGAATCAGGTCCAAACTCAGGTGAGCTTTTTAAGGAACCCAATAAAAGAGGAGAATTTCATTTATGATTGGAAGCTGTGACAGTGTACATAGGCCATAGTCTCAAGGCCACATTAACTTTGTAAAGGTTTGCCAACTTGTGTGCTCATGATTCACTGAACATGTCTGTATGTATGATTCTTCATATCTAAAGAGTTTAACAGGGAGGTGAGCTGAAAACTAATTTTAATTTTCTCTAGTGCTGCTTAACTCAGCTGACTTGGATTTATATCATCCATTGAAAACATGAAGATTCAAAGTTACACACACATTAAGGCAAAGGCCCCAGATCACCCATGATGCCGTGAAGCTAAATGTTCCACTTGCTAGACTTTTTTAAGTCAAAATTTTACCTTTGACATAAGAATAAAAAATAGATGCATAAAACATATTTTTCATTGCTTTTTCCTGGTTTCAAATCCCAAACACAGTTTGGTGGCAAAAAGACTTAATACATCAAGGAGAATGTGCTTTCTATTAATGGTGCTGAGCTAGCTAATCAACACCCATCATAGGAAGGAACTGACTTAGACAACGGTGTTTGAATTCTCAGGTAGGGGGCCAGAGACATTTCTAAGTCCTACCCAGATGTTCTCCCTGCCCTTATCTTTCTCCATTGCAGGGGCTGCTACTTTCAAACTGAAAAACATCTGGAGAGATTTGAATTCAATTATGTAAAGAAAAGTGCATCTGGGCTGCAAATTTTTATATAAAGCTGTGAAAAAAACTGCCAGGATTTGTTTTCTGTGAATCATACACACACACACACACACACACACACACACACACACACACAGTTTTTATGGACTTTAAGAAAAGGAAACCTTATTTGTCTAGATCTTAAGTTAGTATGGTAGACATGTGTTTCAGGTGTTTTTGATTGCTCGCAGTGATTCATCTTGGTTTGAAATCAAATGAAAGAGATAAAAATGTCAGGATCTCACATTTGTACAGTAATCTTAGTTTTCTTTACACAATGCAGAACTGATTTTTCTGACTTCTTTCATGTATTTTAGACAATTTTCAAAAATGGGATTTGTGGACACTGAACGAATTGCAATTTGGGGCTGGGTGAGTAGTTGTTTGGCAAATTTGTATGCATTTCTTAGCAAATATAACCCAGAAAAGGTTAATTTATCTTTTGTATATAAATATTTGGACTTGAAATTCATGTCTATCAAGTCAGGGACCTCAGGGCAGTAACTTTCTAGAGTCTCTGAGCCAGACTTGCATTTTTGTTTATTATGATGAGGGGAGGAGTTAAGAAGAGGAGAAGAAAGAAAGGTGGTCAAGAAAAGGCGAGAGAGGAAAAGGGAGAGAGAGGAGGGAAGAAAAGAGACCTTGCAAGAGTCAGTCAGTAAAGATTTTGTGTTTATTGTTTTTTACTTATTATTTTTCTTTAATTGGTACTATGCAGTCACTAGAGTCAACAAATGTTCTGTGTTTTTCTCTCTACATCTACAAGGAGAAAGGATCAGGCCTCTGAAATTATATTCTTTAGATACTGCCCAATTAAGGCCAATTTAAGCCTCCTATACCATGCTTTCTATCTCTAAAGAGGCACAGTATATAAAGATGTGAGAAATGTGGAAACTGCAACTCGCTTACCATATGTCCTTATTCCTTTACCTCCATAAAAATAACTGTTTCCATTCCTTAGTCATATGGAGGGTACGTAACCTCAATGGTCCTGGGATCGGGGAGTGGCGTGTTCAAGTGTGGAATAGCAGTAGCACCTGTGTCACGATGGGAGTACTATGGTATGTAAGTGCTGTCAAGGAACTACTCAGGGTTGACCTTAAAGTTTCTGCAGTGAAACCCATTCATTTTTGAGTGTCTGTGTTTCTACAGCAAATAATAGGCCGATTCATCTTTGAGGTTCTGTATGGATTCTTGTAAGATGATTTCATTTATTCTGCTGTTATACAAGGCTGGGTGAAATTACATATTATCTATACACTTAACTTCTTATCACAAATTCTGTTTTCCAAATTTCAAAACAGCCCCAATGCTATGCTTCTCAGATTAATTCTTCCATATCTTTATTCTAATTTGATTTTTTGGGGATTGTATATATTAGCAGAATAATGGAAATGTTTATCTTTTACCCTTCAAGTAAAGGTCAAATATAAGTTGGGCTCTGGGGGAAAAGAGATGAGTAAGGACAGATGAAATAGGTATGTGTGTGACCCACTATCTTTTAGTGAGTGAGAGATTCTCTAGAATATCAGAAAATATTATTCTATAAGGACTCATAACCTGTAGGGCTGCAATACCCAATGGAAGACTAGGTGGGAGGGAAAAGTTAGATGTGAGGAGGAAATGCAGCATTTTCCTGCATTTCCTCTGACCCCATTTGCAATCCTTTATGTAGTGTAATGGTAGCATCATTGATAGTGAATATGATTATTACATATTTTATATGATTGAGGCTCTTTCAGCCTCTCCCAGCCAAGAGAAGCGAATGTCTAAGACATACTGTTATCTTTCTGTTAAAAAAACAAAACAGAGGCCATAGATACCACTTGATTAGCACAGAATAGAATTATTTTATATTTTACTTTTCTGCTGGATATTAATTGTCCAGTTACATGGCTTATTTTTGGAGACCTCTGGTGGTCAATAAAATAATAAGAACAATCTTTGTGAGCTTAAAAATATATAATGAGAAGAAAACTTCATTAAATACACATGGACCAGCTTAATACATGGAAACTCAATAGCATTTGTAATCTATGTGTAAACTTGGACAATTTTATTCAAAGATTATATAAAAGAAACATGTAAGTGGTATTTCAAGGCATATTTCTAAAAGTTCACAGATGCATGCTGCAGTTATGCATAATATTTTTTAAATGTTATTTTTAAAATTTCAGATCTTCTTATACATGTAAACCTGGTTAATATAAATAAGGAAGGGGTATTATGTTCTAAAACAAGCAGATCTGAGGGCTGCAGATGTTTGAGGAAAATATATTTTGCCCTTAAAGTCCATTTTTTCCTTATCAAATATATGAACTAAGTCTTTGTTATTTAACTATTAAATTTTAAAAATATATGAATGCTTTATGATGATCTTATATTTTAAAATATCCTTTAAAATATATTTTCTATGACTGTCCTCCAGACATATAAAATTATATGTAGTCTATTCATTTTAATCAAAATAATAAAAATTGCTATTACTCATTTAGGAAGAAAATAACTTTTTTTTATAGAAATGGCATAAAAAATACATGTGGAGCAACTAATACTCATCAGTGTAGTTTCAATCTACATAGGCAGTCATTCAAAAGTGTTAGGATGCTGAGTTCAGATCATAGATCCACTTTAGGAATAAACAGTCAATTCTGAAATACTTGTATAATTCAGTGATATTCATACCATTAACCTTTTCAGCACAGTGACAAAATATTCTTATTTATACTAATCTGATCACTTAAGAGGACAGTTTTAAACAATTTTGTCAGATTTCTGAAGCTCTGTTGGATTTTGCCCACAATAAATTTTCTTACTCATATTTTAGGGCAAATATATAGACAATGCATACTTTTATTTTTTTAATTGGCAAAAATATGTTTATCCTAAATAACTAAACCGATTACACAAACCAATTGTCCTACCATATTTATAGATATGAGAGCTTCTATCATTTCAGCAGACAGATAATAATGTAATGTTTCACAGTGCTGAAGTGCTATAACACAAAAATTGAGTCCTCTCCATAAAATGAGGGAGAACAAATGCTTAACTTGCATTACTATGGAGTAGACGAGCTAATATGAATACTGATATGGGATTCTTTTTTTTTCATTATAGTAAATCCCAACCTGCCAACAAAATAAAACATGATTTAAATAAGCAGCTAGCAATTTATCATTGTTGATAATTTCACAAATTAGGGCATATATTTGTCTTAGTACCAAGAGATTCAAGGCATTTGAGGTATTAAATTACTTTCTTTGAGTAGGTCATACTTCACATTTGACTTTTCTGCAGATGAATTATTGATTGGGTTTTAGATCATCTAGTTTGATCTGCTCCTTCCCCTATGATAAAGGCTAATGTGAATGGGTTAGGACTCAGTATGAAAAAGTATGAATCTGAGAGGTAGTCTGGGTTATAGCATCTCTGTGTACATTAACAAGACAAAGGTGGAAAAGATGCTTCTGAGAGTAACACTATATACCTATGCAAAAGTTAAGACACAAGAAAACATGTAAATTAACTCAGTAAGTTAATAAGTAGAAGAAAAGTTGTTATTTAGGAATTAATCTCTTTTCTTTTTTTCCATCACAGACTCAGTATACACAGAACGTTACATGGGTCTCCCAACTCCAGAAGACAACCTTGGCCATTACAGGGTAAGGAGATGAGAGAGTAGGACTACTTTATAACCTATTTATAAGTGGTGTAAGAACTTTTTAAATATATCTATTTTAGAAAAAAATATTTTTTATTTCCAACAAAATTCTTGTTAAAAAGAAATAACGCAGGTGGTTTAGAGATACTCCAATATCTTCCCTTACTATATTCTGCATAATTACAGTCTTTATTGCATACTATATAGGTCACAATATGCATTCATTTGGAAATACAAAGCAACACCAGATAATTACTTTAATTATAAAAATTTCAATTTAGAAAACATGCTTACTCATAGCCAACCAAGGAGTGTTTTTATACAAGATTTGGTAAAGTAGGTGAGAGGTAGGAACATCTGGGTCAGTACTCTGAAAAGTCTGACCCTAATAGCATACAACAGGTTGCTTGCTTGATGGGTAGGTTGCTCTGCAGTTGCGCTTAGCATTTGAAATAAGGTCTTACTGTAGCTATTGCTTGCTATCACTGCTAGTGTGGATGCCATGGCAAAGCCAGAGCAAGGTGCCCACCTTGATGCAGCTGCAAATGCCATCATAAGTAGTAGGGATCCTTCTAGCACTGTGACAGTTCTAACACCTTCTTGATTCTATTTGTTATGATAGTTGGGGATAAAAATTAAAATTTTTGAATGACAATATCAGTCATCTCTGATGTCTCCATTCTCTAAAACTACTGATACTGAATTCTGTCTTTTCATTATAATAAATCCCAACCTGCCCATAAAATAAAATATGATTTAAATAAGCAACTAGTAATTGATCATTGTTAATATTGTCATAAATTAGGGCATATATTTTCACCAGGAGAGTAAATTTAAAAGAATGACATAAGAACATAAATTCTCTTCATCTGGGTCATAACTCAATACACAGAGCATTGCTCTGAGCAATAGCTGTACAGTTTTGTAAGATGTCAACATGATTATGGATTCTGAAATCATCTGATCAAAATACAATAAAGTCAAAAGTTTCTAGTTTTGTAAGATATGTATACTTCATTTTACCTTTTACCTTCAACATTAATTATTGAGTCTGTAGAAAGGAGAAATGTGTGTTGGTACCTGCATGTGTTTTCATCTATGCTTTTCAGTCATAATAATAATAAAGTAATAATCTTCAAAGTGAGATAACACATAAGTCATCTTTCCCCTACAAAGTTGTCCCATAACCAGCTTGTCCCTGTGTAATGGTCCCATCTGATAATTCATACTCATTTCTTCCCACTCTTTCTCCTCCATGTCCTCTAAGCCTCTTTAGACACCCTCTCTTTTCTTCATACCTGCATTGTTATTATCACATGACCTAGCTTCTTTTAGGTCAATAGCCCAGTTTGTTTGCCCCTACCTTCTCTTCCCATACTCTAATCTATTCTACACAAAGCCAGGAGATTAATCTGACCCACAACACTTTCTTGTGTCCTTATATAAATCCAGTAGTCATTCTTCAGCCTAGTTTTTATGGCAGGCTCACTGTTCCCTAATGTACCTGTGATTTTTCATTTTGTGACATTGGCCTCTGTCCCCTATGCCTGGACTGTCATTTGTCCTCCATTTCCACATGTCAGGAAACTTGTATTGTTCTCGAGTGGCGTAGCATCTCCCTTTGGATTCCATGGTATTTTCCTTGAATATCTCTTAATCCTCACATTATTCTTTCTTGACTTAATAGTTACTTTGTACTGGATTTTCCCCTCTGCAGTATGATAGTTATTCAAGGCTTTCCTCAGCATTACATTCTTTGGTTGCCCTGTACTAAGAATCTTTTTAAAATCTTTAAACCTTTCCTGATTCAATATCAAAAAATTTTGAAGGGAAATACTGTGATATAAGTTGTATATCTCCATCACTTCTCACATTTTACACCTTGAATTTTCTTGTTAGTGATCCAATGTGAATATTTAAATTTGATTGCCAGAGTACTCCCTTAACCATCTCAAAGTACCAAAAGCTCCTGAAGCATCAGCGATATACTGCCCATGATCCTAACAATTGACTAAGGAAATGGTGCATATGAATGAAAAAGCCTATTTTTTAATTATCCCATGCTAAAGAAGCATTCAGCTCTGAAACACAGGGTCAAGTCCAAACTCTGACATGGAATGCCCTTGTCACCTGCCTCACTTCCTCAAAGAACATCTGCTCACCTCTTAACAAGGCCTTCCTATATAATTATATAGCACAATTAGTTTTAATTTGACATTTCAATCTATATCTTTCTGTAGTTTTTTCCATAGGCTCTTTTCCACCTCAACCCCCCCCCCAACTCTACCCCCCATGGTGGTGGCCATTTTCATCTCTCCCCTTAGGTGTTCTCTGCATGAGGTAGTCATGTAAGTAGAAGTCACTTCCTACTGCCAATGGCAACATGCACACTGGGTGCACAAAGTCACTCTTTCACTTCGCTGCACAGATGGCACCCGAGGACTGTTTAATCCTTCCACGCCAGGAGTCGGGTTTTCTTGGCACGAAATTCATTGCTGGCAATGGACACATTAAAACTGCCAGTACCAGGGAGCTAAGGTTCCCAATGTGTTACTCAGAGGAATTATCTGGGAGGGCGATAGGTAAGGTGGGCAGGAGAAAGAGGGGCAAATGCATTAAAGGAATTGTCTCCACTGTGGTTAAGCTGCTTCCTCCGAATGTGGAGAACTGAATCTAAGTGGAGAACTGAATCTAAGTGCCTATTTTTGGTGCACAGCAGGCTTTAGAATAAAGCTGCCCTCCTTTGTTTTTTAAATGAGCCTGTGCTTTTGTCTCTGGCAGGAATACATTGAAAGATTCTATTTTCCTCCAAGGCCCCAGCTGCCCCTCTGGACCCCATCTTTTACTTTTCATTCCCAGGTTGCTCTTCTCTCTCTCTCTCTCTCTCTCTCTCTCTTCCTTCTTTTTTCCTTTCTTTCCCTCCCTCTTTGAAAAGACAAAGAAGACATCTCAACAATTCCTTCAGGCTTTCACCACCCTGTGCATTTCTGTGGGTCAGAAGAAAATATTTTGAAAAGGTTCCCATTTAGTTTGGACCAGTAACTCTTTTCAGCACACTGAGGGTTAGGAATGCCCAAAGCATGCAATAATTAAGGCCTTGATCTTTGTCCACTTTCTCAGCTAAGAAACCATTGATATGGTAGCCAGAATTACAGCCTTTGGAAGACAATACAATTTTCAATAAAATTTAAAGGAAAAAAGGATTCAGTATTAGGTCACTAATGATCCAGATTTGGAGTCCAGATCATCAAGAGGAGCACTTCTTATGAAATAAAGGTCTTAATTGATGCTAAGGAAAGAGAATTACAGGAGCCATTTGTATAGTTGGTGCAACAAGCAGGGATGTCAGGTGCAGTGGTCAGCTTGTGCCCTGCTGAGAGCCAGTCTGCATAGCCACCACAGTGGTCTCCACTCATCCCTACTCTTTCAAAGCTGTCATGTAAATTAGAGGACTCTGGAACCTAGACCCGATGCAGCACTGACTCCATAAGACTATTTTTGGAGATATCACCCACCCATTGGTAAGTGGCAAGGCAGAAGCACTTCTAAAGAATACAAGGAACTCAAAGAAGAAAGAAGACATGCATCTTTCTAAAACTCCAAGGAGCTGGTTTTGAGCTAATGAGCAGTGTAGCTCTGTGGACACATCTTTTCTACAGTCTGTCTCAGTCTACAGCAGACAGAAATGGTGACAGATTAGAGCAATGGAATGAGATAACCAAGGGGAAGACAATCTTCACAATCATTGACAATATGTGAGCAGCACTCCTTGAGGAGTGAGTTCCTGATGAGTACTGATGAACAGACTCTCAAATAGTCTTTTGTCAAACCTGCAAAAAGACATTAACATGTAGGAGACTTTCATTCACCTGTTCAAAGTGTTTTAACTGTTCAAAAATTTGTTCCTTGTAGGTAGAAGAAAAAGTAAAAATTTGTGGAGTAGAAATGAAAGAAGATAATACAACATGAACTTGAACATGACAAAGTATCCAATATGTATGAAAAAAACTAGAGTTTTTCAAATGATGCCTGTGAATCCCTAGGAATTCTGTTTTGGGGCACATCTATGGAAGGGAAAGAGAATGGCCAAGAAGTTAGAGTTTCACTTCTCCCACTCCTCTAAATCAGAGGACATCCAGTTTCATTCATTTATTAAGTGCTTCTATGGCCAGACACTATTCTAAGCTCTTTACATGGATTATTGGTTTCCGTACTCCCCCAAACCTTCTGAGGTAACATTCTAATTAGCTCCATTTTACTGACATAGAAACTGAGGGACAAAAATGTTAAGCAACATATAGATGCTAAGGGAGAGGACACAGTCCAGAAGAGAAAGATGGTGGGAGACAAGAAGAAAGCATAGACTGGCTCTCAAAAGGTTATGCAGAGGGGAGAGGTAGAGAGCCGCAGAGTAGACAGATGAATGGGGGAGCAGAGTGGTTTTCCTGGGACTTGTGAGGCACGTGCACTGATGGAGGGATAGCACAGAAGACAAGCTATGGGAAGAGCAGGCCAAATGGTAACCAATAAGCAGAACAAATACTGGGAGGGGAAACAAGAGGAAGGGCAAGAGGAAGAAGGCCCCAGTCCCGAGCCTTGCTGCCAAGACAAGAGGGCAGCCTGGAACACACAGAAGGGCTGATTTAACTTGTAGAGGAGATTTATTTTGCATTTTGCTCAAAATTTGATAGGCTTTTGGCAAGTGTATGAAACAGTCATAGATTTGGCAGTCTTCTGCTAGCAGATTTGAAATGTTCAATCCTTAAGAACTGCTGCATCGTTAGGTTATGCAAAACAGGGTGCAATTTTGTAAATATGCCATCTTGTACTGATTTGACATTTGTTCTATTATCCCAGAATATGCCAAAGGGAGAGAGACCTTCAGATTTAAGCCAAACCGTAACTTGTTTGTGGAGTGCTGATAAAATGTTGACTGCTGTGTGATCTTTAAAGAAGCCAGTGTTGCTTGTGAGGCCTGAGGTAGAGCCCCTGTCTGGAGCCGGTGGGAGCTCTTCGTTGGCACCTCATGGGTGCAGTTGTTTGATAGACATAAACAAGTAAAACATCTGATAGAGTGGGTTAGATTCATTTTTTCTTAAATGTTTTCTGTGGCCTCTGCTGTGGCATTAATAACACCACCATTTAATATTATTTATGTAACGTTGGTTGTATGTAAGAGAATTCCCAGAGCAAGCCAGTAAACCCAAGGTCACACATTACTGAATGGCTGGGCTGTTGCTCATTTGCCCAGTTGTCCATTAAACCCAGTGACTACCTGCTCTTATTACAGAGCCTGGGAACAGTGATGATTTGTTTGGCTATTATGTCAAAAGACAATAGAGTATGATGGTCAGTGACATGGGTTTGGAGTTAGAAAGACCTATAGCCAAATTCTATTTCCTCCACTTAACAGCAGTATGATCTTGAGGAAGTCACTTAACCTCAGTTTCCTAATCTGGATAATGGGACTAATCAGACCTACCTCACTGAGTTACCAAAATGACAACACGAGACCCTCATGCTTGTCATGAAGTAAGCTTTCAAACCATGGCAACTGCCACCATTATTATCTTCAAATTGTCCTCATGGTTCCTAGATGGCACAAGCAGTAACTTCAAAATTGTCACACCTTCTGTTTCTCAGAAGAGTAATACATCCCTGCACTCGTCAGCTCTTTCTTTTATTTCAAAAATACAAAGATCTATTTGTTGGAAGGTAACTGAGGAACCAGCATGATCCAACGAGCAGCTACAGATGGTTCTTCTTGGGGATTGAAGGAAAAGCTCCTCACAGAGATGCTGTGGAATCAATCGGCACTGCCACTGGACCAATCCTTCCCACTTCTCTTTGCCAGACTGTTGCTGGCAGCAGGGCTCTCCGGAAGTTTCCTGCCTCAGGAGTGCCAACTGCACCACCATTGCATCCTTGCCCATTTAGCACTCTGAGCTTCCTTTTTAGTAGTTGGTGATAGACTATTCGGCTTCTAACTTAGTCATCCATTTCCTTTTTTATTTCTGTTTCCATGGATAGGCAATGGGGGATCATGCTATTTGGGTGGGTTAAAATAGCACAATTAATTTTCTCCTGATCATTAATCATACCTCAAATGAATTCATGTGTTTCTTTCACTGACTTTCTGTGTTACCTTCCCAGCTTGAAGTGTGCCATACAGTGGCCAAAGAGTCTTGGTGGAGAAACCAGGAGGCACAGTCTAGTAAGGGATGATCTATTGGTGGTTCCAGAGGCAAAGTGACAGAGCTGCATTTTTCTAGGGGGAAGGGATGGGGTAGGGAATGTTCCCTGCAGTCTGAGAGCCTGAGAGTGGGTGTGAGCCTCCAGGCTGCCTGTCTCCCTCTCACAGAAAGGTCCCTCTGAGGCTTTCCTGAGCAAACAGGGGAAGTGTGCATCTGAAATGGCACACTGATCTTACGGTTGCAGGGGAAGCTTTTGTTTTATTTTTCTCTTGCTGCATTAAAGTATTTGTCTTTCTTTCTTTGTAGTGTAATATTGTTAATGTAAAACAATTTGCATCATGACACTTTTATCACAGTTTTCGTCTTTTTCGCAGTATGTTGCATTTCTCACCATGTCTAGTTCATCACAGCTACAGTGTGTACATCACAACATTTATCTTAGGCTCGGGGTTTTACTTGTTTATAAAAATTGTCTTCTTTCAGCCTGTATTCACTCCATTTAAGAAAAAAAAGGCAGCCAGAAACTGTTTTGGTCCAAACTCCAGTAGTTATCACATTCCTTGCTAACTGTCCTGTGTATTTATATGTCTCTTAACTATTACTCCATGATTTCTCAGTTTCATGGCACAGGGAGGTTGTAGGAGCAGCTTTTGCTGTTGTGATGCCAACCAGCACAGGCCCTTGAGGCTGTTGGAGGTGAGGTAAGGTGATGCAGTTATATATCTGGGTCAGGTCTGCTGTTAAAATTAACTATCTTCTGTGAGCAAAGGGCTGAATTTACTTGGGGAGAAACAAAGTGAGAGGAAGTCAGCACCAGCTGAGAGCATGACTAGCAGAAAAGATAACTACAGAAGACCCTAGAGATTCAGTGTTAAGGTTCACGGTCAATCTTTAAGCCTCGGCCAGCTTTGAATGGTGCACAACCATGCCTTTTAGGGAGATTTATTTTGACCCTTTCCACTTAAAGAGCAGAAAATTTTTCCGAGTTATAGCTCTATGTTAAGGCTGTATATCATATACACAGTCAGGAAACATGCCTCCCAAATCCCACAGGGCTGTTCAGACCAGCCTCTCTTCCAATTATTTCAGCGTGACAATGGGTGACTTCTCAAGAGCCAGAATACCCACTATTATTGTGTACTTCAAGTTCCAGGACAGTTAATTAATACTTGATTCCACACTGTTCCTTTCCTGGGAGACAAATTATAAGCAGTTTGGAATTTTAGAAAAGATGATGCAGAAACATAGAAAGTAAAGGGGTTTTCCTGTCAGACTTTGCTCACTCTGATACTTTCTATAGATGAATCCTGGTACAAGGTACTTACCTGTTGAATCTCAGTATCTCCACCTATAAAGCAGCATTGGTGTAGACCTATTTCACACAGACGTTGTAAGGATTCCTTAAGTGTTTTTGTAACCCCTTCATAATGCTTAGGACAGAAACAGGCACAGAGTAAATGCTCACTGAATGGTAGCTCTTGCTAATGTAATGTACAGCTTGAAAGTGGGCAAAACATCTCAGCAAACTTCAGAATGAGAATATTTTATTCTGCCTACTTTAGCTGTTTCCACTTGCTTGCAAAACTAGGACCATATACACTGGGCAGAATCACTGCTTAATGATTTCATTTGTTCATTTAGTTGATAAATATTTAGGACTGTATAGATGCTAAGAATAATGAATATAGGCAAGCCCCTTTTCTAAGTGTTGTTATTGTTTAGTTAGATGCAAAAAATTGTTTATTGACTAGCTGAAAAAATGGATGGATGAATGAATGGATGGATGGATGGATAAATGGATAGATTTATCTCAAACATCTCACCAGATGAAAAGTTTCTCTAAAATAAAATTTAAGTGTGATTTTTTAATGAATTCTGAGTGTTCTGAAAATTTTTGAATAAATTGTGAATTTGGGTCAGAAGTGGAATATGGTCTGGAGAAGTGGGAAGTAGCCTGACAGAAGTGGGGTGTCATATACTCTGAGCTTACCAGAACAGGATAATCATGGGAACTTTGGGCAACTGAAACATCTTCGGTAACTCTTGTCCTGAAAGCTGTAGGGAGAATGTCTCCTTCCAGAAATATTGTGTCACAGAATTTCCATACCAGCAACAGCAATTTAACCTAAAAAATGCTTCTGCCATGTCTTTTCATTCTTTTTTCTATGGGAAATAAGAGAATTATTCTTATTCCCATTTTACAGAAATCAAGGTCAAGAGGTGCAGGTCTCTAGATGCACAGCTCAGTAACATTGAAGCTGAGTTTGGAAGGCAAACACTGTGACATTAGCGCCACCCCTTTCCTAACAGACCACAGGACTCCCATCAAAAATATTAAGCTGGTTTTAGCTACAAAGAGATCTGTAAAATGCAAATCTTGAGTCACAGGAAATTTCAAGGTGCTACAGGACAGCTGACTACTTAAAAACCTAGAGCGATAACTGCTTCTCTGCCTGCCCAACCCATTACAGGACAATCAAAGCAGACTCTAGCTTGCCACCACCCAGTCTCTTATCTGGCATTTCCCCCTGAGTCCCAACTTGGTATATAGCCCTAATTTAAAATCAGAAGACTAGTTCTGTGCTTTTGAAGACTTTTCCATCCAAGACCCCTCACCCTCATTCTAGAAGCTCTAACTGACTCCAGCCACAAAACCATCTTCAAAAAACTAACCTTTCAGTCCTTTAATCTGATTTCCCTGGATGGTTGGGAATGACCTGATCTAATAGTATTTTCTCCAATATACAGAAAGAAGGAGGCAACAACCACTCACTGATTTTCTAAGGCCATTCTTGATCTTTCTCACCCCTTTCCCCTCCCATATGTTACATTTGTCTGGGTTTTAAACATCTGTTCTCAAAGAGGTAATATTTGCTTTTCATTCAGAACCTAGCAATGTGGACCAAAGTTCACATGACATATTGCAGAGTATGTTTAGTTGCAAATGCTATGTACGGGCTCTTTGAAATGTAGCATGTATGGCACCATGTGACACATGGTTGCCATGGTAATACACTTTTTGGCTGAACTACAGCAGAAGCCCATGGAACATACATTGCTAATATGAGACTCTGCCCTGTGCTAATGCATAGGACACAGTCAATCTGGGACATGGGACTTAGGAGTTTTGCATGCAGCCTGGGTGGCAGGTGCCCTCTTCCTGCATGTGCAGGGAAGATGTGGTATCCTCCCTTTCCAGTCCTGTCTCCCAGGCACGGGCATGCTGTGCATTCTGCCATGCATAGAGACAGCATTTGCTTGAATATCGGTTTGCTATATTTTGTATCAAAGGGGGCCCCAGCTGAAAACATTTTATTTTGTAAACTGAAGTGAAAAATCAGTTTATGGCAGATCCTTTTTTGAATAATGACATTCTTTTTCCCAATTCCAGAATTCAACAGTCATGAGCAGAGCTGAAAATTTTAAACAAGTTGAGTACCTCCTTATTCATGGAACAGCAGATGGTGAGTTTCAGTTAATTAGACTTTTTAGTATCACAGACAGGTTTGCAATTTCACTACTGACAAAACAAAAGCATGAGGGGCAAGACTGTTACATTTACTTCAATAAAACAGTGTTGCTTTCCACAACTCACTTGTCTTGGGCTAAATGGGATGCTGAGTCCTAGAACTTCAAACAGTCCCTTTATTCTTGTGCCCTTCCCTCCCTTTGGTTTCAGAAAACTAGAGAGGCTATTAGCTACTTGTTTCCTTTCTCTCCTTGCAGATAACGTTCACTTTCAGCAGTCAGCACAGATCTCCAAAGCCCTGGTGGATGCTGGAGTGGATTTCCAGGCAATGGTACAACAATGCTTTGTGCAGGGGGAAGGAAGTGTCTAGTGGTGTCTAGTTTCCTCTTTGGGGGGCTACTTCTTCCCACAGAAGTACAAGAAGACAGGGACAGAATAGAGAGTTTTTATTTTTGCAGTATGAAGTTGGAGAAGTGATATCCTTGAGTTACACACAGAGTAGTATTAGAGAGTTTGGGGTTGAGAAGCACGAAATTGCATATTCTGTGAGTGTCAAAACACTGCTCTCCCATTCATGTGATTGTTCGTTCTCTATTTTGATTTGAAAGTAATCACTTATTCAGTAAATGTGTGGCAGAGTAATTCTAATGTGAAACCAGCACGATAATAGCTGAGCTCGATATGAAAACTCATGTTTGTCTGGTATGCATTACTAGCCATTCTAACAACAGTGGGATATTAATAAGCAGCAAGCTTTAGGCTTTGCCATTGCCATGCTATCTTTTGTTGAGCAACACAGGCAATAAACAATTAGGCTTGTTGTATAAAGTCAGCAATGGTTAGATGTACAGAGGATGTTTCTGAGTATTTAGTCAAATTCATTTTCTACATGAAAGATTTTCAGATTATGAGGAAAAATATACATATATATGTCTGTATGTCAAAAACAAAACTAAATTGTTTTGTGTGAAATGCAGCTTTCTTGTCTATTTTAGCTGGAAAACTTGCTTTTCTCCACTCTCTTCTAACACATGATATTCTGTGTGCTCAGTCCCAATGGTGTCCACTATACAGGAGTGGGATGACGATTTGATACAGAGAAAAACAGGCCTATCTTTTGGTCTAGATTCTTATAAGAGGTTAAGGTTGATTTTTCCACTATTCAAAGCAAAACCACAGATGCTTTAAGCAATTTTTAAAAGTTAACTTGTGTCTCCATAATATAGGTCTCCCTAGCAATGACTCCCCAATCATTTAATAAGGTATGAGTTGATAATATTTTGTCCAGGTCATAGACTACTTCTAAAGGAATTTCATACATTCATGTTTTTTAAATGTCAGAGTTAAACCTAAGTGTTGGTAAATAATATGTTTGACTTTTGACTTTACTTATGTCAAACATGTAACTGTAATATTGAAATAGATTTTTCTAGCTCCCATTGGTACATATAAGGAAAACTTCTTTATAAAAACTCATTTTAATATCACTTATCTAACTAGAGTGTAGACAAATTTGACACTTGATAGCACTTAATTAAAACAAGTGTGCTTAATGGGGTAAATCTTCCTATGCATATGTGATGTGGTTGCAAGTGTCCTATGAGTCTAATCTGAAAGTGGATTTGGGTATTTTAATTGGAATTTACATAGCTTAAAGCACTGCGCAGTAAAGCCAAATGCATGGTGGATTTTCTCAGCACCTGAAAAAGTGGATCAGAGACTTCTGCAGGACAGAACAACATGTCTTGGCAAAACTCTGGGGAAAAATTAGACATCCTCTTCAATCACATTTCAATTTAC
The DNA here is from genome assembly GCF_047511655.1 of Castor canadensis. Lineage (NCBI taxonomy): Eukaryota > Metazoa > Chordata > Mammalia > Rodentia > Castoridae > Castor > Castor canadensis. Next base: position 116,194,936 of record NC_133389.1, on the reverse strand, counting down.
AAACTATTTTAGGAATTAAAACATCCTGTTTTATACCACATATGCTTATAAGAGATCATTTGATATTTTTCTTTTTGAAGACAGCTGATTTCCTAATTCTAACTCTCTTCTTCCTCTCTGTCTAGTGGTATACGGATGAAGACCATGGAATCGCTAGCAGCACAGCACACCAGCACATATACACCCACATGAGCCATTTCATAAAACAGTGCTTTTCTTTACCTTAGCACCGCAAAGCAGCATGATGCTTACAGCTTATTAAAAACATATTTGTTCTCATTGTCTCAAAACTGCACTGTTAAAATGATGATCTTTAAAAAATAACACTCAAATCAAGAAATCTAAGGTTACCTTTGCTCCCAAATTTCATACCTATAATCATGAGTGAAAACTTCTGTCTTCACAACAGATTATTACCTTATAGCAATTTAGGTTGTTCAGTCTGATTTTGTTTATCATTTAAATCTTTTCCACATTAGCTGCTAAAACAACAAATATAAATTATTTTTGTGAGAGCTTTGCATAGAGCAGTGTTTCAATTTTTTCTACTAGACTAGTCCAAATCTTGTTCTCTTCTCTAAAGGGATGACAAGACATGGGCAATGATGTCATTAGGGCAGGGACAAGAGAGAAGGGTCTAGGGAAAGGAGAGAGAAGGGCATGGTTAGAAACTGACGTCCAGGCATACCCACCACATCAGGCTACTGTCTACTCCCCTCAAAGACAAGCTTCTCACAGCCAGACTGTCAGTTTTCTGAGAAAGACCATTCAAACAGTCTCAGGAAATCATATATGCAAAGCACTGACTTCTAAGTAAAACCACAGCAGTTGAACAGACTCCAAAGAAATGCAAGGGAAACTGCCAGCAAAGTAAGGACCCCAGGTGCCAGTTATGGCTATAGGTGCTACAAACACAGCAAGGGTGACAGGAAAGCATGGTAAATGTGCTTTTAAAAGACACTGTTTTCTAGTGAAATGAGGCCACTTGGAACTTGAGATGTGAACACATCAGCCTGCCCTGTTAAAAGCTGAAAATATTTGTATTACAAATGCTGACTTGAAGTCCTTACATCAGTTTTTCTTATTTCATTTATTTGAGCATTTTAATTAAAATATTTTAACTTCTTTGGATTTATTCTTTTTAAATGGAGAATAAACTATAATGAACTATTATTTCCCTTGTACATACTGTGAAGTTTTTCCTGGTGAAAAATGACCTTCATTTTTCAGAGGTAATGAGTTGTGTCTTGAATCAGACCTAAACCACACTGGCACGTGTATACATTTGTCAAAAAAGAAAGTTCTTTTTAATTTTGTTAGAAATCCCAGACTACCTTGTAAACATGAAGAGTTCAGCTTTTTTTAAATTACATACAGATAAGATTTTTTTATCTAACACACAGATAGTTTCTATTATCATAGGTACACCTAGTTTTGAGAAATCAGCTTCTAATAACTTTAGATGCTTGTATAATATTAATACATAATTTATAACTTTATGCTGGGTAACTATAATAAGGTTCATGTTACAAGAACAAGTATCAATGACATCATTGTGGTAGTTCTGATGGCTCAGTGGAAGTAAAAAACAAATGGCAAGTTAATCAGTTAAATGTCCAATCAATTATTTTTGGTTGCCATAATTATAATAATGAAAGCATAGATTTCAGATGCTGAATTTGACCTAGCAATGTCTCAATAACTGAGAAAACATTTTTTTGTCTCCATTATTTGCAGAACAGCTCCATTTTAAAAAAAAAGTGACTTCATGAATTTAAACTCAGTGTCAGACCACTTGTGAGGCAAAATTATCATGAACAGCATGAGTTGCAGCATAAAAACCTAGACCTGGGAAAAATTTGGAAACAGTTTATCAATTTGACATGAGATTGATGAGTTCTAGGTAAGAATGGACAGAGGCTTGTGAAACCCAGCCTCAAGTCTATTTTCAGAACACTCCATTAAGTTGCTACACCTTAATTAGTTCTCAAGTTCCTCTCAGCCATTGGAACCATCAACCAACATTCAAACCTGTGAGTTTCTTCTCATAAGTTTGTTTCTGAATATATTCAGTCATCATGAGTAGCCCAACCAATCTTTGCAGAGTTCTATATTAAGGAACAGCTGTAATATATGTTCATATCTTGGACAGCATTAGCAATTATAAAAGAAACTTAAGTAGAATGTTTCCTTCTACATTAATTGCAACCACATATTGTACAATAAGTCATATATTAATAATACCTATGTCAAATATTGTGTAATATTTGTACAGAATCAAAATTACATGAATTCATTGTTCCTTTGTTTCTATTCTAAATATTTTTTCTTGATCCCAGAGTAATAAAAAAAATCATAACATATTTTTCAAGCAATGGGGATTACAAATAGTGATGGTATAAATAAATTGAATATAGTTCTTATTTGATAGTCACAAACAAGTTTTACTCTCCAATAAGTTTTAAATTAGTTTATTGGAAAAGAAGGATAAGGATATTGATAGATGAATCAGAGAGAAACTTAATCTGATGATAATTTTTAGAAACACAGAAACTACTCATACCACTAAGAAGTGCAAACTGTCTCTTATTGACAGTGAGTGAAAGCCTCCACAGACACACAAATGACTGACTCCTTTTACAACAACCTATTAGAGCACACCAGTGCCTGGAGGTGTACTCACTAAAAGAAAAGCACTCATCTCTCTATGGATACAAAAATTTATTTTTGAACGTTTTTGTTGGAAACCACACTAAAAATAATTACTTATCTTCGTGCTTTCTTAAATAGGCACAGAGCATAATTCAATGTATTCTTTATGACTCAGAGCCACCATCACAAAAGTCAATTATCATATCAGGTTGTATGTCATTCTGGATATTTATTCACAGACTATCAGTTCCACCTCTCGGTATTTTCTGTTTTGCTCTAAATTGAAGTGAGAATACTGATTTATAAATCTACTAGATTTGTATGGTATTTAAGATTTTATAACATACTAAAACATAAGCATGGCTTTTTTTCATAAAAATAGCTTTCTTATGTCAACTTTGTGACAGTTCTTTCAGTAGTGCCCAAAAATATTTTTTGCATACATCCTGAGTGACAAAAGGAGGTTATGCACTCTAACGTCACTCACTACCCAGTAAGAAAAGCTCAGAGCGTGATATTAACAAGACAGTTTATGCTTAGTCAGAGTTTATCGTCTTTCTTCATGTCACCTTTCTGTGACAACATCATTTAATCTCAAGAATTTGAAACAATAAAAAGAGAGAGAACTTCTTTTGGTAATTATAGGCTTTAAACTTCAACTCAAAGATCTTATTGTACATAGCATTTCATCAGAAGCAATTCTCCAGATTTGTCAAATTATTTAAAAAGCACATGTCAGTATGGTGAAATGTATGACCATTCAACAACCAAAACTCTTAATTACAGTTATTTCTCAGCATCCACAGGGGATTGGTTCTAGATCTCCCTGCACATAAAGTCACCAAAATCTGAGGATACTAAAATGTCTTATATGCAATGCCATATCTAGAAATATCTTCCTATATACTTGAAATTATCTCTAGATTACTTATAATATCTACTATTATGTTACTGTTATATAACGTTATTATATTATAAGGGAATAAATATAAGAAAAAAGTCTATGCACATTGAATACAAATGTAGTATTTTCCAGATATTTTTGATCTGAGGTTGGTTGATTCCATCAATGCAGAACCTGAGGATTAGAAGCATGGACTTGTATTGCTTTAAGCTTCTTCTATCCAAAATCATAATTTTGTGACTTGTGAGCAAAAAAAGGATTTTGTCAGGTAGGTTTGGTTTCCAATATTACTCACAGAAAAATAGGTGATGAAGAAAATGTAATATATTGAGAAGAACTATTACTGAATCTGATTCTGGTTTCATGAACCAAAATGAACAGTCTATTAAAAAGAAAGGCAATCCCATCTCATCTCCTACTAAGGACATAGTGCTGTGCAGCTGAGGTCAGGTGGACAGTGTTTAGATTATCAGGACCATTATCCACTAGTGACCAACATTTAAAGACCATGACTTACCTTGTTAGAACTCTAGTGCTTAATATAAAAGAACTGCAAACATCCCTGCCTCAAAACTGTTGCATACCAGAAGCCAGTGGCTCATGCTATAATCCTAGCTACTTGGGAGGTTGAGATCAGGAGAATTGTAGGCAAGTAATTTGAGAATATTTCCAACATAACCAGAGCAAAATTGACTAGAGGTGTGGCTCAAGTGGTATACTTCCTGCTTTGAAAGCATGAAGCCCTGAGTTCAAACCCTAGTCCCACCAAGTCAAAACAGAAGAAAACAAAAGAAAAAACATTTATTGCTAAGGAGATTTATATGCATGCAATGCCTGGGATCCTCCTTTCACCTTTTCCTCCCTCCTAGTTACAGCATTCAGCTGCTTCCACCTTGGAGGCTCCACAGATTTGTCTTGCTTTGGGCTTCCATGTCCTCAGGCACTGGACACATGATGGTGCCCAATAAGCATTGCTGCTGTTTGATACTTCCACGTCAGTAAGACTCACTTTCAGATCTTTAATCATCCTCCACAAACTGAGCAGTAGCATATTCTAACATATTTAACTTACGATTCTGTTAAGTTTTGCTGGCTGAGTAAACAGCAGAACACAGACTGGGCTGTGTAGAGTTAGAAGGGAGGGATAAAACATCATCGCTGCCTTCAAGTTGCTTATAAACAAATACAGGAAATAAGTCACAGGGCAAGAGCCTATGACTCACACACACTCAAAAGGAAAAAGACCTAGATACCTAAGCCCACATTAAGGGAGGGCAGGGAAAAGTGACTCTGGATTCCAATAATCTAGCCGTTGGCTGAATTTTGTAGTACATTTAGATCTTAGATTTTTTTTTAAATAGTCTCAGGCTTACTGTGCTTTCACTGTGCTTTTCAGAACTTTTTATCAGATACAACTGTGTGTGAATGTATAATCTATGTATAATCTCCATATACAAATGAATGTTTTACATAAAAGGAATTGTAATAATGCTATTGTGTTTGAATTTTTTAAGTAACCAAGGAGTATGCTTGAGCTTATTTAGCTTCAGTACTAACAGATATTTAGAGAATGTTCACAAGTAATGTTTGATCATCTGAGAATCATTTGGGGAGTGGAATCTCTAAGGAAACGGTTCACTCTTTCCCCACCATATTCTCTACTGTGCTGCAAGACTAATCTTTTCAAAAATTCCTGCTCTCCATTACTCAAAGCTCTAATGGATGAAGTTCAAATATCATAGTGTAGAATTTGACATCATTTATAATATCTCCAACTTGTGTTTCTACCTTTTCTTATGTCTTCCGCATCCTCCTAACACTCCACAACACTGGGCTGTTTTCTGGGTTCCAAATATATATGCCATGCTCCAGTTATACCACATAACTTTACTTTCTTAACCTTATCTTTACTTCAATATTGACATGGGTTTAAGAAGCTCTGCAGTTCAGGGAGTGCATTTCCATTCCCATATCCATCCTAATTTATGTTACCTCTTCTGTAACATTTTCTTAAGGTTCTACTTAGAGTTCTCTTCTTGAGTTACTCAAGTTGGTGGCTTTAATCAAACCACCAACTCAATACAAATCAATAATATTACAGCTACACATTCAACCTGCCTTTGGAAGCAAAGATCATAGTCCTGTTTTCAGACTCCAGCACAAATAATAGTGCTCAATACACAAACTGAAAATGAATTGGAGGGACAGTGGTCTCAGTAAACTGAACCTTTCTATGGTGAATGTCTTAAATATGATCTGTAAAATAAAGTATTATCAGTAAGCCATATAGATTTCTGACTACAATTATTCTCTCAAAGTGATATTTAGAGACTAACTATACTATCCAAATCACTTTCAGAAAACTTTCAAATGGTTGTCATCTCATTTCACTGCAAGGCATGAATATACAATATAGAAATATAGAAAAATTGGCAAGCAATCTTGTGATTATAGTCACATAATCAAGTACTCAGGAATAAATAGCCTAAATTAAACAGAAACAGAAGCTGGTCAGTGTACATAAGAAACTGAATAGGATATACTTTTAAGAGCCAAAAAAAAAATCTTAAAGTCGTCAGTAAAGTGTCTCCATCAGACTACACCAAAAGGACATTCAGGAAAAAACTTTTAAAAGTTGTATACTTTTAAGTAGTAGCAATTACAAAGTAAGCTCACTAGTCAAGAGAGAAATACTAACTAGGAGGTTAGAGCTCTGAATGCAATTATCTCCGCAACACACCGCCAGATGGCTACAAAAGAATAATAGTCCCATGTGACCTTTATAACAAATAGGAGGAGACAAATTTTAGGAAATGCTTTCCCCATGGGGGATAAAATTAGGAGTTAAGGAGTTCTAATAATGAGGAATCCTACTAATTAGCATTTTACTAGTTACACGAGCAATATCAATTGCACTCAAGACACTCTTCTCTGGAAAATGAGGAAATGCATCCTTATATAGTTCTCATTATTTTCTGTTCATAAAATTCAAATTTTCTGAATCCTGTAAAATCTTTACATTAGCAATGTTACTTAACTGTAGGGATGCCTTAACCTAGATATTATACTTAAAGAATCAAAATGGTCTACACTGATTTACCGATTAATATAAAGGACAAAGACAAGACACATTGCATCACAATTTAAAATATGCAAGGAAATTAGTTAGGATAAATATTTATTTCCACATAACATTTTTCAGTTGTGAAAAACACAATATCCTAGTCACATTTACACTTTACTTAAACTTTGCAATAAATTACATTCGAAGATATTCAATAATTTTTATCAGGAATCTGAAATTAAGAGTAAATATATAATACTACACTTTCTTATATTTTATATGATTTCAAAATATTAGGATTAACATAAGGAAAGCATTAAAATTCACATAAGAACAGAATTACTATAAAAATACTCAGCAATACAGAATTTCATTGGATGATTGCTTATTCAAATCAGCGATCACATGAAGGTTTTAATTCACTGTGATCGTTTTTAACAGAATAGTTTTTCATGTATTAAAGCATGAAGAGACTGCTCTGGGGAATGGCGGGCTAAATCATAGAACAATGCAAATGTTTACAATGGAGTAGCAGTGTTACAAAATACACAAAGGCAACACATTTGGAACAGAAAGTATCTGTATTTTTCTTCTGCATTTATAAATACAAACTTTATTAACAGCAAGTTCTTCTTCCCATAATTTTTTTGGCTAATGCTCCATGAAAAAAATGACTCCCTAAAGGATTGTGAGGAATTTTTTCAGAAGATATCAAAATGTTGACGTTAATAGAGGTCTTGGTTTTTTTTTTAACCCCCCTCATTAGCTTTATCACAAAGAGGATTTTTTCCTTTTCATGTGTATTTATTCTGAGTATATAATCAATAGTTTATAAAAGCCACAGGCTCTGGATTATTGTAAAATTAGACATTGAAAGATTGTAAGGTTGATGATCACTGATCATTCTTAGGAACCAAGAGCGCTGTGAGCTTTATTTTCACATCATCTAAATAAAATGGTAGATTACATTTTTAGTAATGCTCAAAAATCCTTAACTTTCCTTCTTCTAGTATAAGCTTAGTAAGATGCATTATTTTATATGGACTGAAATATCTACAGAAACTTCTCAAACAGAATCTGAAATTTTCATTTAAAATATTATTTTTCCACAACATGCATTTAATTAAAAAGTGGAAAAGAACTTTGCAGAAAAAGATTATAATGGGAGACCTGTTGGTAATATTAGAACATGATTCAGGACCAGCACTAAGCAGTACATGACCCTTAGCAGCAGAATGACTGGACAGCAGTGACATTTCATATACAATAACTTACTGTGTGGTATGTGTATAATAGGTTTATGTGGAAAACATCTGTTGTCCATTGGAAAGAAATTTAACTGCATAACTCTGATAAAGATGTAAATTGAAAATCTCATGAAACTGTTAAAGTTTTATCTGCAGCATTTCATAGAAGCCTAGTATTTCATCATCATGTGGTCACAACTTGAATTTTAATTAACTACTTGACTCTCTGCATTATTGTCTGATTTTTCCTAACAAGTTATGAACAGGTCTGTATATATTATTTTCAAATGACTTTAAGTTGCAGTTAGATATAAATTTTTAAGTATTAAATGTATCATATTAAATCAAGGAAATACATAAATATAATTATTAAAAATGCTTTCAAACTAGTATTTTGATTTGGGTCTTTTGAAATAAGTCACTAATGCTAAGCTATAAAAAAATAAAAAGAACTAAAACTACCTTTCAAAATTCTTCTGAATGAAATTATCAGGCATCTTCAGGTCACTAAAGTAGGAAAATACAAACTAGGTAAATATGACTTATCTTTTTAAGAAAGCTATTGCTCTCAAAAAAACTGACACTGGAATCCAGTGTCTACAAATGTCTAACATATAGCAAGGGACACATGGATTCTTACATTAGCTATCTTATCTGTTCACAAGGGTATCTCACTGCTAACACAAAAGTGAAATGAGTATTGCACTACTTACAGTATGAAGGTGGATTTTGGATGAAAGACAGAATTTACAATACAGGATCAAAGCAGTTTTAATAATTGTGACACTCTTTTCATATATGTAAAAAATAAACTGAAGATCAAGTCATAGACAAGTCTCCCTGTCAACACCTTTCCCTGAGTCAGCTTTCTTCTCTTTTCGGTTTTCAGTGCTACAGGGAAAAAAAGAAAAATTTATTACTGCAGTCCAGCATAGCTACCATAAGATTAGCTTGCTCAGATACAAAAACCCATCAACACCAAAGCTACACAAGAGCCCTTAAGGCACTGCTCTCTCATGCTGCAAAGCATAGATAGACAGCAACAATTAAAATCCTCTGCACTCAGTGAGATAGAAACCAAGAACTGCAGAGAGGGGGAAATTCAAAAACAGACAGTAAAAAACAAACAAAAAAAACCCCAGACATTTAAAAAACTGTTATAAAAAGCATGCGAGATTAATATCATGATCCTCATTTGGGCAAATGAATCAGTGATGATTGTTGAAAACGCCAGTCATGACCATCTTAAGACAGAACTAACACTAGAACGTGACACAAACAAGATGCTACAGTAGGTATTTCTGGGCCCTGTTATAAGTGGCTCATTCTTTGTGTCTGGACTGGATCTTAATCTTAAGAGAAGGACAAGTCTTGGTTATGTAAGGCAGACACATCTCACTTGGATTGGAAGAATGGGTCATCCTGCACACTTTTCTCCAGATACCTATGCTGTCTTTACAGACAGACCCCCCAGACTTGCACATCAGAGTTATGACACTTTGCCTCACTCCTTCTAGAATAAACTCTGTTTAATCATATCTTCCAATGAACTTTACCTACAGCCAGGCTGACAATGTGACAGTACTATTTTTGTCTATTTTTTATTTATTTTTCCAGGGTACACTTTTTCTACTCTCACATTGAAGTTTTCATGGAAAGTTCAAATAATGTGCTCATATGCATGAAGCTTATCCCAACAGCATATGCTTCCAGAAGGGCATACTCATTTGCTCATACTTCCAGGGCATGCAAAAGCCTTCCACATTAGAGGTCTCTCTGTTCCCCTCTCCCCAACTGTTGACACAGGACAACCTGCAACCAGTCTCTAAGGCCCTGAGCTGAAGGATACACATGTTTTTACTATTAACTCCAGCCCTTTAATAAAAACTTAAGAAATAGTTGGTGGGGGACTACCTTGGTTTTATAACTCTTCTCCAAGTAATGAAGTAATCAAACTCTGTATTTCAATGAGGCCTCCTGTGCAGCTTTCTTAGTGGTCAATAAGTTAGACACATTCTAAGAGTGTGTATTTAAAATTGTTTTTCCTCCAATTCAAGCTAGAAACAGCCCTTCTCAGTTGTCACCACCACCCGGCACCATCAGGTAAGAAGTGCCGGAGCTTCTGCCATCTGTGGCACGCTGCCAGCTCTGAGAGCTGGTGTGAGCGAGTGTCTATGGCACCCGGGTTTATGCCTGCCACACTTCTCAGCACAGACTCCTTACAGGTCAGAGCAAAGCAACTTTTTTCTCTTCTCTTTTCTCCTTCTATGAGAAGAGATGACAGTGTGCACATGATGTGTTGAGAGCCTTAACTCTGTATTTTTAACTCCTCTATCTGTATGACTCACTTCTACTTTAAGTTCCTTTCATATGACAAGTGTGTGCTAGTCTGCTTTCCAAATTAACTTTTCATTGGGCTTTACCTGGTTCACAGTCTCTTCTGCCAAACAGGGAAGAATAGGACAGGGCAGTGAGTCCTAGTCTTAGAGTTGGAAGACAAAGTCTTCATTACAGAAGCTAAGAATGAGGTATATGACCTAGGACTAAGTATTCAATTTCTACGAGACATGGTTTCTTCATCAGTAAGTTGAGGTTGGGCCCAGGTGGCCTCTAGGTCCTCTTGCAGCTCAATTCTACAATACTGATGCCGGTGTTCCTAGTTCCAATGGACTTTGTCTTTTGGGAAATGTAATAACAGATCCTATCTATAGGGGACTGTGGGAGACAGACATACTGGCCTCTACATATGTACAATGCTTTACAATGTAATGTTCCATGACCTTTTGATAAATAAATAAGTTTCCAATGACACTATTAGTCACCAAGGACAAAGAGATTCAGAATACCAACTTGACCTACAAATGAGCTTTCTCCTGATCTGTTTTGGTCATATTTAGTGTTTTGGAGGGTTATAAAATAATGACTGATTAAATGACTCTTTTCCCTTCATTAAAGTCATTGGTTTTGGTATCAGATTATATTTCAACAAACAATGAAACAAAAATTTTATAACCAACTGAAAACTTCTATGAAAAATATTCTCAGCTTGAATCTTCCTACCGTCTGTTCATCTATCTGTCTGTTTCTCTCTCTCTCTCTCTCTCTCTCTCTCTCTTTCTCTCTGGATTCCTTGTTGCATTCTTGTTTCTGGATGCCATCAATTTTAAACTTTCATTGTAACAACTATTTATTACATATCTTTTAGTTGTTATTGTAATGACCATATATTGCCAAGTATTCTGCAAAGACCTAGGAACGGAAGACAGATAAAACTATCTTTACCCTTGAGGGGTTACAAGTTAAAATATACAGAAGTAGTATTTCAAGAGAGAGCAAAAACTAAAACCACTCCTGTCATGCTGCTCAGAAATCCATGAAGCTGTTACCCTTCAATGACACTAAAATAGTTGTTATGAACAGTATTTACTGAGCAGCCATGAGAAGTCTCAGGTTTAGGAATTCAGAGCAAAGGAGAATCCAAAATAGGAGATGATGTGGGGAGTGCAGGCCATAAGTATAGAGAGAAGAGCAATCAGGGGGTCCCAGAGCCTCACTTGCTATCAAGCAAAATTAGTTGCTACTTTTTTCTAGCATTGACAGTTCTCTTATCAAGAAAAGTTGATCTTGGGTGTCAGTTTTATAAAACACAACAGTTGCTCAAATGTTCTGATGTAATGTGGTTTGTAATGAGACATGTTTTCAACAATCCATCCAATAAACTACAGAGGAGCTTTGTCATATGTGTGCATAGTACTGTTAAACTAGAATCAAAGTAGACATCCTACAGATTTAGTGGAATTTGAAATCAGTTCATGGATTCTACTTCTAGGCAAGCTAAGTAAAATATTTCTTACAACGAATTGTGAATGAGATAATTGAGAAAATACACTACTCTTCTAAATTCCATTTAAGAAGCCATGTAGGCCTCTGAGATATCTTACAGTGGGTTTCAGAATGAAAAATAGCTGAGGGGATGGATCAAAAGCTGCAGAGAGCCAGTTTAAGTCTCAAGAGATACAGGTCCTAGCGTCCTAATCTTTAGGTATTTTAGTTATGTTTTTTACCAACAGATACCAAATTTTTCATAGTTTCTGGTTGTCATATTCTAATATCTGAAACAGAAAAACTTTGGGAAGGTATTTCTGTTCTTAGTGCTTTTAGGGTTTCTGGAAGCCATTCCCTTTCTGTTAGTTTCCACTGTCCTGAAGATGAAAAATATTAACCATCAACTAAGAGAAATTATATTGCATCAAAAAAGCAAAGAAATTGTGAAATATGATGGTCTGTCACCCTAGCACTCAGGAGTCTGAGGCAGTAGGATTGCAAGTTTAAGGCCTGCCTGAAATATATGGTGAGACCCAGACAGAGAGAGTGAGAGAAGAAAGAAAGAAGAAGAAGTAGAAAGAAGAAGAAAGAAGAAGAAGAAGAAGAAGAAGAAGAAGAAGAAGAAGAAGAAGAAGAAGAAGAAGAAGAAGAAGAAGAAGAAGAAAGAAGAAGAAGAAGAAGAAGAAGAAGAAGAAGAAGAAGAAGAAGAAGAAGAAGAAGAAGAAGAAGGAAGAAGAAGGAAGAAGAAGAAGAAGAAGAAGAAGAAGAAGAAGAAGAAGAAGAAGAAGAAGGAGGAGGAGGAGGAGGAGGAGGAGGAGGAGGAGGAGGAGGAGGAGGAGGAGAAGGAGGAGGAGGAGGAGGAAGAAGAAGAAGGAGGAAGAAGAAGGAAGAAGGAGGAGGAGGAGGAGGAGGAGGAGGAGAAAAGGAGGAGGGGAAAGTAATCTAAGTAAACTTTCATTCTATAATAATTTGAACCCTAGTTTAGTGGGAACATACATTCCAAGACCAAGAAACAAGTGGCTATATCACAATATAAAGAATGCTCAATTTAAAAATGGACTTACATACTTAAAGCACCTTACACTGTTCACTAGAGTCAATCTACTTCTAATGAAATCTGTACACATATTTTTAAGCAAGTACATTTTTCTGGTGAAGAGCATCACTTGACTTTACTATGTACTTTAAGCATAAAACCTATAGTTTGAACCAAAGAAAAACAGAGGAAGAGTTTGGACTATGGACCTATATATTTGAGGAAGAAAAGTAATCTACTAGCTAGATTGTCTCAAAATCTTTACTTATTTCCCATGCCTGGCATTTTACTTAGAGTTCATCAACCTGGATTTCATAACTTAATAGAAATGAGAGAAATGCTGTATTTTTTTATGTGAGAGGGTTCACATGGATGTATCTCAGTGGGCTTGATAAATTACTCTCCTCATAACTGATTTTTTTTCAAAAGTACTAGCAAACACAGAATTACTAGAGGGATGACTCTTTGAGACTGTAGAAGGAATTTGGAGGAAAGGGTGATAAAGCATGTTTTAGAATAAAACATAATAGGTGCTTAACCAAAGCAAAGAAATACATGATGATTTTAAAGCCCTGTTCAAAGACACCAACCAAAAGTCTTGGAGAGAACCTACTGAGTAATTTATAGTAATCTCCTATTGAGTTAGTTTTGAAGGAGTTGATAGAGAAAGAGAAAGAGAGAGAGAGAGAGAAGGGGACAGAAGACAATCCCTAGCTTCTGGGGTGAAGATACTAAACATCCACTGTCTGTTTTATTTATTCTGTTTGCTGTAGAGATGACACTGAAGCAGCATGCCATTTTGGGGTGACAAAAACTGGCAGCAAGAGATGTATTCTCCAAGTCTAATATAGCCTCTTTCTCTAGTACATGTTTCCAATTATGTCTCATGAAGCCAGACAAAGCTTGCAGGTTTGGATGTATCATGGTAACATAAATTGAAGCTTCTAGCATTGCAATTTTTTTAATTAAAGGAACAAATTTTCTTTGTCCAATATGGAAATTTGATGTTACTACTGCAATTCTGTGAGATTTGTTGGTTTATATACAATGTATTTGTATAAGTTAAGGAAAGAAAAGAGTTTACTCAAGTTTCAGACCCACTTAAAGAGCTGAGTAGTTATTGGGACACCATAAAATTCAGTCTGATATTGGAGCTGACCCCAAGAGTCTCCAGGTCTTTTGCCTCCCCAAAACTCACACAGAGGACATAGGCTGACCAGGTTTCCAGAAGACACCATTTAACATAAGGAAATGCAACCACGGAATAGGTTTGAGGGAGAAAGTCTTACCTTTGGGGAATCAGCTTCTAGAGTGATTAGGAAGGGGAGCTTATGACAAAAATGTAATATAAAAATTAAGTAGAAAAAGTTAATTTAAGGTTATGAAAATAAAGTCAATAATTATAACACCATCCCAAATGCCTCCACCACTCTAACAAGAAGAGACACTAGCATAACATAGGAATTCCTTTTTCTTCAGATTAGCATCCAACTAAATTTAGTATCATTTTAACTCTTATTCATAAATTCTTGAACATTTCATGATGACCCTTATGTTTAAAGACACACTCACCCTCAGCATGCACTTAAAACCACCGTCCACAGCTACAGGATTTGTTGTATGTTTACATATGGCGAAGGAGGAACAGACAGAACTTTCAAGAGTTGAAAGTTTCAGGGTAGGGAGGTTAGGGAAGATTCAGAAATTTGGAATAAGAGAGTAGGAATACACTAAATATAAAATTACCATGTGCCATAGTGGTTGAAAAAAGGAAAGAGTGGGCAATATGGTCAGACATCTAAGAGGGTCTTAGAAAGTGGGCAATGACAGAATACAATAAATCATACAGAAAAAGAGTAGACCAAAATGAATGTCCAAAAATGTCATGCAGTGGGACTCATTTATTGCTCCATTTCCCCCCCACTGTGATAGTTTTGGAGTGAGCTTTTAATTTGAAAGGGAGATGTTGAAAAACACACTAACATTTGGAAAAAACTACAATTTTTACTCCCCTTCAAAAAGAATTTTATGAAATATTTTAGATTTAAATTTGATGGAAACCAACATCATTCTTTTGTTAGTGTATTTATGTCATAAAATCATTGGAATTAACAATAACCTCATTAGATTAAAATTCAAACCTTTTAGAAGGAAAGCTTGACTCCTTATCTTTTGAGTTATCGGCAGTAATCAGAAGGTTTCTCCACAAGGCAGTCTTTGACATTTCATCAGAGATATTGATCACAGATGGATCATCTCTAGATAGGAATTCACCCAAAATGAAATAAGCATTAAACAAGTAACTGTGGTTATTCAATGACAGAAACCAAGTATGGGTAATTTTATAACTGTGTGAAATATTTTTCTCAATTTTTATTGCAGTAAAGCACATATATGATAAAATTTACCATCTTAGTCATTTCCAAGTTCCAGTTAAATGTTATTAAATATATCTATAGTGTACCACCACCACCACCACCATCCCTCTCCAGAACTCTTTCCATCTTGTAAAACTGGAAGTCTACATCCATTAAACACTGATTCCCCATTTCCTCCTCTCCCTGGCCCCTGGCAACCACCCGTACGCCTTCTGTCTCTATGATTTTGGCTATTCAAAGTGTCTCATATAAATTGGATCATACAGTATTTATTTTTGTGACTAGCTTATTTTATTTAATATAATGTCCTCAAGGTTCAGCTGTGTTCAGTATTTCTTCCTTGTAAGTTGAATAAAATTTCATTGTGTGCATTTATTAAATTTTGTTTATTATGTGGTATTTTGATAATTAAAAACTGAGAAGTCTTGGGTAGCACTAGATTATTATAAAAATATCTGAAAGGTATCAAAGAAAAAACTCTGGTTATATAGATATAGATTTGGGCTGCAAGATTCTTAATTCATATACAGTAACAGAGACTAGATCCTGCATATGCATTGCTTAGGTTCTCGCCCCTAACAACTGTAGCATTTCAAATGCAGATCCCTCCTCTGCTCAGGTCCTGCACTAGCTCCCAACCACTCAGTGTAAACTCTGAGTGCTTACTACAGCCCATAAACTCTGTGCCCCCTCACCTTCTGAATAATCTCCTGCTATCTCGTCTCTGCCCACTCCTCTCCAGCCACAGTTCAATGGCCTCCTGACTGTTCTAGAACAATGCTTTTGCCTCAGAGCCTCAGCCCAGATCTTTCCATTGCCCCTGGTGTTCCTCCACATGGTACAGCCCTCGGCCTCCTTTGTTCAGATGTTACTTTCTCAGACAAACTCATTTTGACAACTGTATTTAAAACTTATTTCCAGCCCCTCATACCATTCCCATGTCTTTTGTTCTTTTTTATTGCCCTTTTCATCACCTGAAATACTATGCTGTATTACTTGTTCATTTGTTTATGTTCTCTCTTTTATTTCTATTCTACTTGAATATTAGTTTCATGAGAACAAGGATTCTAGACCATTCGTTTACTGCTGTTCTTTCAAGAGTCAGGCAGAGCTGGACACTTGGTACTCTCCCAATAATTATTTGTTGAACAAATGAATACAGACTATGTGTTTGACAGAGCTCTTTCCACATGGCTGGTGAAATCTATAAAACCAGGAATTGGTATTATACCCAGTGCTTTTTTAACATTTTTAAATGGCACTAACTATAGGTGAAATTCAGAATGCTCAAGACATCCCCAGGACTAGAAACATAATACAATGGCAGCAGTAATTAATCACAGACCAAGAGAAAGTTTTAGGAACTGAGAAAATAGCATTCTTTCACTCCATGTAAAGATGCTTTCCGGTTCTACAGAGATCCTAAGGTGGCCTCACATGAACCACACTGGTGGTGTTCCCAAGAGAACAACAAATTCAACATTTAAGATGAACAACACCTTGGGTCTCTGCCTCAACCATTCTGGAAATATGTCATTTAATTCCTCTAATCTGCTTAAAAAGATAGTTTCCTAGTAACTCAAAAGGATAATTTCCAAAAAATTAGTGGCATATAAGTATTTTCATGGTATTATGTGACAAAGCATCTCATGAGGAAAATGCTTTAGAAAATTCTAGATTAAACAAAATTAAACTTATAAGAAAGGCAGTACTACTTAGGTTATTTGATATGCTAGGGTTCACTGTGAATTTCCAAACTGGAATGCAATATGGAACATTTTCCACGAGCCCTTTTAAGAGTGATACCACATGAGGCTAGGTTTCCACAGAATACACTTGAGAATATACAGATTCAACTAAATCAATAGGATCTTAAAGGTTAAGTGTTGTAGGAGAAAAAAATCAAGGTTAAAATGCCTTCTACACTGTGCTTTGCCCTGACTTGGGTACTCATATTTTTAAATTTTTAGGGAATATGACTTTAGAGTTAGACTGAAAATACAAAAGATTCTCTCTTTGTTTTTTTTCAACACTATCAAAAGTCCCCCCACAAAAGAAATTCTTCTCTGTTTTTTTTACTAGCCTTAATTTATCTTTAAGAACTTTGAGGCCATAAAATTGGGTACTAAATGGTACTTAAAATATAATTTTATAAGAAAACTATTTAAGCCAAACTATATGGAGTAGGAGGAAGGAAAAGGGAAGAGAAAAAGAGAAGGGGCAAGGGAGAGAGAGAGAGAGACAGAGGGAGAATGAGTGAATGAATAAATGAGAATGAATATTGTTGCCCAAACATTTGCAGAAAAAATTTGACTATAACTTACAGGAATTTGCTTTCTTTTGCTATATCTTTGTATATAAAGAAGGTTGGAATATTTTGGAGAATTACATAAATATTTCCTAAAATGACTGATATGATTGAATCCTGTAACTCAAGAAATAGAGGATCTCTTTGCAAAGGCCTTTTTTAGAGGAAAATTCCCAGAGTAAAAATATTTGCAACTTGGGGAATGATAACCTCATTTATACTAGAAGTAACTCTTGACCTGTCTTCAGGTGCTGCTTTCAGTGAGTATGAAAGTGATCACATGTATACATTATAAATATGAAAAGACTTCAACAACAGTTTTTGCCCAACTTCATTTTATGATACTTAGATATAGTCAATCAGATAATATTGAGAGAACTTTGCACTGGGACTCGGGTAATCTAATTTTTAGTGTCAGATTTTTCTACTCTAATACAACTTCAACAAAACTTTTATGAGAGTCCACACAGTATAAAATTCTTAGAGAATACATCAACAGAAGTTTATTAGCTACGCTGATGTGTTTTTAGATGTGTATCTTACCTGTAGTGCCCTTCTAATGGGAGTTGTACTATGCCCTCATCTTCCATAGCTAGCATACTTTGTTCTTCCTGGAAAGACAAACGTAAAGTACATAAAGTAAACCTGATGAGCCTCTATTTTACATTAAAGAAGAAACACAGATTAATGTTTCATTATCTCATTAACCTCAGGACCTTCCACTTTGTTTGCATTTATTAATGTTAGCACAGGTCCTTTCAATAAAGCCTCAGCTACCAAGAACACAAGTAATTAATGAAAGTCTCATAACACAAAGTAATTTAAATGCTAGCAACAATTCCCTTCATGTCACTCAATGTAAAACATGTTTAATTTCCAAGCAGATTTTTTAAACCTAAATTTTGTAAGAACAAAAGTATGGATAATGTAATCAGTTTTTTTTTGTTATAAAGTTGAAACTATATTCCCCAACTCCTCTATTAGGAGGAGATGGGGGATGTATTAAGAGCAGTGTTTCTCAAACTCATCAAAATCACCAGGAGGGCTTGTTAAACTAAATGAAGAGTATAAAGGAGGGTGAATATGGTTGAGGTACTTTCTATACATACATGAATATGGAACATTGAAATCTGTGGAAGTCATTTTAGAAGGGAGTCGGGGAAGAGAGAGAATAATGGGGAGATGAACCAAACTGGAGTACTATATACATAAGCACACACTCACACACAATGAAACTCCCTGTATCATATGCTAGCAATGTTTTAAAAATACAGATTGTTGGGCTCCACACTCAGAAGTTCTGATTCTGTAGGACTGGAGAAAGGACACAAAAGTTTATGTTTCTAAAGAGTTTCCAGGTGATGTTGATTACATTGGTCTGGAGACCATGCGTTGAGAAACACTGCTCTTAATCTAGAGACTCAGAAAGAGAAAATAAAAGGCACCTTCCTGTATGATCAAAGCACATGTATGCCTCATTGGATAAACAGATGGAATAGTTTGACTCCACTTACATGAGTCTAAGCGAAACATGAAACGTGAAACATGTTTCAGATTTCTTTCTACGACAATATCCCACCCTTCCACAAAGGGCAGAAACACTTTTATATATTTGTATATGCACTTCTTCATATATAGCACTTAAAAACTATATCTTTGAAATGATGATAATCTTATGACTATCATAAGTTTCAAATGATAGTTTTCAAATATGTTATCATTAAAGTTTTTCCATGTACAAAAAGAAAGTTATCTACAGATTATGCATATAATCTATATGCCACGTCCCCTAACATTGGGGGGTTATGTATTTTTTCCCTGTGTGAAATGATGGATTTCTTTATGATATTTCACACTTGTATGTAACATACTTCGATTCTATTCACCCCCATCACCCTTTCTTTTCCTTCTATTCCTTCCCTGGTCCTTCCCCACCAAATAGCCCTCCATTTAGATTCATGTCTTTTTGTTTGTTTGTTTTACTTATGGATCTAGACTCTGTATATGAGAGAATATGTGATATTTGCCTTTCTGACTCTGGCTTATTTCACTTACCAAGAGGAACACTGCAGATCGTCATGTCTTTTATTTTAGGGATAGGGTCTTGCTAATTTTTGCCAGGCTGGCCTCTAACCTTTGCTTTGGCCTCCTGAGTAGTTGGAATAACAGTCACTTACCACCATGTTTGGTATCTTGTTATTTTAAAGAAACAAAGTATTCTCAAGTGCCTCTTCAGCTAACCTATGAATATGTTATGCAATGCGGGGGCAGGTCTTAGTTAGATTTTCCTGCACTCTCTTAACTTGCTGACCAAGGCAGTCTCTCTGCAGAGACTTTGGTCATGGTGCATGCAGAAATTCCATGCCCTGTCAATGCTTGGAATAACAGAGAAGCCAGGGGATTGCATGAGCTCTGCTGCAACTCTATTTATATATCCCCCTCAGATAACTATGTTGTATTTATACTCTTGGGGCAAACGCATATTCCTTTGCATTTCAGGAACTAATTCTATTCACTTTCTTTGTTGCTTTTCCAGGAAAAATTTTCTTTAAAGGCCCATCAGATATTACTTGTATTTTATGCCTATTCCTCTTGTCATTCGGCAGCACTATTAGAACAAATTCAATGAGCATGCAGCACCATTGGCTTAAAATTACTCATTGAAGCATAAAGAGAACTACTGTGCAGCCTAGAATGTGGCATGCCTTGCAACTGAGATGGTCAGGATATATGGAATTTAATACACATATTAACTTAGATGCATATCCTGCAGACCAGGGAAAGAGCACATGTATCCTTTCACCCAGAAAAAGTTATTTTTTTCTAAAGGAGAGGTTACCTTCATGCACATGGAAGGACATAAGAAGAAGATATTCAGTGATCACAATGGCTATACAAGTAAAGCAAAAATATAAATCTGTCTGTCCTTGCTTGTCCACTGAAAGACTAAGCTTATTATTTTGTCTGTTCTGGCCAAATCAGAATAAAATGTCAAGCAGTCATAAAGGTTCAATAAAGAATAAAGTGAAAAAAAAAAAAACCTGAAGGTAAGAACAGTGGCATCAGGATTTGGGTTACCTGGCAGCAAAAAATGAAGGCTCACAGTTCACTATAACAGCAGAAAATTGGCCCAAATCTTTGTGAACAATTTTGTTTTTTCTTTAGATGATTTTCCACTTTTCTCTCAAATTGCTTTCAATAATTATTTTGCACTCTGTGGCTTGTTAGCATGTGTGGGCTTTATACTAGTCATAATTCTATCCAAACAAAAACTCATCACCTCTAAAGATAGCATTTCCAAGCCATGCTTATCTGAAGAGAAGGGTGGCAGAGCAGCCGCTGCCTTCAGTGCCAGAAGGGAGCTGGGTGGGCCCTGGAGCGGGGATGGAGGGCCGGCTCCATCCCAGGCAGCACTGCAAGGAAGCCAAAAATTGAGACTTTCTCGGGAGGAGCAGTCAATTCGGGCATTAGTTGTCACGAACATCACAACCTAGGTTATCTCAATCATGCAAGAAGAAGAAGAGCATAAAGCTAGCCAGGTATCCACCACAGAAGCACCTTAAAATGAGTTCCATTTACTATTCCATTTACACAGTGTCCATAAAAGATACCCTGAGTTCAACAACATGCTAGAATCCAAATTCCTTGAAAAGCAACAAATATTGCAATATGTTAATGAGATGATGGTCAAAATTTGCCTGAGAATATTTTGTTAAGATGATGAAATTTTGTCAATTTGACTAGTGAAATATTTATGCCATCTTCTAATTGAGATAGTTATCAAAGTATTTTTCAGAGATTAAAAAAAAAAGAGAAGGACAATTACAACTATGTCCAGTAAAGGACAGGAAAAACAGCCATAGAAAAGGAATCTGCTAACAGCACTCAAACATTTAGCAAGCATTGTCATGCACTAGGCACAAAGTTTACGTGAATAATAACCCAGGAGCTTTTAACTCATTAATTCAATGAGTATGTATTAGGCCTTACTTACATTACCAGGAGTCTGCTAGGTACTGGGGGAAAACAATGATAAGAAAGATATTAGCCCTACTTTAAGAGGATGTGAAGGATCTCCATGAAAAGTACAGAAACAGCAGTTATAGAAGGGAAGAAACTCTAAGTAGGAAAAAACAATATGGGTCAAGCATAATAGATGGCAATAAATAATATGTGTTTCCATGACAGTGATTAACTAGCCTGTTTAGAGCCAAAGGCCTGTGTTGATTTGAAATGAAAAATACAATTGGAGTCAAATTCTGCTGTGTTTTGATAAGTTGGGCAACATATATAAAATTACATCATGGATCTGAACTGTATTTTGTTAAGAGCATAAAAATTATAACCTGCATATCATGATACCTAATATATGCTCTATCCTTTTAGCTACCTTTAGTGAAATAGGTAGCATCTGTTACTGTACCCATTTTTACCAAAGTCTATATCTTCATAGAAGCCCTCAAATATCTCAAAGAATAAACAACAGAAGAGAGCCAATGTTCACAAAGATGCTTAGAATATTAGAGAGAAAAGATATTTAGCAATTTTATAATCCATATATCTTAAGAAATTGAAGGGGATTCAGAAGTTATGTTCAACCCCTTTTTTTACCCAAGAGGAAAATAAGGCCTACAGAACATAAGTATCTATTTCCTTCCCCAACTACCAATAGAATATAGATGCAACAAATATTACATTGATATAAAACTTTGACAAATATTTATAAGAGGTATTTCTTATGATTTCTGATAGATTGCAATGCCAATATATAAAACCACTTACTTAACAATGAAAGCTTAAAAGGAAAAATGAGGGGAGGTTCATATAGAATTCCTACAAATACATGGATGCATCCTGTATTTACCATCAGAATATTTGACTCAGTGTCTCTAAGTGGTTATATAACTTATTGCAAGTATAAAAGTCTGATACAGTAACTTCACATTTAGAATTTGATTATATTTTGGAGATTCAGATTCTGTGGTTCTAGTCAAGGGCTTATATCAAACTTTGTCTTCATCAGAATCATCTGGAGATTGTATTAACACATATTGCTAGCCTTATCCCCAGAGTTCGGTTCCATAAGTCTGAAGTGAGGCTCAAGAATTTTCATTCTAACAAGTTGCCAGGTGTTGGCTGATGCAGCAGAGGTCCTGAAACCACACTTTGGAAAACGACTGCTTGAGGAAGGAGATGCTTGTCTAATCTTAAGACTCAGAAATGCTTGTCTGTGTGATAATTAAGCCATCCTTCACAAATCCACAACCAGTTCTTGCCTTTTTATGTTTTCTTGGAATTTTTCATGATCCTGCTTTATATGTATCACAGAATCCTGCTTGTTCTCTTTTCGTTTTCTTCTAAAGTGTTTATGCTAAATCGAATCCTCAGTAAGTTAAGAAGTGTCAATATGATCACTTCCACAAAATTGAATTTCCAGGATTTATCTAACCTTACCTCTTCGCCCCCTGCAAACATTCTGCTGGAGTTTTCTGCTTTTAGCTGTAGTCTTTTTGTCAAATGTGGACAATGTCCTAGAGAATATTTAAGCAGGAAGGCAGGCATGTTGGTACTTTGAGCACATTTGGACATCCAGAATTTGATTCTGCAGTCTTCCCTTTACACAGAGCAATGTGCAAAATGTCAGGGTTCCAATATTCATTTCTACCCTGATTATAATCCTTTCTTTCTAAAAACTGAAGCATATGTATATGCATATGCATGAAGTACATGAAAATTTGGAACAGAAGCTCTGCGACCTTGGACTGGCCTGTGTAGCTATTTATTCTGCTTAACTCATTATTGAATTTTAAGGTCAAATGAATGTTTTCTTAGTGCCATAAGACCAGAAATGGGCTACTGATAGGAAAACCCTGGAGGATAAAGGTACAAGCTTGTAACTATCATCGAAAGGATAAGAGGTGAGCTCACTTTAAATTCAAGTCTCAAGGAGTGGAGACATTTCTGTTATTTACCATCTTGCCAGATCATGATCAAAATTACTCAATTAATTTGAGCAATTACAGAAATGAAACATTTCTGGAGAACTTGTCCATCTACCACTTTAATACACAATCTCCTGGAAGACTGGGCCTTGGTACAAGATGCCACAGAAAATAGATCACATCCTTCAGAGGAGTCCATAGCTCCAGAAAATAAAATAAAATACCAAGATCTGGGAAACCAAATAGAAAATCAACCAGGGATTTAAGTTTTAGTGTCATCCTCTTTAAATCTTCCTACTTTCTTCACTGATCCAACACTTTTAGTGATAATTCTAAGCTAGAACATAAACATCTTTACACTTACTTTTCTCTCTGCAGTTTGATGGAGCATTATCTATGATTGCACTAGTCAGAACTATATTTCAATGCTCAACTAGAGATTATTTCTTGACTCTAGTATTGGTTTCTATATTTCTTGGCATGTACTGAAGATCATCATCATATTAATCTATTTGAGACTTTAAGGTTCTGTAAACTTGCGAATGCATTGCAAGGCTTTTCCTTATATCTAGATCTGAAGAGTTCAGCTGTAAAACTGCCCCAGTAAATCTTCAATCTATTTTTATAAACTTACAGAATGCATGAGTTCTAAGAAATTTAGTGACATTTAGTTACTTCTATAGAAGTAACTAAAATTATAATTTTTACCTCAAAAATCAAAAATTAGTAAAAAGGCCATTAAAGTACAGTTTGATAAAAGTAAAGAGGTTAGAAGCTCATTATATGCAATCTTACTCTACGGGATTAATAAACAAAGCAGGCGTATGGCACACATACATAAATATCATACATATACAAGTTTGTGAGTGGCTCTGCTCAAAGGCTAATAACTAATTCTAATCAAATTGCGGTTACTATTAACTTGTTCTCTCCTATTTTACAGATAAATAGGAGGAGAATCTGAAGTTTTCTTTCAGGCATAGCAGGGAAGATATTAAAGATAATATAGTAGATAACATAGCGTCTTTCCTTTTGAAAGCTCAAAATTCTAAGAAGAATGAAGTTATAAGAATGGTAATGTTTTCTGGTGTGGGTATGGCCTCAGGAGAATGCTGTGAAAGGAATGGTTGGCTAGGAACAATGCTACTGTATTCCATCAAACACAGTAAAGACATTTGACAGGAAATAAAAGCAACAAAACAAAGCAAAAGTAATGTGTGAATATTGCTTGAGTATACTTAATGGTGCTATAATTAGCACTGGGGGGAAGACAAAACAGTGAGTTTTGTCTTTAAAATTATTTTTTTTGAAAATATAAACCTTCTTGGAATAGTTTTCAATCTGAATAATTTTAATTACATTGAATACAGACAATTTAAGGCATTAGAATTTCTATGGTCTCGTGTCCATCTTATTTAAATTTAGCTTGTGCCAAATTCTGTCATATTTTTCTTGAATCATACCTGAGGATAAAAGCAAACATTTAATAAGTCCTAAAAGAAACAGTTATCAAAATGTTAGTTAAAGCATTCTTTTTTAAAATCTCTAATATTTAAATGAGTATATGAAACAGAAAAATAAAGAACTAAGGGCAATTTTATAATATTTTAATGTTGCATTAACATTACTAGATGTATGATTCTATACATGCATTCTACAACATTTTGTGAAACTGAAATATTCATACTGAAATAAGATACATCACGATCCATCTCTACATGGGAACATGTTATATCTGCAATGGGACAACATGGGAAAGTCCAGGAATTGCCAATCACTTATTATGGTAGTCGTAATGCAGAAAATCCTGAGCAGAAACCTATTTAGACTTGTGGTTTAATCTAGACTCACTAAATGACTGAGTGAAACTTTAGGATTTGCAAATGAACTCCCCAAAGGAAAGGGAAAATGCACACATGGTTTGAGAAAGTACCCTATAGATAAGAGATGGAATGCATTTACTGACCACCCGTCAAAGTAAGGAAAATGGAAACAATATTGCACAACTCATAAAATATTTTATTTCAATTCACTTCTACATAGAAATATTATGTTCATATTTCATAATCTTTGGGCTCAGTCATTCTGCTAAATGTCACATAGGTCATTTTTTCCATTTATACTCCTTGTAGTTTTTATGTATTTGAAAAACAGTGTGATTAAATAGCCTTCAAAATAGAGCTAGACTTTACATATACCATAAAACTTAAAGTAAATTGTTTTAACATATGAAACAGAATAGGATAAATCAGTACTCTGTGAAGATAACAAGAACCTAAAGTTTCTCAAACAACACTTATTCAACCTTAAATCACTCTGAAAGCAAATCAGGTCATTTTTTTCATCTTATGGATTTCACCTATTTCAAGAATAATTTTTCATTGGAATCTTTTGTTTAAAACTTTATTCCCTAGAAAAATACAACAATAATAACAATAATAACATCTCTTTTTTTCTTCTATCATATGCAACCAAAAAGCAGTCATTGCATGACCATAACTTAGAGACAGTTAACCATCAGCAATTCTCTGTCATTCATAGTGGAAGAAACAAAAAAATAAGCTTTATGATCAGAGGGCAATTAAGTACAAAGTACATGCATGTTTCATAAAAGGCTCATTTTCTCATGTAAGACCTTCACTTTTTCTCTGTGTGTCCAAATATTTATTATTTTAAACTTATTTCAAACTTCCAAATCAATCCAACCATGACTGTTACTAATCCCTGTCTAACAATGAACCAATAATTTAGTTTTTCAAGAAACTATTATTGCCATGTGCTTTTCTTCTTTCTAAGATATTAATTTTGC
Organism: Castor canadensis; assembly: GCF_047511655.1. Taxonomy (NCBI): domain Eukaryota; kingdom Metazoa; phylum Chordata; class Mammalia; order Rodentia; family Castoridae; genus Castor; species Castor canadensis. The sequence goes on along the minus strand of NC_133389.1, from coordinate 116,168,771 downwards.
TCTGACTTACTTCTTTTTCAGCATCTTCCAGTTTCTTTTTCTTACTCTCGGGCATTAAATCATCCAACCAGCTGAGTTCCCGTTTGGTAAATAGGAAGTCCATCAACTTTCTTACAAATACCAGGGCTAACACCTAAAGAAAAATTTTAAAAATGGTTTACAATGGAAAAAATCAAAATGGGAGATATAGGTTTCCTTGTTTGTTTGTTTTTTATTGTAGAAATGAATCAGTTTGGATCAGGGCTACAATTAAAGCAAAATTTGAATATATATATGTATAAAACATTGGTCTGTCTCTTCTTTCATTTCTTTTTCTTATCACATTCCCAGGATAATGGCTAAGATTTCACTCAATGTCAGGGTCATTTTAAAGAAGTTATTTTAGAGCTATGAAATATAATTAACTATGCTTTCTTAAGTACACAAAGTTAATAGTTTGCACAATATTAAGTGAAGATTAGAAGATTCTTATCTATGCCTATAATTTTTAATTTATAGTCATTCAAATTCACTAAATTTTTGTAGTATTTGGAACATGTCTGAAACATTTGAATAAATTTCATTTTTAAAATCCTCTAAATTTTCAAATTTGTTGTAAATCTTTAATATTAAATTTTGAACATTTAGATTTTTATATCTGGTTTTGATTAGTTCAAACTACTACATTCCGGATGACAAGACAAAACTAATATAAAATCACTGCAATTCATGATACTCTCAAATCCTATTTTTAGACAATAATTTCAGTGTCAAAGTTTATATTAGGATTTCCAAAAATTATTCAAAATGATTCTGTTGCTCCCATTTTACTTCATGTGTTTCCAAAGAGACCCAAAAATCAGTGGAAGAAGAAAGGAGTTGACAGAAGTTTCATACCATCATAGGGAAGACAATAGCAGCTCTTGAAACTTTAATTATCCACAAAAGGCCCAGGCAACTCATCTGAATAATCGTGAAGAGATGGACTTTTCGGAGTGGTACATGCCTTAGATATATAAAATCTGGTTGATGCTTTGCAGGCATCCAGAAGAGCTTTATTCTATCAAATAACTAAAAGATTAAACAGACTAAATTGCATTTAGGAATAAGACAATAAAAGTAGGACAAGCAGACATTTAATGTGGTCCAAAATGTTAGATTCACACAGTGTATCTGTGATGACCGGGCATCAGGACAATGGAACTGAGATACTCACAATTGGAAATACTACAATTTCAGTTTAACAATATCGCTTACATTTTCTTGTATATAGAGACAGTTGTCGTTCAGAAGAGCTTTAAAACTAGTAAAGATAATGCTAAATGTCACTACATTGGAAAGTAGAGCCCAGAGAAGCAAACCACAAGCTTCATCCTCTTTTTCATTATCACATCACACTCTTCCTTTTGCTCCAGCCTTCTATTGAGTATTGTGTTTCCTGGGCTCCCATGCTCTGTTTGCTTGTATCCTAGAATGGTTCATCCTTCCTCATGGTTTTGGCTTTCACATAATTGCTACTGGCTCTCCATCTCGGCTCCCTTTCTGAGTTGCAGACTACACGGCTGTAAATGTCTTGAAGTCCTTATTTGAACTCTGTTATTCTGACTTTGCTACTCTGACCCCCAACAAAGGGTATCTTTACAGACACAAACATCTTAACCATAAACATTTAACCTACATGAATTTTTGTTAACAAAGTGTTTTCCCTGATAGACTCTTAGCTCAATTTAATCTTTCTTTTTTTTTTTCTTTCTTGTTTATGTGCTAATGGGGACTAACCAGGGCTTTGCACTCTACCATTTTTAATTTCTTGATTAATTTAATCAAGGCCAGCCCCAAATTTAATTTCTTAACTAATGTCCTATATTATACTGTTAAACTATTTATGTGTATTTCAACTATATTTTATTAAAATTATTTTACCAGGACCAATGTTATTTCTGTTTTGATTTTATCATAAAGACAGTATAATTACTTTTGGACTATAAAATACTATTGTTACAGCTTTAATTTTGAGGCCACTTTTATCAAGGAAAGCAAATTTTCTCAATTCAAATTTTATAAATTAAATTTTCATAAGAAATTTAAATCTTCAATCACACTTTACTTATTAACAAATTGTATTGCACATTAGCTTTATTTTGTATGTTATTTTGTTTAATTTTTCTCAAGCCAATTTTTGTAGTTTTCAATGTCTCCCACAAGAGGTGATTATTTAGAAAGCAATTCCATCAATAACTGTCAGTCACTGTTCTATTTTATGCCATTTCTGCAGTAGTTAACCTTTACATTTTTATTTGCAAAAGAACAATATTAAAATTAGCATTATTTCTTAACTAACTTGTAAGAAAAATGGTAAGCAATTATCATCAAATATTATGAAATTACTCTCATGTGAAGAAATGTTAAGCCCAAGATATGCTGCTTTGCCAAACTTGCTTGTATGTTATAATAGAGATGCCAAAGTCAACACAAATCTCTCTTTCCTTCTGTGTTCTCTGACTTATAGCATGGCATGGTCTTTCTTCCCTATATTACCTAAACCAGAATCATATCTACTAGATTAGATCATCCATTATCCAACTTCATTCATACTTCCCAAAAAACATTTACTGGCATATATACAGAGCACTAGGTTCTAAACTCAATCCTGTTGTCTCTTCCATATTGTCCCTATTTGTGTCATTAGGTCTTTTTATCTCTACTTTTAAAATTAGAAGTTATTAAACAAATAAATAAAGCTTTGTGCATGATGGAGGTAAGAATAGAGAAGAAATAAAATGTAATCTTCTGGCCTGCAACTGAATATGTCTGTTTCTATAGAATTTTCCCCAGCCACATTTCTCCATTATGAGGCTATGTTGTTACGTAAGTGTACTTCAGTGTGTGGGTGCCTCAATTGTTATTGTTTAAGTGGCACATTTGCTTTACTCTGGACTTCTGAAGTGCTGGAATGAATATAAATGTGGTTATATATCTGAATACAGAAACAGCATTCATGAGAACACTGCGATCTGTTTTTTCTGCCATGTTTCACAGTGAGAAGCCTACATAATGAGTTTCTTAATATTGCCAAACAATCAGGTAACATATATATATATATTCCTCCAATGCATAGGGTTACAAAATAACATGCTCCTTGAACCATAGGTATTTAACATATGTTTAATTGTTACTTCAAAAACAATAATCATGATAAATATATTCTGAGTGCTATATTTAACTATCATGTCTTAATAGCAATATCCCATTTCCCCACCCACTTAGCCACAGTCCCAATAGAAATTTCAGCTTCTGAGTTTGGGGCTCACTTAAGTTTCACTAAACCTGTTTCTAAGTATGAGTTCCTGTTTATCAATGTGTACCCTAGATTGTTGTTTCATTAGTGTTATTTAAGCTCATTATACTTAACTTACGGGCCTTTGATAATGTTTTCCTCAACTTTCATTTGAAAGAGTTACAACCCAAATAATTCCAAAATCTGACATTCTTGTTTAATTCCAAACCACATGGGAATAAAAGCATGTGAGTAGAATTTAGGGGGAAAATCTGTTGAAACCTATCAAAATGATTTTACTTTGTTTCTTAAACTTCTGTTTCTGTATTTAGTGAGCCTGGGGCCTAATAATAAATACTTTTCACTTACAGATGAAATTAATACTCATGGAACTTTTGCCAAAGGCAAAAAAACAGCAAAACAAATAAATAAAAACCTCTTCAGTACTCTTCCCTAACTGCCTTACCAAACCAATTCTGTCAAAATATACTTTTCATACATGCAATTTTAAGTGAGAAAATTAAATCTTATTTGAGTAAAATTTAATCATGTTAAACTTCTCAACAATCGCCCTCTCCCAAGTTAATTTTACCCAGTGTCAGATGAATAGAGCCATGCCATCAATTCACCTTATATGTCCTCACAATGACTTTGTGTTGAAGTTCTGACCTCAGTTTTGACATTAGCATTGTCCCAAAGCCTGAGTGCTATTTCTCACAAAGCCAGAAGGCAACAGACCATTCAATGAGGAACAGAAGTCTTGTATTGCCTGTTCCTTAACAAGATGATTATTATTCTACATATGTGGATAACAATGACACTAGCTATGTCATAGAGGAATCTGTAATCTATATTTTTCCTTTTAGTTGCCAAAAAATCAATACAATAAATAACCCTCAAATTTAGTTATTTTTACCAAGGAAATTAAAGTGTTTTAACTCAATAATATTAAGATAAAAAATAAGATTAAATGTGAACTTTAAGTAGAAATCTGTATTAGTTTTCTAGGGCTGCCATAACAAATTACCACAACTTTGGAGTTTAATGCAATAGAAATTTATTCTCTCATAGTCATGGAGGCCAGAAACCTGAAATCAAGATATTGGTAGGGCAATGACCCTTTGAAAGCCCTAGAGAAAAAAACTTCTCTGCCTCTTCCAACTCCAGGTAGCTCCTGGCTGGAATCCTTGGCTTGTGGTAGTAAAACTCCCATCTTTTCCTCCATCTTCACATGGCCCTCTTCCCTGTGTCTCTCTGTGTCCTCTTCTCTGCTTATAAGGATCTAAGGCCACTTAAATAGAGTCACATTCTGAAATTCCAAAAGGACATGAATTTTGAAGGAACTCTCACTAGTCAACCCATAAGACCATCCTAAAAGAAATAAGTAAGAAGAATTTGCCTTGTTTAGAATACACTTGTGGAAGTTTTTACATGTGTCCACAAATTCTTTGATACTCTTCATGAGATGAAGTCTAATTTATCTTCCCTTGTGCACAAATTGAACTTAGTGAGTCATTTCCAACAAATGTGAAAACTGAATGTGACTACATGCAATTCTTGGGAGTAAATCAAAAGGCACTGTGTCTTTATCCTCTCTCCACTCCCCCATGCTCATTCTCATATCACTCACTCAGATTAGCTTCCATGATGTAAGTAAGTATCCTGAAGCCTTCTACGACCAATGAGAATGAAGCTGATGACGCTTGTCCACAGCCATGTGATAAGTCATCTTGAAGACCATCTTCCAGCCCTATCAAGACTTCGGATGAAAACCCTTGTCCACAGCCTAACAACAACCACATGAGCCAGAACTACCTTGCTAATCTGCAAACAGATTCATGACCCTTCAGAAACTGTGAGATTATAAGTTTTGTTGTTTTAGGCAACTAAATTGCTTTGCTTTTTTAAGGCAGCAATAGAAAACTAATACATCTAAAAACATATTTAAACAGTATATAAAATTTCCCTTATATTTGAAAGTTCATTACCCTATGCCTTTATTTTTAGTTTAATTTTAAAAAATCCAATAGTTCAATTGTAATAACAGAAAAACAAATATCAAAGGAAGGATCTCACTATCTTAACAAATTGCTTTTATTTTGCTACCTTGACTTTTTAATCCAGTTCAAGCTCATAGCTTTATAAATACAAGGTAGGCACCTCTTCACTTTGTATTATGTTAGAAGCATTTTTACCATGTTACTTTTGTGGTCGTCATCATCATACATTTTTAGTGAATGTACTTACTTGCATAATTATTTTACTGCTGTTGGATATCTGGTTGTTTCTAATATTTTAATAGCACGTGTTTCGATGAACATTTTTTGAGAAAAGGCTTTTCTTTTGTATGAATGTTTTTTCTATACCATGGATAGATGTCCAAGAACACGATTTGAGTGGTAAAGACTATAAGTATTTGTATGTATCTTAAAATGTGCTGTTATTTGTTTTCTAAAAGGATGATAAAAGCTAAACTTCTTAGTGATGGTATGTTTTAGGTAAATAAAAGTACTTAAGATTATGAGCCTTTGATCTGGAAAGGATCTTTAACTTTTGCAAGCTCTAGCCAGTTTAAAGAAATTTAATTGTGGTCTGAAAACTGCTCCTCAGATGACACCACCTTCCCTGCTTAGCTTCTCTAGACCTGAAGAGAAGTCAAACAGATGTATCTGTAGTATGGAGGGTAACTTACCTGAATTCCTTTTAGAGATGAAGCACCCATATACAGAAACACTCCATATAGCACTGGCATGGGGATGAACTGTAAAAGAACAAGTAGAGAAAAGGCACACATTATTTTCCAATATAATTTTGCACTTAACAAGGAAAACACAGAAAAAAAATGATTTTAGAAGCAATTAAAGTACAGAACCAGAAATTGTGAGTTCAAATTCCACTTCTCTCACTATTTAGCTGTGCAAACTTAGGTAAATTACTTAAGTTCTTTTTGCCTTATTTTCTCAATATCTAAAAGAGATGGTAACAATAGAGTTGTTATAAGTATTTAATAAGTCAAAACCTATTTTTCAAACCACATGATACATAATAAATAGTAATGTTAACGATTACTATGCCACAATAAATATTAAGTATTTTGCAACTTTAAAGACAATTTAATTTCAAAATGGCAAGATATATGGATTAAAGGCGAGAATGAAGCTTACATTTCAAATGTCGTCCTACATTATGTCAGCTATTTGTAAACATGGAATAGCTCCCCATCATCCTGTCTGTAGTTACTTAAATGACAGAGTTAAATCTTGAAAATATACTCATTTCAATGATTAAATACAAGTAAGCTTGCATGGGTTATTAAATAATTTAATTAAAATTTTCAAATGATCATTTATAAGGTAATTAATACACCTTGGAAATATCTAACAAAATTACATGATAAAACAGTTACTCTTTACTCCTCTTCAAAATAGATTCAACAATCTTAAATTTGAAAGAAATAGTTTTATGCAATGATGAAGTCCATGCAGTAGTCTTAAAAATATAAAAGTGCACGTGTCTGGGACCATGATCTCACTCATGTCCTGTACCTCTAACATGGTAGATAATACTAATTGCTAATATATCTGGCAAATTTAATCTGTGCAAGTCTGCAGTAAATGCAGGCCACAAATCAGTCAGAAATGAGTGACTTTTTTTTAACTCGATTATCATTTCAAAATTATTTTAATAATTTACATCAAATTTTACTTTGCCAGGGTAAACTTTTATGTATTTAAGGATTCTAAAGTATAGCGTGTAATTTCCTCCCACCCTAGGAAAGAATGACATAAACATGGTAAAGAAGTTCACCTGGTAAAGAAGTTCACCTGCCATACAATGTTAGCAATTTATGCCTGAGATTCAAATGAAACTTTCAAATATATATTCTGCCTTCTCTCAAATTCACATGGGCAGATTTTATTACCTTCAGAATACTAGTCATGAAGACTGATGAACCCATGAGAATAAAAATCATAAGCCCAGTAACTCTTTGTTCCCGAATGCCAAGAAATTTGGGTTGTTCTCCTGGAGCTGAACATTCTGATTCCAGTTTCAGGCTGTTGACATGAGTGATGGAGAGGACCGTGGCAGCCACAAACCATGGAAGGCCCATGATGGAACACACCCCAAGCATAATGGCCACCATTAACAGATCCAGGTGGTACCCACAACCTTTCTGTTAAAAAAAAAAAAAAGGAAAGAAAAGGAACTGTGTCAGCAATACAGCTAAGGATGGTCTGTGAATAGAAACCACTTCCTGACAACACCAAGAGGCCCTTCTTAGCAGATGCCTTGGAGATAAATTCTCAAACACTCAGTTTCCAATTGCCCTCTTTTGTCTCAATGGGTGACTTCTTGTAAGAAAAATAATACCATAGAGCTTAAGCTTCATTATTATACTCATTTTTATCACAATATATTGTGATCTTGTTCTTATTTTGCTTCCCCTTTAGCAACAGAATTCAGGCTCTCCTTACAATGATAGTTTTATATTTTCTATCTCCTCTATAATTCTATTCCAATATCACTAACCTCTTCCTCTGTAATTCTATTCCCTATCACTATCCTCCAGGTGTGGAAAACATCAGTGCTTCCTAGCAAATAGAAGTAAGGAAAAATGGGTGCAATGGGGTGTGTGAGACTGTACTCGCTCATAAAGGAATGATTGGACCAAATGTTTGAGGGGAGAACACAAAGCTAGGGAAGGGCAGCATTAGCCTCTCCCACTGTGCCCTGCAGGATAGACATTGTAATTCTTCAGAGTAGCAAAAGGCTAAGCTTATTTTGTGTTCTAATTGTTAACTTTAATTTTTTAAAAAATACCACTTCATGAGAGCCATTATAATAAAGGCTTAGGAGTAGTTCTGTAAACAGACTTCTCAAGATCAAATGCTGGCTCAAAATGTACCTTGGGCAAATCATTGAACCTCATGGGCCTCTTTTTCCCTGTTTGAAAAGTGGTGATAATGATAATAGAAGACACACCACTTGGTGGTTACGAGAATTAAATTATTGAACATTGTAAACCATTTAGAGTAACATTTGCTGTATACTAAATGTTAGGTACAACTATATTCTATCAGTTGAACAATAAACATTTTTCTTTTGTATGCATTTTGTTTTAAGGATTCTCATAAATTATGTTTTCTAAGGACAGATAACTTATTATATAGTTTCTCAAAATTGCCCATAGTTTTTAGCATAATCATTAATACAGAGAAGCAACCAATAAAAGTTACAGATTGACTTTTTAAAAGGAAATACACATTGAAACATCTCTTAGAAAATTTAATGATTGCAATTCCAAATAAATATAGCAGTTACATTTGATCTGAGCATGAGAAAAAATGACCGATTCTTCAATAAGAATAATTTTGGCCTTTTAGAAGCATTTTAATCAAACTGAAAGCATTTTGTAATTAATATGAAAGTTCACATAGCTTAGAGTGTGAATCATACTATCTGTTTTATATTCACCATGTAATGTTTTCCTTTCTGCTATTTTGTTAATTGTTTTTTTATTAAGAAAAGGATTCTTAAAGTTACTCGTACTTTCTCTCCTGCCAAATTATAAAAGTGTAATAGGTGATAGTAAGGAGAAAATGGGAGCTATCCATCCTAGGACTTTTTTTTTCTATGTTTTCACCAATTAATTCAGTAGTCCCTTGTCTTGGGTCACTTAGCTTGAGCAACGCTATAGTTCATTGAAATGACAAAACTCAATTTTCCTGATGAATATATATCTGGAAAAATACATATTCTCAGGAAAGAATTTTATCCATCAGCTGGAAATTTTCATTAAGAGCTGGAGAATGGGAAGAGAATCACCCTGGTGTCAGCATTACTAACAAGACATAGGAAGAAGCTGCATCAGGGTCGTAATATGGTCCCTGCCCTTCTACAAAACAATTCAGAAGGTGTGGTTGCATAGAACAGAACTCAAGTTTTTATCCCTTTAAAGAACAGTATCTTAAGCAATTACTAGAGTGTTTTGTCCTAAGGTGTCTGAAGTGAGGATGATATAGGGAAGTGAAGGACTTAACTACTCAAATCCTGCCTATAAGGGGACCCAGAGCTGTTGTAAAGTTGTGCTGAAAGGGTGCAGAAGCTGTAAGAAGGTGTGGCGGCTACAAAATGAACATCAGAGGAGGTCAGAAGACAGGGGTCTTCAGAGTCAGGCTTGTGAGTTTAGCACTCCCTGAACCTTCTTAGGGTCCCAGCTCACTACAATTTAATAATATGAGGAAGGTCTCCCTCACAAGAGCAATTTTCTATTTCTCCTATTGAGAGATTTTCAAATGTGATACAGAAGTAAATAGTAGGATTCTGGATTTCTGAAAGTGGACCAAATAATTATTTCAGAGGGAATAGTTTCCTTTTAAGATTTAGAAAGCTAGCTTTATTATATATACAAATATATAATAAACACAAAATATAATTTTCCCTTTATTATGCTGTACAACACTGGGAGCATTCTATCTTGATGTAAACTAAAGGAAATAAAGCAGCTCTGGCACTTGCACCAACTAATCAGCATCATTCTTCTTGCCATTCATTTAAAATGCCTTCAAAATTGGTCTTTGTAATCAAATTATTAGCTGATAGGCATACCAGCCAAAGGGAAGTATCCCTTTGTCAGAGAAAGAACTCTGTACCTTCTAACATATTTCTGTAGATTTTTTTTCTCTCAAATAAAGACAGAACTGGAGCTTTTATTCTCACATTCATCCATGAATCACGGGAAATGGACATATGGGAGGAAAAGGGAGCATAGCAACAGGTGATGCTACACCAGACCCCACTAAAACCAACATGCAGCAAGACAAGAGGCCAGCCAAGAGGACCATCTGATACCCAGATGCCACTGCTGAAAAAACGCATTTCAAAGCTTGGCAGCAATTTCCTGCATCTGTCAAGTGAACCACATAAAAGACTATAGATTGACATGAAGAACCAGGCTGACAAAGAGGGCAAAAAAGAACATAGCAAATGCCAGAATCACCAAGAGAACGTGTGCCAAATGAATGTTGCAAATGCATTCATTTACTCAAGTGATCCAGGATTGTATTGCTGTTTATTAAAAATGATGTCAAAAGAAGCCTGAACTGTCTACAGAAACATGTAGAAAAGCCCACAGTTGTATCTTAACAGAAACTTTCTTTTCTTCAAGATAATGTCTTTCCACTTTTGCTTTAAAAAAAAAAAACCAATCTGTTATTTTTAATGCTTTTTAAAGATATTCACTTAACCTATGCCTATCCCACTTCTGTAAGGAAGAAACAAATAAACAAATGCCAGAGAGAAGGTGGATTTGTATGTATATGTATATGTATATGTATATGTATATGTATATGTATATGTATATGTATATGTATATGTATATGTATATGTATATGTATATGTATATATAATATGACTCTTTGGGGGCTGGAGCCATGGCTCAAGTGGCAGAGCACTTGACTAGCAATCACAAAGCACTGAGTTCAAACCCCAGTACTGCCAAAAATATTTTTTTTAAAAAGATACTTTCCATCCTAGATTTTTATGCTTGCAGCTTCTTTCATCCATGAATGACCCAAGGGATCATGAGATGCAATGAGTGAGTTGTAGCTTTGCCTCTTTTGTGCTCCCTCATGCTCAAGTTGTGGTGAGTCTATGCAGCATGACAGAGTTGTGTTGTGTATGTAGTAACATCCATGAAATGATTTTTTAGAAGAAACACTTTTTTATTAGCATGAAAAGTATTATCTAAAGGAAAATCACTAGTTCTGACAATGTGGTAAAAATATTTAAAACATGCTTGAGAAATACAAAGAATAAAGTAAATTCTGGCATGGTTTATACATATGATGTTGAATTAGATACATGGTGGAGAGTCTACAAGGTGCTTGATACAGAAACTAGAAAACATGAGTCATTAACTAATTGCAGGAATGTTCCAACCAAAGCAAAGTGGGTTTTCAAGTGAGAAAAGAAAATCAGTAAAAGCTGGAAATGTGGCTAACTTGTGGTCTATCTTTTCATGACAATATGGTTCAAGTCAAACCCAGGAGACTTTACAAACACTTCAGTGAAGCAACAGGCAAGGAAAACAGCTATGGAACAAACTGTTATTCTGAGTAGAGTTCTGAGGAGGTGATATTTCTGTGCTGTTAAACAGGAAAATCAGCAGCCATGAACCATACTATAGTGAAATCTATAGAAGACAATGTCTATAGGCCCAAAATAAGTGTTCAAAGTAGATAAATTCTGGAAGAAACTTGCTTTGAAAATATCTGCATCCAAAGAGAAGCATGACATGCTCAGACTCAAAGTGGCCAACAACAAACAGACCACTGGGAGCAGTGCACTAGCTTGTAATAAAGCCAGATTTCCTTTATGGTTTACTAAATCTAGGGTGTGAAGGGACAAAGATATGAACTTTTTGACTGTATAGTTATTTATTTGTACAATAAAAATGGCTTGATAAGACAGCCTCAAGTTCATTTCAGTGACAAATACATTAAATATTTTAGTTCTGCATTTAATTCTCCAAATGAAGTACTTGAAAAGGCCATTTAAACAATGCTTTAATATATTTTAGTATATATAGTCCACTATATGTAAAGAAGGAAATTGGTGTGTTGATTTGGAGCTTTGGAAGAGGGTATTAATGTTAACAGCAGACTGTAGACTTACAGAGAATAAGGAACGAGAACAAGAGCCATGATTTATGTAGTTGAGAGACCTGGAAAGAGCAAGGATACAGAATGGCCAGGAAGCTAATATCATCCTCAGCGTATCTTCATTTACGTCTGCTTTGTTTGAACACAGTTCCACTAATACTGAGAAAAAATACTACCTAAATCAGGGTAGTTTTTAGCAAAACTAGGGAGATTTCTGCCTTTTATTATAAGGGCTAAAATAATATTCTATCGAAAGGTAAGCAATGACTATTGGCTTACTTTCTTCTTAAAATATTCCTCTTAGTTGATTTTAATACATGCCATAGAGTGAAGTATATACAGTCATTAAAATTATCATTCAGATTTATGTTATTGATGTGATCTTCATCATAACATATGTAGTATGGAAAGTTTTTCTGAGGGCTGGGGCTGTAGCTCAATGGTAGAGTGCATGGTTAGCATGTGCAGAGTCCTGGGTTCCATCCCCAGCACTAAAAAGGACAAAAGAATATATACTTAGGTATGTATGAAAATGTAACAATATCATCTCTAAATAATGCACGAATAGTACTTTCATTTTGTCCTTTAATTTGTACTGTTATCTGATTTTAAGACCAAAATTATATTTTTCCTTAGAGTGAGAATAGAGATGCTTTCAGTTGAAAACAATAAATAGTTATCTAGTATTAAAATTTTTCCTACATCTTAGAGAACAGCAGGGTACCACAATATACAGCATAGTGTGCTTAAACTTGTTTTATAGATTTACTTAATCAACTATGTAACAATAATAGTGTTGTGGTGATATTTGCTTCTGCAGAATGTTGATATTTTTAAAGCAAATGTTTTTAAACTAGTGATATTAAATAATGAGGCCATTAAACTTAGAAATTTGACTTCCTTATTTTGAGAAATAATTCTATAAATAACTCAAAATTTCTGACATTGAATGACCTAGCTCAGTGGTGTTTGCAACCAATTAAAGTAGGCTTATAAGAGCCTATAATTTAATTAAAATTTTTTTCCTGCCAACAGGGATAATTTCACTTCTTCCTTTCCTATTTGTATACCCTTTTTTTGTTTCTCTTGCTTAATTGCTCTGGCTATTGAATATGTGGTGAGAGTGGATCCCTTGTCTTGATCCTGATCTTAGAAGAAATGCTTTCATTTCTCCCCATTCAGTTTGATGTTAGCTGATACACAGTCATATACAGCAGTCTCTTGGTATCCATAGTTGTATGGTTCCAAAAAGACCACTTCTGAAGAAAAAACACAAATCCTCAGGATGCATAAAGTTCATACTGTTTTGTAGATGCTTGATTTGATTTATTTTCCCATAACACTGCCCAACTTCCACTGACATGCCACCTTTCAACAAACCTAAAATGTTCACACGATCACTTACATTAAGCATACGATACGACCTTTTCGGCTTGGGAGGATTACTGCAACTTTTACCCTGCTTTTGGGGCACACTGTTGGTGGGAATGCAAATTAGTACAACCACCATGAAAATCAGAATGGGACCAAACTAAAATTAGAACTGCCATACAATCCGGTGATATCACTCCTGGGCATATTTCTGAAAGAACGTATGTCAGGATTCTTGTACATCAATGTTTATTGCAGCACTGTTCACAATGGCCAAGCTATGGGAACAACCCAAATGCCCTACAACTGATGAATGGATTAAGAAAATCTGGTAAACATACACAATGGAGTTTCATTCAGTCATAAGGAAGAATGAAATTATGTCATCTGCAGATAAATGGATGGAATTGGAAGACATCATGTTAAGTGAAATAAGTCAGGTTCAGAAAGCCAAAAGCCACATTTCCTCTTATATGTGGAAGATAGATCTAAAAGATAAACGTATACACAAAACCAAACATGATCATGTACACATTTATATAGAGAACACATCTGTAATAGTGAAACTACTGTATGGAATTTAGGGGAGGAGAGAAAGGAAAAGAAAATGATAGAAAGTCAACAATATCGAACTGCATTACATCTCTGCAGGTAGAGGGTGCAACGATATGTACTGAACACTGCTGAATAACAGGCAGAGGGAGGGAAGGGGTAAGGAGGAGTAATAGAAGGGGCCGAACTGACCAAAGTAAAGTATATTCACAGCTGGGATACTAGAGAAACCCCTTTGAACACTGACTTTGGAATTAAAACTGAAAGGGAGGACTGTTCAGTAGGTACAGTGTGGGGTGGTACTTGTGGAGCAGGGGGAGGGTGAATGGAGGAGATGAAGGTGAGAAAATATGGCTCATGGGCTTTGTGTACATATGTGAAATAGGATGATAATACCTCTTGCAATTGCTTTAAGTGGGATGGGGAGGGGGTGGCAAGGAGAAAATGCTGGGAGTGATCTAATCAATGTACAGTGTAAGGCTATTAGGAACTGTCACAATAAATCTGCTCTGTAAAATGGATATATACTAATAAAAATGAAAAAATGAAATTTTTGTTTTTGAAGTTTCTATTTATTTATTCATAACTCCAAGAACAAGTGAGCTTACTGAATAGCCTTTATTATTTTTAAGGTGTGATCCCTCTATACCTAATTTGTTTGGGACTTTTATTTATTGAACTTTATTAAATACCTTTTCTGCATATATTGAGATTAATGTGTTAATAAAAAGTTTAAGACAAAAAATAAAAATTTCCTGCAGCTGATGTCACATTGATAGCTTGAAAGGAGCCATAGTAGGAGTATTTCCACCACGAAATCAGCAAGCATTACAAATCAGGGCATCTCTCTTTTTTACACAGAGAACTTGTTAACCAGATTGTTAAAACAGACCAACTCATCACTAGTCTAGTTCCTAAGACTTTATGAGATACTTTTAAAAATATATCACTAATCAGTAAACATCTCATTTAACAAAAACACACAAATTCAATTAATTCCCTTTTTAAAAATGTTTTGAGCATCTTAACATACTTTCTACAAAGAGAATGAAAAATGCCTTTTAAAACAGACACAAATTGGGCCAGGCATGGTGGCACACGCCTGTAACCCCACACCATCTGAGGCTGGCCCTAGGCAAAAAAGTGGGAGATCCCATCCATTAAAAAAAAGAGCTGGGGTCATGGTTCAAGCGGTAGAACACCTGCCTAGCAAACACCAAGCCCCTGAGTTCAAACCCCAGTGCCACCACCAGAAAGGGAAAAAAAAAAAAAAGACAGATACAAATATCCTCTAATACATGCCCAAAATTCTAATATATTTACAAAGTTCTATAAAGCATAATGTCTGAATATGTGACGATGGCTGGCAATTCCTCCAGGATACTAGAACAAAACAAGATTGTGCATACTCTGTTTTCATAAGGCTTGATTCCTATTATATTTAACCATTCAATGATCTCATTGGTTTTGTTTACCATATTCCTATAAAAGATAGTACTCACATGTTTCAGACAAATTGCATCCAAGTGAAAAACTGATTATTGACAGTTGTAAAATGGCAAAGTCAGAATACAATAAATGAGACTTATCCATATTTATTCTTTTTGTAAAAAAGGAAAGTTATCAAAGATCTGCAATAAAACTCAAAGATGACACTGACAAACTATAACATTATGAATGGATTTTGTTTTAGGGATCACAAACAGAATAATATTAAAGAAAAATATAGTTAAATTATCTACTTAAATTTGTAATTTGTATTTGTAGGTATAATTTGAATGGAATATAATGGAAATAGTTGGATCAAATAAAGCAATAGAGGAATGCCAGATGTAAGACAACTTGGTAAAGTTGTAATTCACCAGAATTGATTATTTCATTACAATATGCTAGCATATTTTACCTTGCTCATCTTAGGTCTCAGGTAAGGTAAGGTCTCAGACTTCAGAGCATAGCTGAGTGCTACAAATGAATTTTCAAGTCATCATATGCAAGATAGCTTGTAAATAATAAAAATTATGGATCCATACAAATTATTTTAATATTTCATTGTATAGATTAATACAGAATACATGCAAAGTCTATTGAACATTGATTGCTGTCAGTTATACTAGAGTTTGTTTACATTAAGATGGATGTTAAACATACCTTTAGCTTATGTTCCTTTCTATTGATGATGACAGCTGTAATCTGTTGGTCCATAAAAATTAGAATAGTACAAAGCAACGCTGGAATAATAGCAGCTATGACAGTCCACCATGGATTTGGACCCAAAGGTGTAACAAACCAGCCACGATCATCTCTGGTGGGCTGAGAAAAATAAAAGCGTATGCATATTAGTAACTATATTAATGAATAGCTATTCAAATTAAGTCTTACAGATACTACAAGGAAATCCTTAATTATAAAGTGACAAGCTGAGTGGGCTACAATTAATAATAACAAGACTCATGAAGCATTTATAAGGTAGCAGGCACCATTCTAAGTGATTTAATTATCTTAACTCATTCTTCACACCACTCTAAAGATGACACAGATAAGGAAATTGAGGCATAAAGTGATATAGTAAATCATGTAAGGTCCAAAAGTTAGTAAGTAGTAGAGATGGAATTTGAACTCTGACAGACTAACTCAAAAAAATGTGTTCCCAATCATTACTATATTAAATAAAATAATGTTAATATTTACCATTTACTATTGTCAAATTTATCTATGTTTACAAATAGCATGCCATCCACTGTGCTAGAACTGAGATACAAAGACAAGTCCCAACCTTCTTTCAGTTTAGAATCACAAACAGGTGTCTGAACAGAATAATTCAATACAGTAGATTAACTTATATTAGATATGTGCACAGGCTATTGTGTGAAAATTGAAAAAGGAAAAACTTAGTCACATCAGAGCCTCAGCAAAGGGTCCTTAACAAGGCAGATGCCTGAGATGAGTCCCCAAGAAAGTCATGCTGTTGCACCCTATGAAGAATTCCCCAGCCCCTGTTTGACAGATGAGAAAACTGAGGGTCAGAAAGGGTAAGTTGCTGGTTCAAGGTCACATACCTCCTTAGTAACATGGTCAGAATTCTATTTCAAAATATTTTTATCACTTTTTAAAACCCTCTTCATGTGCAGTTCTGCCTCAAGATAACGTACTTCTTTAGGTTTCAAAATGCTTCCTTCTCTTTTAGGAGTGTTGCATTATATATAGATATTCAAACAGAGAGGAAATTTTTCAAGCAATCTTCAAGTTTCTATTTCTATGATATTTTAAAATATATTAGATAAAAATTTTAGCTATGCACTGTGCACTTTACTTACTGTTCTATTAATGTGTATTGTTTGTGTTTATGAAAATCCCAAGTACTAGGGTTACAGACATCCTCCAAATGAATACTAGATATAGAGAGATGGAGAGATAGATGATAAATGATGATAAAGTCACCTTGAAAACACTTGGTACTTGTAGTTTTGGTGATGGGATCCCAATGGCATAGTCAATTAAGACCATACACAAAATTGTAAGAAAGACAGCAAAATCACTCACTATGGATCGAACCTAAAAAAATGAAAACACTTGTCACTTGAAAGAGCTATAAATATCAAGAAAACTCAGGAACATAATCTAGAGTCATGCTTTATAAACACTATATGACATAATATCATAATATTATATTTCGTGCATACTGTAATATTACCATTAGCTCTGACAGAGCCTAAATATATATTTATGTATCTCTGTCATTTAGATGGGTATATACCCAATCTTTTCAGAATGAGAAATTATGAAATAGTTACAGGGGTGGTTATGATGCTTTCAATATTTATTTAAAATCTAAGTGTGTTATTATGGACCCAGGTATGGGAAAATGTAGAACAAATTAAGGTGCATAGCAAGAAACTGGTCGAATTCTAGGTCTCTTTTTCACACAGGTAACATTTTAATATGATACATATAAAATAAAACTATCCTTTTACTGAAAAACATAATATTTTAATTTATCCAGATATAAGTATGGCAGATGGTAATGTACACAATAGTGTGAGCAGATTTAAAATTTATTGAATAAGCTTTGGGTGAGGGGGAAGAAAGGAATCCTTTACCTTAGGGGAAGAGGAGGTGACAGAAAAAGAAGCCATCTCTGGAAAGAATAATTCTCAAAACATTTTCTCAGAATAGAATTTTTACCAAAATCTATAGCTCACCCCTAAGAAGCTCATTTCTCATTTCCTTGTTTCTTTTTTTTTTTTTTTTTGGCGGAATCAGACATTATAGGTGTTACTTTACAGTGTTAAATATTGAACTGAGCTGTTTCTCTGTTTACTTTCCTTTCCAAATATGCAGATGCAAACATGGTGGGTTAGGGGGAGGGACTGATGCTTTAAAAACCCAAAAACAGAATAGTATTCCAATGAGTCTTGCAGGGGCTTTCTGAATTTAAAAATGTAACAGTGGTTCTTCTGAGGTATCTGTCAGGTTGGAATAGTTCCCACTGTTCACTGGACAAGAAAATGACAATCAGTAATGCAATGTGTGCTTTGAATTTTCAAAAACATAAATGGGAATGTGGGAGTTGATCTTTGAGATTTGCAATTAGGAGAAAAGCCTGCAGGGCTTGAGTCCTACCTACAACCCTCTATCACTAGGTGTTTTCTTCCTCTTCACCTGCTCACTCACCACACTCCATCTCTAACCTGAATGTCCCCTGCACGAAAGTCTTTTTTTGTGGTTCCTTTCATCCCAAAAGTGGTCCTTCCTTTTGTCTTAAAGAACACAGGACTCCATAACATGATGTATGTTGTTTTATCTTAAATCAGGAAAAATGTAGCCTAAGTACCTTGGTTGGAAAATACCGGCTAGTCTTGAACTGCTTGAGGGTGGCTGACATTGTAACTGTGGAAAAGAACAGGATCACTGACCAAAAGAGAACGTCTGGGACATAGGGGTGGCCATGGCCACAGGCTCTCCCGGCATACTCTCCGTGCAATGATGTGCATTCCTGCCACATGAAGGAAAAAATGGAGCTATTAGGAAAAAGATGGACATTTTTCTTTCAGAAAACTAGCATCTGATCAATTGTAGTTAAGACTCTATGGCTATTATTCATCTATGGTTCTCACAAGGATTTAGCAAATATTACATATGCTTTTCAAATTCTTTGGATAGGTAATGACATATTATGTAAAATTTGGACATGAACCACTTTTTTAAAATTTTTATATTTACAAATTAAATTTAAATATGTTAAACTGATTTACCAATCAATATGTATTAAACCTAATAACTACCAACTTCTAAATGCTGTATTTAAAATATGATATATTTGATAATCAGTGATTACTAACATCAGACACAATACAAAAACATTTAAATACATCATTTTAGTTAATTTTCATGCCAACACTATACAGTAGGTAGATATTATTTATGTTTCATAAATGGGGGAGGAGGTTGAGAAAGTGCAGTGTCCTCACCACTGCTGGGTGGCAACACAGCTGGTACACAAATGTGATACCTGCAGTGGCAATAATTTCATATTAGAGAAGAACAGGTGTTTTAAAGAATCATCTAGTCCAAAACTGCCAAGAAAGATGAAAAAGGCAACAATAAAACTATGATACAAAATTACAGAAATGAAATTATGAGTCAGACACGAGATTCTTGAATTT
Source organism: Castor canadensis (assembly GCF_047511655.1). Taxonomy (NCBI): domain Eukaryota; kingdom Metazoa; phylum Chordata; class Mammalia; order Rodentia; family Castoridae; genus Castor; species Castor canadensis. Next base: position 116,149,266 of record NC_133389.1, on the reverse strand, counting down.
AGGTTAAAGAACAAATGACCAGCCAGGTGTCGGTGGCTCATGCCGGTTTTATCCTAGCTACTCGGGATACAGAGATCAGGAGGATCAAGGCTCAGAGCCAGCCTGGGCAAATAGTTGTCAAGACCCCATCTCTAAAACCTTTCACAAAGATAGGGCTGATGGAGTAGCTCAAGGTGAAGGCCATGAGTTCAAGCCCCACTACCCAAAAAGAAAAAGAAAAAAAAGAAAAAAATGACCAAAATAATCACTACATGACTAAGCAAAACTCATATTACTATGATTTCCCTGTAGTCCTTCTGTTTGGAACTCTATTTCTAAAAGTTCCTGAAGAATCATTTCTAATTACTGTGCTAGCCATGAGGTGGCAGCAAAGTCAAAAATATTTTCTTTATGAAAAACTGAGCATTTTATAGACATTAAATATTTTCAAAGAAAAAAATATGTTTTAAAATCATTTTGGGTGTTCTCATTTTATTTTAACAATCAGATTATTAAGTTATTTCTTTTTTATTTTAAAATAAAGAAGAAAGAACAGTTTGAATGGAAAGTGAATTGTGTGATGGATGGCACAAAGAGACCCCAGAGAAAATTATCATCTAATGGATTGATCACCAAAACAGAGTCAGCTCAGAGAACTGAGCTGAACTACTAATTACTCTTCAAACACATTCTAGGTTTCAACAATTCTATAAGTTGACAAAAAATAATTTGATAAAATAAGAAATTAAAGTTGTCATGAGAGTCTTGCCCCTTGTATATGTACAAGCTATAAATATATCATTTGGGCACTGAAACAATTCTTAACCGATTGTTAGTCAAGCCCTGGAATCTCTGTATAGCAGAATGCAAATACCTTTGAAAGGTTTTAGAATACACTTCAAGTAGCTACATTATCATCTGAAAAGAAGCAAACAAATAATAAAATTTACTTGAGGCAGCAACTTTAAACCTAGATTCTTGACAAATGCTGTTAGGACACCATTATAATTGTCTAACTGTCCCCTATTCTAAACTAACTGCAGGTGCCTTTCTTGTTAGCCAAATCCCAATTATCCATGTTAAGTTAATATTTATATGCAATAATTTGACTAATTGAAAAGCTACAAAAAATTTCCTAGGCCTTAATTTTAATCTTCTTTCTCTTAAAAGTCTATACAAATATCAAAAATGAATCCTTGTATTTTCAATCTCTTTTCTTGGTCCTGTCCAGAAAGGCTTGAGAGCAACTACTAAGCAATATAATGAGTAAGCAGAATGGCAAAGTACGAAGAAGAGCTAAAAGTTGCATTGTAGGCATATGATCTATTGATTTGTATTACAGAGTTTTGTACAGGCATGAAAGTCTAAACATTCCTTGGACTTTGCTAGGTCTTTTCTCCACTTTTAAAAATCTAGAAGCTATTTAAAAATAAAAAAGACAGCTGTTGAATAGCAGCTGTCTTATAATCTATAATAAACTGCCAATAGCACACTAGTTATTTCAATTCAAAGCAAATTTTAAAATGTTATTTTTTCTTGTTTTCTGGGAAAATAGAATGGTAATTTTAAAAAGTAAAAATCATGACCTATTAAATTCAACATTTATTTACAGTTTTCTACTAATTGTACTCCCAAAACAAGCATGTATACACACACACACACACACACACACACACACACACACACACACACAGAGAGAGAGAACAAGACCTGAAATTTAGAAGTGAAAACCAAATCCAAATCCTGCTCTGTTCTTTGGAGTCTAACATATGGTTCCACTTACAATGGGTACTCAAAAAATGCTTGTTGACAAACTGATTTCTACTAATTACTCTTCAAACACATTCTAGGTTTCAACAATTCTATAAGTTGGCAAAAAATAATTTGATAAAATAAGAAATTAAAGTTGTCATGAGAGTCTTGCCCCTTGTATATGTACAAGCTATAAATATATCATTTGGGCACTGAAACAATTCTTAACCGATTGTTAGTTAATTGCTTGTGAATATTTTAAATCATGCATAGGTATTCCTTATTCCTTAAAATAGCTGATATATATATATATATATATATATATATAGAGAGAGAGAGAGAGAGAAAGAAAGAAAGATTTATATATACATAAACATAAATATAAGTATTCTAGCTTACCATAAATATTTAAATTAAATATCAAATATGTAAGAAGGAACTGTTTTTCAAAACAATTATTAAGTACTTGTCAAATAATTAACACTATGCTTATGGAAGTTTAGAAGAATCAAAGAAAGCCTTTTGATTCTTTGCCCTTACCAAGTGAGCAAAGTATAAATTATGATGCATGAGACACATAACAACTGAATAGAACAATATAGGACCTGCCAAATGAATAATACGTAAATTAAATATCATATCACTACTTTTTAAAAACAGCTAGTTATAATACCATTAGCACAGTGCTTTATTAATTAAATACTTTTGGTGATAGCAATGATTATACTGAGGAAAAGCTCAACATAAAACAAACTTTAATGATCTTCATTGTCTTAAAATTTACAAGTTTTTTTTACTATATATCATCCCTTTGGTGATAGAGGCTATTTCTGGTTAAGATTGGCAATTATCCTTTGCAAAAACTAATGAAAAATAGTAAAAAAATTCCTACCATAATATTAATACCTAAAGAACTCAAAAATTAAAGGAAAAAAAACACACCAAGTGCTATATTTGGCTTTTATAGTGAAATATTTTTTACCATTCTCCACTTGATCTCAAAACTTCTATTATTAAAATTTAACATAGTTAGCCTGACCAATTATGCTATAAATCTGTCTTTTAAAAGGCTATAATTCAGGATTTTCTACAACAGAAAGTGAATTTTTATTATTTAGCATTAAGTTATTCAGAGAGTAATTTATCATGGTAAATAATTCAGAGATGGAATTATTTGGGTTTTCCTACTTAAGGGGACATCCAGATAAGGGACATGAGTAAGAAGCTCTTTAGCCATAATACAGTTTACAAAAAGAGAATGCAGGTAGCACGACCACTATGGAATGAATCCACCACGATCCCATGTTTAAATTATGAATAAGTTCCATTCTTTCTTGTTTAGCGCACCAGTTCTTTTATTAGTCAATTTAAACAACCATGTGGAAGCAGCCTGGCAATGTCATTTTTCTTAGGGAAAAATAAATGGAAAGGAATAAACATTAACAATAAGGTAACAATAGTAGGTGAAAACTTATTCTAGAGGAAATAAGTAGGGTTAGAACAAAGGTAGTAAAATACAGCTCAAGGTAGAATTTCAAAAGGAATAAATAATTTGATTTTGATTCTGAAAGAACACATTTAATGGAGAAAGGTGAGAAAACAGGCAAAAGGACCACAAACTTTAGCAAGAATCATGCTTAGAATTTTATAATATCAGCACAAAAAGATTTCTGTGTTTTACCCATGTACTAAAGTAGTAAGTGCCTAATCAAATGAACTAGAACTTGTATTGATTTGTGCTGATGGCTATAAAATAATGGGTAGGTAAAGTGGCAGAAGGTTTGGATTGTAATGTTTGTCACTGGGGTGAAAAGAGAGGAAACTAGGATTACTCAGAATACTCAGTTTTTTCAAATTTCAAGATTTCATTCAGCAGAAGTAAAGGACACAAACATAAATGTGTAAAGAGATGCATGAATGTAGCAGATTGAAAAGAATTGAGAAGTACCACTATAAGAAAAAAAAAGAAATCATAAAGAAGAGAAGATAAAGCAAAGGTAACAGATTTAACTGTCATAGGTGAAAAGTATTTTGTTATTTCCTTTTATTGAGGGGATGGGGCTTGAACTCAGGGCTCTGTGCTTGCAAAGCAGGCTTCTACCACTCAAGCCACACCTCCAGTCCATTTTGTTCTGGTTATTTTGGAGATGGGATCATATAAACTATTTGCCCGGTTGACCTCAAAATGTGATCCTCTTGATCTCAGCCTCCCAAGTATCTAGGATTACAGCTGTCAGCCATGGGCACATGGCGCTATCACCTTTCTTGAGTGGAAGATGAGAATAAATCAGAAGCAAGGAAGCTCTGCTGAGAGAAGTACCAGAGTTTTGTTAAGAAACTATGTTCACCCAAAGACTTCTGTATTTACACTAAAATATGAAAAACATGCTCTCCCCCTCAGCACACTCTGAACAGCTGGAGCAGTATCACAGAGTCAAGTAGAAGCATTCCAGGTTCTTTACACAGAAAGCAGACTGAGTCCTGCCATATGGCTTCATTTAGGTCAACAGCACTCATATTTAATGTACTTTCAGTTCATCTCAGTCATATCTTTCTGCTTATGTGTGCCTTTAGAGCAATTCAGGTCTATGAAAAGAAAAACTGTCATTTAATAATGAAAGAAAACCCCACCTTACTATAGATAACTGAAATGGGGGGACTTAAAATTAAAACAAAGCTATCACCTTCATAATATTATGCATCCAAGAATTTACCTTAGTGGCAATAATTAACTCAAAGTATTAACAAAAGTCCTTAGAAGATATGACTCAAGATCTATGACTTGTTTTTCAGTGTTTTACTTACTGACACAGTTAGGTTCTCCCAAATTACATCAGAGGCAGAAATATTGGACTCCCTCCATTCCTTCAATGTGTCATTGCTGGGACTATGTGGCTCCACACAGCTACATCTGAAAGGGCAAAATAATGTCTTTTATGAAATAACTACCTTTAGGTTACTGTACTCAAAACACATATGTAACAAGTCCTTCTTCATCAGTCACAGCTTTCTTCCATTTGGCAGTCAAGTAGTTAGGCCATCTAAACTACTTTAGGACAAGACTACTCTAAAAATCAATATTTTTTAAGAGTATTAGACTATTAGAACAAGTGGAAAAAATGGTAAGCATCCAAATCTATTATTATAAGATTTACTTATTTTAGTTAATATTGTATAACCATATCAATTTAAACTAAAAGAGATATTTAATTCATACTCTAGAGTTCATTCATAACTTTATTATACAATTCAAATGCAAAACTAGGTTGAAGTGAGAGTACTAGATGTCTCAGGACATACTATTCTTTGCAATGAGTAACAATCTTGTTAAAAAAGAATTCTTAGTACCTACTATGTATAATAGGTGCCATGATGGATGGTAGACTGGGGTAGGACTGGGGTAGACTGGGGTAGGAGCAGCTTGAAGAAAAAAGACTTGGGAACAGTGGTGGTTTTATGTAACAAAATCCGTAATTTCAGATCACATTTTACTTATAACTTTATAAATCATTAAGAAGCAGATACAAGTAAAGATAACCAACAAATTAATGGCCTTAGATGTTACCTTAAATTTATAAACAGTTTGTTTACCAGAAATTCATCCATAAACCTACTATCTTGCTTTTCAGAATATTGGAATACTTTTTTCCCTATTTTGTCTATGGTTTATTTTCACTTTTATCTTTTTTTTAATTGTTGTGCTGAGAGTATATTATGACATTTACAAAAGTTCTTATAAAATATCTCAGACTTGAATTCATCCCATCATTCTCCTTTCCCCACCCTCCCTTCACTCCTGGAATAGTTTCAACAGGTCTCATTTTTCCATTTATATATGTGTGTACAGTATGTACACTACATACTCTCTCCTACACTCTTTCCTCCTATCCTCTCCCCTCCTACTGGCATCATCGCCCACCACCCCCTCGCCGCCACAGGACCGGTTCTGCACTTCTCAGAAAACATTTTCTTATAGACACACTCTTAAGTGTTGCTGGGCTCTAAGATAAACCAAAGGCATTAGTTAATGTCAAAGTTCATTGGAATGCTGTTTTAGTCATACTGATGGAATTACACCAGCATTATTTCTATGGGAAAATATCATAAACAGTTTCTATCTGGCAAATCTGTCTGCCTAAGTAAGAGTTTCTCTTCTATCTTCCACATCAGGAACTTAGTGTGTTTCTTTGTTTGTTTTTGCTGGTACTGGTGTTTGAACTCATGACTAGGCAGGCACTCTACTGCTTGACTCATACCTCCAGCTCACTTAGTCTGTTCTTTACCAACACTTTTTTCATTCTTCACAGAGTTATGGAAACCATTATTGCAAGAAACTACTTGAGCTGGACTGTATTGACAGCCATGTTTTTGTTGTTGTTGTTTTTTGGTTTTTGTTTTCTGTCACTCACTAAGGAGATATACCAGCCTGGTTCATGGGCCTCTAAAATGACAGTGGATTCCAGTGAGAAAGATGTTGATAAGAGTTTTTAAGTAATGGAAAATGGAAACAGTAGCTACTCTGGGGTGCTACAGAGGGAGGAGCACCAGTAAAGGGAAACATAGATACCAGAGATGCAATAATTGACATTAATCAATGATGATGGTTCCTAAATCCCAGACTGTTTACACAGTCATAGAGCACAGGCTCTCACGTCAGGCAGTGTTATCATTTCCTGACAATGTATCCATGGGCAAATCACTTACCCACTCTAAATCTTAGTTCCCTCATATGTGAAATGGGGATGAAAATGCTAACCCACTAGAGTTACTGTGAAGAGGAATAACATGATGTATATTAAGTGTCTAGAATTCATGTAGGCACCTTTGGAATTGTGGTTGCTCTCATCATGATAACTGTCATCACTATTGTCTGGTTCATTCTTCAGTCTTTCACAAAATGTAATAAAACTGTTAATTGTTACCTTGATATAACACAAAAAGAACATTAGTGCTTTCTCTAATATGCTAGTATTTTTTCTCATTTTGCTTCAAAGTTAATGCATATAGTTGGCCCTCCATAACCACAGGTTCTGTATCCACAGATTCAACCAACTGTGGAATGAAACATCTGGAGGAAAACTGTATCCATACTGAACATAAACAGACCTTAGTATTCCCTACAAATGCATATAACAGCTATTTACATAGCATGTATGTTTGTATCATGTATTATAAGTGATGTAGAGGTGATTTGAAGCATATAAGAGGATGTACGTAGGTTAGATGTAAATACTATGCCATTTCATATAAAGGACTTGAGCATGTGCAAACTTTGGTGGCTGCAGGAGCTCCTGGAACCAATCACCCAAGGATAAAGGAATTGTAAAGGAGAGAAAATAAAGCAAGTTTCTTGTACTAGTAACATACAAGGGAGAAAGAAATCACTATAATAGAAATGTGAATACATCAATGTGCAAATATATGTGTGTATATATACATACATAAGTTTTTTGTGGTACTGGGGTTTGAACTCAGGACCTTGCACTTGCACTTTATCATTTGAGCCATGCCCCTAAACCCCATATATGTGTTTTTTATAGCTACCAAATATCTATAACACAGACATGGTATGCATAAAGTTACTGTGTATGGCAGGAGGCACTTTATATTCTCTAGTAATTTAAGTTCTACATTTTACAGATGGAGAAACTAAATATTTCATAACTTATCCAAGGCCACATTGGCACAATTAGATTTGAATCCAGGTTGGTTTGACCCCATTAACTCCTGCTCTTTCAGCTATAACATGCTGCCTCTACATGTAACTTGTTACCATGTCCATCAAGATAGCCAGAAAAAGGAGAAGGCTCCAGAGCAAATGATGTCATCTACATTTCACTGTGTGTTCCTTCCACTTTTCTTTTTTCAGGACTTCTCTCCTTTAAGATACTCCCCCAAAATTCCCTACAGCCCTGCCCTCACATCATGACAATCACAACACTCTCAGCCCTACTGTTCTGTGTCCTGTTCCTCATAGTCCGATGTAACCATGTGATACAGCTTCTTCATTCACTCTGCTCACCATGTGTACTGTTCCCTCAGGGACATGGTCTCCACTGTCCAAAGTGCTTGTACTGTTACTGCATATTTACATTTATATGTTAATAACAACTTTCTGAAAGTGCTAAGCTATAAATCTGATGTAAAAGTGGCAAGCTCATAGAAGAGCTATATTTTGTACAGCCAGGTCTACAAGTGAACATTAGTTACTTATGCCTTATTGGCAGCCCTCTCTCTAGACAATGACTTTCCTTTCTCTATATAAATCAATTCCAAATTGGAAAAAATATGTTTTAATCTAAAATATTTATTTTAGACATAATATATAGCCAAGAAAATCATTATTCCTCCTTGAGTCTATAAATCTGGTATTTGAAACCAGAAGACAGTGCTAGGAAGTTTGAAGAAGAGTTTTGTACCAACTTTTGGTGGCACCAAGGGGGCTTTTGGCTACTTATCTTGTGTGCTCTTAAATAAATCAAGAATAAAATGAGAAAAAGACTACTTCCTATATTTTCTCTCTACTGATGAAGCTAATCCAAATTATGCTAATCCAAACTACAAAGTAAAGAACAAAAATGAAAAGCAGAAATAGCACTGTGAGATGAAGTGTGAGTTCAAAATAAACTCTTCTATTAATCTCATCCAAAATAATTTCTAGTGACTCTAATAAAAAAACATGGAAGTATTAATATAAAATATGTTCTTGGTTTATACTATAGCTAAGAATACTGGACCTTCCAGACAAATTTCCAAGTATTTAGCTGATGACCTTGGACAAGTTATTTAACCATTCTGTGTTTCAGTTTCTTTACATATAAAATGGAGATGATAGCAATCAGCGTCACAGGATAATGATGGGGGTAAATGGGTTAATAATGGTACCTAAAACAGCCTACAAAGAAGTAAATAATAATTAGGTGTTCAGTAACATCATTATGGTGGTTGTCATTGTTGTTATTGCTAATATCACAAGCTCCTCGACTGGAAAGGCAGCAGAAACAGCAATATCTGCACTCCTCTACATTTTGATTTTTTTTCCACATTAAAAAAAAAACAGTACAAAATGCCAGTAATTTTGACTAGTGGTTTTGGATCCCTTGGCTCAAAATTCACTTTTTACAAGACACATCTTGTACTACTCTACTGCCCACAGAAAAGCAAGTGCTCTAAGCCATTTTATTTATATAAATGGCCACAGAGTGATTAGATAAACATTATAATTAAATGCCCTCATCCAGAAGTCTTTGCTTGTGTTTCAAGGTTAATGGAGGCAATCAGTCTTCCTTACACAACAAGAGCCTGTGACTGTCTTCTGGAAAACATAATTTGATAGAACTCCCTTCAACATTATTACTAATTTTAGTCCCTGGGCTACAGAGGCTCTCCTTTTGCCTTTGTAGTTATTAATAGTACCTTCCTGTGTGCACTGAACAGGAATGGTTCGTGATTCATTTTCTTCAAGCCTCTTTTGACTAATTTAGCTCCAGAGTGCTGTGTAGCAAGTTAGGTACCAATGTAAGGCATAAAATCAAAGAATCATGCTCTATCTGTGGAAGCCAAACATGCTTACAATTATTCCCTTTTATTTTAAAAAGTATTTTGAATTACAAAAATAATAATACCATGCTACAAAATCTTTATAAAATAAAAATAAATCTCTCATAGTCTTTCCATTACAGCTATTATGTTTGGTGGTGTTTGTTCCAGCAGTACTTCTCATGTAAATTTTCAGCATGTGTTGAGTGTATAATATTTTATAACCTTTTTCATTCAGCACTACAACGCAACAAATTTCCATGCTGTTATGTTACCCTTTAGCATCATCATTTTTAAGGGACACAACAGTTTACTTACTCATTCTTCTATTATTAAACATTTAATTTGTTCCTTTTAAGATAAGTATTTAAATAATACAGTAATACGGTGATGAGCCTTTTATGAGTGCATTAGTTTTCACACTTTTGATTTTATCCTTAGAAGTGACTCACTATTTATACTTTTCTCTTTTGGGTATTAGTCAAATATAAAGCTATATCACATAATGAGAAAAGTAGCTTTTTTTTCTTTTTGGTGGTACTGGGGTTTGAACTCAGAGCCTCACGCTTGCACTCTACCACTTGAGCCACTATACCAGCCCAGAAATGTAGCTTTTTAAAACTGTACCACATACCTTTGTGAAATACTACCACCACTAGGTAATACTAAAATATAAATATTTCCATTAAACTCTTAATTTTTTCTTATCTAAATGTCATTTTCATTCATATAAGCACATCTTCTCCTTGACCCCTAAGTATACAACTTTGGGAATATTTCTCACTGTTTTGGCACCCCATACATTTATGGGAAGGCACTTATGTGAACTGTAACAAAACACTCATTTGTGTAATATTTAATGTCAAACTATTTCAATAGACAATAAGCTCCATGAAGGGGCTATGTCTATCTTGTCACTTTTGTACTCAATACTTGCATATGGCAAGAAGCTTTGCTTGTTCATTAGTTTAAAATCTTTTAATTATTTTGTACAGAATACTGTGCCAAGTCCTATTGGAGATATATAGAAATATATGACAGGTCTTGCCTTTCCAGAAATAGGGGATGGGGACATAAAAGAGAATGGTGGATGGGGCGAATTCAAGTATGACATATTTGATATAAGAACTTCTGTAAATGCCACAATGTACCCCATGCAGCACAACAATAAAAAAAAACTGATAATACTCAGTTATAAAAAATAATATATAATTGCATTTATTCTGTGAAAACATTAGGGATGAGATTCAGGAATTTTTAAATATCTAAACTACTGCAAAACTTTTTCAAAATCATTTCACTGAGATCAAATTAATTTTGTTATTAGCACTTTTGAAAAAATGAAACATACATAGTTATAAAACTAGGAGCTACTCAACATTATCCAGTCAACTTCTAAGAAAAACAGGGAGTCACTACAAGTAAACTTATTGCTGCTATTTTTGAGGAACATTTCCTACTGGTTAAAGCTCTTAACTTGTACAAATGTGGACAGAGGACTCTTAATTCAAATAAGCATTCTGTTAAATAATAAGTATTCTTGGAGATATGAACACTAACTAAATTAAATGAAATTATAGTGAATCAAGGGCAGACTATATATAACTTTTTCATGTTTACAAAAATGTGATTGAACTTATTCCTTAATATTTAAAAAAGGAGTTATAATACCTTATTGCTATCTTTTACTTTAATACCATAGAAAGAAGTTCATGAGCTTTAAACACAAGTGGACCCTCATTTACCATTTATTGTCTGCATCACATTAGGCAAATTATTTTATTTTCTTTGTCATATTGAGCAAATTATTTAACTTCTTATAGCCTCAAATCATCTGCAAAGTGAGGGTAATACTTGTCCTAAATGGTTATTTTGAGGTTTAAATGAAGTCATACATGCAAAGTTTTTGTCATAGCTCCTTGAAATTAGAGAGCATTCCATAATTATTTGTTGAATAAATAAATAAAGCCTTGACAACTTTTGCTTTTCTTCCTTTCCTTTTTTCTCCCCCTTTTGTTTTCTTCCATTACTAGTTAAGAGGACTAAAGCACCATGTGTCTAGGTTATTGTTCCTTGCTCTTTGTCCTGGGATTTCATCTTCATCTACTGTCATGCAATTCCTCCCATAACCTTGCAATGATTCCCCAATAATCTTTGTTCCAGACAAAACTTACTATGGGTTTTAAGGCTCTGTTCCCATTGGTCCTCAGGAGTTTATTCTATCTGCTTACCCACACTCAGCACTAGTGATGACGTGCTCATGTGGAACTCACAAGTACAATGAAGAGAGGAGAGGGGATACAAAGAGAGAAAGAGAGATGAAAAAGAGGCAATATTCAATAAATCCAAGTGAAAGGCATTACAGAAAGGATAATTTAAAAGTTATTTTCTCTATGAAAGTATCGCTGGTCCTGTATGTAGTTTATTTCCTCCATAGGTCATTCTACATGTATCTAGTATAGTACTTAGGATATAACATTGCAATTATTTGACTGTGTAGAATCATCATTCTCACGGATTCTGTTTGAGCAGCTATAATGTCCAAAAGATATGTCTAAGCCCTGTCTGATAACCACTAAGATCTTTCAGAGTGGGGTTCATATCATATTCATTTTCATACTATGAGCACTAACACACACCAGGGAGGGTCAAAGGATGTTGAAGTAGTAAACCAAGTGAATCCATGAACAGAACAGCAAATTTACTTATTATTCTTTAAGCATTTTGCTCTATTTTATCTCTGAGGTTTGTAGGTTGCTATTTTTCTGAATTGAAAAATAAATTTTGGAATGTGGGAACTGATTTAAAGAGCACCACCTGGCCCAAATTAGCCATTCTTATGGTTTGTCATAGGACTTGAATTTCCCCACCAAAGAACGCATTCCTAGAAGGAAATGACAGAACAATGAATGCATACATTGCCAGTTGAGCCAAAAATAGAAAAAGCCCAACTTTACTATAAACAAGCCATTCTTTTTCACAACACTTTCTTTTGTCCCCAAGGTATTGTGAAGTGGTGTATTTCCAGTCTTCTGATTTCCTCTATATTTCTCATGTTCTTCCTGTGTGTTTGGGGGCATTAAGGCATTGTCTGTTGAAGGCTTGTCTCAGGGGCTTCCAAAAGCCACTAACTAGGAAAGATTCCTTAGCATAGATCCCTTTCCCAATTTTTAAGTCAAGTTATTACCAAACTTAAAAGATCAGGATGAGGTGGAGTCTTTCTCCAGCCAGCACTTTTCCCTGTCACATAACAATAAGCAGAAAAGTGTTACGCTTTAATTAGCTTTAAAACACGAATATATTTACTTTTTAAATATGATATTCTAATTGTTTTAAATTCCTCTATTTCTACATTCTTATTTCCTATTAGAAATTAAAAACTGCTTAAAAATATCTAAGAGAACTAAATAAAACATTAATTTGTGCAAACTCTCCAATATGTCAAGCTTTTGGAGTTTTTTGTTTTGTTTTTGCTTTTGAGACATGGTATCACTACATAGCCCAGGCCAGCCCTGAATTCAAGCTCCTCCTGCTTCTGCCTTCTGAATACTAGAACTGTAGTCAGGAACCATCAATACCCGGCTCCAGTACTCCAAATATTAGTCATAAGGTCTTAGGTTTTAACCATAATTCTCCCACTTGGGCAAATTATAAACCCTTTTGAGCTTTGATTTGTTTTACATTTATTTGAAAATATTTATTAAACACCAATTTTGTTCCTGACCTTGATTTGGGTGCTAAAAAAGCAACAACCAACATATAAACTGAATTTCTTGCTCTGGTGGTCCTCTTACTAGTACAGAGTCAGACAATAAGCTAGACCCATCATTAGATGCATCCTTGCAGACCAGCAAAATACTACATGATGGCAAGGATGCAGAAAAATTGGATAATTTCATACATTGCTAACAAGAATACAAAATGCCACAACCCTTTTGACAGTTTCTTACAATGCTGATCATGCAAATATTACACACAACTTAGCAATCTTGTTTCTAGATATTTGTTCGAGAGAAAATTTAAAGATATGCATATGAAGCAGTATAGCCTCAAACAAGAAACAACCAGAATGTCCATCAGCTTGTGATGGGATAAATGAATTATGTATATCCACATACTGCAAAGTTACTCAGCAAAAAAAAAGGAGTAGAAAATGCAACAAAAGAGGTGAATCTCAAAGGCATTATAGATCAAACATACTCTATGATTCCATTCATGTAAAATTCTAGAAAAGGGAAGACTTTAAATACATGTTGCCACAGAGTAGGAGTAACCAATGGGACACATCAAAATGCTTTTGAGAAATGTTCTACACACAATTATGGTGATATTCATTTGTCAAAACTTGTTTAAGAGTACACTTAAAAGGGCAAATTTTTATTTTATTTAAAAGGTACTTTAATAACCCTTACTTTAAAAGATAAGTAGATTGAATTGAATAATATTTTAGGAAATCAGAGAAGGGAATTGAAATTTTAAATAGAAGGCCCTCTGATTTAGAAGCAAGTGAAAGAAGAAGACACATAGATATCTGGGGAAAGGCATTCCAGGGTTTGTTTATTTATTTGTTTCCAGTACAGGGATTTAACTCAGGGCCTACATCTTGAACCATTCCTCCAACTCTTTTTTAAGATAGGTTTTATGAGATTGAGTCTTGAGAATTATTTGCTGGGGCTGGCTTAGGACCAAGATCCTCCTGATCTCTGCCTCCTGAGTAACTAGGATTACAAGTGTGTGTCACTCATTTTTGTGTCTTAAATAAACCAATGTGAAGGCAGAAACATGAGAAGTGTGTTTATGGAAGAGCAAGGTGTGGTTAGAGTGGTGGGTGAAGCAGAAAGAGGAAAGAGCAGAGAGGGGCTAAAAGACAGGTGAAACAGTACTTTGAAGGTCACAGGAAGCCATCAGTAGGTTTTAAGAGGTAAAGTGACATGACCTAAGCTATATTTTAAGAGAATAATTCTATCTACTTTGTAGAAAACAGTCTTGGAAGAGCAAGGATAAAATCAGAGACGGCAGTTAGAAGGTAAGTGCAATAATTTAAACAAGGATGAATGCTAAAAAGTGTTGAATTCTATATATGGAACCTTAGAATTTTCTAAGAAATATGGTCATGTGAGAGAAAGTAGTCAATAACAAATCCATGTTTATTATTTCTGTACAGTTGAAAGGAGGGGATTGTCATTAACTCAGGAGGAAAAACCTATGTGAGTTTGGTTTTATAACTCCAGACACAAGTAGGACTGAACTTTATCCAGTGTCTCGGTTTGCTACATCTGCCATAGCCAAATACAACAGACTTATTCCACAAAATACCACTGTGGCTTTAATGTCAGAAACTTATCTTCTTAGAGTTCTGGAGGCTTAGAAATCTAAGATCAAAGTACTGGCAGGGCTGGTTTCCTCTACAGCCTCTCTCCTTGCCCTACAGATGCTGTGACTTTGCATGGTCTGTTGGTGCGTGCAAAGTTCCTCTTCTTGTAAGGACATCAGTCAGATTAGTTTAGGATACCCCTCCCTTAAGAACTCACTTAACTTTACTTCTTTAAAGAACCTATCTCTAAATGCATTTACATCCTGAGGTGTCAAGAGTTAGGAATGCAACACACGAATTAGCACATAATGCAACTCATTAAGTTGTATTATTTCAGTGTGGATAAGAACAGTTCTGCTGTCCCAAAAATGACTTTCATAATTAAAAAGAAAACTCTACATACATTATTTATTTATGTAGATATCAAAAGGTAAAAATATTGGAAGAAATAAAATTAGCCTCCTATTAGTCATCTTTAGAGAAAGTTCTGGTAGACTGTGAAAATATGGGTGAGTGTAAGCAGAAGAACTGGCATGCACACACACTTCATTGCTGCTAGCAGGGACCATTCATTATAGAACATATTTTGTGATACTTCACATACTGTTTGAACAGTCAGGCAGAGAGACCATATTAATAGTTTGGGGGGAATTGTATAAGAAATATTTTGCTTGCAACCTAGAGCTATGACTATAAAATGCTTTCATGAAATAAACTTTTTCTTTTTCCAGAGTTGTATATATACTTTTTCACTTGATATTTTCCTGTATGTAAAATGTATAAGTCGGACACCTTATATTATCAAGAATAGCATTTATAAATATACTAAGCTAACTGAATTTGAATAGTTCTATACATATAAGTATAGCATTCAGAGCAATTAACATATTAATTTCCATAGTAAAAGGGTAGTGCTTCTTCCATTAATACAGGTTGTTAGCAGTGCCTCTAAGCATGACTAATTCTATGACATAGACAGCGGTGACACTTAAAACATTCAGGAAAGTAGAAATGAGTGAATGAATAATGTATTGACATTTTAAATGAACCAGAATAATTTGCTTAAAATTTCCCAATAGGAATGAAGATACCTTAAGTAAAATTATCAAATTGTATATGAAGTACAAATACTGGCATTACATTAATTTTGACAGGGAAGATAAAGCTGAACGGTATAAAGAGATCACACCATCTAATTAGGAAAAGAATTACATTGAAAAATTGGGCTCCATTCTTCGCAATGCTTCATTTGATTTTTGAATCAAACAAATATTAACTTGTGCAGTAAAACATATCTGCTTCACAGAATTTCAGTAAACAAACGGTAAACTATTTAGAGGAACTTTAAAAAGAAAAAGTATGCCACTTTCTCTGAAATTAAAACTTTACAGAGAGCTAAACTTGTTTTAATTGATACTTTAGAAATAAATTGCTAGGTAATTACTAGATCAATAATTCACAACATTTTATACCTATATATTTCTACCTACTCTGTCAAATAGCTACAAATCTTTATTATTTATTATGCTTTTCCTTGCAATTGATTTTTAGGATAAATATACTTCAGTGAAATTTTTGGAAGAACACTTTCTTATGAATACTTACTTAAGAAACCAACTCTCTTGCCTATTTAAACTGCTTTTCTTAATGGTATGTGTATCAGTAGATGAGAAACAGTGCTTTAAAGAAGTTTTAAAATTCCAATAGTTGGAAGAAACATTAAGAACTTGGATGAACTTGTAGACTATATGCAAATCATGATCTAATGAAGCTCAGAAAGCCAAAGATGAAGAGTACTATTTTTGTAGTAACACATACCACCATATATATTAAACAAATTTTTACTGAGATGTATGAGCAAAACACTTCCTATAACCTGTTTTATCAACTCACTGAAGCTCCAGCTCATTTTTAAGGTGCTTTTGACTTAATCTTGCATAAAAAGTTCATTCAAGGATGATGTGATAATATTCTATATGCGGGATTTTGGTACTGTTTTAATTGACGTCCATCACCAAAAATGGTTGGAAACAGGATCCATTACAAATTAATCCTTGAGTACCATCTCCAGTCCTTGTGATTATATGATTTGCTAGCTATATTCTTATATCTTCTGACAAGAGTAGAGATATTATATTCAATCCACATGTCTTGATTACCTTTGATGTTACCAGTGCAATTCAGTATTTAGATTAATAAATCAATAATCATGCCAATGAAAAGCCATTTCTAACTCCCAGAAAAGCCTCAGTGTTACTGGGATGTAGCTAACAGACACAGGTTTGTAAGAGCCATTTCTGTAGTGTAGCCTCTCTGCTTTAATGCTAGCAGGATTCCTGACCAGAATACTAGCTGCCCGTGACTAATGCACACATTACCACAGGGTCTATGCTGAGGTATTTCAGTGTAAATTAAAACACTATTGCATTTCACTTTAAATATTTCAGAATGCATCCATAAATCTAGGTCAATTCAGAAGCAAAGGGAAACTGGGTCAGCACTTCATAGACCGTGAACTCTGAGAACAGTCATCACATGTCATTAAAGCATAGCCACATAATGTGTGGCCATTCAGTGCATCTTTAAGAAAGAAACCAAGAAACCGCCAATACCTGCTTAATACCCTCCTTCCAATATTGGGTGATAATGTAAACTGCTGCCCTTTTTCACTACCATTTGTCAAGAAAATATGAAAAATCTGTAACTTAAACTATAGTTAAGGACAAAGAAAATAGCTGAAAGTGGCTATGAAGAATAAATTGTTGAAAGACACTAAGATGCCCATAGCACTCTACAGGTAGAAAGATGAAGAAAGACTAATTCTGTCTATAAATTTATAATCCATTAGGGACAGTGAGAATGAAACAGACACATAATAAACTATTTTACTTGATACTACTACTGCTAGAGACAAGACTTTTATAATTAAAATTAGAATTTACTTTATACAAAAGAATGAAACTAGACCCCAATCTCTCACCATATACAAAAACAATACAAATTGATTGGAGATCTAAAATTATGCAACTTCTAGAAGAACACATAAGAGAAATGCTTCAGGACATTGAAATGGGCAAGGATTCTTGAGATAAGACCCACAAAGCACAGGAAACAAAAGCAAAAAGAAATAAACAGGATTTCATCAAACTAAAAATCTTTTGCATATCAAAGGAAAAACTCAAGTGAAGAGATAACCAACAGCATGGGAGAAAATGTTTACAAACTATACATCTGACCAGAATATATAAGGAACTCAAACATTCAATCCCAATAACCCCTCCAAAAAATAAATCCAATTTATAAGTGGGCAATAGAACTGAATAGATACTTTTCCAAGGAAGATACACAAATGGACACAGGTACATGAAAGAAAAAGAAAAACATTCAGCAATACTGATCTTCAGTCAACTGTAAATCCAAACCACAATGAGAAATCAGTTCACTCCAGTTGAAATGACTATCATTTAAAAATAACTTTTTAGAGGGGACAAACTTTATGTCAAATGTGCACATCAGTTGTGAGAAGCATTTTCAAAAATGTAAGAATATGAACAAAATATGCTAACATCATGATACATGCCCAGTACTTTGTAGGTACAGTGACTACAAAGATGTGCCCATAGTCTTGGACCTGCCGTTACAGAGATTAATCTAGTGGAGGCACATAGACATTACTGAAATGGGCACATGAAAATATAATTTGAAATTATGTAGTAAACAATTTTAGATAAATTTAGTCAATGCATATACAGAAAGAATGATTTTTAAAAATTGAAACATAGAGATTTCCCTAAATTTATGTCATTCTTTATGTTTTGACTAGTGAGTCCTAATGAGTGTGTGACATATGAAAACTTCCTTTCATCTTCTTTCTCCCCACATCTCTGGCCAGCTTTTGAGTTCTGATGTAAGCCACATTCCTGCTTCATTCCCTTCTTCCAGTCTATTCCTCTATTATGTTGGCATCTGGTCTAAATTTTTAATCAGAACTAATTTTTCATTGATTTATGCATCTTAATTCTACATTAAGATTCTTAAAATATGTCAAATTTATTCAAGGCATCTTTAAGAGCAGTGCTAAAGATAATGGAAATAAACACAATTATCTTCACTTGCAAAACAAAATTGGCCTGATAATGTCCATTATTTTGTGCCATGTTCAGTTAATCAATATGCATCAGCTATCATTTGACCATATCTATATTGTTTTGCTAGCACTATGAGGGATAATATGTTTTCTCTCTTAAGGACACTCAAATCTAGTTAAGTAGCTAAGAAAAAGGACATTGAGTATAATGTCAGCTGGTAACATTTATTCAAAACAGGTTATTATCCTAGGTTAATGAAGAATGTTAAAGAAAGTGTTGCAGAAAACAAAAATGAATTAGAAGAAAATCAAAACAAAAAGCAGCTCTTGTCACTTACTAGTGAGATCACTCCTTCAGCAGTTTGGCAATTGTCATATTTGGTCAACTTTAGTCTAAAAATATAGGAGAACTAGAGTAATACACCCTGTACTTTGCTTTGATCCAGCCATTTGCAAGCACTGATGCATCCTTAATCTTTAAATAGCTGGTTTAGTGAACTTTAGATTATTAATATACATTGAAGAAATATTTCACATTACACAAGCAGAACACTTTATTCTAGTTTTGCCATTTCTTAAAATCAAGAAAAATTATTCCCTTAAATTCATTACTTATTGCTAACTTGACATATTCATCTTGATCATCTGGTATAATCTATATGTTCTCAAAACTAAATAGATTATCATGACACTTGCTCTTGGAACAATAAAAGGAAAGTATGTATCTTCAAATGTAAGGTCTACATATTACCACATTATGAGGTTAAGATGTCAGTCAGTAGGAAAGCTTTTAAAAAAATCAAAGACATTATTTGGTGGGCAAACTATGAACATAAGGAAATATATATATATATATGTATATATATGACATAAGTACAATGAATATCTGAAATGTAGATCCTAAGAATGATGGCTTTTTTCTAATATCGTCCACCTGAGTTAAACTCAAGACATACGAGTTTAGATATTTTCAATTTGCAAATAATCACTATCTAAGATATAGTATGTCCAGCCTATGACACGTTTTAAGGATTTTTCTAATAAGACCTGTGAAAGCATGAAGCTCGGAACAGCTAAAGCAGTAAACTTTAGGTAGGCATTAATATAAATGACAGTTTAAATCTTGCTAGATCACAGTGACAAGAATAAGAAAATGACTACAAGTGTCACGTGGACTTCATGAAACAGAGTGTTTCATGCAAAAGTATGAGATTATACAAAACGTCAAAATAGTTAATAGCAGGAACTACTTAATTTTTTAAAAAAATACTAAAAGTGCAAAAATATTCATATGCATATATATATATATAACAAAAATGATTGATTTTGCTTTCCTGGAAAGCTAGCAATGGCACTACCTGATCATAAGCATACATACGATATGGAAACCTGTTCACCTCATAAAATGAATTTCTACTGGTAGGATGTAGACACATTTAATGGACAGGTGTTTTCAATCTGGAGTATGTGTATCTTCATTCTTAATCAGAGGTCAGGTCAATATAGTGTAAAACCATGTGAGGAACCAGTGCAGTGAGGTAACTGGTCAGCACTACATGTCTAAGGGAGACTGTCATCAGCTTCTATTACACGCATTTCAGGTGCCAGAGGACACTACAACACCAGTGACTATGAGGATGAACCAGTCCTTCTACTCTTACTACCTCCCTACTTTTCATGAAGGATGGCAATAGGACACAGTGATCAGCAACCATTCATGCTCAGTCTTCAAACAACTAAGTTGAAGATCCCATGTATAAGAAGCAGAGAAGGAAATGAGAAAGTCAGGACCTGTGCCTTTCTTCTTCTGGTCACCATGACAGGCAGGGATTGTGGACACATGAAGCTATTTTTGTTCTCAAATTATCCTTTTAGCATTTTCATTACTTAACCCACTGTTTGTCAAGTTCATCATTTTTTTACTCCTTCAAGATTACAATCCTATATCTATTCATTCTCTCTCCCATATCTATGGCTTTCTTTCCTTTGTCTCTATTTCTTCATTCCTATTTTCAAACATGCATAATTATTCTATCAAAAATTGCCCTTCTGGTCATCTCCTGGTCCTTTTCAGTAGGCATTGTTTTTCACTTTCTTTGACATCAAAATGGTCATATTTTCTCCATTTCATTATCTCCTGCTCCATTCTTAATTTTTTTGCAGACTGGTTTCTCATTCTACCTCCTCTCCCAATACAATGCTATTTCTTAATTAACAATGCTCTCTCTTCAAACCCCTTTCCCTGTTCTTTTTGATCTTCTGTTTGTCCTCTCTAAAGACTTTTTGATACATTTTTGTCTCTTATGTTCTACAACTGGCATTATTCATGATTTTCTCCTTATTTAATACTTCTTTTTTCGTATTTTTTTAATTGTCCTGAAATTTTTTTCATTATTCTAAGTTAAAGTTGTGAAAATTAACCCTCAGTTCCATCATTGCTTCTCCAATCTTTTTTCCTTTCAGATCAGGGTATACTCAACTGTATTCCTTAGTCTGAAGTACATAAGAAGCTGCCACTGAGGTTGAGAGAAGAGCAGCAAGGGCAGGCAACTGGTGCCTTCCTACCACTTCAAACAAAACGGTTCTGCTTTTACCAGTTTTACTTGTTCTATCTAGTTTCCTTTGAAAAACTTATTTGTATTCATAGCTGTACTAAAATTACATCAAAGTAACAAAACCTGAATTACATTTCTTGTTTTGCCATTATCCATCTGACTTCAGACAAGTATTTCAAAGCTTTAATGAATCTCCTGCACCCAGGCCTGCCACATGCCCTCTGTCTGAACTACTTTCTTGCTCTACTCCTCAGTACCTTCCTAATCCCTGCTGATTTTTAATTCTATGTCATTTCCTCCAGAAAACCTTATCTGAATCCAAAATCTGGGAGAGATACTCTTCTGATTTAGTATTCTGTAGCAACCTCTTAATACAGCACCCATCTTATTATGCTATCTGTTCATGTATGCTCCCTTAAAACTAAAAGTCATTGAGAACAGAATATTATTCATCATTACTTCCCAAGCACCTAGCATAGTGCCTGGCATGTAGTAGACTTGAAAATCTACATAAAGACAATTCTGTACACTAACAAG
The DNA here is from genome assembly GCF_047511655.1 of Castor canadensis. NCBI lineage: Eukaryota > Metazoa > Chordata > Mammalia > Rodentia > Castoridae > Castor > Castor canadensis. Next base: position 116,127,503 of record NC_133389.1, on the reverse strand, counting down.
GATCTCCAGATTTAGATAACACTGCTCTCTTTTCAAGTAATTATAAAGGAAAAGGCATGTGTCAATCTTATCCCTAATTCTGATCAAAATAGTCTTATCATCTATCTCTTAGTGTCCCTGACACCATTATTCCCTTCTTAATTTTATTCAAAATATTCTTACTATTTACTTTTACTGGAAAGATTACTTTACATTTCCATTTTTCTTGTCAAAAAACTGGAGTGCACTGTTTTTAAGCTATGTCCAAATACCAAGAAAAAGTTAAAGTACTTAGAACCATGTTAATTTCAACAGTATATCACTATATCAGTCTTAACAAAATTATAACATTGAACTATTTCAGTGTAATTTCAATAATTTTAACTTCTAACAGTAAAGAAAGATCTAAAGAGTTTGAGGCCGTATTTAAGCAATTTATAGGAAATGCATTAGTGATTGATACAGAGGTTATAGCTGGCTCTTAAAGAACACTTTGCTTCATATATTTGCTGTATAAAAATCTATATATATAAATGCAACTAAAATATTAAAGTTAGATATAGGAGTCATTTAGAGGCCATATATAGATGCAGTCTTAGAGAAATCCCCATCTGCTGGTATACCAAAATTAGAAAGAGCAATAGGGCCAATCTTATCTTTACTCTTCAACTGTAATAGCAACTTTTTTATTGTTTTGTGGGGTACATTGTGACATTTACAAAAGTTCTTACAATATAACAAATGTATCATAGTTGAATTCACCCCCTCCATCATTCTCCTTTATCCCTCTGCCCCATTCCTGAAATAGTTTCAACAGATCTCATTTTTCCATTTACATACATGTGTACACAGTATTTTCACTATATTCACCCTCCTACACCCCTTCCCCACGTCCTTCCCCCTCCCACTGGTACCAACCCCCCCAGACAGAACCATAATAACTGGACACTTCTACCATAAATGCCACATGTTCCAAAAGCAAAATTAAATTTAAATTCAGTGATTTTCTTTTATTTTTTAATCATATTTTCAAATATCAAGCTAACACAACTTACACTCAATGAGTGTCTTTTACCTCACTGCTTTAAATGACATGTCTTACTTATTTAATAAATAATGTATTTATTTAACAACATATATTTTGCAAAAGCAAAATCGATTAAAATTGACTTGATTCATTATCTATTTGTTTTAGGGAATACTAGACAAATAGTGTGTTAGAAAGTACATACTTGGCAGATATGGTACAATGAGAATTCAAGAATCAAATGAGTAGCTGATTAGATGACTTTTTAAAACCCTGTTCCTCTCTGAAAGTCCAGGATGTAGGTCATGAATCAATTTAACATACATTCTTGCTGAGTAAGTTCTTCATATTTCTTTTAATATGAGCAATATTTGTGAAAAGCCAAGAGGGGAAGTGCTACTTACGAGTATTGTGTCAACAGCTCCAAATCGTTATGCATGTTGATTGGATATGCTTCACTGAGCTCAAATAACTTCTCCAAGGCCTCATAAATAAAAATGATGCAAATAAGAGAAGCGAAAGCTTCTTCAGTAAATCGGGTGATATAGCAGACAAGGGAACTTGCATCAGTAGCCACCAGAATGATACACAAAGTTGCAGTCCAAAGTCCAATGCTAGCTCTTAAAGATAGATATGACAGCCCATATTCTCTAGGAGGAAAAGGAAAGAAGGTCATTTTACAGACTTCCACCATTTTACGTAAGTGGAAATAAGACTAACTCAGGAAGTGAAAGTAAGTTTCATAGCCCATGAGTATCTGAAATCAAGACTGACAAAAGAGAACAAAATTAAGAGTTTCTTAGTGCTGAGGACTGAATCTTATTTTACTTATTTATTATTTTTTGGGGGGTTGAAATCTGGACTTCATACTTGCAAAGCAGGAGCTTTACCACTTGAGCCACACCTCCAGTCCGTTTTACTGTGATTATTTTGGAGACAGGGCCTTGTAAACATCTGCCCTGGCTGGTCTCAAACTGCCATTCTCCCAATCTCAGCCTCCCAAGTAGCTAGGATTATAGGCATGAGCCACATATGCATGGCTTTAATCTTATTTTTTATAAATATTACATAAATAGTATATACAAATCTTTGACTTTTTCTTCATTTCCATGGAGAAACAAAAAAAATGAAAAAAACAATAAAATCACCCATTTCTCTCCCTACCAAGAGACCTCCAAAAGCAATGTGGAAGCAATGTGCACAGAGTAGGTGACACTTACTTGCAAAATTTAAACAAAATCTTTTCGAACACCAGAACTGGTCCTGTACTGCCTAATATTGTAAGAGGCTGTCCACCAAAGAGCGAATAGGCTATCCCAGTCATGGATGCTCCAAAGAGAGATTCAATTGCACTCTGTATAAAGATATAAATGGTTCCATTACCCAAGATGGACAGGCAATTGTTGAAACAGGAAACATTTAAAACACACTGGTATGTGCTTTCTCCTTCATTGTGAAAAGTCTTATCAACCCTAGGCAGAACAAGGGGAATGAGCATGAGAAAAAGGCCAACATTGGGCAGAAAATGAATGATAGCAGGTGGGAGGTGTCCCTACCACCTTCCTGTCATAACCGTCAACCTGCCTCTTGAATTACAAAAATTTAAATATGCTTAGGATTAGTGTCTGGACATAAACTTGGCTCAGCTATGTAGAAAATGGACTTCTTGTAATGTAAGAAGCAGAACCTAAAACTGGCCTAGAATTGGGGGGTGGGGTGGGGTGGCAAAGGATAAAGTCAGAACTTGTGTAAGACTCAGAATTACAAGTTTCACTAGCCATCCGAGAAATTCATAATAAGTTTATCTGCCAGACCATTCATTAAATCATTCCTCATAAAGGAATCCAGAATCAAATGCTCAGTTATCTAACTACAAAAAGAACAGATTAAGTATCAAAGTTCAGAGAAAAGTATAATACATACTATACGACCTTCAGTTGCTTCTCCCAGCAGTCCTCCAAATGTGATGACAGGAGACATACACGCGCAGTAGAGAAACAGAAAAGATGCTAAGCACTGCAGGCTGAAAGCATCTCTGAAGTCACTCCAGAAGAATGGAGCTTTTCTTTTGATATCTAAAATAAGTCCCCCAAAAATCCTAAGACATGGGGGAAACACAACAGTGAAACCCAAATGTAAAAACCACATTAAGTCCAAATGCTCATTTGCGCTGTTGCCAGGCCACAGTATGTGTTCTCCATCAGCAGAATGACACCCACATTAACCTGATACACCACATTAGCGTGGGCTATACGGATGACTTTGCACAATCATATCACTTCAGATACTGTGTCAACAACTAAAAATCTCAGGTTCTCTCAAACAAGGCTCAGAGTTGTTCATCAATCAAATTTCAATGAGATTCAAGGACTACTTTAATCTCTGTGCCATTTCTATGTCAACCCATTCCATCTATGCTCAGGCCTGCCACTCTCAACCACTGGCAGCATTTTCTAATTGTTTACGTTGTATTCAGAAAGTAAGAGAGGGCGAGTTAACTGGTTTTTGTATGTGCCAATAGTAAACATCACCCTAGAGAGAAAAAAGCAGTATTAACCATAGCTCCAGTTACCTATTCCCTTTGTGAAAAAAAAGTAGTAACGCTCACCACATATTGTTCCAAGCAGACATCTAAATGGCCTTATGGTAATAGCAATACTTAGTAGAGACAGATGATAGGCTCCAAAGCTGTTTTTATTTTTAGGAAACTACGAGGTCAACCTTATAATAACCAAACTAAATAAATGTAATTTTGATCCACTATTCCCTAAACACATTTTAAAACCTATCATTCACAAGATAATAATGATTTTTCTTAGAATAATTCATTTATTCCAAATATACCCCTGGACCATGTTGAAGCATTTAAAACAGAAATTTTTGACCAGGAGTATTAAATTGTGAAATAATACTTAAAATTTGAGGACTAATTTCTTTTACTCTGTTGGAAATGAGAGCATTAATAAACAGGTATTTTTATTCCTTTAACACTTAATGATACTATTCAGACTTAACACTTGACATTGGAGTTCTTTTTATTTCATAGAATAAAGATGTGACATTAAAGTAACAAAGACTCTAATAAGTTTCTACATGAAGATTAATAATGAAAAAATCTATTATGAAGCTGGGCGTGGTGGTACAGGTCTATAATCCCAGCTCTAGGAAGGATGAGGAAGAAGTATTGCAAGTTGGAGGCTAGTCTGGTAAACACAGTGAGTTCTAAGTCATCATGGGCTGCACAGCAAGACCGTCTTAAAAAAAACACCAATAACAAAAAAAATCCCTATTATATCCCAAAGTTCTGCCAGAATGCTAAATATACTTAGATTATGCAAAACGCTAAACTTTTATTATTTATTTTTTGAATAGAATTATTCATTTGCCAGTCTTAGTCTCAAAAATAATTGTTCTCTTGAGGCCTAAATTCCAACTGACCTTGAGAGATGCACATATTCAGTATAACTGAAAATTTGGACTGTTATTTTTAGTTTTCCTGATCTAATATAGACATAATAGCAATGTATTAGTAATGATATTATCCTTATGTGTGCATAGAATCAGTTTTCCTAGTGATTGCTTCCATCAGGAAAGGTTGAGAACAATGAAATTTGAATTGAAAAAACAGACATTTGAAACTCAGAGACGTTTGCAGAGAACCTGCAAAAGTTACACACCCAGAAAGCTCACCTTAGGTTCCTCTACTTGTGTTTGGCAAACCATATGCATTTTTCTAACTTTAAATAATTTTCATTTCTGATAATATGTTACTTTGTCAAAGTCACAGTTCAGTACAGATTTACTCTACTAGTCTATTCATTCATTTGCGATTTGTATCCCACCTGATCCCCCCAGAAACTTGAGGTAGTTATGAACTATTAATTAGTAATTTATAATTTTTTTTTGGCAGTACTGGGGTTTGAATTCAGGGTCTCACGCTTGCTAGGCAGGCGCTTTTTACCCCTGGAGCCACTCCGCCAGTCCCAATATTTATAATTTTGATATCAATTTATTATTAGACCACTGCTTTCTAATTGATTACTTTTTAGAGCATACTTTAGTCTGAATAGCCATTTGTGCTTTCAGCAGTAAAAATCTAAATCCAGAAGTGGGAGATCATTACAGAGAACAGTGCAAGAGCAGCCCAGATGTACACCAGCAACTCCAGGAGAGCAGATGGGTAATGGATACTTCAAGTCATGTCAGCAACAGAATCTGTGGAAGAACTCTGGAGAAGCGAAGACACCGGATATTGGTGACCTGGGAGGATTTAGGAAGTAGTAAGGAAAAGCGAACTCGAAAAAAAATCTAAGCTATGTGGCATGTTACACCTGAGAGAGAAAGAAAAATAAATAAATAAAAAACACCACCAAAAATAAAAAGACTGCATTTGAGAGTATGAAAGCAAACAGAATGAGTAACAAAGCTTCCAGTGAAGGGAAAGGAAAAAACCGAACCATTTCAAATTAGGTATCAAGCTGGGGAAGATGTTAAAGGACAATTCCTCAGAGACAAACATAGAAAAGGGAAAAAAGCATAGAATTAAAATGCAGAGTTGTCAGGAACTGGAAAGTCAGTTCAATGGCACATTCAAGCAGTACAGGAAATGCCCAGAGTGGGGGTGGGGGTCGGGACAACAATCCTGCAAAGCTGCCTTTGCAATTGCCTTTAATTATAATGGAGGTTGTACACACAAATTCCCCAAAGAGAACCCACCCAAGGGTTTCTGATTTTCTGCTCACACATTGCTTGGAGAGAGACAAGCTGTCAAAAAATCATAAAGAACCATTTTATGAAATAAATTGAAGCTTTCATCTCTTCAAAGATGTGTGATTAGAAAAATAAATCAATAGCTCTTTCAAATAACAGGAGTAATAATAAAAAATGACATTATATACATCCTACTTGCATTTAATGAGATAAAATCTACAAGACTGATTTCTTGGTATTTAGTTTTATTTCCTTCTTGAGCAAGCTCTTTGGGACAAGCCAATTGACAGTTTTCTTATTTATTCTAAGAATCTATGGATGCATCTTATGCACAACAAAACAAAACACAAGTGAGGTGGGATAAAATAAAATGGTGTATCCACTGTTCTGGTTCAACACTAATGAGCATCATTAGAAATCAAATTAATTGGTACTTTAACCCCCAAAGAATAGGTATTAAAGGTAGAAAATAAATCAGATCTCAAAATAGCAATTCCTGACAGGCAAGAATGGTACATCATTTGGTCATGAGTTCCCATGCAAGTGATTTCCACTAACCTTCCAGTTCGTTCAAGTTCAGGTCCACTGTGTCCTCCATGGGGCTCAGCTTCCCCATGAGCTGCTGTTCCATTTGGTACAGCAGGAATCTTCCTCTTCTCCTGTAGGAATTTTGTTGGTGGTGTTTGTTTGATTCAATTCCAGATGTTAATTTTAAATTTGAATTTTTTTCCCTTGAAGCAATATGCAGAGTGGCTAAGAACCCAGGATCTGTGGCTTATCGGCTGCTTGGTCTTTGGGAAGTTATCTAACCTCCTAAAGCTTCAGTACCTATCTTACCGTCTTATAGTGGAAGCAACCAAGAAAGAAATTATCCACTATTTTTAAGCATATTTCCCTCTGTGAAGCCAGCTTTTGTCTTGCTGCCCAAGAAATAATTTATAAGTCTTCATGACTCATAGACCAAAATACTATCACAAAAGGAAGTTTCTAATTGAACCAATGGGAAATTAAGGTTTATAGAAGTGCTATTTTTCCTTGGATTTATTCCACCTACTTTGGTCAGTGACAGAGATTTTTTTTAAAAATCAGAAAGTCCTACCTACAATTTTACCTATGATGATGTTAGAACACACCAGTGTGTTCAGAAGCTCATAAAAGGAAAAGTGGTACAATTAAAATTCATACTTGACTACTATTCCCAAATAGCATCAGTGTAAACATGAAGCACCAAAGTGACTCACCAACTGATCTCATGCATAATGGGATATTTGGAAAAAATGATACATGTTGAAAACATGAGAAAAAGTTCATTGTTTAATATTTTTACAATTTCCCTGGGCATATGGATAGATTCAATGAGACTGAAGTTCAGAGATAGAAGATAACTGTCACCAATGAAGGAACTATCTTCACAGGTAAATAGGACACATGAGTAAAGAGATTTAAGAGTGGCCCTCAAGACCTATTTCACAATTACCAAAGAAAATATTTCATAGCTTTCACAATCTCAGAAAACAAGTAATAACAGTTGGTCTTCTGAAGAAGCTACACCTGCTGGATAAGTTAACTCTGTTTTACAATTTTTAAAAAGCCTTACACTGGTAAGATGAATAATACACCATGAAATACATAAACCATTCTAAAGTACATTTCCTCAAGGAGGAAAGGAAAAGAACATTTGGAAAAAGTAATGTGTATGAATGATACCAATAAATATTATTCAGGAAAAAAATACATTTTATATCCTGAAGCGCAAATATTTTGATATTTCAAAGCTGGGCCTTTGAAATACACAGTGGACAAATCAGGCCTGTGGTGCTTATATTCTAATAGGAAAGGCAGACAATAAAAAACTTAAATAAGTAAATTGGTCCTATGGTGTATTAGTAGGAATAAGAATTTTGGAGAAAGAAAAATTTAGAGCAGAGTAAGAGGGGTTTGAGGTGTGGGTTGGGTAGCTGGGCAGGTTGGAGTGGCAATTATAAATAGTGATGAGGCAGGCTCAGTGGAAAAGGGTCATTTTAGAAAAACTTGAGGGAGATGAGAGAATTGGGCATGAGAATAACTGGGAGATATTCCAAAAGGAAGAATAGCCAGTGGGACAGTTCTAAGGAGGAGGTTGACTGGAGGGCTTGAAACGCAGGAGCAGAGGGCCTTGTTGGCTGGAGGGTGTGAGAAAGGAAGAAGTGTGGGAGATGACTACCAGATGTAAAGGGAGTCTTTCATTCTCCGTGGAATGAGGAACATTGCAGAATTTTGAGGAGAGGAATGGCCTGATGGAAGTTGGCTGCTGTGTTGAGAATAGATTCCAGGAGTCAAGGGTAGAAACAATGTTAAAAAAATAAAAAAAGGAGGCTATTTCAATAATCCAGACAAAAAACAGATAATGGCAGGTTGAACCACGGCTGTCACATTGGCAAAAGTGAGAAATGGTATAATTATTGATAAATAGTGAAGATAAAGCAAACATAATTTCCTAGCAGAATAAAAGTAAGATATAAAAAAACTGATTTTTTTGGTGGTACTGATGTTTGAACTCAGGGCCTCACACTTGATAGGCAGGTTACCATTTGAGCCATACTCCAGTTCCTTTTGGTTTATTTTTCAGATAGGGTCTTGTACTTTTTGCCCCACCAGGCTTAGTCCGTGATCTTCCTACCTATGTCTCCCACGTGGCTGGAATGACAGGTGTATGCCTGGCTTGTTCATTGATATGGTTCTCTTTTTTGTTGAGATGGCCTTGAACCACAATCCTACCTATCTCTGACTCTCAAGCAACTGAACAGGTGTGAGCCAGTGTGCCCTACAGAAACTAATGTTTTTAGATTGATCAATTCTAAGGATGATCTAAGGATCAATTCTAAGGAGTTAGCCAAAATTGGAAGGTGCAACACGTTTTCAAAACAGATCAGAGATTCTCATGGTCTTCAGAAAGCACTGTATTGCCTTTTTTAAAAATCATAAATGCAAAGACAAGTAGAGGTACAGAAATAAGACAATATAAAATTTAGTTTAAACTTTCAACATGTTCAGTTTTAGCTGTCTACAAAGACATTCAAGTGGAGACACAAGATAGGCAGTTGAATAAAATCTCCTAAGTTCAAGGTGAAAATAAGTTTGGAAAAATATTTAAAACTAATTTTATTAAGATCTAAGCTTTGGATCATATCAACATAAACTCGTTTCAAATTTCTCAAAGAAGCAAGAAGCAAGTCAACTTGTGGTGTGAGGATCAGAAAAGATGTACTGAAGGTTTGAGAAGAGAAGGACAGGTGTGAAGTGGTCATCTGAAGAGAATGACTGGACTTTGGACGGACAGTATGGTGAACATACAGCCTTAAGGGCCTCACTGAGGTATGTGATAAGGAAATTATGTGAGACCACCCAATGCAACTATATATTTTTCTTTTAGCTTCAGTTATATCACTTCAGGTACAGAGAAAACAACTGGATTCTCACAGCATTGTGGTTTTGACAAGTAAATACATGGCATGAGAGAAACAAAGATGTTGGGGTATATACAAGGAAGGGAGCAATCATAATGGCTGACATAAAAGTCTAATGCATATTTTCAGGGTTATTCCTTGAGATGACTGGTTATTTATCTTTTAACTGAAAGGCACAAGTATTAAAAATGCTGTGATTTGTACATTTCAAAAGAATAAAAACTATAGAAATTATCCCATGGGGAAAATATTATTTGAATGAGTACGAAGTCAGTGTGCTTAAAATAAGTTAGTTCATCTAAGAAAATATAGCTTCATTTTATCTAATATTTATTTATAACATGCATTTTAGTGTTATAATGAAGCATACAGTGTATCTTTATTTCAAACTCACTGTATAGAATTGTGCTGGCTAGTATGATAGCTTATCCACATATATATAAAGAGTTAAGTTAAATAAAATTCAATCTTTCAATTGCAAAAGCTACATTTTTAGTGCTCGCTAGTGGCTTGATTATTAGGCAGCACAGATATAGAACATTTCCATCATTGCAGAAAGTTCTATTAGACACACTGATACAAACACTAGTAGAGAGAGAATAAAGCATTTGTTCAAGGTCGTATAAACAGGTAATGGCAGAACCTGGGTGCCTTGTTTCTGAATTCGATGTTTTTTGTACTACTGCATCTCAATACTCAGAATTTACTAATTAATTCTTATTTTCTCATAAAAATAATAAAAATGTAGACCTCCCATCTGTCAACTTGCCTCAAAAATACTATTTCTCAAAAAGGGTATTTAAAAGATTACTCAACTTTACTTTTGAAGTTTGAAGAACTAATTGGTATTGCAGTGACTTTTAAAGTCTTACTCTGGATTTCTCTGATTACCGTCAATTATAATTTCTCTCTTATCACTTCAGAAAGGCATTATATTGCCTTTTCTAATGTCATTAGTAGAAATATGTATACAAGTACAGAAATGAGACAGCGTTTATAATTACTCCATAAGCAACTGCTTTTATTTTAGTAGACAAGCAGCTAAAATAATGTGGCTGCAGGTATATAATCATGAATGGTAATGGTTATGAAAAGGAAAGCAAATGACCTTTAGTAATTATAGAATGCCTGCAGAATAAAAATACAGGCATGAGATATTAACATATTTCCTGTAAGTTGACAGTGAAATTGAGATGACCTTTTTAAGTACTCATAGTTGATGTTGCACCTGCCGAATTGCCAGTCTACGACTGACCAGAAATTCAAGTCCAACCCTGGGTCAGTTAGGTTATCTGTCTTTCACTTCAACCACAGCAGCAGAGCCAGACCAGGCCAGACTCCACAAGGGCAAGGGCCAAAGGCAAAGCTGAGTAATGACAACTGGCAGTGTTGAGGAAGGCAGATCAGTAGCCACAGAGGTGACAGTATGAGGAAAGGGCTTTGCAAACATTTGGCCACCACTCTCAACAGTCATGCCTGCAATAACAAAGTGGTCCCAAACAATAGTAACATTCTTTATTTTTATGTTTCTGGAACATCTGATGAGTAAAATATACATTCAATTCTCACAGGCAGAATCTTTACATTTTTATACCACACATCCACACAAAAGTGTCACAAACATTAGAATTATAAAAAAAAAATCTTCCCAATATTCACAATGAGTATCACTAATGTGATTAAGACTTGCCTTTGAGTTTTCCTATCACTTGCCAACTTCAAATTGATTATCAGAATATAGAAAAATGATAAGGGGCTTTATCTCTGCCGTATTTTACATTGTCATTAAGTTTTTAATTTTTCTCCAATGAAAAATCTTTTTCATTGGGTCTAAAATCTTGCCAGACACAAGAAACTGATTTATTGACTTATGATCAAAATGACAAATTTCTCAGGGAAATATGTTGGATAGTACCAAGAAAGACTTCGTAAATCATGCTTCTGCTTTCTTAGAGGTAATCATTTGTTTCTTTCTAATGGGTTTACTATGTTAGGAAAAGGACATGCATTTAAAAGACAAGAAAATAGTAGAATTTTAAAGAATGTTTTCCAACACACATACCTGGGAAGGAACATTTTTGGGAGGCTCTATTCGAATGCTTGGGTCCCACTCTCCAGGAGGGAGAACAGTAACCTGATCCAGAAATTCGTCAATTCCTGATACCAAGTCATTGCGATCTTTAGCTTTGTAAGCAACATCATGAAATACCTAGGAGGAAAATAGATGACATTTACATTTTTTAAAATTATAAAAATCTTAATGTTTTCAGTGGTTTTATTTCTTAGGTACTTTACATGTAATTATACCATTCTGAAGAAATAGTGCTCACTCTAAAGAAAATTTAAATATAAAATTATAATTTATTTTATGAATCCACACAGATAGCTATTTTTTGGATGTCAAAATGAATGTTAAAATTTCTGAAGACAATGAATAACAGAAATGACAATTAAAGAAAGCTCATTAAACTAGAATTCTTGATTTAAGCTATGCAAAGGTTACTTATGTGTTGGGTAAATCAACCTTTCTGGAGGAGGTCCTTGATTAAAAATAGAGGTCAAACTTTATAGAATGTACTATAGATTTTATGTTTATACTCTGAAATGCATAAACTAATTTAAAAGGTTAATTTTATTTCTATTTAAAAAATAGTCATAAATTTATAAATAATAATGCTAGAAATTTCTGGCAGAAAGTGTATTTCCATTCAAAGTATGAGTTACACTTTATACCTGCATGCACACAAACACCACACACAATCACTGAAGATACTCAGCTACTCCAGGTCTTCTTCAAGATACATGGTAGATCACATGCTATTTTTTTGCCTGCTTTACCATTTTAGTGAGTGTGTTCAGGTTAGGTGTACATATGTCACTTTTGATTAGAAGTTCTAAGCAACTGGCAAGCACAGCCCACTCCCCTGCCAGCTTATAATGGACTTTCAGCGCAATAAACATTTGCTGTGTTCAGTCCATGAGATTTTAGTTGGTTATTCCTGCCATATAACCTAACCTTTTCTGCCTGACATAACACAAGAATGATATCCTCTCCATTGTAAACGCAGAAGGGAAAGTAAGGATAAACTAGGAAAGTTAATTTATGCTAAACACAATCTAAATATTTCTGAGACATTTTTGTGTTTTACATAAGATGGGAAAAAACAGACAAATATTTGCAATTAGAGATTCCTATATTATCCTTTATGTTGGCCTATATTAAAGTGACCAAATATCCCCAAATTTCCAGAATTCTGCATTTGAATATTCTATTACACTTTTAGACCATTTGTTTCTGTTTCTGGTTTGACAGTCAGTCTAAACTGCTGACAGAGTGTTAATTATCATTTTAAAAGACTGTTTCTTGACTTACCATCTAAGAACACTTCACAAAATATCATTGGTGTGATAAATATATAGTCTTTGCTTGGGATAATATGAAAACATAAAGATACTTGAATGGTTTACTTATATTTTCAGAAAAAGATTTTTTTTAAATATTAAAAACACAGATTCCTCTTGTACCAACCACCGATTTTATGACTCAGTATATCCTCTTAAAGATTTCGTAAGAGCCCTGAGATCTACTAATCTAAACTTAAGAATTGCAAATGTCCTTAATCCTGAAGGACATTTTTTCCCAGTAGTAGCAACTCTCAAAATCTTTCTTGATATGATCTCATTTTTTTAGTTAAAAATTACTTCAAGAGATCACATGATCCTATACCCTAGTTTAGATAGATAAATGTTCAAATTTCCTCTAGAGCACTGATTTCCTATTGCTTTAAACTTCCTGAAAGAAATAGACACCACAATTTGATTTTAAATGGTAAATAGTATTTATTGTGTTTTCCATTATCAATTTCTCCAATAATTTAGTTACTTTAAAGTGCTCTTCTTTTTTCTGCCTAGCTAACCTAATTTTTTTACAATATACATTTGACTTCTTATAGAAGCTTTCCCTGATCCCCCCTCAAACAATATTAGACACTTGGTTAATATTGTTCTACCACCTGTTCTTGATAGCTTTCACTATTATAATTATTTATCACAATTAATTATTAATTGATTGTTTAATGTCTGTTTTCCCTGTTAAAATGAGCTTTGAATAGTTATTCAATAAATATTTATCAAATTATTTTGGTACTAAGGATACAGCAGTGAAAAAAATCATTAAAAAATATGCCCTCATGGAGTCTATATTCTAATTAGCTGGGAGAGAAGACAAACAATACAAATAAGTATATAATTTGGTGGTTGGAAAGACCTATGGAGAAAAAATGAAGCAGGAAAGGGGAATAAACCTACAACTAGGGAATGGTGAAAATTTAAAAAGAGTGACTAAGTCTTCAATTAGGAGATACTTTAGCAAAGACCCAAAGGATGCAATCCACATAGCTATCAGGAGCAAGAACTTTCCAGACAGTTCATATATGCCAGTGCAGAGCATGTATATCACATTTGAGAAGCAGTCAATTCCTTGGTGTATGGGACCAAGAAGGAAAGTAGGACTAGGTGATGACTGAGGGGCAAGGTGGAGGAGGCAAAGTCTTATAAAACTTTGTGGGTCATCATAAGAACATTGACTCTGAATCAGATAGGAAGACATTGAAGGATCTTGAGCAGAAGAGGGATTACTCTGGCTGTTATGTTGAGAATAAGATGAAATGAAGCAAAGACAAAAAGAACAACTAGAAGATTTTCTCAATAATGGTGGCATGGACCAAGTGATAATAGTGAAAGCCAGGTGATAGGGGAAAACCGGACAATAACAATGCAGAACATAAGAAGTAGTTTATGGACATATTATCAAAGCAAAGACATGAAGATTTACTGATAGCATTTGGGTTGTGAAAAGAAGTACCAGAAGTCAAGGATAACTTCAGGGTTCAGTTACCTTCCATTTGCTTCCAACTCACTCAAAGTCATTCTGTGAACTATGAATGACTGACCCATAACCTCTTTGATCTCATCACCTACTTCTCATTCCTTTCTCACCCCTTCCCAGTCATTTTGTGCCCCTTGACTTCCCCAATATTCTAGCATACCCCAATCTCAAAACCTTTTGCCTTTGTTTATTCTTTTGATTAGAAATCTCTTTCCTCCCATATCTGCATAGTTTGCTTCCTTTCTGCCTTTGGATTCTGTGCTGAAATGTTTCCTGAGTAGATCCTTCTCTGACCATTTTAACATGCAAATCTCCCTCTCCCACCTCTATCTCCCTTCCCAGTTTTTGTGGTTTCCTCCATAATACTTTATCTTCATGTGTGATATGTTTTACCTCCTTTGTTAGTCTTTCCTCTAGACTATTGACTCAATGAAAGCAAATGTTTTTATCCATTTTTTTCATTCCTATATGCCACCATCTACCAGAGTGTTAATAAACAGTTCACATTCACTATATATGTGTTGAACGAATTAATGAAGAACAATGTGAAGAAGGGACTAGTCATGTTAAGTCTCTATGTTTAAGATAGTAACATTAGCATAGAGGTGGATGATTTTTGAAAGGCAGTCATTACCAACAAGTTAAAAGAACTGATGGACTAGTCAATAAATGGTACTGAGCCAAATGACTGTCTATGAAGAAAGGAAATTGGATCTCTATCACATATAAAGCAATTTCAGATACACTGAAAAGCTTAAGTGTGAAAGAAAAGTATAAAACACAATATAGGATATTTGATGACCTCAGGGTAACAATAATACAAATCTCAGAGTTTTAATATAAAAACAAACCACAGATAAATTTTAACTCTTCTTCCTGAGGGAGTAAGAAAGAAGGGGTAGTGAATGATATCAAACTAAACATATAATAGCGTATTTTTAAATGGTGGCCTTAGCGAGAACAGTTTTACTTGAGTATTAGTGGCAAAAGTCAGACTGTATTATGTTAAGAGGTGGATGGAGCTAAAATATTCAAATATATACTACACCTTCAAAACTCTTAAGATTTAGATTTAACCAGCACTTCTTCACTGGTAGATGCTATGTTAAGCAGAAAGAAATTTTATTTTAAGGATGAGGAGACCTGTATATTCATTTCATATGTATTTCTCAAGTAGCTACTATGTATTGGGCATATTTGCTGATTGAACAGAAAGAGTTAGTTTTGACTTAATATCTCGGAGACAAAATCGTTAGCTTGAAACTCCAGATAAGGAAAAGGAAAAATACCACCATTTTCCTCAGGAATAAAAAATTGGTTCTGTTTCTGCTTTTGTTTCTATAAAACTCTCTTATGTTAATATAATGGACTATGTTTTAAATCAATTCATAAAAATGTATTTTTTAATTTCTCACATATGTGCATAGACAAAAGCTTACAGCAGTACTTATGTTTTAAGAATGCAAAGGATAGACATATTGGTAATAGTGCAGACAAACAGTTATATGTTTTATCTCTAGTAAAGCTCAATAGAAATGCAGAAAATAGATTATTGAGTTGATTTGTTTGATATTGATAGGATAATTTGCACATTCAGTCATTAATACATTTAAAAAATAAATGGACCCAGACTAGCATCATACTAAGTCTGAAAATACAAGAGGAAAAACAGAGGTTACCTACAAGAAGTTCCCAGTACACAGTGAGTGCTCAGTTCAACAAATATTTATTTGAGCATCAGGCAAAATCCAAGCACCTGAGCAGTTACTGAGCTCATAGAATATAGAGTTTGGTAATATAATCTAATCTACTATTTTCTTAGCAAAGTAACCATATTCAATTTTATTCTTAATAAGAAAAGTTATTCAATAGTTTTCAAAGCAATTAGATAAGTATCTCAACTTTGAATAATTAAAAAACTCACTTTTCTCTTTTAAAAGCATTTAAAAGGGATATAACTTAGCTGTAGAGTTCTTGCTTAGCATGCAAAAGACCCTGGGTTTAATATCCAGCACTACTTTAGAACTGACATTTTCCTGCTGAGAAAATTTTGATCCTCAACTTAGGGAAGGGAGGATAAGAAGTGAAGAGATATTTTGAGTATACATGTACTTCCCATGACATAAAATCCTCATCTGACATTAAACATGTCCATACCCCATGCATAGCCTAATAAAATGTCCTAATGTCTTAGGTGGGGAGAAATTTTGTCTGAAGCATACTAAAACAAGAACTAAATTTTATGATAGTGGCAATAGAGCAAATCACAATATCATTTATTTTGAAATACTGTAAAATGCAAAATATTAATATGGACACACTAAAAGTAAGATACTATGAGGATCTTCTCATAGGCTTCTATCCATAGAAATAAGGGTCTTTTCAGGTACACTTATGGTAAAGATCTCAAGATGAAATATTCCTGAATCAAGGGCAAGCCCTAAATTCAAAGACAAGTGTCTTTATAACAGAAAATGAGAAAATGCAGAGACATTGGGTCATGTGGTGGCAAAGACCGAAGCTCTGCTGCTCTAGCCAAAGAACGCCAGAAGCCCCACAAGGTGGAAGAGACAAAGAAGGACCCTGCTCTAGAGCCTTCTGAGGGAGTGTGGTCCTGCTGACACCTGAACTTCAGACATTTGGCCTCGATAAAATGTGAGAAAACAAATTACTATTGTTTTAAGCCACCCAGTTCAGGGTAACTTTTTATGGTAGCCATAGGAAAGTAATATATTCATTAAGTTGGTTATTTTTTAAGTTGAGGAAAAAAGAGTTTTTCTCCACACTTTTAGCTTCTGATGTATACATATATCAATAGTTAATTCACATAAAACCATAAAGTACAATTTGAACAGATAGAAGAATTATAATATCAAGCCACAAACATAAGTTCAAAATTTCAGATTTTATGGACCTAGGAAAAGTAACATATAATACTAATTGACTCCTTTGACAGAATTTTCAATTAAGTGCAGCCATGTATTTCAATAAATACATTATTAAATTATTTAAATGATATTCTAGATAATGCACAACCCCATTTGTTCATTTACTACTGAATTTTGAATTAATGTCCCTTCTGTCATCTTTTGCATCTGTTCTTCCCTTTAGCAATAAGACCAAATTTCCATATGTGCTGGGGAATACAAGTCAAAGAAAAGTTATATCATTTTGTATGTTCTCATTTTTAAGATTTTCCATTTGGGGATATATATCCCTTTGAGAAACTGATAAAAGCTTTCTCTAGACCAAAAAAATTTGCATGCAAATTCTTTACATAGAAAAATTGCATTCCATATCAGGGAGAACAGAATCCCTGTAAACCCATCCATAGCTCCATTAACAGTCCAAAGACTCCCTAATTAAGAACATCTACATATGCATCAGGTGATTGTCATGAATCCTATTCAAATAAACCTTCATTGCATTTTATTTAGTTCTTAAAATTATTTGCACCCCCAAAAGGATTTGCAATGATAGTAAGTGATATTACATTGGCAAATATTAATAAATTTAAAGTGTATTTTAAATGTTTAAGAAACAAATTTTCTTTAGAATATGAAGTTTCAAAATTCACAGCTGTTAACTTATTATATCTTTTGAATAAATTTTTCTCAAGGAAAATTGATAATGGAAGTTTTAGAGAATGAGATTCAATATAGAGAAATCCAACTCACAACAAACTCCTAAAAACAGGACCTTTAAAAGTTAGGTGTATCTAGTGGAAGAAAATACTCCCAATGAACTTGAATAAATACCTCATCTGTCATTAGGGTTGCAATTGATCTGCCAATCTCATGGTACTGTTGACCCTTTCCCAGGGGTCCCAGAAGAATGAATAAAAATCTGTAATTAAGAAAGAAAAAGAAATGTTTCAAGCAGAAAAGTAAAAATAATTTTAGTAGAACAGTATCACTCATATCAAAGGAAATAAGGATTTGATACAAAATATTTTCATATTTCTCACACTTTATTATTACTTTGAAACATTTTACAACAAATGACCTGCTGAGTAAGCTAGTCAAGCAGCAGTAGTGCATGGTTTCCATCTCAGAGTGTAGTTGTTACTGGGAATTTTAAGGATCTAAGTCCTTAGGAGAGGATGGTGGAAAAATATAATCTGACAAAACCTTTCTGATCAGAAGAAAGAAAATTCACATATAGGCAAAATGGAGAACAATGTGAAGGGGGTAATAGTAATAAACAAAGAACACATAATCAAAACCCAATATGTAAAAAAGTTCTAGGAGTCAAATATCTGTAGAGAACACAGACAGTTAATGACCTGTTGATTCCAATGCTAGAAGACAAAAACAGCAGCTGCACTATGCAGTCCATCTAAATTAGGCTGAAGGTCTGACAAATTTGTCATTACAACCAGCGCTCTTAAAGAAATCAATACATGCTTCAACTTTAGAGGACTGGTAATTGCTCTGGGTATGAAAAGGGCAATGCTTCAAGGAAATTGTGAAAATTTAGAAATGCCCTGTATTTTGCAGTATAATTCTATTCTGTTAATTTGTTAAATGATTTGTACTATTAAATATGAAGATTTATGACTTTATCAGGTAAAGTTAAAAGCTAATGTAATTATTTCACTCAGTCATAACTTTTAGAGATTGCATCAGTTTTCACATGAAGCATATGTTATACAATCTTTGTGAATCCAACTCACTAACTATTGTGTTACTTGTAAATGAATCTAAATCAATTTATTTTTTTGTATTCACCCACAGAATTGCCTTTTATTTAGATACTCTGCATGCAATTAGATAATCTTCTCAACTTCCAAAAATGCATTTTTCTTTTTTCTTTTCTCTTTTCTTCTTCTACTCCTTCTTCTTTTTGATTTACAATAGAGAGATATTTATTTCTCACAATTTTGGGTGGCTAGAAGTCCAAGATCAAAGCAGATGTGTTGTCTGATGAGGGTCCTCTTCTAGCTTATATATGCTACCTTTCACTATGTTCTCACATGGTCGAAAAGGCAAGGCATCTCTCTAGGGCCTTTCTTATAATCACATTTGTTTAGGTTCCACCCCTATGACCTAATCACCTGCCACAGGCCCCACCTCCAAATCCCATCATAATGAGGACTATGGTTTCAGTATATGAATTTGGTGGGACACAGACATTCAGAACATAGCAGTGTAAGTCAATATCAACTACATAGACTACATCCACTAAAAGCTAAAAACAGTACTAGTTGAATGTGGTGGCAGGTACATTATCCACTATAACACTTCTAAGAAATTTCCTAACCTATGTGCATCTTGCTATTTTTCAGGTTTCCATTGCATGGGCTATTTATAAAATCCTAAAAGATTTTTTTCTGACATTTCTTCTCTGTGTTTCTGTTATATTCATGGTGTGCCCTTTTGTTCTCCTAACAAAGGATAATGAGGGTCCTGTATGGGTTTCTTTATTGTATTTGTCTAACTAATCTTCTTCCATTTTTCACCTTTCCTCACTAAATAGCCTAGTCTTTTGAATCTTTCCTTAAACAGTGGTCCTACAGTGCTCCTCATTTTTACTTCATTGTTCTCTACACATATTTTGCTGTGTCAGTATGAAATGAGGTCACCTAAACCTGACAGTTTTCAAAATGAGGGTATGTAACCCCATTATGGCTTTTTTCACCTCCTGGGAATTTTTCTTTCCTTTCCTTTGAAAACAGATGATATCATTGTCACAAATAGCCTTCATTTGCTGATAGTTCATCAGACACCCTCCTTAGTGGAACAACTGCAAGGGAATTTTAAACTGCTAAATAATGTGTTGACAATTAGTAAATCTGACCTTCTTAAATCTGAATCCCAAATTCCCAGAAATTCTGACTAGGTTATAGGTTTGCCTAGAAAAATACATCCTTAATCATATAGTCAGATGACACTTTAATGGATTCACTTTACCATTTCCCATTTTTAGCTAAGAATTGCTATGTATCCTTCGAACAGGATAAACAGACACTTCTTTCTATAGCGTGAATAGTGGCTAAGTTTCTCTCTCAAGTCATGCAGTCAGGCAGAGGTGCTGCAACACTGAGTGCCATTCTGGTCAGCTGAACCCTGAATGCATTATTTCCTATTTTTGGAATATCTTTTCTATAATCAAAGCATGGAGTGATGTAATCTGCTATGCTTTCAGTTAGGGCCAGAGGACCATAGAGGAAACATATTCTATAAACCTGGATGCTTGGCACCTGCATTTTCAGCACTTTAATTGCTAAGGATTCGATGTTATTAACAGCATCTGAGGCAGCCACAGTATCATCATTTCCCATCATGTGGGAAATGGGGTCCTAGACAGACGTGTTTTGTTGTGGGAATAAAACTAGGGTGTACATAGGAATCACATTTGATGGTGGCAGTAGGGAAGGAAACAAGGTTCCTGGATAAATTGGTAGAAACCTACCATGCTAAAGTAAATAGTCTATGTTTTTTCTTTTTCTTTTTCACAATTTTATCCATGGGCAGCCTCGTATCTATAACTTTTGACTCAGGGTCAATCACACTTCCACTACACTAACGGCAGTGATTCTTCAGACTCTGTGTGTGAGAGGTGACTGTGCCTAATGATTGAAACCTGCAGTGCATTTGATATGGTCACGGCCATCCCAGTAATGTCACATCCATGTGTGTTGAAAGCCTACTCATTCAAACATAAACCAAACCTTGGAAACTTTAATCTTTTGAGTCTGACCATATACAGAATCTTCTCTTTCTTAAGCACATACTTTAATGTAATCTTTGAGAAAAGCCTAATAATCACTTCTTTTACCAAAAATGTGAAATAGCCTTTCACAAATAGTTATATAGATTGGGGATTTAAAGATAAGGAGCATGCCTAAAATAAGACATAGAAGTTTGAGAGGGAGGAGGAAATAACAGAATCATTTTTAAAGCACTCCCCTGTTCTCTATAAGCCAGAAATAGTAGATTTGTGGTGATACATTCATTTCTAGTCAAACCTCTAACAGGAAATTATATTTATTCCTCATCATTTTTAACAAAAATGATTTCATAACAATGTACAAGATGTTTTTTACCTGGTTGGGATAGGGACTTCAGCCAGTCCTTGAAGCAAGACAGCAGGAGACAACCTGACAAACGAAACTACAGTTCTATCCAAGAACTCCAATTCTCCAACTAAGATGTTTGAAGCTTCAGCACCAGGAGGAATCTTTTTCATAAAATGCAGATCAACCTGTGATCATCACAAGTATATAAGTAAATCGAAATTAGAAAAAAATGGTGACTCAAGTCTAGCATATAGCACTTCATATACAGTAATCCATAAACAAATATAGGTTAAATAATACACATAGTTAAACATCTTATTTGCCATTTTTCTGTAACAATCTTATTCTTATGGATTATTGAATTTGTAATTGGAAAACTGAGTTTTCTAGTTTATTATTTTTTTTTAATAAAGCTTCTTCAGAATTAGCAGTCTTGCAGTTTTGGTGAGAGTACATGTGCTAATTAAGTAAATATACATTAACAATAACTAGCATTAGCCAACAAATTTAATATTTTATACTATATTATCCTTAATTTTACACAATACACTTGCACTAGTTAGTACTCAACATAGAGCTACTTCAAAATTAGTATAACCACGTTTCTTCTTATAGCATAAATTATTACTTTATTGTTTATCTTTGTTCTAATTTTTCTATGTTCTTCATATTCTGCACTTGGCCTGTTAGTTCTTTAATTTTAGCTATTCACCATAGAATTTAGATATGGCAGAGTAAACAAGAGTGACAATATTTACATTTAGACTTGCTGCAGATCCATAGTTGAATTTCTAATATGAAATGTCTATGATTGAAATGAATGAAAATAAAATTGATTATTTAAAAATGCTGAGTAAAAGGTGAAATCTGAAAAGTGAATGTAAGATATCCATAAGAACAAATACCAATTTTTATGCATGCAGCTTCAATGCAAACCAAGCTGTGCCTTTAAAGAAAAATTCCCAAAGCCTGTTTCTTGTTTCTAATTCATTTGAGTTGCTTTTTATGGAACTCTGTTTTTAGGGGAATGGGAGTTTATCTGCCCTACTAATTAGTTTTATGATCTCATGTTAATGAAAGGGAGACCAAAAATCAAAGTGGGAATAGCCAAGAGAGAGGAAAGAACTCTAGAAAATATGGATGAGGCCGAGTTGTTTTTAGGCCAGATAATTCTTTTTCAAGTTTAAAAATCTGAGGTTATATTTTTCCTAAGAAGCTTTAAGTAATAACATTTCAGCATTTAGGAGTATCTTAGAAAAACCATAGCCACATAGCTAGTGATTACATTAAAAATATTGTTTATGAAATTGAGAGTTCAGTGCAGCTATTTGAAAGGTATATAATGAATTAATTGTCCCATAGGGTATGGGTGATAAAAACATAAAACCCTGAATATGGAATATATATTTTATTACAAAGACTAGATATAAAAATAATCTGCATAGGCCAGGGTATAGATCAGTGGTAGATCACCTGCCTAACATGTGGTAGGCTATGGATTCAATCCCCAGCCCTAAGAAACAAGAATAATAATACACCCTGTAGTACTCATCAAAAATACAAATAGAGTCAGAGTTTTATTTTACAGAAAAGGAAGAATTCTTTAACAAAGCAAAATTCCCTACAAAAACAGTTCACAAATATTACAAATTTCAAAATTTTTGAAGTACACAAATGTACTTCCAAATATAAATTTATAGATTCATAAAGCATGTACATTTAAATATTACATGCTAAATATTTTGCTTTTGTAAGATCTAGCTTTTTAGTTTATACAAAAGTATTCACTTTTTAGGTAAAGTTAATTTCATGATATTTATTTTGGCATTTTTGTATTTATTTTTCTAGCTGGAAGAAATGTACACATTGCAATGGGTATTTTTTCCTTTCTTGTGCTGGGTGGGTACATTGTGGCATTTACAAAGTTCTTATAATGTATCAAATATATGTTATGCTTCACATTTTTATTATCATGCAAAAATTCTCAGGAAGGGAATAAAAGGTTTCCTATACACTATTAGTCCAATGAGAAAACATAACAAATTTTCCTAAGTCTTTCAGAGACCCCCCCCAAATAAAAAATTAAGTGTTTTTCTCCCAATGGAAAGAACAATGAACAAAATTTAAATGAGAAAAATAATTTCTAAAGAAAATCTGCAATTGCTAATCAACATAAGTTATGGTGGTAATACCTAAAGTTTAAATTTCACCTAGAAAACTTTCTTTAAACTCACTTACTGCTTAACAAATGCCAGTCTTGTCTGTTAAAGTCTCTGCCTTAGGGAGGAAGCAGACATAGAATCAACTGCTTTAAGATGAAATCAATTCAGTCAAGCAGTAAGTTCTATGTTAAAATAGCTTAATTTTATGAAAAAATATGTGGCTTTTATACAGATTTGTTAAATCATATAAAACCTAATATATAATCGATACCTATTATTTAGGAAAGACATAAAAATAAACAGAATTTTATTTCAGGATGAGTAAATTTATCTTTTGATATAAAATATAATCAATTATATTTACATGACATATATCCAGGGTTAACAATTATATTAAATTCATTATATTGCATTCTTGGATTAACTATATATTTAGGGTGTAATAATAAAATAGCACATTATCTAATTTTATTATTATAGATCATATATTTTACATTATAGTATTTGTGAAGTTGCCTTGTATTATATTTGTACTAGTACATAATTTGCAAAGAATCTTATTTGGCAATATTCCTACTTTTTAATATAACAAAAGGCCATGTTTTTAGGGACCACAATTAAATCTTTTATGAAATTATGTCTACTAAAAACAGCTCTGAAGATCTAGGTTGAAAATATATTTCTAAATCAGTTCTCAAGTGGACTCAAATGCTTGAAATGTACAGAAAGAAATCCTGGCAGGTTCTGGTGCTCTGAACAGACTTGGGAAGAATCAAGCTGTATTCTTTTCCATCTAGATTTACACTCATGCTTCCATGCTCTACAGACCTATTATCATACCAAGGGAAAGATCCTTTATTCTGGGCATTTAGTTCTTTAAACTGTAGGGAACAAGATTAGACAGAAGACCATGGTGGAACTGGAAGTGTCTGGGAAAGTCACATACTGAGAGTTGAAGGAAAAACAGAAGGAAATTTCAGGAAAAACTTTAAATCTTCAGCCCATTATAGAAAGCACAAGAAAATTAATAGAGATTCTCTGAGGACAAGTGGTGTTTTGACACTGGTCAGTGATTTTGAACTACTCTCTTAATCCCTCTAGGATTCCGCTTTTTCATTGACTAAATGAGAGATGTGTAAGGTTCCCTACAATTCTAGGATTTAATACTCTCACTCTAGTATCTCTCACACATACAGATAGATGCAAAAGAAAGTTTTTTCCACATAAATTCTGTGATGCCTCCTTTGGGTCATTTAAAATAAAAGAAACACCACTGACAAAGTAATCATCTTCTGTCCATTTAAGAAACAAAGAGTCATATAGTTTTGATACAAATGCTTTTTAGAAGCACGATAAGAAGAGCTAAAACCTAACAACTGAGATTATATTCCAAATCATTTCTTAAATGAGTAAGTCTGATTGGCCTATCCATTGAAAGAGTTAAAAATATGCAGATTGAAGGTAGACAGAATATAAGATCAAGTCACAAGAAATTTTAAAAGACCTTTTTTAATATATCAAACTTCTACTAGGAATTGGAATCTACATATTAAGACTTTTAAAATATTCAACAGACCAAATAACCTGGAGATTAGCTGAGCTTTGATAAATTCACTACCAAACTGAAATCATTAGGTTAAAAATAACTCATACACTTGCAAAATATAGCACTAAAAATTGTTTCCATAGTAATGGATCAAAACTGTTCTCTCCAAACTCTACTTCTCTGTCCTTCCAGGTTATAAAGTTATGAGTACTACTCATTTTATTTTTTTAATTTCCAAACTAAAAGCTTAAATTATTTTGAATCTTGTAGGATTCATTCAACAAATACATCCTAAACACAATTTAAGGCCCTGAAGATTCAGTGGAGACCAAATGTTAAATTCTGGTTTGGTTTTTATATTAACACTAATAATAATAATAATAGTCACCTTTTAGTTAGTAGTTATTAAATGCCCACCACTTTCCTGAACTCTCTTTATATATTATCTCATTAAATCTTCACAATGAAAAGGCTAAAGTTTAGAGAACTACTTCAAGATGAGTTTATAAATGTTAGAGTTGGAATTCAAGAATGCATGCTCTATCTCAAAAGCTATGTTCGTTCCAATATGCCACACGATGGACAAAAATCTGAGGGATGCAAAGGGCTGGCATAAATAGAAGTTTCTAGAAATTTAACTTCACTATTTAAAGGGCTAGTGAATGGAAATCCAATGATGAAGAAAAAGAATAAGGAAAAGAAAATCTATTTTTCATACTTCTGTAGTTCTAACTGTTTGGGGGACCTGAAAATGAGACTGCTATCTTTGTCAATCTTCATTTTCTTTCCTTTGTGGAAAAGTATTTGTAAAGACCGCAGAGATAGGTCACACAAAAACTAAATGATATGGAGATATAAAATTCAGCATATAAGAGTTAGATTAGTTTTGTAAAAGATCAAAGGTAATTTATTTGAAAGGATGAGCTATGTGTTTTATAATCATTCTTTTCAAAAATGTTAAGTATGCCCTTGTTATACTGGGAAGGCTACCATAAACAAATAACCAGAATTTATGTCATTGCTTTTAAGATATTATTTTGAATTAAGAATAGCAGAAAATAAATGTATGGCAGTTTGCGACAATTTTATTCTAATTTTCAGATGAATGAAGATGCAATGCTTTCCAAAGATAATTTTTAGAGTGGCAGATGGAATACATTTGAACTGGGTTGATATTTGAATCACATGCCTCAATACAGTGAAATGAGTTTTGAACCACTGTAAAAACAGAGCCTGAGTATGCCCTCACCTCTCTCTCTTGCTGGTGTGGAGGTCCTTTTTCATGCCTTTGTTTCATCCCACATGGACTAGTATGCCCCTTTTGTTGGCCTCCCAGTCCCTGCACGCATAATTAACAGACTTAAGCTGGTACACCATGCTCCCAAGAGACTCCACCAGGCACCAGAGGAGAACATGCACATGGCTAGACCTAGATCATCTTAGCTTGGTTACAGGGATGCTGAAACAGGTCCAAAGAGCTGGTTACTGCTAGTCTTTTCAGAATCTTGAATCAGGCTGCCTCTTCAGGCTGCCTCCCACTCCCACCTCCTCCCACTCCAGCAGTCATTGCCCAGTGCTATGGGCTTTATCAAAATGCTTACTCTGGGTTATTATTGTTTCAGCCACTTAGGTAAAAAAGATTCTTCACCCTTCTCAATTTTTGCCAAATTGAAATTCAACTGTTTCTTTGCCATAGCTTACAATGGCACATACACTATGTCAGGAATTTCCTAACTGAAATCACATTATTTTTACTAACTCATTTTCTTAGAATCCATTTAAGTAACTGATCTCATTTAAGTTGTCTCTGACTAGATGTATCCCTCAACATAATCCTTAGGATGTTTTTATTCAAAATTCTGCTCAGTTTTACTATGTCCAAGATTTCCTTACACTAAATTATAAAAATAAAGCTTTAATAAGATGACTTGTTTTTCCACAAGTAGCAGGAAAATGATTTTAAAAAAAACTAGTAAAGATTTTTTTAACAATAGATTATAGCTTTTGTTAAACTTCTTATAAAGTCCAGTTATTCTTTTTATTTGAAGAAATACATAATACCAAGTGGCTGAATCCTGAAAATTATGTACAAAACTTACACATTTGGGTTTTTAAATAAGCAAAGCATTATATGTACTTAATGTTAACATTGTCTTGTAACAATGTCAAGCTTTGACTAACAAACCAAAGAGAGGTACATGTAAAATAATGCATCAGTACCTCTTCAGATAGGTAGTAATTTCTAGTCACAATTTAGCAGCTTACTTAGATAGGAGAGAGGAAAGCTTACCTTGCTAAAGTCAACAGTGCTGTTTTCTCTGCTAACATCATTTTTATTTTCAACACAGGCTGGAGCCGACTGAGGAGAAACAACCTGACCTGCTAAAAGAGATTGTTATTACAGAATACAAACAATTATTTACTTAGTTCTAGACATGTTGAGTGAAATATGAGCTTGAATTAGACTAGACTAACAAAGGCTTCTTAGTGAGTTTATGATGAAAGCGTGAAAGGTCGATAGAAGTAGATCTATATGGATACAAAAATTCTTATCAATTACAGATAGAAATGGGAGAAAATCAGTCAAGAAATTTTAAACCAATTCTTTACTTAAAACTCTACACTATTATTTTCTCTGAAGGGTGCCTACAAAAATCTAAATCTAACCATGATTTTGAAACATCATTAATTTCTAAATATCAATGAAAGTAGATGTTCATAAAAAGATAGACATCTACTAAGGTTTAATCTCAGAAATTGAGAATTTAAAACATAACACAGGAAAAAGAATGCATAATTACCTGAAAATTGCTCAATATATTTTTAGTTTCTATTGCATTTAAAAAATCCAAACCAGGAAGCTATTTGGTAATAACTTGTAGAGATTTCCTTATTAGTAGTTTAATTAGAAATATACTTATTTCACAGTATGAACACTATAAAATATGATTTTTTCTGCCTGCAACCATTTTTATTTGTCTATGAGAAAAATCAATAAACTCGAGTTGCATTAGTTTTCTAATAACACTTATCAAAACTTAATTGCTTTATAGGGTTTTTTTTACCCATTATAGGGAATATGATATGAGTTAAGTGGACAGTAGAACTAGGAATTGTGACAATGGTTTGAAAAAGTTTAATCTCATCATTCACTATGAAATATTCTTTGCAATCACAAGTCATCTGAAATGTGTCTATAGTTGGCAATTAAATGATAAAAATTAATGAAATTTAATTAATTTCCCATGTACCCTATCCTGTCTCCATTTTCACTTTTATTTTTTCTGTGAAATAAGTAATGGCAGCCAAACTTGGAAACCTCAGCAATATTAATGTTCTTAATTCAGCAACTTCAAAATCCTGCTTTCACTCTCCTTGGGCTCAGATGTCAGATACTCTCTTTCTTTCTAGCTCTTTCCTTTCCCTATCTAAATCTCAAGTTTATCCAAAGTTCTCCTTTATTCCCATCTTCTCCAATTGTGGCAGTCTTTGTACTTCTCTAAACTCCTATTCTACTTACAAAAAATTTTTCTTCAAATTCTCCCCTGAGAGTCCACTTATTCTGCTACCTAGAAATTACCAAGGATGACTAATACGTATTTTCAAACACTACTATAATTCTGCTCTTAGGATCATTAAATCTCTCAGACAAGGGTCATTTACTAACAGATAACATTTCTTATGACTTCGATTTGTTCTATTGTTACAATGTAATAGGCTTAAAATTCTTCACAAACAAATATTTTTCTGCATTTACTAAACACAGTAAAAGAATACATTTGGTGAATATAAAAACAAAATGACTTTTTTAAAGCAAATTCACCTCAAATCATAATCATTTTGATTTATCATCTCCAGAGAAATGATAGAACACTGCATAAGTCACCTCCATTCTCCCATTTCTAACTGCAACGTGCAGCTATGACTCTGAACTGTTCATTAGCAGCCATTCAATTTACCATTCTCAAAATAATATCTGCAGTTTTTTAAAAAATCTCTTACATAATGCATTTGTGTTACCAACAGATGTCTTCAATCTCCAGTTTCACATCATTCTCCATATTTTCATGAGTTAGAACATTAGCTATATTTAAACCTGAATTTATTGAGTGTTCTGTAAAATTGAGTGGTAAAATTCAAGACATAGAAAACTTAGATAAACATGTATCTGCTTTCTTACAGAAATCTATTTCATATGGTATAAAACTACATGTAAGAATAATTATTTAATTCTGCAAATAAACTCTTTTTTTATAGAGTAAACCCAGTGCAAAATCATCACCTTTGAGTAGATTGAATCAGACAGAAAATAGGCTGGAACTTAAAATTTGAAAAAATTGAATATTCTTTGTTTTTGTTTAAACATTTCAACTATAACATTTTGTAAATTAGCTTCAGGTCATGCAATATGTTTAAAACATTGGCATTTGTATCTCCTTTTATAAGTTATTTTAAAAATTAATATGTTAATATTACATGTGCTAGTTATAATACATCTTGAGACTTATTGTTCTATGCTATTCTTATCCTAAGATGATAAAAGTTTTACAAAATATTACCATATAAAGTTGATAATCAAGATGTGATTTAGGAACTATTTTTTATGAATATTTTAAGTGATACTGATAATGACCTAATTCAGAGTATTTATCACTAAATATACTAGAAGATAATAACATTCTTGTTATTTCTAGATTCTAGATATGTTCATAGATATGTTTTTAGAAAAAAGTATAAAAACTATTGGCCTGTGATATAGAGATATAAGTCACAAATTATATATACATTTTTATATTTTAGATGTTAAATATACTTATCAAGTCCTGCCAAGTTGAAAGAGCATTTCAAGTCTTAGCATCACTTCTAAAGATGTACATTAATTTGTTAAAATGAAACAACATATATTAAATGTTCTTATCTTCAAAACAATTTTGATAATATAGCAGGATACTGAAAACATGAATTGGTTTTTTGTTTAAGAATTAAACTAAAAAGTTTGGTTTAGGTTATTTAGAAAAAATTTAAGCCTTTAAATAAACCAAATGTTATTTACTGCATATACAAAACTAAAATTCACACATGCTTTGTAGTCCATAGAACTACTAGAAATGTCACATATTAAAATAATTAGTATAATTTTGTCGTCAGTTATAACCTTTGCCTAAATACTTATTTCTTTATTTCAGCTATTATCACCTTTCAGAAGAAAGTGATGGGCTTGGATTTCAAAATGAATTTCATGAACTCAAATACTACTACATAAAAGGAATCAGTGAATTCAGATTTTGAAAAGGTATCTCTCATTTTCTTGTTTGTGTCTACAGCAACAGTAGTTCACAGAATGACAATTTTCAGGTGTGGAATTTTACATTCAACCAGAACTGACTATATTTCCTAATAGAAAAAAAGAGAATGTTCTGGGATATTTCTTTTTCAGGAAAAAAACAGTAGAAAGTTACAATTCAGCACTCATGTAAGTGTGGTAACTTTATGACTGCTACTTCTTTGTGCTAATTTTTCTAATCATTATGCTGTCCTGCTTCCAAATAAAAATGTTTCACCTGTTTCTTTCTATTCCTTTCACTTTGTCCACTGATCACTGTCCATGTTACTATTTCTTAGAAGTAAATGTCTTTGTAATATTTCATTTCCATTATTATAATATCTAAATAATTATGAGGCATGAGGATGACTGTGGAAAAAGGACAAATAATCTTATCATATTCATGATAAATTATTCAAAAACTGATGAAAAGTGGGTATTATTAACTAGTGTCTGTGACTGTTTAAGTGGAACATTTGAGAAATCTAACATTATTCTTTTCTATTTACCATTCATGCTTCAGAGCTCTTCATTTTAATCAAAATTATAATGTTTGTTTCACCAAAGTATATATTATGTAGTTTTTATATTAACACCTATTTAATTTTCTTTGAGTGAAGAATTCATTTTTTTCTTTAGACCTCCATGTTCAGATTATATGAAAAGTTATTAAAGAACATGCAATTTTCTAGGGCAAATTATAAAAGATGTGGGGCAAGCATAAAAGAAAATTAAGAGAAACTTGTGTGACTACTAACTAGAGAATAAAAGCTCTGCTTTTCTGCTCATTATACCATTAATACTTTCAGTGAGTCTACATAGTTGTTTCCTTCATGATAAAGTTTTGGAGGAAAGGGAATGGGAACCTGAGATTACACCAAAAGTGTGTAATTCTCTTGTTCTGCAAGTTAATTATAAGTATTATAAAATAGCAATTAAAAATTTTTTCCACATAGCCAAATTCAAATCAAAGAATAATTTATCACTTAAGTGTACCATTATTTGCTACAGTTTAATCCACTGTAAATCATTGGTACCAGAAGGAAACTGGGATGAAGACATGGAGGAACATAGCTATCAACCTAGAGACCAAGCTGGTTTACACTACCTCAGAAACCTTCAACGCATTTAGAGTACCCAAAAGGTAGGAGATGAGGGAGGTACAGAGATGAGATGAGCCTGTTAGAGACAGACACAAGACAGAGCAAAATAAAGAAATATAAAGATGAATGACAAAGTTACATACATGTGTAACAATACATTTATTCATGGAAATAGAAAACATGAAGAAAAAAGGGCTAAATACTTAGAAAATGTTTATTAGGTGAGCTACACATCAAAAACATAAAAAGTATGCACATAATTAAACTTGGGGAAAATTAGTATGCCTAAAAATAATTAATATAAGAAATAACAAATTTAAGCTTATCATTTTAAGATTATGTTTCCTGTGAAGATGTAGTCTTGACTTTCCAAAACTCAATGATGACAATATAACCTCTAAACAGATACACCAATTGTGTCAACAATCAATATCATCTTAATTTTTATAACAGTAATTATCACTGTATTAAACAATGTTTATTTCTTCCATCTACAAGAATTTTTTAATATGCTTTCTCTAAAAATTCTAAGAATAATTATCCTAACTTTATCTTTTTTCTTCAAGGGTAGAATGTAATGATAGGTAAGTATTACAACCTGGGTATCTCATTTATAAGACCACAGTGTGTTTGAGAAACAAGAAAACATGTAAGTATCTAAACACATAAAGACATCATGCATCTTGAATTAAAAATCACAGCATTTGTAAAAGAACTGATTAAAAGGCAATAAAACAGGCTTCCAAAACTGTAGAAAAAATTATTCACAGTATGTATGTGTTCAATACTTCAAGGGCTGCAAGCTGCCTGGGTCTAGAGTCAACACATGCACCATCCTTCCACATCTAAATGTTCTCCCATAGCCTATGGCTTTGATCAATAAATTAGGGAATTTCAGCTTTATGGCTTCTGTGGAGATTCTAAATAAAACATACTACTGGGAAATATTCTGATTAGGATGGAGAAAAGTTATGTGGAAGGAAAAACAAAACAGAATTAGAAATTGTTAGTAAAAAGTAGAACAAAGACACCCTATATCTAAGGAAACTAAGAGTTCCAAATTATTGCCAAAAATGTAAGTTATGAAAAGAGTAATAACATTTTATAATAGATTTGTTTTGGTGGTATTGGACTTTGAACTCTGGGTCTCATGCTTGCTAGGCATGCAAGCACTCTAAAGAACCATGCCCCCAGTTCCTTTATTGCTTTGGTTGTTTTTCAGATAATATCTCATGCTTTCTGCCCACAGCAGTTCTCAAACCAGAATCCTACCTATTCCTCTCACCTAGCTGGCATTACAGATGTATACCACCATGCCTGGTTTGTTTTGTTGAGATGGAGTCTCACTAACTTTATGCCTGGGCTGGCCTGCAACTGAGATGCTCCTGATCTTCATCTCCCAAGTAGTAAGATTACAGATATGCACCAGCATGCCTACAGCTTTTGTAATGGATTTATAATCCAGATGTCTTAGTATGTAAGGGAATACATGACCCAAATGATAAAAACTAACAGTAGTTAATTTTGCTTTCTACATCACTTAATACAAGTCTTATTTTTATTGCTAGAAAATCTTTCTAGTTTCAAGGAATGACTTGACTATGCTTGAAACATTCATTATGAGTACTTTCTACCCATCCTCTTTTCAGAGTGCCAATGTCAAACTAGATATTATTTTTCTATTACTTTTTGCCATTGTTTTGCCAAATGGAACTGTCACTTTTTATTGAAACATCAGAATCAGGCATTTAAATCACAGTTTTGATGCTTAATGAAAAGTGAAAGTTAAACACAGCATGGTGCCATTAAAATGCATGGTGCGTCCATAGCACCCTGCATCTTAGCCCTGAAGAAAATGTGCACAATACCAAGACAGAATATTTGGATGTGAAACTGACAAATTATCACAGTTACTAAAAATGGTATAAAAAGTGTGGACTAGGAGAAAAGAGGAGAAAGGACATACACCATCATATTAGTCTAATCTATAAAACATGGAAGATCTACTTTTGAAATGCAGGCTCTGGATAGTTGACCCTTGGGAAATTACCAAGGTAGCCTGTTCCAGGAGCAGTTCAATGACACAAGTATAATGCTTATTCTAAATGACTCTTTTAGACTTCTTCAGCATTGCAGTTGCTTTGCCCCTAAAGCAAAAGCACATTAATCAAGAAGAGAAAACTAATTTCTGTCTCTACACTTTGAAAGAAAAGTATCTTCTCTTGCCAAGTTTCTAGAAAATCCTCTCTCTATTTAATTCTTATTTTATAATCTTCAAAGAAAAAGCAGTACATCTTTTTGAGTGAAATATTTTACCGAAGAGAATTTTTAATATGAAGGATATTATTTTTACTCTTTTGGATGTTTCAAAACCCTTTTGCATCTCTCTGTTCTACTGCACCAAAAAATTTAAATCTCTATTGCATGTTTTGAAACAAAATCAAATCTATACGTATGGCTATGAATTTCAATTTGTTTGTTTATCTAGAGTTTGTTCGTTTTTAGAGTTCATAAGTAGATTGAAAACCTTAGAAGTAAAGGTCTTTCACATGTTTTTTCTACTTCTGGGTAGGCAATTTTCTAAATTGGTGAAGTCTACACATATTTTCAAAATTCTCAACACACATAATTATGTAAAGTGTGTAAGGAAGCAAAACAGTCATAAGGAGGTGTTATAAGTCTAGGCTTGGAAAACCACTTCTGACAGCATATTCTGCAACAATACTTAATTGGATATATGAATCAATTATAAGTGTTTCCAAGTTTTTATTACCCTAACGTATGCCCTGAAAAGATTTGTGTGTGTTCAGATAAAGGCTGATTATACAGATGGTAACAGAATCACTCAGATCCTAGTTTTTGGGAAAAACTAAGCCATTTCCTGAATAGGACAAAAAGTAAACTCTCAGAAAACCTGCATCTACATGTAGATTTGTGGTTCACAGTTACAGTTCTATGGCTCTAATTCTACCATCTTTTCTTATATTTAACTGAAGTTTAAAGCAGTAACAATGAATGTAGGTCTGCATGATGTTGCAACAAATGGTCCATCCAATAAATTCCATGCTCTCGCTCCCACCAAAGAAATGCAATGAAATTTTTGTATAATAAACATTATACTCAATAAAATTTGAGGTAGCAATTATATAGCTAATTTACAATCCACGATCACTGTCCCTTTGATGAAACACTTATCTTTCTTATAGACATATAGTTTATTTTCTGATTTATAGTAGAAGGAATGAAGTGAAAGTAAAAGTTTATTTTTCCAAAATGTGCTCAAATTCTTGGAAAATATTCCATGGAATATTTTAAGAAGTGTGTAGAATCATGTAGCCATAAACTCATAGTCAAAATTGGTAGATACGTGAGTTGATTTTCTGACATTACCAAAACAAAATACTAGCATTGTAAGAATAATAAAATTGCTACATTTATATCTCAGGTTATAAAAACTTCATTTCCTCATTAATATGTATCACATACTTTAAATCAAATTGTGATTTAGAGTATGAATATATTTGAAACATATGATTTGATTCAAAACAAGTTCTACATCTTCAGAATGTTGAGTAGGATTTATAAATACAAGTTGATATGTACCATAGAGTACTGATAACAATTTTAATGAATTTTATATATGCACAACTGTAGATTCTTCTATATAACAATTATCTGTATTCAGTCATTAGAACGACTTGAAAATTAAAAAGATGTTTCAAAAATAATTATCTGTTAGAAACATTATTTATTATTATTCAGCATTAGGTCTATATTCTGAGAAAAAAATGTACCTATATGCTTAAAGCATTTCTTCTATACTTGTTTGTGTGAAAAC
Source organism: Castor canadensis (assembly GCF_047511655.1). Lineage (NCBI taxonomy): Eukaryota > Metazoa > Chordata > Mammalia > Rodentia > Castoridae > Castor > Castor canadensis. The sequence continues at coordinate 116,092,460 of NC_133389.1, read as the reverse complement.
TGGTAAACAAATTTCCATATTAAATAATGTCTAGAGAAAATTCATTGTCATACATTTGTGGTTAAGTCATCTCTGAAGCTTTTGGAAAAAGGGTGAAGTCGCATAAGATATTCTGTACTGTCAATACATGTGCTTTAGTCCATTTTTGGATATCAGTCTTTCTAGTAAAGCATTTGAAAATACTTTCATTAATTTCTATTGTTTAGAACTAAAAACATTTTATAGCTGATGGAAGATTAACAAATACCTATTGTCTTCATGTTAACTTCATTTTCCTTCATGAGACTAAATGGAAAAGATCAATGACAACAGGAGTTTCCCAACTAACTTTCTTAGTGTAAATGATGAAAGGTTAAATGGGTGCAAAGAGAGAACAAATAACATAGGAAGGATAAAATAGTCTGAAGCACAAGTCAAAGTAAGTCACAATTGCCAGAAAATGATAGTGGTCACCTCTGTTGGTATGTAAAGTTGGTGAGAGAGGTGGCTCCTTGGCAACTGAAGATGCTGCACTGCAGTGATAAACAGTAATGAGCCCAAGAATGGGAATCAGACTTAACCCAGATAGAGCCTGCAATGTACTGATGGGTCTTTTCTGTCATTATTACTAATGAAATTTATTGATCTGAGCATCATGAAATCATTATCTTTATCAAACTTAATGGTGATCATTCTTTGTTTTAATTAAAAGACCACCCAAGGCATAAACCAAAGCATTGAATTACTTTTCCAAGCTATGGGACAGGCACTAGGACCCTGTTTGGATACAATAGATGTTACATTTATATTTGCTGCATCCTAATCTATAAATTCTTATAGATATGGTTTCTTTGCACTCTTTCATCAACCTTTCAAAAAGCTTAAATTCTTTATTAAAATTTCTACAATTTGATGCTTGATAATAAGACTACATATATAGTATATGCATATTAAAAGAATCAATTCTAACCATAACAATGTGACTTTCAACAAACAATTTCAAATTGAATGTTTTGAAGATTATAAGCACTTTGGTATTTCAGATGTAAAGATCAAAATAAAGAAACATTTACCATTTTTATCCATGGAATTTGGTTCTGATTGTTTCTTGCCAATATCAGCAAATGACCGAACAATGGGAATCCTGTTAGTGAGTTTTTTCTGATTCTGGTGGTGATGCTGTTTCATCAGTGCCTCGTGGACCCTGTGACGGACATCTTCATTCAGCTGACCTGAGCTCACTTGTTGGTCAAGGACCATGTCTGAAAAAGGAAGGCAGAAGAGTATGAGCACAGCTTTCTTTCATATGTGTGCCCACAGTGAACTGAGTCCAAAAGTCAAGACCCCAAATAATACTATCCATCTTAAAACAGGAATGAATTCCTTTGAAAAATCTCTAAATATGATGCTAACTAATAGAAGTTTATCTCCCCTTGTAGAAATGTTATACAGGAAACACAGGCAAATTATCATTACTAACTACTCAATTATTTGTTAAATATATAATTTTATGGGTTTTTTCCAAATGTACATAGTTGTGTTGAGAAAAAAAGCTATGTTCATTATTCATACTGATAAGATGGAATATTTGTAGGGGAAGTATCAAAATAATTAGCATGTTTGAAATTGGAAAGCAGTTTTATACTTATATGTGTATTGCTTTTAGGCAAAGTCTGTGTAGCCCAGACTGACCTCAAACTCATAATCCCCAACCCAGCCTCCCAAGAATTGGATTAAAGAATGTACCACCATGCACATTATATTTATATTTTGATACATTTTCTAGTAGAGAATAATTTCCTTGTGTCCTCTTGTAAGTGCTCAAAAGTCCATCAAGAAAATCTGCTATGAGGAGGCCCAGGCAGCCAACTATATGCCTGCATTTAGAGGGTAAACAATTCTCTTTCATGTTAATATAAATTTATTCCTTTCTGAAACTTCTCCTTGGAAATGTGTTTAGATTAGAAGGAACTATAACTGCAAAACATTGAAGATATCAGAAAGCTATAACTAAGCAGATTAATATGTACTCTACATAGCGTCAGAAAGGCTAATAAGTCAGGCACAGAGGGTCATGCCTGTAATCCCAGCTACTTGGGAGGCAGAGATAAGAGGATCACAGTTCGAAGGCAGCCCTGGCAAAAAAGAAGAATTAGAAAGACCCTATCTATGGTGGCATAGGTCTGTACTCCCAGCTACTTGGAAAGCACAGGTAAATAGTCATGGTCCAAGGCCAGTCCAAGACCCTATCTGAAAACCAACAAAAGCAAAAAAGGGCTAGGGGTGTGGCTGAAGTGGAAGAGCACCTGGCTAGCACAAGGCCCCAAGTTCAAACTGCAGTACTGCCAAAACAGAGAGAAGGAGGGAGGGCAGCAGGAAGGAAGGAAAGCTAGTAAAATAAACAGATAGGTAAACATTTGAAGTTTTTTAGTAATATAAATATCACATCAATAAACCTCAGTATAATTAGTTTGCTTTCAGATCATCAAATGATAACTATTTTTGACACAGTATTTATGTAAAGCAGATCACTCTAGTATACTAGAGGTTTTAACAGTAACAGAATTCTCTCTTATAAATGATGTTTTCTTTTACTGTGAAAGAGAAATGGACCAGGGAGACAGACTTGGGTCACTAACCACGTTCTAGCTGTGTGACCTTGAGGAGTTTAATAACCTCCATACTCTTATTTGTAGGGTGAAGATAACAATGCCTGTTGCGTATGTCGTTGTGAGGACAAGAGACAAAAGGACCCTGGTACTCTCATTGGCCCACTGATGCCATTAGTTAGGATTTCGCAATGAAAATTTTCTGTGCGGTTTCCATCAAGTATGGTCTGGGCTGTTGTTTTGAAATTAGTGGTGGCTTTAATGTACTCGTACTTTATAATAGTGTCAAACGTGAGCAAAGTCGGACTCACCCCAACCGAAGAAACAGAAGAAACAGATCGAACTAGCCCAAAAGCTTCATTTTATCACTTCACATAACGAAACATCAACGTTAGGCTGACCCTAACTCCACTTCGCCATGATTCTGTCTACTTCCTCCTCTAGGTGTACACTTCAACCTCAAGTTGATTTTCCTTAAGAACAAAAGGTGGCTGCCAGAAGCAACAAGGAAATGTGTATCTTTATTCACATCCAGTGAGAAACAGATTCACTTTTTTTTTTTTTCACTTTCCCTTTAAAGAAAGGTTCTTTTTGTCCCCAGGCAGGAAAATTCTCCTAAGTCCAACTCACACAGCCCTGCCCACCCTGCACCTGTCTTTGCCTGTGGAGATTCAATGATCAAGAACTGCGCCTCACTCTGGTGCCAATTCTCTAAACCACAGGCGGAGAAGTTTTTTTTTGAAATGACTCAGATAATAAATAGCTTAGGCTTTGTGTGCCCTATAATCATTGTCACAATTACCCAACACTGCCTCTGTAGCACGAAAGCAGCCACAGACAACATATGTGGAAATTAGCATGCTTATACACCAGTAAAACTTTCGTCAAGACACGGAAATTTGAATTTCATATAATGTTCACATTACAAAATATTAATCCCTACAAGACCAGGCATCAGGTCATATTTAGCATGTAGGGTAGCTTTCTTTATCACTTTCTGTTCACAATGGAAGGAGATAAAAATGAATAGTTTGGAGTCAGCCATGAGATATGTGGATGACGGCCACTATCATTATCTCATTCAATTCTCATTCAGTTCTTAGAATACATGATACTGTAGGATAATATTTTAATCTACATGTCCATTCCTTGGGCATCACAAGTTATAATACCCTCAAATTAATCTGAAATAAAGGAACTGATAAATTGTCAATATATATGACATTATGCTGAAATCTTGCTAAGCTGGAAAGGTGTACATAAAACATGCCTCATATTCTTCACAATGAAAGTTGTAAAGTAGGTCATTAAAACACCATACGCCATCACTATAAGGTAGTTTCACCCATCACGAAATGACTCTCTAGCTCAGTATTCTAATCAAAACCAAAATAATCTCATAAAAAAATCATGTCTATATTTATAATTTTTAATTTCTACTAAACCACAATCTTTCCAGGCTTCAGCACTGAAAAAAAAGGCCATTCTCTGAGAGATATGGTCTTTCTTTTTTTCAAACCATTTCAATAAGAGAAAATAAATATTAAAAACACTCATCTGTTCATTTTCTGCACAAAAATACAGTCTCTTCCTCTGAGGTAAAACTGCATCCAATAATACATTAACAAACTGGAAAAGTTAATCTTCTTGCTTAAGATTATAACTCATACTGAGTGAGATTTAAGTACCAAAGGGAATCCAAATCAATAATCACCTACATTGTTCCCTTTGTCACTATAATATATATCAGAATTAACTTGAAAAGTAAGAAAGGATAATGGACCATAATGGCTTTGGGCCCAGAGTCAAGTCCTGCAGTCTTAGCAGACTATGATGTCTAAATAACACAGTGGAGTCTGCCAAAGCACAATGCCAGGCTCTCAATAAGACAGGAAGTCAGAAGAAAAAGGATAAATAGGACAGCCTAATGATAAGCGTACTCTAGACAAACTGGTAGAATTTGTGTTGAAAAGTCATCATTTTCTGAAGAAGAGTTATTTTTAATCCTAATCAGGTAATTATTTTAGCATAGTGAATCAATCTTGACTACCCAAAACCCCTAGAGGCCATGATATTTTGCAAATACTATATAAATCTCTGTCTCTTTCAATAATACCATATACACACGTTGGAAACACACTGTCTTAACTTTAAAAGATATTGGGGGAGGAGTGAAGAATATAAAGTTTCTAAATTCTAGTTTTTGGTTGCCAGCACTAACAGCAGCGTGAGTACTAAAAACATAAACGACTGTAGAACACTTGCTTTCCAGACCAAAGATTGTCATAATATAACATATATGTTTAAAAATATATGGTTATTCCCACACATAGCGCCAAGTGTGCAGATCACATTCAGTGGAACAAACTGTGAATTTATCTTTCAATGAATGATTTTTAACAACAAAAGTTGTTTTAATGAGTTGAGAACTATGATTGATAATTTGTCCATGGTACTAATTTTAGCTTGGTTTTAATTTCCTCCTAACTCTCATTGACAGAATCGGGGTAAAGTATTCACACTGCAAAGAGAATATTTTTAATCTTCAAAATGCTGAATTTTAAAGAGATTAACATAGACCATAAAATTGTCTATAATGTATATGAATATAATTAGGAAGCATTTTCAACACAATTAATCTCCATATCAGAATAAATCATGGTAAGAAAATGTATCTGGAGATTTTTGGACTTGAAAAGGTTAAATAATATTTTGGAAGAAGGTGAAGGGGCAGGGCACTTAGATTTATTGAGTTCCCTGAAACACTGGGAAATAGATATATTTTAAATTAATTTTATCCAAGAGAAAATCCTACTTTAATTATAGCAGAAATTCTTGACAGACCTGCCAGATACAAATGGGATTTTCTGCTACTAAATCTATCAAAACCTCTTTAAGGAATAATCTGGTTCTGTTAAAAACGTATCAGAACACTGATGTAAAAATCTTTCATCGTTCTAAAACAATATGTAGGTCAGGTTCCTCTAATCGAAATGTTGGGGAAACATTGTACTGCAGAGACTGTGAATTCACAAAATACTACAGTTTAGAGTCCTTAAAGGTAAGCTATGAGACCTAGCTTTTGGAAAATTAAAACTAGTGGCTACTATATATCCCTAATTCAGAGAAATTTAAAAAAAAATAAGAAAAAGAAAGGAAAGAAAAGTTCCATTTCTTATTATTAATCACGATGGTCACAAACAAAGCCAACATTGATTGTAAGTCACTCAAAAGAAATTATTTCCATCTCTGCAAATATCACCTGCAATATATCACGTTCTGTCCATTGGGGGACGTAGTCTCCTCCCTACTTTACAAGGTTGGCATGTTCATAAAGTATTATCATGGATGTGAAAATACTTGTCAAAGTACGAAGTCATGAAAATGTGAAAGACGCTTCTTTAGAACACATTTTGTAATGCAGACCAACTTCATAACATGAAAACAGCAACAAATACACACAATAAAGTAATTACAAGCTACAGGGAGAAAATATTTCAATGAGATTTTATTAAGGGCAGAAATGAATGCCTTTTTTAAAGTCCAATTGCAATTACTCAGTGAGAAGGAAACTTTTTAATGATTGAAAAGGAATCTAAGGTAAAAATTATCAACACAAATATGCATGACTGTATTTTTCTGTGTGATGATAGCTCTACCGACTGATATCTCCTGAATGGCATCTCACTAGGTGCGCTGCAATAAATGGGACAATCAAGTGAACTGCTTCAGAGTCAGAAAGACTCAGACTAATTAGAAAAGCAGAAAGAATACTAAAAATCTATTTGTAGTATCAAGCTTCCATTGAACTACTTTCATTGTAATAGACAGTGAATATAATTTGCTTGAAAAAGCTAGATTTAACACAGTTAAATCTTCTACAGAATTGAGCTTGGGAAGGGGGGCAATGTTAGAAGAAAGAAAGCATAATTTTAGACAATAGAACTGAACTAAGGCAATGAAGTGAACAACAGCGTTTTAGTCACATTATTGGGAAATTTCCTCGTAGAAATCATTTTCTAAAGAAAACATTAATAATAACATGCTTTAAGAAATTTATAGCCTGCAGGCTGGGTGCCGTGGCTCACACCTGTCATCTCAGCTACTAAAGAGGCATAAATAAGAGGATTGCTATTCAAGCCCATCTGGGCAAAAATGCAAGACCCTATCTGAAAAATAAATGAATAAGTAAAGCAAAAAGAGCCTGAGGCATGGCTCAAGGGGTAGATTGCTTATCTAGCAAATGCAAGGCCAAGTTCAACCCCTAAGAACTCCTACTCTCCCCTCCTCCCCCCAAAAAGGGAAATGTATAGCTTGGTAAAAATATGAAAGATATTCATATTCATATATAGCCTTATATATCTTGAATATAAGGCTAATTTTTTCAGGTTGAGGAACTTGACAGCTTCATAACATATAGCTGGTACAAAACTTAATTGGATTAATCACTTTCCACATATAACACCATCACTAAGTTAATCAGCAGAAATAAACTCCTTATAAAGGGGCAAAATTTTTAACCTTCTGAATATTAGTTTCTTTATGTACAAAATAAAGATAATAGTAGTAGTACCAAACTTCAGTTTGTTATGAGTATCAAAAGGATAAGGTAGACTGAGCATGGTAGCTCAAGCCTGTAATCCTACCTATTTAGAGGTAGAGATCAGGAGGATTAGGGCTCAAGGCCAGCCAGGGTAAAAAGTTTTCTAGATCCCATCTCAACCAATAAAAAGTTGGGCTTGGTGGTACACACTTGTCATCCCAGCCATTGAGAAGTATAAATACAAGGCTCATGGTCCAGGCTGGCCAGGGCAAAAAGTGAGAGCCTATCTGAAAAATAACCAAAGCAAAAAGGTCTAAGCACATAAATCAAGCAGTAGAGTCCTTTCTAGTTCCAAAAAGAAAAAAAAATGTGCAGAGTTTCCTAAACTTCAAAGTACCATGAAAAGTCCAGGCATTTCATTCTTAATTAAAATAAAAAAAATGCTTATTGGCACTCTATAAAGAAAACCAAAAAAATAAATAAATGAAAAATAAAAACTGAGCTACAAAGCCAGGTTCACAGTGGTTCATGTCAATAATCCTAGCTACATGGAAGGCTGAGATAGGGAGGATTGCTGTTCTGCCAGCATAAATAGGACTGTGGTCCACACTGGCAGGGGAAAAAGCAACCAAAATAAGCAGAGGGAAGAAAGGGCTGGATGTAGGCTTGAAATGGTAGAGCACCTGCTTAGAAAGTGCGAAGCCCTGATTTCCAGCTCTACCTAGCTGGTCAGCCACTGTTCTCAAATTCTTAGGAAGTTGGTTAATCTCTAAATTAACCATTTTCTTTAAGTCTTGATTTAGTGTAACCTGTCACTGTAGCCTGTGTTTTTCTGAAAATCATCTGTATTTAACTTTATACAGTGTTTTAGGATCTAGCTGTGCATCTTACAGGGTAATTTCTTTGAAGGTGTGTGTGAAACAGGGAGGAGGCTTATCTTTGCTGGTGCTGGATGGCTTGCAGGTGTTTTCTTGGTTTTTGTTGTGTTTTGTTGGCTTGTTTTTTTGCAGTAGTTTTTTGTGGTTTCCACTTTAATATTACATGCAAAAATATTCTTCTCAACTTGCTTGACCTTTCACACATGTTATAAAAGACCAAATCAATATAGGCTTTTTGTTTTGTTTTTGTTTGTTTGTTTTGATACAGTGTCTTGCTGTGTAGTCTGAACTGGCCTCAAACTCAAGATTTTCCTGCTTCCACCATCTGTTTGCTGGGATTAGATGTCAACCACCTTGCCCTACTCAAGATCAACAATTTTTAAAGTTATTAAACCATCATTAAAATGTGGGCAATATCCACTTCCAGATATGTCTTTCTTCAGGCAGCAGCTACAATGTAACCGAGGGAACACTGGGCTTAAAATCAGAGAGCCTGGGATGAAATCTGGGGCACAAAATGTTTAAAGTTTCCATTTTTTCATTGAAAAATGGAGTGACACCTACTTCTTGGGTTTGTTCCAAAGATTAAATTAGATGTATCCATTTTCTAATATAATAATTAAACATGAAGACATTTTTTCTTTTATTTGTAGCTTAAAAACCCAACAGTTTTTTATTTTCCCCATCTCTACAATATGATTAAGATATTGAGGTCTCCCTTAAGTCTTTCTACTTCACAAATAAATTCCATATACAAGTGTTTTATTTTTCCCTAACTAGGAATTTTTAAAAATATGTCTCATTCTTTTCTTTATTTTTTTGTTTGCTTCTGTGTGTGTGTGTGTGTGTGTGTGTGTGTTTCTGTAATTTTTTTTTATTTCTGTGCTGGGTGAGGGTACATTGTGGCATTTACAAAAGTTCTCACAATGTTTGTTTGCTTCTTTGTTTAGTGGTGCTCAAATTTGAACTCAAGGCTTTATGCTTGCTAAGCAGTCATTCTATCACATGAGCCATACCTCCAATCCTTTTTGCTTTTACTTATTTTTCAGATAAGGTATCATATTTTTTTTTTTTGCCCAAGCTGACCTGGACTACCATCCTCCTACATCCATCTTCTGTATAGCTGGGACTACAGATGTACACCACTGCATCCAACTTGTTTGTTGAGATGCAGTGCTAACTTTTTGCTTTGGCTGGCCTCGAGCTATAATCCTCTCAATCTCTGCCTCCTAAGTACCTGGGATTACATACAGGTGCATCCAGACCGCTTTTATTTTTAAAAATTCCATTAATCATGTTATTTATACTCTGTCAAAACTCATTTCTGTATTTTTGTATTTTTTCTGTTACATGCCTGTCTTTGACTCTATTTCTGTAACAGTGACACATTTCATAAATATAACTACTTGTGTCATATAGTCATAACAGAATTCCAATAGAATCACTCATCCTATGTGCTAAACATAATATTAAATTATGAAATACATCTCAACTCTCTCTTGGCTTCCTCTGGAATGCGAGAGTTCTAATTCAGTGTAAAATGACTGATCATATCTTCCTGTGTCTCCAAACTGATATTTTTCCTGTTCACTGAAATTTTTCATTTGGTTATTTCATGTGTTGAATATTGAAAAATCACTCTCCAACTGTTAAGTTTTTTGCCTCTAATTTTTAATGGTTTCAGTCTAAATATGAAAGGGAAAACAATAAATACTGAATTTATCAGGTTATTATCAGGATATCTAGGTTCTGGCTCCAGACTGGTCACCAAGAAGCTAGAACATGTGAGATTCATTTTTTTTTTTTATCTCAAACAAAGGGGCAGGAGAGAATGACTTTTCAGACCCCATACACTAGTCATGAGATATGGAATCATAAGGAAAAGAAAGTTATAAAAGTCAGTTTAACCCATAGATGATGGGAAAAGAGATACCTGCAATTTCTTCTAAAGTGTTGGCGTGCATATCCAGCAGCACAGTTCCGTTCAGAATGCAACTTCGCAACTCAAACAAACTGTGCAATGAAAGAGTAGCTACATAGGGCTTGCTCCACCTTTCTCCTCCATCTTCCACATCTTCTTCAAATTTCAACCACCTGCACAAATAAACATTCTTATCAACACACTGAATGTTACACAGGAATAATCCTTCACCACCATCATAAAAAGTAGAATAGAAAGATAACCATATTACTGCTTGGTTCCATAGTTTTACTGGAAGTATGTAAAAGCTAGCACAAGTTACTCAGATTATTTTATTTTCATTCTATTAAAGAAGCATTCATTTTAGTTTTTGGCAGTTTCTCCATTAGATTCTTAGTGAGACCAGTATAATTTGGTGCCTATTCTGAAAGAAAAATTATTAGGCTTGTCTGGCAGAAAGCTAGTCATAGCAGTCACTTCCCAAGGACTGAATTTATGAAAATTGAGCTTCAACCCTAGGTGTTCCTGACAGGGATAGAGAATAGGAAAAGAACCATGATGTTGTTAAGGCAAATAGGAGACCATTGCCTTCTCGAATTAAAATGAACATTGAGTGATACCTGACACTGTTTGAAATAGGAGAGAGAAAGAGAGATTCATGATTTTATTCTCTCGCATTGCCCACTTCATTCATTAGGAAATCGTTCTCTCATCCTAATAGATGACCAATTTCATCACCATTTCCAGTGAACCCAGCCTAAACTGCCTTCTCTTCTCCCGTTCCCTACCACTTCTTTCACACCTCCCATACTTAGTCACTTTGGGCCCTACTTCCTCTCACCAAGCAGTGTCACAAAAATTCTTTATACGATATCATATCACTGTGTTATGTAATCTGATGACCCAACTCCAACAGAGGACAAGTATGTGGGAGTAATTAGACAGGGAATCAATAGATTGGCGCAAAGTAACTAGCCAAAAGAATTTGCAAGAGTAGTAAATGTGCAGAGTAGCAAGAGAGGTTAGGACAGATATGGATCTGTCCCTAGTGTTCAGGGAGCCAAAAAAATAAAAATAAAATGGCCAGGAAGTGAAAATAAAACCAACAGGGAAAAATAGTTACATCTGCTGAAAGCCTACAGACAAGATAGATTAACTATGACTTTGGAGTAGTTAATGAAAAATGAAAAAGCATTTCAGCCCCAAGTCACTGGCAGGATTACTTTTTATTTTTTTTTATTTTTATTTTATTCATATGTACATACAATGTTTGGGTCATTCCTCCCCCCCTTACCGCCCCTTACCCCTCACTACCCGGCTGAAACTATTTTGCCCTTATCTCTAATTTTGTTGAAGAGAGAGTATAAGCAACAATAGGAAGGAACAAGGGTTTTTGCTAGTTGAGATAAGGATGGCTACACAGGGAGTTGACTCGCATTGATTTCCTGTGCTTATGTGTTACCTTCTAAGTTAATTCTTCTCAAGCTAACCTTTTTTCTAGTTCCTGCAGTATTTCTTTAAAGCTAGAAATTTTATAGGACATTTTTTTGTCAGTACAGTTAGTTTTCCTTTCTTCCTTTCTTTCCTTCGATGTCTTATTTATTTCTTTCTTTCTTCCCTTTCTTTCTTTCTTTTTTTTTTTTTTTTTAATTTGGTTTCATTGGGGTTTTTGGAGACAGGATCTCATTATGGAGCCCAGGCTGGCCTCAAAGTCAATTTGCTCCTGCCTCTACTTCTCCAGTGCTGGGATTATAAGTGTGTACCTGAACACCTGACTCATGAATTTTTCATTTTGTTTTTGTCTTTCTCTTGGGGGGAAGGTGTAGCACTGGGGGGATTGAACTCAGTACTTTACACTTGCTCAGCAGACACTCCACCATTTGAGCAACTCCTGCCAACCCAGGAGTTTTTCATATTAGTGATTCTTTAAGTTTTCCAGCCCTTACAGAGCTATGATACCTCACATGTCATCTGAGGATCGTTAGTATTTTTTATTCATACACTGGTTCTTCCTCTCTTTCTAGTAGACATGACTACCTGACTCTCTTTTAATCTGGTGAGTCCGTGAGACTATGACAGTCTTGTCAATGAATTCAGAGCAAAAATTATGTGTGTCACTTCCAGACTGGAGTATTTAATTGTCAAGATGAGACTCTTTTTTTCCTGACACAGCAACCAACAATGTTTGAGACAGAGTCCGCTACAGCAAACAGGGTCTCTGAGTAACCACAGTGAATGGAGGAGCAGCACCTCCACTGACCCATGATGGACTTATAGAATGAGCCACAAATACATTTTTGTGGTTTTAAGCCATTTAGATTGCAAAATATTTTAATAGCATAGTTCATTCAATCCTAACTGATATAGATCACCATGTTAGCTATTCATACCAGTCTAAAAATCCTAATTAGAATTACTGATAAGGGTGAATATAATTTTAATAAATATAATGAGTTTGTATTTCTTGCCAGATATATAAGCAAGGTCATGGTCACATCATGAATGTCAATATTAGAAAGGATAATCTTTTGGGAGGGAGACAGGTGTTGAGACAGGATCTTGCAATGTAGCCCATGCCCAGCTAAGGAACAACTTCCTAATGACAGTTTGACATGGATAGTATTATAGAAAGTATATTGGACTAGTTTTAAAAATTTTTAAAAATCTAGATTTTGTCTGTACTCTACAGCCAAACTACCATGTGACTAAGAAAAAAGTCATTCATCTTCTCTGTGCCTCAGTTTTCAAATTTGTATAAACATGAGGCAAAGACAGACATGGTGGCTGCTTGAGAAGTGGAGGCAGAAGGATCATAAATTCCAGATCAGCTGGGACAAAGGAAGTGAGAACTTATCTCTAAAACCAAAAGCAAAATATAAACAGAAACGTTTGGAGGCATAGCTTAAGTAGTAGAGCACTGGCCTTGAATGTGCAAGGCCCTGTGTTCAATCCCCCCCATCTCAAAAAAAGAGAGAGAAACAAACTGTACACATTAAATAAGTCGCCCAAGATCACCTGGTAGTGACCTTGTCAAATCAGGATTCAGGTCCACACTGTTTTCAATTTTGTTTTTCCCATTTACCATAATAATGCATTTGCTTGTGTTGAATTTATATGGTCCTTTACAGCTCAAAGATCTTATGCTAATGCCTATGCAAAAACAACTGATGTAACATTTAATTTTCATGCATGTCTGAGGCCAATCTCAAGTTGAAAAACTGTTCCTGTTCTCTTCCTTTCTTTATGCATTATCTCCATTTATTTTCTTTCTCACCTACTGTGTTCAGTTTAAACTAGATGTGTTTCTCTTATGGGTAAGACTCAAACATTCTATTCTGTAGAATGGGCTCTAACAAAACTTTCCTCAAAGAAGTGGCAAAGGGAAGTAGGCACAACTTTCATTAAATCTTCTGTCACCTTGTGTAATTCTGAGATACAGTGTGGTTTTCAGACAAAAAGAGAAAGAGTATATGGCACCACGTAGGCTCCTGCTATTTTAGCTGAAGAACCATGTGAGATTCAAAATTTAATTTACAGCCTATTGGGTGGTAATGAAGACTTTGGGTTATGAAAGCATGTAATAGAGTTTGGGAGAAAATAGAAGTTTTTCCTCTGAAAATATCCTCACTCAAGATTTTTGGAGCTATTTCTATCAACTATATATATAAAATTACTTCTAACATTTATCTCTTAAAGTTTTTACTGAAGTAAGATATTCTGAAGAGTGGACATTACACTATACTAAAAATCATATTCATTCTTAACTACTTAAGTATAACTCTGGAAACTGGTCCATACAATAATATTGTTTGTAATTTGTAATAACATTTCATTAAAAAAATACCCACCAGCTGGGTGCCAGTGGCTCACATCTATAATCCTAGCTACTCAGGAGGCAGAGATCAGGAAGCTCACAGTTTGAAGCCAGCCAGCAAATAGTTCAGGAGACCCTATCTCAAAAAACACCTAACACAAAAAGGCTGGTGGAGTGGCTCAAGGTCTAGGCCCTGAGTTCAAGCCTGAGTACCATACAGTAAATAAATATAAATAAATAAATAAAAATACCCATGGACCACCTGATCTATATAAAATAATCAAACCTTTTTATATGGCAATTTATAATGAAATTTTACTTCTTGATAACAGTAAAAATGATTAAATAAACATCTAAGCTTTTATATCACTTCACCTTTGCTTTTTTGAAAGTAGAAATTTTCATTTTAAGAACATAGATAATATAACAAAGGTGTGGGTGTGTGCATTTTTATCCTATGTATAAATTCATGTAACCTCTATCACAATCAAGATACAGATGTGTTTCCCAGCCACCAAGGAAATCCTTTGTTCCACACCACTATATTCTCACTGTTCCCTCTGTTCCTGTCTCCTGGTAACCACTAAGCTATTCTTCACTGCCTGAGGAGTACATAAGTTGAATAATACAGTTTGGAACATTTTGAAACTGACTTTTTTCACTTAGGATAATGCTCTTGAGATCCATCCAAATCGTATGCATCAATAGTATATTCCTTTTTACTGATGAGTAATTTTCTTTTGTACGGATACATATATCAGAGTTTGTTTAAGGGCACTTAAATTGTTCATAAGTTTTGCTTTTACAAATATGCATAGAGAGGTTTATGTGTGAATATAAGCTTTCCTTTCTCTGAGACAAATGCCCAAAAGTGTGATTGCTGGATCATATAATAAACACATGTTTACTTTTATAAGAAACTTCCAAACTGTTTTCCAGTGTGGTTCTCTACCATTTTACATTCACACCATCAATGGATGAGAGATCCAGTTTCTCCACATCCTCACCAGCACTTATAACTATGGCTATTTTTAATTTTGGCTATTCTAATAGATATATAGTGATGTCTCATAGTAGCTTTAATTTGCCTTTCTCTAAAGATGACTGACATTGAATATCTTTTTCTGTTGTTATTTGCCTTATGTATCCCCTGTTTGGCAAAACATCTGTTTGTGACTTTTAACCATTTTCCTAATTGATTTGTTTTCATACTGTTGAACTTTGATAGTTCCAAATCCCATTTTATAGGTTGTGACCTTTTTCAAAAATCAGTCCATTGTACTTGGGTATTTCTTGGTTCTCTATTCTGTTCTACTGATTTATGTATATATCTGAAATGACATTTTTGAAAACTAATCCAAGTGGCATGTTGTTTCCTTTGTAGTAATTCACTTCCAATTAGGGGTTATCTATTAGAAGACAGTTGAATCTCGGGAAGTTTCAAGCAGTCTGATAGTTAAGTTGACCAAAGATAAGTTACATGCATGGATGGTTTGATGTGACCATAGGTTTTATGAGTGTTATGGGAGAAGACAGAAGGTACTTTCCATAAAAGGAACCCACAAGTTACAAATATCAAGTTACTAAAAATACCAAACATTTCAAAATTCAGTGCTTTGTGCCAACTCCAGAATGCTTTAAGAGACATGTGAATGATTGCTTCTAAAGAGACTAGATTAAAAATAATGTATATATTCCACATACATATATCTGTTTTCTGGAGTTTTTTCATTCCATTTCATCCTTCAAGATAGAAATTAACAGGTCTGGGAACACTCCAGGTCCCGATGCAAGATTTTAACTCACTGAATATTCTATAAGTAGCGAAATGTCTGCTTGTGGTTCATGATCTAAAGAGTTGCAGCTAGGCCCAGTTTTCTAACACACTCTGCTGACATTTGTTTGAATAGTAAACCAAACCTAATAGGACTCTTAGAGCACAAATAAGATAGGATGGATGATGCAAAACAAAAAAGGAATAAAAACCTGCAGGCCAATTGCATGCCATTTTCTCTAGTGGGGGGAGGATTTAAACCCTGAGCAGATTATTTCCACTTCCTTCAGTATGTTTGGATCTGTTTTTATCCACAATTAGCAAATTGAAGCCTCTTTCTACTAAACAACATTAAATATGTGTTTCATAAACTCTTTGAGGATTAAATTGATGATAATCTGCTCTATAATATTTGTATTAAAAATACACAAAAGAAAATTCTTCTGCCAGTAAGAAATAGAAGTTTTCTAGAGAACTTAACTCTTTCTGTGTATTCTATAACCCTCTAACTCATACTCTTCTAGGAACTTTTATTCTCTGATTCTAACAAATGGAAAGGAGCTCTTATATCTCCAAAATTCTGGCTTGGTGGAAGCAATCTATGTCTCAAAAGGAAAAATGCTCTTTTAAGAGAGTTGAGGTTCATGGCAGACAGGGGGATACAGTTAGAGCAGGATTAGCGAATGACATACATGAACACAAAATACCTAGCTAAAGGGGGAGTGAAGCTATCCAAACCCAATGTTCAGATCATTGACTGCTTTTAGTTCATACAATCTTCACACTTCATATTCCACTGAAAAATCCAGATGACATGAACATATACTAGTTTTTTGAAGCCTTTTTATTCGGGGAGGGGGGACTGGGGTTTGAACTCAGGGCTTCACATTTGCCAAGCAGATGCTCTACCACTTGAGTCACACCTCCAGTCCATTTTGCTCTGGTTATTTTGGATATGGGTTTCATGGACTATTTGTCTGGGTTGGCCTTGATCTGTGATCCTCTTGACCTCAGCCTCTCCTTAGGATTACAGACATGAGTAATCACCCAGTACTTGCCACATATACTAACTTTGAATATCAATCAAATTGTGGCATCAATAAAACTGTTTCAATGTAATAATCCTTTCCACTCTACCATGTATGCATTAGAGAACTAACTGGTACCCCCTGCTTTGTCTCTTCTGAGTTCATTAGTGGAAAGTATTCATTAGTGAATCAAGCATGTTGGCTCCATGACTGCACAGCTGTGGTAGTTTTGCTCATTTTTCTATTAATAACATTTTATATTATTTATAAGCAGGACATTATAATTATGTTGATTTCATTAGCCCCTTCATATGCTTCTTTTAGGGTTTTAAAAACTGAACAGCTGGTTTTCACAAACATTTATTAAATAGTTTTGATTAAAAAATTAGCTTCAAAATCTAAAACTTTGCTTAAATTTTACTTGGCAACAACAGTGGCACGAATTATTCAAAATGTGATATGTGACAGGTGCAATGTGCTGATAAAATACCACTTTTATTTCTACTCTTTAGAGTAGAAATTTACTAATCCCACCGGTAATAGTGACCAAAAGAAAGAAGTGCTTCAAATTATTATGCTAATGGTTTATTAGAATCAAATCACATTTGAAAAATCAGATGGATTCATGAATTAACCCAAATTAGCCTTCTTTAGATAAAGGCAATAAAAACAAAACTACTTCTACCACTTTAAAACCCATTAAAGTCCTAAATCCTCAATAAATATGCTCTGTTTTTTCCTGAAATATTGTATCTTGGCCAAAATTCATCTACCCTCCTCTTCAGTGTCTGTTACTGTTTTGATTGTTCATCAGACGCCACCCTAAACCTCAAACAGCTATGCCATGCATAAGATTCCAAAAACATGGTTACACACACAAGTCCTATCTGTCATTAATAGAGGACTCTAATTTACTAGATAATCTTTTTTATTCTATATAAGCGAACAGCAACGTGTTCTGGTGGTTTAAGATAAACACATCATTCAAGTGTTAATCAATCAGAACATATGAAATCTTACCTGCTCAACTGTGACAGAGTAAGAAAGCTAAATTCTAGTATTGCCTCTGTCACCAACCAGCCACATGAAAATGGGAATCTAGAAGAAAACAATCTAAAAGAAATGTTTCCAAAAAGTACTTCTTAGCAATAGATTAAAGAGTCTTAAACTAATCAGTTGTGTCATCATGCCCACCAAATCAACTTCCTTCAAGTCATCTAGAAACACTGTTTCCTGTAACCAGTGGAGGACAGATGCTTCTAGCCTTAAACAGGGAAGTGTGCACTTTAACTTCCTTATCTACAACTTGTTTTTTTTTTTTTGTGGTGCTGGGGTTTTTGTGGTGCTACACCTTGAGCCACTCCAACAGCCCTTTTTTGGGATGGGTTTTCTCGAGATAGGTTCTCTCAAACTGTTTACCCAGGCTGACTGTGAACTGTCACCCTCCTAATCTCTGCCTCCTTTTTGCTAGGATTACAGGCGCCAGCCACCAGTACCCAGCTATCTACAACTTTTTAATCTTCGAAGGGCAAAAGTTACATCACTAATTTATGGAGATGATCATAATTGCTTTCCTGTCTCTAAAGATGAGCACATATGTTAGGTATTTTTGAAACTCCCTTGTAGTTAGTTTTTAAGGCAGTTGAAAAAAAAATGAGATTAAAAAGTAGTTAATCTTAAAATTGACCAGGTTATATAAAAACTATTTTAAATTTAGTTACATATTTAAAATATTATAAATAAAATTTTTATTTTTATTTTTGTACTGGGGGTACGTTGTGGCATTTACAAAAGTTCTTATAACGTATCAAGTATATGTAAAGCTTTTCATAAAATTAGTAAGAATAGAATAACATACCACCAATTTAAAGTATTCAGAAAGGCAAATAAAGAAAATAATGGATGATTTGATATAAATCAGGGTAAAAGGAATGAACATTCACAAGAAAAAATAAGCCCTAATGAAAAGATGTCAAACCTCACTAATAACTAAAAAACAAATTAAAACAATGATATTTTGTTTCATATAAGAAATAAGAAAAAGTAGCAAATTTAGCAAAAGACTTGGTGCCTCAAGGATTTGGAGAAAATAAGCACTTTCATATAATGTTGGTTACTAAAACATCTTCTGATTGTTATGTTGAAATATCTAACACAATAAAAAATAAAGTCTACCATCTTTGATACATAAAATTTCACTGTAAAATTTTATATTACTTAAATGCCTGCAAATAATCCCAAAATACATGTGCAAATGATCATTAAAATATTTTTATGGAAAAAGTCAACTTAAATATCTTTCATGTTTGGCTAAATAAAGTTCACTCATATAACTGAAGGCAATGCAACAATTTATATTTTTCTAAATAAGTTCTTTTTTTCATTTACTTATGTATTGTGCTAGGTAGGGGTACATTGTGGCATTTACAAAATATTAAATATGTTACAATATATTAAATATGTTATACTTGAATTCACCCCTTCCAACATTCTCCTTTATCTTCCCCTCCCTCCATTCCTGGAATAGTTTCAACAGGTATCATTTTTCCATTTACATACCTGTGTACAGAGTATTTCTACAATATTCACCTTCTTATACCCTTTCCTCACATCTTCCCTTCCCCACTATTATCACCGCTCCCCCCACTCCCCCAAAGCAGGACCTATTCTGTCCTCCTATTCTTCAATTTTGTAAAAGGAAAAAAATGTCGTTTTTGCTTGTTTAAAATAGCTGCACAGGGAGTTTCTTGTGGCACTGCCATGTATATATGTATAATAGCACTTGGTTCATCTCCTCTATTTTTCTCCTTTCTACCTCTCTAATGGTGGTTTCAACAGGTTTAAAATTCTATATTCATTCTTGCATAGAGAGTACAACCATATTCATCTTCTTAACTTCCTTCTTTTCTCCTCCTCCTCTCGTATGTGACTTCCCCTTGGCATGACCTGTTTTTCACAATATTGCTGCCATATTTGTATTAGGTCTACAATACAAAACATATTGTATGTTCTCTCTCATATGTGGAATGACATTGTACATATGAGAGAGAACATATAGCTTTTGGCTTTCTGGGCCTGGATAACTTCACTTAAAATGCTGTTCTCCAGTTCCATCCATTTACCTGGCAATGACAAAATTTCATACTTCTTTGTGGCTGAGTAAAATTCCATTGTATATAAATACTACATTTTCCTAATCCATTCATCAATAGTGGGCATCTTGGCTGTTTCTGTGGGTTAGCTACTGTGAATAGTGCTGCAATGCAGCAATTTAAAAGGCTGATAACTCTACATTGCTGATAGAGAAAATGCTGTAGCTATATCACATGAAAAAAGTAAAGTATGAACACTGTATAGTTCATATCCCTCTTGTATAAACTGAAAAGGTACATGTATTTATGTGGAGATCTTCACATTCATTTTTTAGAAAGATTCACAAGAAATTGTTAACAGTCATAAGCTTTGAAGAGAGATATTGTGAATAAGGGTTGTGGAACACTTTGGGTTTTCTACCATCTTATTTTTTTTGAATTTCAATAATTGGCTGTTATTAGTTGCATTTTTTTAAAAGTTAACGAGAAAGAAATAGATGACAACCATTTTGGTTTTATTTACTTTTAATTTTTTAAAATAAACTTAACACTTTTAATATTTTTTAAACAAAACATATCAAACAAGAATTAACTGGGCCAGTAAAAACTCAGAATAGTCATTATCAGGACTAACATTTTAATTTCACATTAATTCACATTGGATAGAGTCAAGTCAATAGTTAAATGGGACTATTGGTTAGACAAGATTGAATGGAGTGCTGTTGCTTTCAGATAACTACTATAGCCAGGCCTAGTGGTACATGCCTGTTATCCCAGCTGCTCAGGAGGTGGGGTAGGAAGATTGCAGTATGAGGCTAGCCTGGGGAAAGTTAGTCTAAGACCCTATCTGAAAAACAAACTAAAAGCAAAAGGACTGGGGATGTGCCTGAAGTAGTAGAGCACTTACCTAGCAATCACAAAGCCCTGAGTTCAATCCCTAGTACCACAAAAAAAAAAAAAAGGTACAGGACCTCAGTTCCTGTAACCTGAGAACCCCTAAAAAACATTCTGATGACTAGAAAGGAAAGCCTAACAAAACAGGCAACCCTGCATGGATGATGTACTCCAGCACACCCTGCTCCCTCTGCCACTGTACCACCCCTCTGCCAGTCTGCCTACCTAACTCCACCTCAGCCTTCAAGAGTCAGCTTGGGAAGCACTTGCTCTGAGAAAACTGCCTAGTCCCTTCTGTTTCACTCTTGTGGTTTAGATACTTGTTACTCAAAGTGTGGTCCCAAAACCAAAACCATTTGGCATGACATCAAATGGGAACTTAGAAATGGAGAAGTGGGAGAAATAGGAAGACCCACTAAATCTGTATGTGTAACAAGACCCCTGGGTGACTCATATTCACATACAAACTTGAAAAGCAATAGGCAAATAACTGTGTGCTCACAGTTCCTTATGCACACCTATACCAAAGCATTAGTTATTCAGCATTTACAACTTTGTTGGCTTGTCTAAATTACACTGTGAGTTTGTTAATGGCAAAATCTAAGGATTTTTTTTGCTCATTATTTCTCTACATCCATTATATCTATCACACAATGGATGCTCCATAAATGTTAAATAAATGAGCATGTGAGCAAGAATTAGTGAAAAATAAGCACAAAATTTAATTCATTTCTTCTTAGAGCAATGCATCATTTATGTGACAATATATAAATATTAACTGAGCAATAGAAAAAGTAACTTTTAAAAAGATATTTTGAAAAACCACTCTGTTTAAACATATTCATATTGTAGAAACACATATCAAAATATTTATATTCTCACCAAATAGTACATAAAATCAAGGACTCTACCTAGAGCCTCTTATCATACCATTTATCCTCTCTTTTAAAAAAGCCTCACACTTAAATTATCACAGAACATTACCAATTGGGATGCAAGCCAGCAGCTGAAAAGATAGAAATAAATTACTTTTAGATTTCTATTGTTTTGTTGATGACACACAAATTAGGTTACTGTCTAAGACCGCAGCTGTTGCTGGCTCTGCATCACTGTTTACTATAATTACTGCCTTTGGATTTCATTCTGACCCATATCCTATTATAGGATATGCCCAGGCCCGATGAGAAAGTTCAGAAATCAGTAGCAACCACAAAGCTTGCAAAATCATTCTTCTGTGAATATTTTTTTCTGATAACATGAAAATTCTTTGGCATTCCTTCACTCCCAACCAAAATCCTCACCTGGCTGTTTCTCGCCACTCAGCATCCTCACCTTCACGCCAGCAGATCTCATCCAATTCTGTGAAAAGGTCATGAGGAATGTGTTCCTCATCATCATCCTCAGTTCCAAGAATAAACTGTACCCGCTGTGATGGGGTGTCTATGAAAAAACCGGAGACATGAATATATATTTTCATAGCTCCAAGCTTAAAATGTCCCAGTGACTATGTTCAAAAACACTCCAAATTCATACTACCGCTGCAGCACTCACCCAGTGTAAACCTGGATATTAAATTTAAATTTAACAAAACATTAAGTGTACTATAGTTTGGAAACATAAATATTGAATGTACAGAGAAAGAGAGTCTGGAAGGAAAGAAATAAAATTGCCTATATTCATAAATGACATGATTATTTACACTGAAAATCCTAAGAAAGCCTCAAAAACTTAGAAATAAGTTTACCAAGGTTACAGGAACAAGATTACACAAAAATCAATCACATTTCTGTACACTAGACTTATAAATATTATAAACAAAAATGCAATTTACAATAGCTTCAAGAAATATATATAAGTATAACTTTAACAAAACATGTGGAAGATCTATCTTCTGAAAACTATAAAACCTGATTAAATGAATGGTTTGAAGTTACAGAAGACCTAAATAAATGAAGATATATAGTTTCATCAACTGGGAAAATCATTATAATTAAGAGACTATTCTCCCCAGATGGATCTATAGCAATTCCAATCAAACTATCAAAAGAATTTTTGTAGATAAATATAAACTAATTCTAAAATTTATACAGAAAGGTAAAAGGAGTTTAATGGCCAGTTTTGAAGAGGATGAAGAAAGTTAGGGGTTACTTACACCATCTATTTTTAATAATCATAGATGCTTCTTAAATTATGATAGGATTACAGAATGTAAACCCACTGTAAAAAGAAAATACTCTGAGTCAAAAATGAGTTTACTACAGCTAACCACTTGAACATCACAGCTTAGCCACACAGTAGAATTTGGATTGTTCACCCTGTGATCATGTTGCTGGCTGGGAGTTATGGCTCACTGCTCAGCAGAACAGGAGAGAAGAGGGTCTCTCACAAAAAGATGTCATACTGCAGATTGCTAGTCTGGGAAAAAAAACAAAGTTCAAAATTTCAAGTACAGTTTCTACTGAATGTGTATTGTTTCTACACCATTGTAAAGGTGAAAATCTTAAATGGAGTCACCATAATTTGGTGGTCATCTGTATCCTATCCACAGTCATCAGGAAAGTGTGATACTGGCAAAGAGATAGATGATGTCTGTGTGCCCCTCAAATCCTAACTTCCAATATGATATGTAGAAGGCTGGATGGAGTCCTCAGGAATGGAGTCCATTACAAGATGGACTCCAGAGATCTCTCATGCTCTTTTATCAAGCAAAGATACAGGGAGAAAATTTCAGTTTTCATCTCAGAGGAAGGTAACCAAAACCCAACTATGCTGGCACCCGATCTCAGACTTTCACCTTCAGAACTGCGAGAAAACATTCCTATTGTTTATCAGCCACTAAGTCCATGGTATTTTGTTATAGCAGACTGAACTGTTTAGAAACTGAACTAAAACAGGCACCTAGCTCAGTGGAACAGACTAGAAAGTCCAGAAAAATAGTTCAAATAAATATGCAAAGTGACTTTTTAAAGTTCCAAGGCAATTTACTGGAGAAACACTTTATCTGTATCTTTTAAATGTCTTTGAACAAATGGTGTTAGAACAATTGAACATACACGTGCAAAAAAATTCTTGAACTAAACTTCACATCTTATACCAAAATTAACTCTAAATTGGCCATCTCTCTTAATGTAAAACATTAAAATACAAAACTTTTAGAAGAAAACATATGTTTTTTGCCTAAAGTCAGAGTTTTTCAATTTGATGCTGAATGCATAATCTATAACAGAAAACAATGATAAATTAATGTGTGTCAAAATTTAAAACTTTTACTCAATGAAAGACACTATTAAAATATAATTATGAATTACATGGGGGGAGAAAAGAAAATATTTACAAGATGTATGTTAAATAAAGCCTTGTGTCCTAAATATGTGAAGAACTCTCAAATAGTAAAGAACAAACAAGTCATTTAAAAATGCACAAATTTTTCAAGTGACACTTGACCAGAGAAGAAATATTGATCACAAATAAGCACATGAAAAATTGTCAGTGATTTGTTATCAGTTCAGTAGTGCACATTACAAATAGTGTAAACCTTCCTAGCCTGCTCAATACACAAACATCCTTAAAAAGATAGGCACAAAAGCAGCCAGTTGCCCCTGCTCACAAGATGTGCAGGAATATGAGTGATCCATGGAGAACTGCCTCCCAACAACCATCTTTATGGTCATTCTAATCACTCTCAGAGGAAAATCTCTGCTTGAAATCAAAGTTATTTGTCAGAACTTAAATTCCTTTGAGATCTGGGTGTAGCGGCACATATCTGTGATCCCAGTATCCGGCAGGCAAAGGCAGGAGGATCACAAATTGGACACCAGCCTGGGTTAGATAGGGATTCCAGGGCCCTAGGCTACATGACAAGACTCTGTTTTTAAAAACTTCCTTCATAAGTCCTTCACTATATTTCTACTTCCGTTACCAATTTTATATGTCCCTTATTCAATGTTCTTCATTAAAAATAAATTACTAGGGATATTGCTTTCATTTATATTTTTAATAGATTATGTGATCACTTACCTGTAAAAATTTTCTAGATTGCTGGATACATAGTCAAAATAAAGAATTCATACTATTTCTAAACAACAGTAAAAATAATTAGAAAATCTAGTAGGAAAAATCCATTTACATTAAAAGAAAAGCATAAGGTTATCAAGCAACAAATCCAACAAAATCATGCAACACATTTGCATAATTTCTTCACAATACATTTGTGATGAAAATTATGAAACTTTTCTGAATGATATAAAAGAAAATTTAACTAAATGAGTAAATGTATTCTAATAGAAAGACTCAATAACAGAAAAGTATCTTATAAATTCAGTGTTACTGCAATATAACATGTGGTAAATGTTAAGTATTTTTAAAACACAAAAAAATGAATAAATCAGTAACAAGTACATAATGTTTACTGAAATCCATATTAAACATTTTACTTATGAACATAAACCAATTAATAAGTAATTGATGACCTTACAAGTCAATTAATAAGTTTATTTATCATAATATTTAGGATCTCAGATGACAAAGGTGAAAATATACACACAATTATAGTTTTTAATAATTATTGTAATAATATATTTTACTTATATTGCTATATAGGTAAATATTTATAGTGGGACCCTAAGTCATGCTTGCTTCATGGGCCTCATCTTCTGCCACTCATTTCCTCACTATTACATTCAGGGTACATTGCCTTCCTTAAGAGATCTTCTTTTTCTGGGGATCACAGCCAGGGTCTCAGGCATGCTTGGCAAGTGCTGAACTCCACACCAAGTCTCCTTAAGATTGATAAGAATGTCATGTTCCTCCCTATCTACAGGGTCAGTGCACATGCCATTTCCTCTTGCTCACCCTATATCTTTCTGCTCTGCTCTCTGTTAATGTAATATACTTTGGCATTCCTACCTAATCCCCTTGCAAACACACACACACATTTGCATGCAAAAAATTATGTCAGGCCCTTGTTATCCTAATTAATCACCTTACACTTCTTCTTGTTACACTTATCTCAAATATAATCAACGTATTGTGTAATAATTGATACATCTGTCTTATCCTTAAAATGTATGATTAACAAAGGCTGAGACTATGTTTGCTTTATTCATTGCTACATCCTCAGAACATATCAAATGATTAATAAATATTTAGCATTTATAAATATTAATGTATGGCCAAGATATATTTTAGGGTTTCTTCTGTCTTATTATATGTACTTCATGCATTGCTTTCTAGATATACAGGGTCAACACATCATTGTTTTGCTGTTGGTGATTGCTTGCTTTTTGGAGGTGCTAGGGATTGAACCCAAGGCCTCATACTAGGCAAAAGCTTTACCACTGAGCTACAAACCAGCCCTTCCATTTTAAAATGTTTCTTAAAAAAGAAAATAAACTTGATCAACATTTTCAAAGACTTATTACTGAATATGTTGCCACAGTAATGTTAACAAATCTCATCTGCTTGGGACGCATCCAGAAGTTGAGTAAATACAGTCAATATGAAAAGTAACTTTGGCCTGTTAGACTGAATATAACATAGACATTTTAGAAAAATGGACAATAAAATAATGATGAAAATGTTCAATTAATAATAAGACTGCCATTGTGAAAGAATAGGACTAACTAGCTATAACAATGAAGAAAAAAAAACCTTGAAGTAAGTTAGATGAGGGTAGATGTGATTATTAAAACAAGGAGGAAAATAATCCTTTGCTTAACTCAATATAACTGCTCTCACTGTTGTTGTTACTGTTGTTTTATTTTGTATTTATTTATGTATGTCACAGCTTTATTGAAAAATAACCTGTATGCCATAAAATGCATAAATTGGAAGTTTACAATTTGGTGACTTAGTACATTCAGGAACTATTGCCACTGTCCAGTTGCAGAACATTTTCATCGCCCTCCAAAAACCCTATGCTACTTTGCAGTCAGTCTGTCCTTACTCCCAAACCTAGGCAATCGCAAGTCTGACTTCCATCTGTATAGATTTGCCTTTTTTGACAATTCATACAAATGGAATCATATAATCACTTAGCATAGTGGTTTTCTTAGTGAAGCATATGTCAATGCTTCATTCCTTCTTATGACTGAGTAGCATTCCATTATTTATAGTACAGTACATTTCATTTATCAACTCACCTCTTGACAAGGCATTTGAACTGTTTCCAAATTTTGGCTATAAGGAACAATGCTGAAATGAACATTTGCTTGTGTGTTCCTCCCCTCATAATGGAATTTGAGCTCAGAGCCTTGAACTTGTTAGGAAGGAACTCTACCACTTGAGCCTACCATGTAACTCAAGTGGCTTTTGCACATGTGTTTCTACTTATTTCTTGTGTGGGTTGCTGGTTGCACAAAAGTTTGTTTATTCTTTAATATGCTATTAGTATGTATTAGTAATGCAGCAGTTTCACTGTGACATTTCCATATATGTGTACAATGTACCCTGGTTTGGTTCATCACCTCTATTATTCTCACTCTTTCCCCTCCTCCTTCTTCAAATAAATTCAACAGGTTTCAATGTTCCATATTTAAACATGTGTAGAAAACACAATAAACATATTCTCCTTCCCTTACCCTCTTCATTTACCTTCCCCTCACACTGAAGCCCTCCTCTTAACACAACCTGCTTTACATTCCTGTCCTTCATTGTTTTAGGTGTCTGTTCATTGTTCATTGGGGTTTTGCCTTAGTATTTTATAATATACATTCCTTGGGAGCAGAAATTTTCAGAGAATTTAGTATACTTGTGCCAGTTTTTAAATGTATATTTTATATATACAAAAATATAAAAAATAAGCAAAATATTCTCAGTATATTTTTACAACATGAAAAATTTCCCTTATTATTATTAAGTGGAATTAAATCGCTATAAATAATATAAAAACAAAGTAGAATACTTTACATGAATTAGATATCCAGATTCATGAGACTCCCTGACAATTTTGTAATCTTCTTAGTCAAAAAGGTTCCGTGACTGGGCAATTGATTAAGTAATAGAAAGAAAAGAAGTTTCAGTAAAAAAGAAAAAGTGGGACTTACTTCTTATTAGATTAATTGAGAAAATAAAATAGTACCTTTTTAAAAATCGCATACTAGTGATGATAATTAGTACTGATGAAAGGAGTGGTGGGAATGGTTATATTGCTGACACAGGTTTGGCTGGTAGAAATAGGAAGACTTAAAATTTGAAGCAGAAGTAATGGGAAAATAATAGTGTCATTAATTAAAAGAAGGTTTTTCAGAATGAGGAACTAGTATATGTTGAGTGCTCAAAAGATGACTTTTGGGTATGTTTAGCTGGAAATGACTATGGGATGTGCACACGAGGAAGGTCATAATGCAGTCAGAGAGTTGAGATTGGATTCTGGAAAAGAGAACGGGGCCAGAAGCGGAGACATCCACAGCATTTAACCAGAGCAGATGTAAGGCTGAGATGGATGGCAACTAAGACACTGAAGATTAGAGGGTGATGTTTCAACAGAGGGAAAAGGTCAGGTTTGATATTTGGGAAAAGGAAGAGCAGTTGACAAAAGAATCAGATGAAGAATAGATATATGAAAGGACTGCTATTAAACAAATACTTAGTGATCACCTTCCTTTTGTTCAATATTGTTTGAAGCAGTAAATAAGACAGATATAAACAGAAAAATGTCTCTGCCATCTTGTTCTTTCAAAAGAACAAGAAGTTGATAATGTCAGATGCTGAGAGTAGTCAATGTTGAGAACTCAGTAAAAGCAAGAAGATTTGAATGGAATAATTTTAAATTAGGAATTTCAATGAACATGTATTATTTATAATAAATAAACAAGCTATTTCTATTTGGAATATAGATGGTTTTCAATAAATGATTAGTCATGAAAAACAAATTTAAATAATTATACCATATGAGAAAAGCCAGTAGTAGAATCATAATTGGAAATAGCCAAGTTCCTCTTCAAACTTTCATCTTTTGGCTATGTTGCTCATATCTCTTTAATTATTCATAGGCTAATTACTCAGGGTCTTAAATCAATTGTTCCTAATAATCAGTGAAAAAATTCTCTTTATTTCAGATCTTGTCCAAAAGGTCTCTACTTTAGGCCCTTTCTAAACAATGTCCAAAAATATGTTGCCAAATATTTCTCACGTTAGCATAACAAGTATAGTGACAGAAGTGAACCACGGAACTTTCATTTTAATATGTGATTTTAATGTCATGAAGTATACAAATCCTCACACCTTTCATATGCAGTGTAAGGAAAGATATTTACAAAACATTCACTATTATGCATTTCTGGGTCACAGACAGTTTTTTTCTTCTTTATTCTTATTATACTTCATACAAATTAGTATTCAGATAATCTATCTTGTAAAACAATGGCACAAAGACAAGCTTGGTAATTCTGTTTCAAATTCGTGTCTCTGGTCTCCTTGAAGCTCAGAAATATTTTCCAATTTTAGTTGACCTTTAAAATTTTGCTCATACTATTTGAATGTCATACACAATCTGTTCATTTGAATTCCTACAATTTAATTTATATAATTGAAATTATATGCTTATTATTAATGCTAAGTAGTAATTATGTTACAGGGTAATAAATTGATAAAAATGAATTTTCACCTGAAGTACCAAGAACCAATAGGTATTTCTCGCCAAAAGGCACAAGACTATATGCAGAATTTACAAACTATGTTCCTGACTCTCACTCTTCACCCACAGTGAACAATAAAAAGGTCACAAACAAAAAATGGTGGGCACCTTTTCTAGGAGATTTCTCCAGAGAAATCCCCTAAAAGGGAGGGCAGGAGTGTGTGCCCATCCCTCTGGCCAACTGAGTGGCACTCCAAAGGTATCAGAGGAGCTTTCACTCTCCTGAAATGGACTGAGAAACATAAACCATACCTAGCTGCTGAAGGCTGAGACTGCTGCTTTGAATAACATGTACCCTCAGAATTTATCAGGACGATGAGTATGGGTAGTTGTTTCACTTATGAGGAGAAAGAAAAGGGAAGGAAGAGAGGAAAGGAGGAAGAAAGGAAAGGCGGAGGGATGGAAGGGAGGGAAAAACGGAGGCAGGGAGGGAAGGGTCTAAAATGGATCCCATCTAAGAGGCTGCCACAGAGCAATGAGAAAATGTCATCAGAGAGATCTACCTATAGCTGAATGCCTAGGGGATAAAGAATATATAATAAAGCAGAAGAGAGTGCCAGTGAAAGATTCTTCAGGAGAGAAGACTCAAACAACTCAAATTCTTTTTTTTTTTTTTTTGATACTGGGGCTTGAACTCAGGGCCTATACCCTGAACCACTCCACCAGCCCTTTTTTGTGATGAGCTTTTTCAAGATATGGTCTTGCAAACTATTTGCCCAGGCTGGCTTCGAGCCATGATCTTCCTGATCTCTGCCTCCTGAGTAGGTAGGACTATAGGTGAGAGCCACCAGAGCCCGGCTCAAACTCAGGTAAGCCTAGAAAGTGTGACATCAGCTTGCAATTGTAGTGGTGCGATAAGAACTTTCTGGTTTCATTCCTATTCGTTCTGCTCATTTCCTATGCTTTAAGTCTGCTGGGACCAGAAACTACTGTTGGGAATATGATGGAGTATTTGCAGTAAGGAGATGTTTAACGTAGGGAAAATTAAAATGCAACTTCTCTTTCTTCAGCTATAGACTTCTCACTTACTGCAAGACTATGCAAGAGAATGGGGGTTTAAAAATCTCATTGTCAACTCAAGTTCAAAGTGTTCATTGTTGCATAAGACTAAAGATTCTAATTCTTGACCAGAGGACTTGGGGTACCTAACAGTGACTAGAAAAGTTTGGGAACCCACTAGAGTTTTCATTCAGAAACAGAACAGCAATTTGATCTCCTGAAGAAATACAGCGTAATAGCACAAGACAGAAATAGAGTTACTTTATGATCAAATCTCACAAGTAGTGTTCATTCAGTATAAGAGTTATGAGAGTCTGACATATGACCACAGGTTTTTTTTTAAATTGTGCTGGTGGGGGTACATTGTGGCATTTACAAAAGTACTTACAATATATCAAATTATTACACTTGAATTCACACCCTCCACCATTTTCCTTTATCCCTCCTTCCCTCAATTCCTGTACTAATTTCAACAGGTATCATTTTTCCACTTATATACATGTGTACACAGTATTGTACTATATTCACCCTCCCACACTGTTTCCCAATGTCCTACCTCCTCCCACTGATACTAACTCCTGTAGTCCTTTTATATTCATAAATGAGTTATTAACCTTTAACTTTCAACATTGAATTAAAATAGTTGACTACGGTAAGATTACAAAAAGAGGAAAAAAAAGATAAAACAGATTTTTATGAAGTTTATTAATTTCTTCTATGTGTCAAATGCTTTCATACACTGTCTCTTCCATGTAGCACAATAACCTAACATTAATTAGCCTTAAACACAATACAAATAATGAAGAAGTTTAAAAGTTAAATAACTTTTTTAAAATGTTAATTGTTTCCTCCAATATGCAATAGCATATTTTATACATGATTACATATGTTCAAGATATTAGAAAGTGGAAAAAGGAACTATATTTATATAGCATATTTGCTTTAGGCATTTCTTTTGTAGCATTCTAATAGTACTAAGACCAAATATTTTAAGTAATTTGTCAAGTCAAATTCTACATAAAATGAACAATAATGGAGAGATAGCTAAGTCTCATGATTTACTATGATTTCAAAAGCTAATTTACTGGATGGAGCAGGAATACATTTTTTGAAGTGACAGTGATGAATTCCTAAAAATAGCAGATGAGCTTAAATAACAAACTACTACTGTCTCATTCTAAAAACAGACTACCTGAGTGATATTAATCCTGTTTTTTAACCTAATTTAATCAAATAAATTAGTTCTAATTAGTTTATTAACTCTGTGTCTAGCTGTTCTAGAAAAAAACTAGAAAAAGTATTTTGAATAATCATAAAATAGCAAAAACTATAATTTTAGAGTTATGTGACAAACTCAAACCAGTCTTTTCATTGGACTTACTAGTGCAGGTCATTACCAAGACAGCACTGTTTAGAGCCTGCCACAGCCTGTTCTGACTTTTGAATCATCTGTTAGAGGCCACATCTAATAGCAGTCATGCCTCAGCATAGGTATTATGTTCCCAATATCTATGAAATAGCTTTCTCGTCACTATTTCCAAGGATTTATTTTAGTAATTTTATTTCAATAATATTATATAACACAATAATGCCATGCATCCAGCCCCCCAAACTCAATTGCTATGTACATGAGCCTTAAACTTAGGCCTTATTAGTGTTTCCCCTTATAACGCATGAAGATTATTCACCAGACACCTTTAAAATACTAGTCACAAAATAAACTTGAAGAAATAGCACCCTTACCATTATGTTAAAGAGGACTTGGAAGTGTGAGATAGGGTATCAGATATTCAAAAGACTTCTCTAAGATACTTTTCATTCTTTAAAATAGAAATTGTTTCATAGGTATTAGGCTCTGTTATAATCATGCTACAAATACTTTTTTTTTTCAGTACTGTGGTTTGAGCTCAGGGTCTTGTGCCTGCTAGGCAAACACTCCACCATTCAAGGCATATCCCAGTCCTTTTTACCTAAGTTATTTTTCAGATAGGGTCTCACTTTTTGTCCAGCCCTGCCTTAGACTATAATTCTCCTACCTCTGCCTCCCACACAGCCAGGATGGCAGGCACATGCCACCATACCTAGCTTGTTTTGTTGAGATGGGGACTGGCAAACCATGCACCTCCCAATCTGTGCCTCCTAAGAAGCTGGGATTACTGGTGTGAGTCACTGTGCCTGGCCTACAAATACATTTTTAGCATCTTAAGGAGGGACCTAGATTATGTTCCAATACAGTAAATGTTCAAAATGTTATTCAATGCCTATTTTTAATGTCTATTAAACCTAGACACTTTAGAATAGTATAACATATATTGTGTAAATTGAAGTACTATCAATTCAGAGTTTTCTAAGTTAATATAAATATTTATTCTATATTGCAGGTATTTTGTTTATTTTTTTGTGACAGGGCACTGTAATATAAAATTGTGGACAAGAATATGGCAGATCAAGATAAAGAACTGCTTTTATATAAAAAAGAACATGGAAGTAGAAATGACAGCACAGAGAAATTTGTCTAGAGAATAAGCTTCCCAAACTCTTCACAGTCTTTTCTGGAATATGAAGACATATCAAAAGATACCACAAAGAGAGTGAAAGCATTACCCACAATTGTGAGAGAACATTTAGAACATGTAAAACCAACAAAAGACTTACACTTATGGCACATAAATAACTTCTAAAAATTGGTAAAAAAAAAATCCAGTTTAAAAAAATATACAACTTTTATAGGTACTTCAGAGAAAAGGATATCCAAAATGGCCAAAAAGCATATGCAGAGTCACTCAACCTTCTCATTAATTAAGAAATACATGTTAAAGCAATGACATGTTACACACGTCACCAGACTAGCCCACCATTAAAAGAATGAAATTACAAAGTGTTAGCAAGAATGTAAAATGACATAAGTTCTAGTGCTTTGCTAGTTGTAGTGTAAATATGTATCTTAATTTTGGGAAACTATTTGGCATTATTTATTAAAATTGAAAATATGCATACTCTATGACTCAGCAATAAATAACTTCATTCCTAGGTATGAGAAATGTGTATGTGCACCAAAAGACATATACAGAAATGTTCACAGTAACTTTAATTACAATAGTTCCTAATTGGATATGCTGTAAATGTCTATCAATAGTAGAATGCATGGTATATAGAAGCATATTAATATACTATATAATAATGAAAATGAATAAACTAAAGCTATATCCAAAAACCTTGGTGAATTCTACAAACAGAATATTGAGCAACAGAAGCCTTGTGACTGATTTCATTAATATAAAGTTCAAAAACAAGCAAAACACCTGGTATAAGAATACAGGCCATAGAGCCATTAGAGGAGGAAGGAGAGTCATGACTGGGAAAGAGCAGAGAGAGTACTAACCCCAGTAGTAGCTTTACAGATGCTTCTGAGTCACACATCATTCATTGGCTTGAATTTCTATGTTTTAACACTTATGAGTACTGGTTTTACACTGCACAATGAAATGAAATTTTAAAACATTTTGACATTCTTTTATATCACCCAACTGGAAGCTAAAATAGGAGCAGAAAGCCATTACCTATCAAAAATCTTTGAAGTCAACTTTTCTATATTTGTTTCATTTCTCCTAGGTGTGCATAATTTGTCATATAAGCCCAGAAAAATTCTTTATCCAATTCCAGATTTGTGCTAATATATACAGCACCTTTGTGTACCATATTTTAGGTACCTGTTTAATAGAGTTTTTTTGTTATTCAGATTCATTTCTACTGCTTATAGATTATTTCATTGGCATAATACTATCAACTTTCTTTGGAAGGCTAAAGGAAAAAATATCAACATTAATGTTTTGAATTTCTCTCATTATTGTTTATACTTTTACTGACTTCAAGCTCATCCTTCAAACTAATCATTTGTAAATAACTTATTCATGTGCCAGTTGAAAATATAATTTCTAATTTCATATGAAGTAAGTAAAAGATGATATTGAAAATAAAAAGATGCAAAATTCAACAGTTTTCTGTTATTGGGGGATTGATTGCAATAGAAAGGAGAATTAGCTATTGTATTCTTATACAAACTATGGAATTTATTAATTATAGTACCAAAAGTAAGATGAATTTATTTGTTGTCACCAAAGATTTTTGTAGAATCAAAACATCACCATCACTACTACACAAACAAAATGTTGAGTCTATCTTTGAATTCACCTGGGAATCACATTCTAAGAATTGGATCTGGTGGACTGGAACCAGTCACTGCAGGTCTGTGACACAAGTACAATCTCTTTTGGTCATAGAAAAGGTCTTTTGTTTTGCCTGAATATACCACTAAGACAAAAAATTTCCCAACAGCACTAGTTCACACAATTGGATCATTTAACAAAGTAGGATTATGCTCCAATTGCTCATACTTTGGAGTAACAAAAGCTTTAAAAAGTGCCAAAATTCAAACATTTCTTCAAAGATTTTGTTAGATTGATGTCTGCTCCAGAAATTTGGGCTCAAATTATCCCATGTTTTTACCAACCCATAGTCCAATTTACAATGCAAAACATCCAGGCTCCCAGTAGAGGGACTTGATATTCCCTCAAATTCTCCTCTATTTTTATCTCTTTGGAAATGAAATTCTTAAGAATTTTGAGACACCTGCAGTGATATCCTCAAAAGAGTTTCATTGGAATCCTTCCAGTTAACAGAAATACTTCTTAACTTTCTTTACTCATTAGAAAATTTCCTTGTTGCCTTAAGCATAGAAATCCCATGTATCCTCACTATGAAGAATATAAAATCCCAAATCAAGTAGGATGGTGTTAGGAACATGATGTCAGTCCCACCATGTGACTGAGAATTTGATTATCAAGGCAACTGAACTGGCTGTGGGATAATGATAATGGCAGACTGGTCCTAAAGAAATTGAAAAAAAAGGTAATATAGGAAGATCTACTGCTTAGAGACCACTAGGGTGCCAACAGTTGTTCCTGATGAAGCAGATCTTAAGTCTAAGCATCAATAAAGATTCCAGATGGTTAGGGGAAGAAAAAGGTAGGTGGCATACAAAAATGGAAGCTGACACATTAGAGAAAGAATCTGGGTCACCTGATTTTCAACTTCTGCCAAATGAAGAGTCAAAAACTTCTTAGGACCAATGGGTCTTGGTTTTAGCTTGACATTATATCACCTGAGACTACTTTTTGAAAATAAAAGTTTTTGAGTGTAGGGACCAGCATCAATCAAACTCCTCAGGTTACTCTAATGTGCAAATTGGTTTGACATGCAATGCTCTAGAGCATAGCTTGTCAAATTTTAACATACATACTAGTTACTTAAGAACACTGTTAATGTGAAGATTCTGACTCAAAAAGTCTGGGTTATGGCCCAAGATTTGTAGGGCAAATATTTCTGGATCATTGACACTATTCTGGCTCATGGAACTCAGACTGAATACAAGTTTCTAAGATAGTAGATCTCAACCTTGTTTGCATAATTGAATTGCCTGAGGAACTTTAAAAAAATTCATGTACGGTCCCAAGCACAGAGATTTTGATTAGCATGTGATTTGGTCATCAATATGCTTTTAAAACTCCCAGGTGCAGACAGTATTGACAAACAGTGTTCTAGAAAAACTGACATAATGCATACAGCCATGGGGGGATAAGTGACAGTAGAAACAAGCAAATGATGATAAACATAACTTACTTTTATTTGTTTACCAAACAATTCTGAGATCACTTGAATATTTTGTCAAATAAAAGGAGATGATGAAAACTCCCCCAATGACCATTCTGCTCTTGGAAGAAATACATGGTATTTGGAGAAATTTAATGTCATTAACTATATGCAGTATGAAGACAGGGATCATACTGGTAGCAGCCTCTCTAAGCAATCTTAGGAGAGATGGCTAGTCATAGCATAGACATGCCTTTCCTGGTATGCAATAAGGAAAAAGAAAAAATAGAACTCTGTAAAAATGCTAGAAATCAGCGGAGATTAAAAATGATCTTGACAGACCAAAAGAGAATCATAGTTCTGAACATTATCTACTATGGGATAAAAAAGAACATGTCCAGAAATAGCTGGAGATACCCAAAAAACTATGAAAACACAGACTCTATAAAACAAAAAGCAATGAGGAAAGGGTAGGTAGAAACATAAAGAAAATACTATGAGAAAGAAACTCAAGAAAACTAAAAATGTAACAGCAAAAATTTAAATCCATTATAGAAGTAATAAAAATGCAGAATTGATATTATAGTTATTAAAATGACAATATGAGCCAGGTGCCAGTGGCTCACACCTGTAATCTTAGCTAATCTGGAGGCAGAGATCAGGAGGATCACAATTTAAAGCCAGCCCCAGGCAAATAGTTTGGGAGACCCTATCTTGAAAAGCCCTTCACAAAAATGGGCTGGTAGAGTGGTTCAAGTGAAGGCCCTGAGTTCAAACCTCAGTACTACAAAAAAAGAAAGATGGCAGTATGAAAGACTAATATTAAACTACAGAGGAAATAGACAAAGAATGGACACTGAAAATCCAACTTATATATAATTAATATTCACAATGAAGCTACAAAAACAAATGAGGTAAAATCAGATATAATAGGAAAATGTTCTCTAAGTGGAAAATATCAAGAGTATGCATATTAAGAAGGTGGTTTTTTTTATAGACCTACCATTAATTCATGTTTTTCTAACTAAAGGAACACACAAAAATGTCTACAAGCATTCAGACTTGAAAGACATAAACCTAAAAGAATAAAAAAGTAGTGATAAGAGACTTTCTTTGTTTAATGAAAACAGATATTGAAAAAAACAAAATCTGTAGAGTTGTTTCAATGAAATTATTACCCCCAAACATATATATTCAGTTAACTTACTTCATATCTGAATGAATTAATGTAGAATGTGGATTTGAGGAATATTGAGGCACTATTTAAAGTAAGAGAAAAGCCTAAACTATGGATTAAGCCAGGCAACCCTTGTGAGACAAGACTGGCATTCCTCACCATAGGAGAAAATCATAGTTTTCACAAGCCTTAAATCCAGTGTAGGTATTTGGATGAAAGAGACTCTGCCTGTGTGGTAAACCAGCATTGAAAAAAATCCATTTTGTCGCTCTTTATGTCTTCAAATAATATAATCAGGTGGTATCTTGACAGGGGTCTATTATTTGAGACTGAACTAATCTGAGGACCTGAAAAAAGAAATAATCACATATCAGGGAACCTGGAGACAATCTGCCACAATATATTGGTATTAGTGGGAGACAGCCACGAGAGGTCACAAGAACAGTTGTCAAGGTGGGGAAAGATCCTTGGATATGGACCCACTGAGAAGTTTAGCAGCAGGGAGTATGGGCTGTAGAGAGCATGATGGCCAGTGTCCTTTCCTTCTGTAGCAGGACATGAGCCCCATCACCTGTGGATTAGTTCAGAGAAGAGATGGAGAATCCTGAGCCTGTGGCCAGTGGAGTTCAGCCTCTGAAGTTCAGCTGCTCCCCTGCCATGTGTAGCTTGCTGCCAGGTGGGACTGAAGGCTCTAAGCCTAGGTCCAAAAAATTGTTTGATTTTCCCAGGTTTTTCTCTCCCACAAGAGGGATCTGAAAGTTCATGATTAGAATGTACAGTGTCATTTTCCCTCAGTTATCTACTTTCAGCCCAGATCTTAGTGCTCTGTTTGCTTCCTCCACACGCTATGGCCCTCAGAAGATCCCTCAGAACTACAGTAGATTCTAGATATGACCCACTACCAGATCTGGCAGAGTCTAATATTAGAGAACCCAAAGAGAGGCTTCTTCAATTCTTTGCCTTATATTTTTACATTTTAAACTTTTTTTTGTTTTTTACTATATCTTTAGTATTGTTTTCACTTTAATTTTTTTATTGTTTATTCTTCATCTGACCTTTACAATTTTATTTACATACATTTTCTTTATTTTTAAATCGGATATTTTTTCCCTTGATCCCTATTCTTCTTCACATTCTTTTCTTTCCCTTCTTTTTATTCTCTTATTTAATCTTGCTTCCTCTTTCTTTTTTCCCTTTCCATGTTCCCTCCTTTGTGTCATTCTATTATTATTACTTTTACCTTTGTTAATTTTTAACTTTACAGTTTACATGATTCTTACACTTTGGTTTCAATGGTAGTTAGTGGTAATAGTAGCTGATTTTAATTGATTTTTATTGTATTTCTATATCTGTTTTGTTTTAGTGTTGTTGCTGTTATGATGGTTTGTTTTCTCCTTTCTGAGCAGTACTGTAAATTGAGCTCCCAAGAGAAGCCTGCTTACCAAAAAGTTCCCCATATAAAACTAGAAAAGTATCTATCCCAGCAGATGTACAGATTACAGCATAGAAACACAAATAAATATGAAAAAGCAAGACAACATGACTCCTCTGAAAGTTCACAACTATTCAACAGCTGAATCCAAAGATACTGAAATGATTAAATTGCAAGACAAAGAAATAAAAAGTTTAGTTTTAAAAATGATCAATGACCTCAAAGAGAGTTCAAATGAACACATGAATGAGGTAATGAAGTCAATTCAAGACATGAATGAGAAATTTAGCAAAGAAAGAAATTCTGAAAAAATGGAAATGAAAAGTTCAATAAATCAAATACAGAACACAACAGAAACACCACCAATAGACTAGATCAAGAAGAAGAAGTAATACTAGAGATTGAAGAAAAGGTTGAAGAATTACTACATTCACATAGTAATAAAAAAATAAGCAA
Organism: Castor canadensis; assembly: GCF_047511655.1. Classification (NCBI taxonomy): domain Eukaryota; kingdom Metazoa; phylum Chordata; class Mammalia; order Rodentia; family Castoridae; genus Castor; species Castor canadensis. The sequence goes on along the minus strand of NC_133389.1, from coordinate 116,053,580 downwards.
TCATTACACAACATTGCACAATCATTACACTGGGATAAAATTAAGAAACCAAACCTATGAATCTCTGATAGGGAACTGAGATAGAGAGTAAAGGAAAAAACTTATTAAATGAATTATAGCACAAAATTCTCCAAATTTAGTGAGCGATTTGCACATCTAAGTGCAAGAGGTATTTAGAAACCCAACACACATGACCAAAATAAAAACTCTTTGTTTCATATTATAGTTAAAATGTCAGTAGTACAAAACAAAGAATACTGGAAGCTGCAAAGGCCAGTGTCAAGTTATTCACAAAGACAACCCTATCAGAATAATAGCAGACCTCTCAGCATAAACCCTAAAAGCCAAGAATGATGTATTTCAATCACTTAAACATAATAAATACCAACCAAGATTACTATGTCCAACAAATTTATCCTTTTAAAACAATGGAGAAATAAAAACTTTCCATGACCAATGTAAACTAAAGCAATTCATGACCAGTAAACCAGCATTGCAGAAGAGACTTCCAAGAATACTGAACACAGAACAGAAGAAAGATACACATAACTTCAAGAGCTCAGGAAAGAATCAAACATTATAAACCCAGTAAATTAGCAAACCTCAAGGTGTAGAAGGGAGAAATTATCACATACCCTCCAATAGTTACCCTAAACATACAGGTCTTAACTCAAGAATTAAATATACAAACTGAATGAATAAAAAAAAAAAAAAAAAAAAAACCAAGATCCAACTGTTTCTGTCTTCAAGAAACTCACCATACTGGCAATGACACATGCAGACTGAAAGTGAAAGAAAATGATATTCCAAGCAAACTAAATCCAAAAGCAGACAGGAATAACTATACTCATATTGAACAAAGCAGGTTTTAAGCCAAAATTAGTCAGAGTGATAAAGAAGTTCACTGCATATTAATAAAGAAAACAATCCATTAAAAATGGAATAATTGTAAATATTTGCACCAATTTCATAAAACAAACCCCACTGGACATGAAAGAACGGATAGGTCTAGATGCAACAATGGTAGCTGAACTCAATCCCCCATCTCATCAATATATAGATCAGCCAAAACAGTCAATGAAGAAACTTCAGAGTTAAGCAAATTCAAAGATCAAAAGCACTGAACAAACATCTACAAAATAGTGCATCCAATGACTGTTAAATACATATATTCTTCTCAGCAGCCCATGGAATTTTTTCCAGAATAGATTACATTTTAGTACATGAAGTAAGTCCTAATAACTACAAAACAGATCATAATGCAATAAAATTAGAAATTAACAGCAAGAGACACTGCACAAACATTGAGATCGAATAACATACTTTTTAATTATCAGTGGGTTATTAAAGAAATCAGGAGAAAATTTAAGACATACTAGAATCAAATGAAAACACAACTTATAGAAAACTTTGAGATATACGAAAGAAAGTTCTGAGACGGAAGTTTATAGATATGAATGCCTACATTCAAAAATTAGAGACAGCGCAAATAAATAGCCTAATGAAATACCTCAATGTCTTAGGAAAATAACAACAAGCTAAATCCAAAACTGGTACATGGAAAGAAATAATAAAAAATTGGGCAGAAATTAATGAAAACTGAAAGAACAATACAAAACAGCAGTGAAACAAAGTGTTTGTTTTTTGAAAAGGTAAACAAGATTGACAAACCCTTAGTTATACTAACCAAAAGAGAGTGAAGACACAGATTAACAAAATAGAGACAAAAATGGGAGTATTACAACAGATACTTCTACAATCCAAGGGATCTTTAGAAAACATTTTTAAAAGTTCACATTCTGATAAATTAGAAATATGGAAGAAATGGATAAATTTCTAGCACATATGAGCTATGAAAATTGAACCAAGAGGTAATAAACAGCCTAAACAGATCTATAATGACTAATGAGATTGAATAAAGAGTCCTCAACCAAAAAAAATGGAGAACTGGGTGGATTTGCTGCTGAATTCTATCAGACTTTTAAATAAGAACTAGTATAAATACTCCCAAAACTACTCCATAAAATAAAAAGGAAAAGAATGCTTCCAAACTTATTCTACGAATAAGTATGAAGCCTGATAGTCAACACAAAATAAAAATACAACAAAAAAAGAAAACTAGAAACCAATTTCCTTAATGAATAGATGCAAAATCCTCAATAAGTCATCTGAAAACCAAGTTGAACAACATATCCAAAATATCATATGCCATGGTCAAATTGGTTTTAGTTCAGGGATTCAAGGATGGTTCAGCATATGTAAATCAATAAATGTGATACAGCATATAAACAGAATCAAATATAAAAGTCACATGATAATCTCAGTAGATGCAGAAAAAAGATGCTTAATAAAATTCAGCATTTCTTCCTCATAAAAGCTCTGAAGATGTTAGAAATAGAAGGATCATGCCTCAAAAATAATGGCCATATATGATAACATTATACTGAATAGGGAAAAAATGAATGCATTTTTTTCTAAAATCAAGAATGAGAAGAGTGCCCATTCTCTCTACTCTTCTTCAATAAAGTGTTTCAAGTCTCAGCCAGAGTAATAAGACAGAGAAAGAAACAAAAGGAATACAAATAGGGAAGGAAGACATCAATTTATCCCTATTTTCAGATAATATGATCTTACACTTAATTATCCCTGTTTGTATTTGATAATGATTTTACACTTAAATGATGCTAATGACTACAGAAAACTCATAGATCTGATAAACTCTTCCATCAAAGTAGCAGGATATGAAAATCAACATACAAAAGCCAGTAACTATTTTACATACAAATAAAGAACATGTTGAGAAAGAAATCAGTAAAGCAAACCCATTTACAACAGCCTCAAAAAATGCCTAAGAATAAACCCAACCAAGGAAAGGAAAGAGTTCTACAATAAAAATCAAAAATAAAACACTGAAGAAATTGAAGAAGACACTAGAAGTTGGAAAGACCTCCCAAGTTCTGAATTGGAAGAATTAATATTGTGAAAATGGCCATATTACTAAACATAATCTACAGATTCAATGTAATCCTCCTCAAAATTCCAATGAAATTCTTCATAGAACTGGAGAAAATAATCATAAAATTCATATGGATGCGCAAAAGACTACAAATAGTCAAAGTAATCCCAAGAAAAAAGAAAGCACCAGAGGTATCACAATACTAGATTTAAAATTATACTACAGAGCCATAGTAACAAACACAGCATGGCACTGGTACAAAACAGACATGTAAAACAATGGGTGGACTAAAGTAGAGGAGTCAGAAATAAGTTCTTGGCCATGTGATTCTTGGCAATGGTGCCAAAAACATATGTTGGAGAACAGGCAGCCTCTTTAACAAGTGGTGCTGAGAAAACTGGATAACTGCATGTAGAAAACTAGACCCTTATCTCTCTCACTGTACAAAAATCAATCCAAAATGGATCAAAGGCTTTAATGTAAGATCTGAAACTTAGAAACTACTAGAGGGAAACATTTGAAGATACAGGCATAGGAGATGACTTTCTGAATAAGACTCCAATGGCTCAGGAATTAATATCAAGAAATGACTCATGGGATTTCATCTAACTAAAATCCTTCTTTACAGCAAAGGAAATGATTACTGGAGTAAAGGGATAACTTACAGAATGGGAGAAGATCTTTGCTAGTTATTCATGCAATAGAGGATTAATATCCAGAATATCTAAAGACCTCAAAAACTTAAACACAAAAGAACAAATAATCCAATCAATAAATGACTAAATAAACTGAACAGACAGTTCATAAAATATGACCAATAATGTTGAACAAGAAAAAGTGTTCAATGTCTTTAGGTTAACAGGGAAACAAAAATTAAAACTAAATTGAGATTCCATCTTAACCTCAGTCAGAAGAAAACAAACAACAACCAATGCTAGGGTGGATGCAGAAAAAAAGGAACCTTTTATAGACTGTTTGTGGGACTGTGAATTAATCCAGTCATTATGAAATAGTATGGATGTTGGTCAGAAAACTGAATATAGAACTATTGTGTAACCCAGTCATGCCACTCTTTAGAAGGAATGAAAGTCAGCACACAGTAGAGATTCCTGCACACCCATGTGCTTTGTGACACTTTTCATGATAGCTACTTTATGGAATTAGCTAGTGTGCCCATCAACAGATGAATGGATAAAGAAAATGTGGGAGACCAATTCCAAGATGGTGGCTAGAGGGAGGAAGCAGAAAGCATGCTTCTTAAAGTAAAATCTTAGAGAGATGCTGGAGATACACCTTGCAGTCAAGGCCACCGAGAAGAGGCAAAACTTTGACCTCTCCACACCCCCAGCCTGCATATAGCATCCCAACTTCACAGCATACCCACTTCATGTTAAAGGGAGAAATCAGGAGGGCTCCTGCACTGCCAGATGCCAGCACCCAGATGGCTTGGGAAGATGCAGACCACAAGGTGAGCTAAGAGGCACCCAGTACTCCCACAGACAACCCTGGGCCAGATCAGCATAGCCCCCTGGACAGACCAACCTCCACCAAGGGAAAAAAGAAAAAAAAACTGAATACTAAGCAATAATAACAAAAAGACACATAGCAAAGAGGGCAGGGCGCCCTGAGCGCCAAAGATGGGGGAGGGGCAATACCTCACAGAACAGTAAATAAAAAAGCCAGACAGAGAAGGCAGGAGGGGGGGCACACGCCCAGCAACCAGGAGCTGGAAAGCTTGTAAAAGTGGCAGTGGGAGGAAAACTCCACAGGAGAAGGGGGAAGGCCCACTTCCCACATGAACTGTAAACAAACACGCCAGCCTGAGAAAGCCGGTGCAGTGTCACCTCCCCCAGTGTGCTTGGAAAGGGGAAAGCTTGTAGCAGTGGCTTGCACCCAGGAGAACTTTAAGTAAACAAAGCCTCAAGGGCCAGGTGAGTGTTAAGCTCACTCCTGAGATCTGCATAAATAAAGCCTCCAGCAACATCAGGCTGACAGCAGCGGGCATGTGAGCCGCAGCCCCAAATAGCCATTCACAAAACTGTATTCAGACTCTTTTTTTCTCTCTTCCTTTGATAAGACAACAACCGAACTACACCTGCATGCTGAAAAACTTACTGAAAGTGTATTGCATTTGAACTTGGGGCACTTTGTGGTGTTTTGTTTTGTTTTATTTGTTTTCTTTCCCCTTTGATGAGACAACTACAGAACAACATCTAAGGCACCATCTCCAGGATTGGAAGCTGAGGGACAAACACCAAAATTATTAATACTGAAACTTTATTGCATTTGAACTTGGAGATTCCTTTTTTAATATATATCTTTGGTGTTTTTTTGTTTGTTTGTTTTTTGTTTTTCATTTACTTTTATTTTGTTTTGTTAGTTTTACTATTGTGAGTTAGCTAATACTAAATTACACACAGACCAGGGACAGAAAGAGCATACATACACTAACCTAAAACCCAGCACACCCACAAAACAAAATTAAGCCAAGGGAAGGAAACAGGTGACTGAAACCAGCAATAGCCTATAAAGAATGTAATTATACAGTACCAAGTGGAGTGGTGGGAGATGAAAAAGCAATGGAATCCATTCTCCCCCCAAAAATAATTTAATACAGGATTCAGAGGGAAATGAAGAAAACAGATGCCCAGTTCCAGACTCCAACAAAACAAAGACAAAAATACCCCAAGGAACCCAATCAAGCAGACAAGAACACCCTGAAAGAAGACATCCTGCAAGTGATCACTGAGAATTTCATGGAAATGTTACCAGACATGGTCAACCAAAATGTACAAGAGGCACTCAAGAAATTCCAAGACAACAAAAATAAATAATATGAGAAGACACATAAACAAATAAATGAACTCATAGGAGCTCTAAATAAACACCAAAGTGAAACAGAGAACACTATAAATAGAGAAATAAATGAATTAAAGTGACAATTGACAATATTAAAGGGGAAGAGACCCATGATATAGAGAACCTCAGAAAAAAGAATGGAACAGAAATACAAAACACAATGGAAGGCCACTTTAGTAGACTAGAACAGGTGAGAGACAGAATCTTAGAACTTGAAGATGAAATGGAAATTAAAGGAAAAACTGAAGAGCTATTAGTCAACTAACTTAAGACCTTTGAAAGGAACATGCAAGAACTCACCAACTCCATAAAAAGACCAAACCTGAGAATCATGGACATTGAAGAAGGAGAAGAGGTGCAAGCAAAAGGAATTCGTAATATATTTAACAAAATAATAACAGAAAATTTCACAAACCTGGAGAAAGCTATGCCCATTTAGGTATAGGAAGCTTTTAGCACATGAAAATAAAACTACCCACAACATAGTATCATTAAAACAACAAGCACAGAGAACAGAGAAAGAATATTGAAGCCTGTAAGAGAGAAATAACAAATAACATACAAAGGCAAACCATCCAAATCACAGAAGATTTCTCAACAGAAACCTTAAAAGTGAGAAGAGCATGGAATGAGATATTCAAGACACTGAATGAAAATAACTTCAACCCTAGGATACTCTACCCAGCAAAACTATCATTCAAAATAGATGAAGCAATAAAAGTCCTCCAGGATAAAAAGAAACTAAAACAATACATGACCACCAAGCCACAAAAACAAAAAATTCTTCAAGGAATTCTGCACACAGAAAATGAAAGCAAACACAACCATGAAAAGACAGGCAGTACCAAACCATAGGAGAAGAAAAGATAAGAAAGTAGAGAGTAACACCGATTCAGCTGCACACAATCAAACCCTTAAACAACAAAACCAACTAAATGACAGGAATCACCACATACCTATCAATACTAACACTGAATGTTAACAGACTTAACTCCCCCATCAAAAGACACCATCTGCCAAACTGGATTAAAAAGGAAGATTCAACAATCTGCTGCCTACAGGAGACCATCTCATCTACAGAAACAAGCACTGGCTTAGGGTGAAAGGCTGGAAGAAGATCTACCAAGCCAGTGGCCCCCCAAAACAGGCAGGAGTAACAATATTTATCTCAGACAAAGTAAATTTCTAACTTACATTGATAAAATGAGATAAAGAAGGACACTCCATACTAATAAAAGGGGAAATACACCAAAAGGAAATAACAATTAACAACACCAGGGAAATCCAGGAAATCATCAGAGACTACTTTGAAAACTTATATTCTAATAAATTTGAAAATATTGAAGAAATGGACAGATTTCTAATACTTATAACTATCTTAAATTGAACCAAGAGCATATTAATCTCTTGAATAGATCTATAACACAAAATGAAATTGAAGCAGCAATAAAGAGTCTCCCTAAAAAGAAAAGTCCAGGACCTGATGGATTCTCTGCTGAATTCTATCAGAAGAAATACCAACTCTCCTTAAACTTTTTCACTAAATAGAAAGGGAAGGAACATTGGCTAAATCATTTTATGTAGCCAGTATTACACTCATCCCAAAACCACACAAAGACATCTTCAAAAAGGAGAAGTATAGGACAATCTCCTTAATGAACATCAATGCAAAAATCCTCAACAAAATAATGGCAAACTGAATCCAACAACACATCAGAAAGATCATTCACCATGACCAAGTCAGCTTCATCCCAGGGATGCAGGGATGGTTCAACATACACAAATCTATAAATGTAATACAGCACATTAATAGAAGCAAAGACAAAAACAACTTGATCATCTTAATAGATGCAGAAAAAGCCTTTGACAAGATCCAACACTACTTCATGATAAAAGCTCTAAGAAAACTAGGAATGGAATGCAAGGACTTCAACATTGTAAAGGCTGTATATGACCAACCTACAGCTAACATCATACTTAATGGTGAAAAACTGAAACCATTTCCCCTAAAAGCAGGAACGAGACAAAGATGACCACTCTCCCCACTCCTATGTAACGTAGTATTGGAATTGCTAGCCAGAGCAATTAGGCAAGAAAAAGAAATAAGAGGAATACAAATAGGTAAAGAAATTGACAAAATATCCCTATTTACAGACGATATGATCCTATACCTTAAAGACCCAAAAAACTCTACCAAAAACTCCTAGACACAATAAACAGGTACAGCAAGGTGGCAGGATACAAAATCAAATTACAAAAATCATTGGCTTTTCTATACACCAATAATGAACAAACTGAGAAAGAATATATGGAAATAATTCCATTTACAATAGCCTCAAAAAAAATCAAATACCTATGAGCAAATTTAACAAAGGATGTGAATGATCTCTATAAGGAAAACTACAAATCCCTGAAGAAAGAGATCAAGGAAGACTACAGAATGTGGAAAGATTTCCTGTGTACATGGATTGGTAGAATCAACATAGTAAAAATGGCTATACTACCAAAAGCAATCTACATGTTCAATGCAGTTCCCATCAAAATCCCAATGACATTCATCACAGAGATTGAAAAATCTACCCTAAAGTTCATTTAGAAACACAAGAGACTGTGAATAGCCAAGGTGATACTCAGCAAAAAGAGCTATGTTGGAGGAATCATAGTACCCGACTTCAAACTATATTACAAAGCAATAACAATAAAAACAGCATGGTACTGGCACAAAAACAGACATGAAGACTGGTGGAACAGAGTAGAGGACCTGGATATGAATCCACACACCAGCTTGCCCACCTGTTTTTGACAAAGATGCCAAAAATATACGATGGAGAATAGACAGCCTCTTCAACAAATGTTGCTAGGCAAAGTGGTTATCCTTCTGCAAGAAACTGAAAGTAGATCCATGTTTATCATCCTATACTAGTGTCAACTCAAAATAGATCAAGGACCTTAACATCAGACCCAAAACTCTGAAATTACTACAGGAAGGAGCAGGGCATAAGAAGTAATAGGTATAGGGAAGGACTTCCTCAGTAGAACCCCAGCAGCTCAGCAACTAAGAGATAAGATGGACAAATGGGACTTCATAAAATTAAAAAACTTCTGCACAACAAAAGAAATGATCTCTAAACTGAAGAGACCACCCACAGAGTGGGAGAAAATATTTGCCAGCTATACATCAGACAAAGGACTGATAACCAGAATATATAGGGAACTTAAGAAACTAAACTCTCCCAAAATCAATGAACCAATAAAGAAATAGGCAACTGAACTAAACAGAACTTTCTCAAAGGAAGAAATTCACATGGCCAAAAACCACATGAAAAAATGCTCACCATGTCTAGCCATAAAGGAAATGCAAATCAAAATCACACTAAGATTCCACCTCACCCCTGTTAGAATAGCCATCATCAAAAACACCATCAATGACAGGTGTTGGCGAGGATGTGGGGAAAAAGGAGCCCTCATACACTGCTGGTGGGAAGGCAAGCTTGTGCAACCATTCGGGAAAAAAATTTGGAGGTTTCTTAAAAATCTAAACATAGATCTGCCATATGATCCAGCAATCCCATTCGGGATATACCTAAAAGAATGCAACTCAGGTTACTCCAGAGACACCTGCACATCCATGTTTATTGCAGCACTATTCACAATAGCCAAGTTATGGAAACAACTTAGATGTCCCACTAATGATGAATGGATCAAGAAAATGTGGTATTTATACACAATGGAATTTTACTCAGCCACGAAGAAGGATGAAATCTTATCATTCTCAAGTAAATGGATGGAACTGAAGAACATCATTCTGAGTGAGGTGCCAGGCTCAGGAGACCAAACTTTGTATGTTCTCCCTCATGTGGACTTTAGATTTAGGGCAAATGCAGTAATGTTGTAGGACTTGGGTCACACTCTAAGGGGAGAGCACATATGAGAGGAATGGGGATAGGTAAGAAACCTAAAACTTGAAAGTGTTTGATGTCCTCACAGCAGAGGAGCTAATACAGAAACCTTAAAGTGACAGAGATCAATTTGGGAAGGTGATTGGGAACTAGTGAAAAGGTCAGGTAGAGAAGAATCAATTTGGATTGAAACATACTTGTGCATGGAAGCAATGCTAGGAATCTCTCTGTATAGCTATCCTTATCTCAACCAGCAAAAATGCTTTGTCTTTCTTATTGTTGCTTATGTCTTCTCTTCAACAAAACTGAAGAAACCTGTCCTGCCTGGAAGCAAGGGGAGTTGGGGGAGAGAGAGAGGGGATGAGGAGAAGGGGGGAAAGAATGACCCAAACAGTTTATGCACATATGAATAAATGAAGATGAAAGGAAATAAAGGGGAAAGGAAAAGAAGGAAAAGAAATGATTTATTGAAAGAGTATAAAATCAAGTTGAACAAGAAAGCAAAAAGAGAGAAGCTATGGTCAGAGAGCTAGGTGAGTGAATTGGTAACTTCTGAGGTGAAACAGGTATGAATAAGTGTAGTGACAAAGAACTTCTATGTTTTTTCTACCTATTAATCAAGGAAGGTTCTTGACTATCTCATGTATGCAAGCTCTCATGGTACTCAGAAATTATTAAAACTATAAATACACATAATTTGGTGTCATACATATACTTTCAAGGGAAGAAAACTCAAAACAGTGGAACATTCAGTTCCTAAGTGTGAAATTTGGGCAAAATCGGCAACATTGTGAAAAGGAATTTAGTAAAGATATTTTCCCCTGGATATTTTAAGCTACTTAGCGCAATGGCCATTATTTGCACATATAATCACAAGTCTGTACAGATAAGCATTACTAGTTCACTGTATTATCTACATCATTAAGTTAAATCACTTCTCAATTTCACAAAGCAAGTAGAAAACAAAGATCAAGCTTTCTCATTTCCTCTTCTCCCTGATCTGCCCAAAGTCTTTTCTAAAAGTATCAACAATTTTATGAATATGATCATACTATTAATTATGGATTGTAGAAGAAAGTATATTATTGCAATCATAAACTTATTAAAAAACAAGAAGAATGTTGTTTACCAAAAGAGGGTGACTCCCTTCCATCCTCCAGTCCTGAATCTCTCTCTCTGTCCCGCTTTCTGTGTTTATGACCACGATGCCTATGACGGCGATGGCTTTTTCTTCCTCCCAGGGGCACATGGACTCCAATAAATAGTGTTCGATGACCTTCATTAGAAGTAAAAGCACCAGTTAACTCTCAGTTATTCCAGAACACTGAAGATGATGATTTACATGTTAACAGAAACACAATTCATCCAATCCAGCAAATTGTCTTTGTGTGTTTATAATGTATGAAGGACATGGCATTGTATTTTAGCTGATTAAGTACACTAAAGGTCTATCACAAACATTTATAATACTTATTGTTTTATTATATATTTTGCAACGATCATTAATTTATTAACTGTCTAATTTCTCTGCTTTATATATTCTTTCTACTAGAAAAAAGTTAGACCCTTTCCCTACACTCAACTGTGTCATCACATCAGTTCATTTCTCATGAAAGTCAAGCGTGTAAAAGAAAAAATCACTCTTTATAAAAAACCAGATTTCACTGATGCCACTCCCAATGACATGCTTTATCAGCTGTACTTTCTGTCTGTGGCACTTGATGTTATTGAGTACTCTCTTCCCCATGACATTACTTTCTCTTGGTCATCCTCCACTGCAGCCTCACAAGACTTACATCTTGTTGCCAGACTTTTCCCTTAACTTACATATCTATCTATCTATTAGACATATTCACCTAAATGTCCTTCTTACAGGTATATGGTATTTGGCATGTCTTTGGATGTTATCCCTTGTCTTCCAAGTATCAACTACCTATCATTTGTCTCAGAAAATGTGCATCTACTTAGTCATCTCAAAGCCCATCCAACTTATCACCAAGTGCTGACTCTCAAACATTTCTTAAAACCATTCTCTCTTAAGTATCCCTCTGTCTTAGTTTGGATACCCATCAGTCTCAATAGAACTGTCAAAACACCTCCTTGTTCAATGGGGCAAGAGGGTTCTTTGTTTTGTTTTCTGTTTTTGTTTTTTCAAACTCTAATTTTATACCATCTCTTATCTATCCTGAAGGCTGATATGTTCTTGAAAAAAAAATGTAAACTTCTCTCTATTACTCCCTTTCTTTAAATTCATTGATTGCTCTCTGGGGCCTATAGGACAAAATTTTCATTCCTCTGAATATTCCAATATGTCTTAGATATTTGAATAAAATATATGTGTCTTAACATTTAAACAATACCTAACCTCTGCCGACTTCTCCAATAAATCTTCTAAACATAGACTGTCTCGCCCACTACAAGCCTAAATAGTCAGGTCATTTCAAGTCTGTTTCTACTTAATGCTATTCTTCCATGGGACTGGAGATTAGTGAAGATGTTTTGGTAGAAAAGCAAGGTATTGAGATCAAGACTTAAGCTGGAATGGTTTAGCACAGACTCTAGGATGAAAAGTGAAAGAAGCCTGGTAATCCAGGTACAGAAAATTTCAAAGAAATGGAAGTCCCAAGGGGACTGAAAAACAGATCCAAAGAAAGTAAAAAAGGAGAACTGAGGCTGGATCTGCAGGGGACACTGTTAAGAATCCAGAAAAGATGCCCATTATGGTAGCAGTAACATTTGTGTGTGGCTATGCAAACAGGGCTATCATTTCATATACTTATTTATCACCTACATGCCTTCTTTGGTGAACTGTCTGTTCATATCTTTTCTTATTCTGTAATTTGACTGTTTTCTTATCACTGAGTTTAAAGTGTTCTTCTTATTTTAGATATAAGTTGTCCTGTCAGCTCAGGTGACTATAACAAAATATCATAGACTGGGTAGCTTAGACAACAGAAATTTATTTCTCAGTGTTCTGGAGGCTGGAAAGATCAAGGTGCTAGTCAATTTAGTTTTTGGTGAGGGCTTTCTTCCTGGTTTGCCTTCTTGTTGTATCCTCACATGGCACAAAGAAAGATCATCTCTATCATGTCTCTACCTTAAGGGCACCAATCCCATTTGTGAAGGTTTTGCCCTTAGGACTTAATTATTTCTACAAGACTCCACTTTCAAATACCATCCCATTGAGGGTAAAGACTGTAACATACGAATTTTGGAGGAGACAAAACATTTAGTCCATAGCATTCTGCCTCTGGCCAAACCCAAAGTCACATAGATTTTTATCTTTTAGAAGTTACACAAATTTGTATTTTATATTATGGTCTATGATCCACTATGAGTTAATTTTTATGAAAGGTGTAAGATTTTGACTAGGTTCTGAATTAAACAACCGTGTCTATATTCCAATCTAAATAAACTATGTATCAAGATTCTTATCTAAATATTTAATCCATTCATCAGATATTTACCCAAATGAATTGAAAAACCTATATCCACACAAAAACCTGGACTGAAATATTAATAGCAGCTTTATTCATAATTTTCAAAACTCGGAAGCAATCATCATGTCCTTCAATAGATGAATAAACACTCTGTGGCATCTCGTATAATGAGATATTATTCAGCAATAAAATAAATTAGCTGTTAATCACAAAAAGACATAGAGGAACCTTAAATTCATTTTGATAAATGAAAAAAACAGCATAAATAGCTACATATTGTATGAGCCCAACTATATAACATCCTAGAAAAGGTAAAATTACAGAGACAGTAAAAACATTAGTAGGTGCCAGAAGCATAGAAGGAGGATGTAGAGATGAATAGGTGGAGCGCAGAGCATTTTCAGGGAAGTTAAATGATCATATCTGATACCATAATGGTACATACATGTCATTTGTTACAACACATAGAACTACACAGCTTTAAATGTAGTTCTAAATTAAAGCTTTAATGGGCTTTAGTTAAAAAGAATCTGTGAATATTGCTTCAACTGTAACAAATGTGCTGCACTAGTACAAAATATTAATAATAGAGAAAATGTGTGCAAGAGGGAGACGGAATATGCAGAAGCTCTCTGTACTTCCTGGGCAACTTCTCTACAAACCTAAAACTGCATTAAAAAATAAAGCTTATTAATTTAAAGAAGTCAACAATCATAGCTAGTCATATCACCAAGTAGTAGTCAAGACATTTACTTTACAAAGAAACAAAAACCGGAGCAAATAAAGAGAGATTTCTGTAAGCAAGTAAATTACATGAGAGAGAATTGCACAGACAATTCTCTCAAGAAAAATATCACTTTCTCAAATGCCAAATAGTACAAAATACTATAATAGCAACACTAAGGACTGAATGTTTGTCTCCTCCCAAAGTTCAGGTTGAAATTCATCCCTGATTGTGATTGTTTTAGGTGATAGGTCCTTCATGAGACAATTAAGATTAAATGGGGTTATAAGGCCTAGATCTAATTAGTGTCCTTAAAAGAAGACATATAAAAGAGCTCCCTCAATTGCTTTCTCTCTGAGCACAGAAACACACAGAAGTAATGTGAGGACACAGAAATATGCCTACTGCCTACAAACCAAGAGAAAAGCCTCAGAACCAAACCCAATCTCCCAGCATTTTGACCTTGGACTTTCCACCTCCAGAACTGTAAGAAAATTAATTTCTGTGGTTTAAGCCACTCAGTCTGTGATATTTTGTTATGGCAGCCCCAGCAAAGAAAGCCTAAACCAAAATCTTTGCTGTAATATTAACTTTCAGAAGACATGTCATTAACATGGGATTTTTTTAGATAGGCAATGTATATTATCTGTCTAAATACAGGCGATATTCAAGGGTTTGAATATTGAAATAAACACTTGAACTCTACTATAATGAATTTGGCTTCTTTAGTGGATATGTGCTTAAATCATTTAATTTTTCTTTATAAAAAAAAAGAAAATATTTATTTTTGTGGGTAGAGTCAAAATACTTCCAAATTCTAGCAGGATTAGAAGTGAGACTAGCATTCTTCAAATGCCAGAAGAAAATCTGATATTATATATATTTTAATATGGGATATTAATCTTATAAATCTGAAAATAATTATAGATCAATCCTCTAAAAAAACTTCAAACTGGAAAATAGTTTCTATGTTGAGGTTTCGGTCCTATGTGGGTCCATACAGGCAAGCAAACAATGGTAATTGTTTCAACTCGCATTACAGACCATTAAAATGCACAGAAGTCCTATACCAATAATGAAAGTTCAATTTTGAACATGGAAATAAAGGGAAGTAAACTAATCTGTATATGTCATAAACAGATGTTTAGGCCACAGGACCAACTCCAGGGGTTCCACATGTCAGGTCCAGTTACTTGCCCTAATACATTGAGTACGGTGTAAGGCAAAGAAAAGAGATTTATTAACACAGTATGGGTATGTCAGGCAAAGTATGCACATCAGCTTATCTTCAGGGTACACACCTGAGCTTTAAGTTTAAATAGGGAAAGAAACAGAACAGTGGGGAGCTGGGGGAGAAGGTATGCATGAACAGTCCCAGGCAAAGTGTGGCCTGGTTGATTCTTATCAGTTCTGGTTCTGTGAGGTTTTAGGAGAAGTTTTTACTATTGTCATCAATTGAGGGGCCAATCTGGCCCCTATGAGATAATCATTCTTTTTCAAGGTGCAACCCCATTATTATAGATAATTGTCCTCATGGCAGGCAGGTGGGGGGGATTCTGTCCTGGAAGTCTGTGCTATTCCTTTCCTTGGAGTTTCAGCTCTCCTAGTAAAGAAATTATCCATCAGTTCTGTCTTTCCTGACTTCCAAGGTGATTGCAGAAGAGAGGGTCTCAGAGCAAAAGAAACATAAAATGGAGGCAGGGATGCCAGGTTTTTAATCTTGCTTTCAGTTAATGCATGGACCAACTGAAGAGTCAGTGCTTTGCTACTGGCACAAAAACAGACATGAAGACCAGTGGAACAGAATAGAGGACCCAGATATGAAGCCACACAACTATAACCAACTTGTCTTTGACAAAAGATGGAGAAATAGCAGCCTCTTCAACAAAAACTGCTGGGAAAACTGGTTAGCAGTCTGCAAAAAACTGAAACTAGATCCATGTATATCACCCTATACCAATATTAACTCAAAATGGATCAAGGATCTTAATATCAGACCCCAAACTCTAAAGTTGATACAGGAAAGAGTAGGAAATACTCTGGAGTTAGTAGGTATAGGTAAGAACTTTCTCAACGAAACCCCAGCAGCACAGCAACTAAGAGATAGCATAGATAAATGGGACCTCATGAAACTAAAAAGCTTCTGTTCATCAAAAGAAATGGTCTCTAAACTGAAGAGAACACCCACAGAGTGGGAGGAAAATATTTGCCAGCTATACATCAAAGGACTGATAACCAGAATATATAGGGAACTTAAAAAACTAAATTCTCCCAAAACTTATGAACCAATAAAGAAATGGGCAAGTGAACTAAACAGAACTTTCTCAAAAGAAGAAATTCAAATGGCCAAAAAAACACATGAAAAAATGCTCACCATCTCCAGCAATAAAGGAAATGCAAATTAAAACCACACTAAGATTCCACCTCACCCCTGTTAGAATAGCCATCATCAGCAACACCACCAACAACAGGTGTTGGTGAGGATGCGGGGGAAAAAGGAACCCTCTTACACTGCCGGTGGGAATGTAAACTAGTACAACCACTCTGGAAAAAAATTTGGAGGCTACTTAAAAAGCTAAACATTGATCTACCATTTGATCCAGCAATACCACTCTTGGGGATATACCCAAAAGACTGTGACACAGGTTACTCCAGAGGCACCTGCACACCCATGTTTATTGTGGCACTAGTCACAATAGCCAAGTTATGGAAACAGCCAAGATGCCCCACTACTGACGAACGGATTAAGAAAATGTGGTATCTATATACAATGGAATTTTATGCAGCCATGAAGAAGAACGAAATGTTATCATTTGCTGGTAAATGGATGGAATTGGAGAACATTATTCTGAGTGAGGTTAGCCTGGCCCAAAAGACCAAAAATCGTATGTTCTCCCTCATATGTGGGCATTAGATCAAGGGCAAACACAACAATAGGATTGGACTTTGAGCACATGATAAAAGCGAGAGCACACAAGGGAGGGGTGAGGATAGGTAAGACACCTAAAAAATTAGCTAGCATTTGTTGCCCTTAACACAGAGAAACTAAAGCAGATATCTTAAAAGCAACTGAGGCCAAAAAGAATTAACCTAGAAGGTAACACACACGCATAGGAAATTAATGTGGGTCAACTCCCTGTTTGGCTATCCTTATCTCAACCAGCAAAAACCCTTGTTCCTTCCTATTATTGCTTATACTCTCTCTTCAACAAAATTAGAAATAAGGGCAAAATAGTTTCTTCTGGGTATTGAGGGGGTGGGGGGGAGAGGGAGGGAGTGGAGTCAGTGGTAAGGGAGGGGGTGGGGGCAGGGGGGAGAAATGACCCAAGCCTTGTATGCACATATGAATAATAAAACAATAAAAAAAAAAGAGTCAGTGCTTTTCAGAAAAATCAGTTTCCAAGTACCTGTTACTTATCTGGTCCTGTTTATTATTTTATTTACCACAATATTAAGTTATATTGTATGGGAAAGTATAGATAGTTATTAAAAGTACAATCTCTGAATTTGAGTTAAACACTTGTATTTGAATCTTGTCTCTACCATATATGTTATGCAACCTCGAAAAGAATCACTTTGTCTTTTTAAGCCAATTACCTTACCCATAAAATGAAGCGATTAGTGTCTACATCATTCAGAAAATGCTTTTTCATAATTCATAAAACAAAAGATTCAAAACGTTGAATTAACATATGAATCTAGTTAGCTTCCTCTGGAGTTTAAACAGACCAAGGGAGCACAGTGAGTTTGGGGAAGTAACCAGTTTCCACCTCTGAAGTGTTGAGGAAGAAAGCGTTGAAAGTGGCAATGTTAGCATAGCTTGGAAAGAACACTGTCCTCCAGATTCTGGAAGACTGCCTGCCCTTCTGCAGTGAGTTCTCTTCACTAGAGGTAGAGATGCAACCTGCCAAAATTACTACTGTCTCTGAGATTGCACACAGCACATACTCAAGGACAGCGAAAGGGAGGTGTGAGGCATAGACGGACACAGGATATGGTGTGATTTAAAAATAGAATGATGAGAACAAGAGTAAAAGACAAAAAATAACTAGAGAAGATGAGTAAGAAAAGTGAGGCAATAGAGTGAGTGGATATGATCAAAGTACATTATATGCATGCATAGAAATGCCACGGTGAGCCTCCTATGTGCAATATAAAATACACTAACAAACACTGCAAGTTTTTCCCATTGTGAGATATGCATACGTGAGTGTAAATGATATATATATATGTATAGTTTAAAGAATAATAATAAAAGGAATACCCATGTGCCAATCAAAAAAGGAAAAGATTAGACAAGTAGGAGATGAAAGGGCAAAATATTATTAAAAGAAGAGCAAAATAATAAAGAGGAAAAATATGAATCAAGAAGAAAGAGATAAATAAGGAAGTAGATAGTAATAATAAAATTAACATAAGAAATATGTTAACAATAATTATAAGGACACCTCTGTCTATTTTATCAGACAAAATCAGAGAAAAGATAGTAAGTTTCATTGCTTTTACAGGACATTTAATATTTGGGAACTTATAAACTGGTAAAATTTATCTTTGTGCTTCCATTTTTCCCCAACTTCTGAACTCCTTCCAGAGACCAATTAAAAAAAAAATCAATTCTCTAGTGTTTCCTTTGTTTTTCTTTTCAAGCATAAACCTCTTTTCTCTACAACCTCTCAGTGATGGCTGCTTCTCTCCACAGTTCTCATGTGAAGTGGGAAAGGCATGTTTCTTTTCCATTGCTTCTGCTTGGGTGAGGGGAATAGGTAAGGTTCATTTGTTCTCTGATACTTCATACCATTTCCCACCATCTTCCCTGAAATCCCTAAGACCTAAGTCTCATAGTAGACTTTATCACTCACAGTTTGTACACTTCGCCTTGTCATTGCAGTTATCCACTAAGGTACAGGCAATCAAAGTCCTCGCTTCGTGTCATTCTCTCCAGTATTGTTCCTCCCCTAATCCATGAGATCTCAAAGCTTGTGTAAATAACTTTTGCCACACTCTGGACTTTTAGTTCCTATCTTACAATGATCTTGTCATTCTTGGCCTTTCATTGCCAGTAATTGGAAGCCCTCTGTCATCTCAATTTTATACATCATACTACTCCTTTCTTTAAAATTCATGCTCCTTGGTATTCTGACCTCAACTACCCTTCAGTCCCATGTGGAGTCTAAAGTTTATTTAATGTCAGAAACCCTCTTTAAGAAAAGAACACAAAATTATAAATATAAAATTAAGTATAAAAATAAACATTTATTTCAACTGAGAAAGGAGATTAAAATAAACTACACTTTAGAACCCTGACTCATGATACAAGCATTGCATAATCCACGAAAAAATAAACCATTTTTAAATTAACTCTGCAAAAGTACCTTTTTGTATTTTTGAAGTTTAAATGGTTAGTACTTTTATTGCCTAGGCCTTTTGCAAGGCCCCTCAGTAGGCAGGGTGTGTGTGTGTGTGTGTGTGTGTGTGTGTGTGTGTGTTTGAGCATGTATTTTAGAAAAATCTGTGAACATAAGACAGATTAACCCTGACCGCCTAAATCCACATCTCCTTTCATTTCTCCTCTATATATCGCTTCATAATGGAAGGGGACACTTCAGTGTCTGTGGTTATCTCAGGGAATTAAGAGGAAACAAAGTTGGAGATATATTTAGGGTTTTTTAGGGGATATATTTGTGTGATCCACAATCACTTACACATGTGATAAGTTACTGTGGGCTATCTGGGAGTAGAAGTAGCTTCCAGGAATACTTGTGTTCCTGTGCAAAAGTCACCTGACAGGACACAGAGGTGCAGGGCTGGGAGCAGGGTCATACATGAAGAGGCTTCACAATCTGCATAGCATTAAAAGTCTGTGGGTAGTGTAGAGAAAGCAAAGTTTGTACCATATAGACCCAAAAGTCAGCCAGTAGAAAATTCTTCCAAATCTTACAGTTATAACTACTAGAAGTTATCTTAAATTTAAGGAAACTGAAATTTTTCATGAAATAAAATAAAATAAATAAATGATAAAAATGAAGGAAAGCCTCAGGAGGCAGAAATCAAGAGGATGGCAGTTCAAGGCCAATCCAGGCAAATAGTTTGCTAGACCCTATCTAGAAAAATATCCACCACAAAAAAGAGCTGGTGGAGTGGCTCAAGGTGTAAGCCCTGAGTTCAAATCCCCCCCCAAAAAAAAGGAAATGAAGGAAAGCTTTCTAAGCTAGCATTAATAAAAAATGCACTTTATTCACCAGAGGAAAGACTAAGTCATTTTTAATATTTGCTACATAATGAAAATAATGTTGCATAATCACTGATTTTAGAGGTAAAATGTAGAGGAAAAGGTATTATAGGTAAAGGTCAGGCAGTTAATTGAAAATATTATGCTATTTTCCAAATTTTGGGACCTTGTGCTATTTATCAGTTTCAAGTAAGTATTTGTTTCAATTTATCATCATTCTAAAAAAAATGCATTCTGTACCTAATGTATATTCAAGTTTGAAATTCTTTTACTTAAAGAGAACCCTTATAATTATACAAGCTTCAGCCTTCACATATCCTAAATTCACCCTGCCCCTAACACACTCTATATGTGGAGCTCCCACCTTTTTTTTTTTTTTTGGTAGTGCTGGGGTTTGAACTCAGGGCTTCACGCTTGCTAGGCAGGCACTGTACTACTTGAGCCACTCCACCAACCCAGCTCCCACTTTTCTACTTCAGCTCCCATCTCTCTCCCAAACTTAACATGTTCAAGGCTCACCTCATCCCAGTCCTTCCAATAAACTGCTCTCCCTTCCGTCACCAAACAGTTTCTTACTTACTCACACTAAAAACTTTGGGATTATTTTAGACTTTTCCCTTTCTCTTAGCTAAATATCAGGAAGTCTGTTATAATGACTTTCAGCACAGATCACGAACTCAGCTGCTTTTTATCTCACTACACCACCCTGATAAGGGTCATGGTCATACCCAGCCTGGATTACTGAAGTCTACCCCTACTCTTTGCTCTCAATGCAGTAGCCAAAGTAGTCCTCTTAAATGCAGGTTAGATCATTCTAGGTCTCTGCTAAACCTTCATCACTCATTTCACTCAGAGTACAGGACAACACTTTTCTATAGTTTTGTGATCTCTTTGATCTGTGAGCCAGGTCCCTGTCTGCCCTCTTATCTGCTGTCCAAATGACCTCCTCCTACCATCGCAGTCCTCCCTATTCCCATCCCCCATCCCCTCCCACTCCTAAGCCACACTGGTTTCCTTGCTGTTCTCTTTTCCACCTTGCAACCTTTTTATGATGTTTTCTCACCACCTGAGATATTCTTCCCACCTAGCTAATTCCTGGCTTCCTTCAAGTCTGCTGGTATTTCATCCCAGCAAAACCCCCCCTGAACATCTATTTCATGTTATATCTCATCCTCTCTGAACCCTAATGCCCCTCATCTTCCTCTACTCTCATTTTTTCTGTGCCACTTAAATATCATGTCACATTCTATGTGTAGTGCTTAATTTCAAATTTCCTCTCAAAAATTTGCAAATTTAAAGATTTTCTTAACTAATGCATCACAAATACCTAGAAGAGTGCATGACAGCTTTTGGTATACCATAACTATTTATTGAATAAACTTTTGGTATAAAGAGGATGATATCTAAGTACAATTATAGATACCAGGCATAATATATTGCTCTACTAAACTCACTAAGAAAGGAAGGGAAAACGAGCTAATGGTCACAAATTTCATAGTATTCAGACTGCCACAGTTCACAGCTGTACAATTGTTGAGAAAATATTTTCATGTTTCTCCATGGCTAGGGACATTTAGAGAAAACCAAAAACAACCTGGAATCTGGAATATGAGTTATAGATAGAAACGGTCAGCAAGATGGAGGCCTTTGTCTCCCAGAGTTATGTATTTACATTTTCAACACATAACAAAACCCCAGAGCTACTAGTTTATGTCCCAAAGGGTTTAAACTAGAAGCCATCTCCTCTTCTTTGAAAAGATTTGTTTAAAGGACTGATAACCAGAATATACAGGGAACTTAAAAAACTAAATTCTCCCAAAACTAATGAACCAATAAAGAAATGGGCATGTGAACTAAACAGAACTTTCTCAAAAGAAGAAATTCAAATGGCCAGAAAACACATGAAAAAATGCTCACCATCTCTAGCAATAAAGGAAATGCAAATTAAAACCACACTAAGATTCCACCTCACCCCTGTTAGAATAGCCATCATTAGCAATACCACCACCAACAGCTGTTGGCGAGGATGCGGGGAAAAAGGAACCCTCTTACACTGTTGGTGGGAATGTAGACTAGTACAACCACTCTGGAAAAAAATTTGGAGGCTACTTAAAAAGATGGACATCGATCTACCATTTGATCCAGCAATACCACTCTTGGGGATATACCCAAAAGACTGTTACTCCAGAGGCACCTGCACATCCATGTTTATTGCGGCACTATTCACAATAGCCAAGTTATGGAAACAGCCAAGATGTCCCAGCACTGACGAATGGATTAAGAAAATGTGGTATCTATACACAATGGAATTTTATGCAGCCATGAAGAAGAACGAAATGTTATCATTCGCTGGTAAATGGATGGAATTGGAGAACATCATTCTGAGTGAGGTTAGCCTGGCTCAAAAGACCAAAAATCGTATGTTCTCCCTCATATGTGGACATTAGATCAAGGGCAAACACAACAAGGGGATTGGACTATGAGCACATGATAAAAGCGAGAGCACACAAGGGAGGGGTGAGGATAGGTAAGACACCTAAAAAACTAGCTAGCATTTGTTGCCCTTAATGCAGAAAAACTAAAGCAGATACCTTAAAGCAACTGAGGCCAATAGGAAAAGGAGACCAGGAACTAGAGAAAAGGTTAGATCAAAAAGAATTAACCTAGAAGGTAACACCCACGCACAGGAAATCAATGTGAGTCAATGCCCTGTATAGCTATCCTTATCTCAACCAGCAAAACCCCTTGTTCCTTCCTATTATTGCTTATACTCTCTCTACAACAAAATTAGAAATAAGGGCAAAATAGTTTCTGCTGGGTATTGAGGGGGGGAGCGGGAGGGGGTGGAGTGGGTGGTAAGGGAGGGGATGGGGGCAGGGGGGAGAAATGAACCAAGCCTTGTATGCACATATGAATAATAAAAGAAAAATGAAAAAAAAAAAATAAAATAAAAATAACTATATAAAGGTAAAAAAAAAAAAAGATTTGTTTATGAAGGAGATCAGGTTTCTACCTCTCTGAGGAGGAGAGGCGACAGACACACAAGTTCCTATGTACCCTCTCAGATTCCTCATTTTGAGGCTTCTCTCCAGTGTCTATAATTGTGCCCGTTCCTGAAGGAGAAGAATGGGGTGTGGAAAATGAACATGGTGATTGCCTTAGGTCACAATCACAGCTTGCTTCTGATCCAAAAGCCTAATGGTTGATTTTAGAAGAAAATAAACAAATACAGATATTTAAAGTTTACCATTGGATTTAGGATATTTTCTACAATGATTATATGAGCTGATACATTATGTAGAATGTCAAACACAGCATCTGTTAACAGGATAAACACTAATACATGTTAGGTCCCTCCCCTCACACTGGTAGACTTCAGTGGCTTAATGAAATAACAGGAGGGAATAAAACTTTCCTGCCCCATTTCATTGTCTTCCAGCTTTTCTCTATATTACCAACTTCTGTGTTATAACACAGGCCTGAGGAACTACAGGACCACCCAAAATCCTGTGGAAAATAGTATATAGTTAACATTTTCAGATAACTATCACTAACAATTTTTCCTTACATTATACCCCACATTTTTTACTCTGGTAAACATCACTTAAGAAGACAAATAATTCAAGAAACTAATGATACAATTGTTTTGATGTAACTTGAAAATTATGACTCCTAATCTGAATTACTTCCCAAGGTTATGTAGAGAATAGTTTCTATTTTACAAGTAAAGGCCAAACATTTAGCTGAAAGAGGGAATAGTTTCAAATGGACATATCTAAAATTAATCAAAATGTTCAATAAGAATTGACTTTATGTTATATATAAAAAAAATTAAAAATACAAAATCAAGCCAGAAGCAGTAACTCATACCTATAATCCCAGCTCCTCCAGAGGTGGAGATTGGGAAAATTAATGTTCAAGGCCAGCTTGGGCAAAAAGTTAATGAGACCCCATCTCAACAAATAAACTGGGGATGGTGGTATGTATCTATAATCTCAGCTACATGGGAGACATAGGTAGGAGAATCACAGTCCCAGGTCAGTCCAAGCAAAAAGTGATACCCTACCTAAAAAATAACTTAAAGCAAAAAGAGCTAGAATTGTATCTCAAGAGGTACAGTGCTTGCCTAGACAGCTCAAGGCCCAGAGTTCAAGTCCCAATACTGAAAAAAAAAGCCCAACATCATTTAGATATGAATATATATTAAAACATTCACATAAAATAGTGCTACTAAAAGAGAAGCGAGATAAGTACAGAACATTAAAATTTATTCAGAATTTATCCATAGTTAAAACCATTTCTATAATTTAGTCTCAGAAGTAGCAATGAGATTATTTTCTTTTATCTTATAAAATTTCATTTAGTGCCTTCTCGAGCAAGCTTCTGAACAGTTAATCGCAACTTTTCCCTGTAGAGTCTCTGGTAGAAGTTGCATTCTGGCTTCCAGAAGCTTACATAGAATTCATAATTCTGAGGAAATAAATGCAGTTGGAATACAATCGTGAATTGAAAGAAATGCAGCTTCTCCTTAAGAATTGCAAGAAAAACAAGGGTTCATCAAAGGCAATGTTGCTTTCTGAGCACAAACCTTATTAACCAATCCTGGACTGCTGTCATTGAAATTGTATGGATGCTTTTTTTTGAGCAGGTTCTGAATTACTGTAAATGTTTTAATGATAAAACAAGTTCCAGTACTGAAGCAGTTCTGGATACGAGGATGGTCACAGCATGCAGAATGCTTACAAGGTGAAATAAAGGAAGAGACATGTCAGGTGACTGTGATTAGTAATTAGTGTTAGTGATACTTACAAACCACTCTTTTATTTAGTTGACTTTAATGAGATCAGACTATCTAGTCTTGAACAGAACTATGTGTTTTATTCCATGAAATGAATACACCACAGCTGGTAAATAATTACTGAGTTGCAACAACCATTTAGATGTGTAAATCACGGGAAAAGGTCAATTTCATTACGCTGAACAAGCATGTGAGCTTTAATTCCACAGAGACTCTAACAGAGTCAGAATGTACAGAAGATATATCACTTATCATGATGTATCAAAGAACTCTAAGTT
Source organism: Castor canadensis (assembly GCF_047511655.1). Taxonomy (NCBI): domain Eukaryota; kingdom Metazoa; phylum Chordata; class Mammalia; order Rodentia; family Castoridae; genus Castor; species Castor canadensis. The sequence continues at coordinate 116,028,397 of NC_133389.1, read as the reverse complement.
CAACAGAAATTTTCTGATGAGGGAGAACAACAAGGAAAAAGACCAAGAGAGTGTGAGTGAGAGCATGGATACAGCAAAGAGGTATTGTTGGGCAATTGCTGTCTTGACTCTTGTGTTGTGTGACTAAAAAAAAAAAGAAGAAGCATTAAACCAAACCAGGGCTGGGCACATTTACCTAGGCCACATCTATCATCCTTACAAAACAAAGGGCCTCCTTACTGATTATACTACTAGAAAGTAGAAACCTTGAAAGCCCCACAGTTGCTCATCAAAAGAGATATACAACTAGTTTAAAGGTATACAACTAGTAAAAAGATATTGAGGCATATTTTCAGAAATATTATTTCTTACAAATTACACTATTAGCTACTAATTTTGTATCTTAAGATAACACTGTACTTTGGAGCCATCCTAGATGCTCAGAAAGAATGAATGGGTAAAGAAAATGTGGTGATGGAATTTTACTCAGTCATGAAGAAGAATGAAATGATGTCATTTGCTGGAAAAATTGATGGAACTAGAGATCATTATTAAATGAAATAAACCAGTCCCACAGAAAAATATTGTCGTTTTCTCTCATTTGTGGAAGCAAGGGTAGGATGGGATGCAGAACAAGATCAAAAAAGTAAAAGGGAGAATACTGGGGAGGTGGGGAGAAAGGACAAAGGAGAGAGAGAATAAGAAAAGTACGTTATATGCAAGTATGGAAATACCAAAATGAAATCCTTTGCACATTTAATGTATGCTAGCTAGAAAGTATAACTGTTAATTTTTATCTTGGAGCAAGGTAAGCACCACATTTCTTGAATAAGTGAATGAATTAAAATACCATGTTTTCTAGTTTTAAAAAAGACATATTTTAGTTGGTTGTAAAATAGCTTAATGTTGGATGTTTAAGTATTCAGAGAACCTAGAGCTCCAATCAGTCAAATAACTGGGCAATAAGAAATATTTATAAGACACAGTCCCCTGAGCATAGAAAAAGATAATTATCCAGTTGTTGAAGAATCAAGTCCAAAAAGGAAAACACTACCAAATAATACAAATTAGAATGTGAGTAGAAAACATGAAATATTACCAATCTGTAATAAAGCAGTTGTTCTTGTGTAGTAATGGTCATTAAATGCTGTTGGGTTCATAATAGACTGAATCAAGAATAACCCGAGAAGTCAGGGAAAGTTTTGTGAACAAGATGGGCTTGAGTTGGCCTTAATCAGTCTGTAGGTTTTGGATCAACAAAAAGAAGGGTGGGAAGTTTACAAAAAGGAAATAATGTCAGCAAACACACAAGACCAATTTGAGAGAATAATGTAAAGTTCATGTTGGAGCAGGAGCAAAAACCAAGATAGGACATACATTTTTATAATCACAAAAGCTTACAATTTTATTATTATTTCAAAAAGTTTATGCTTTGTTGTTTTATTTGGTAAGGAAAGGAGAGAGGGAGAAAATAGATCAACATATTTCCTAGAATAACTTTTAAAATGAGTGCAAAAGAAGTGGAATTTACCCCATCCTCAACCTCATTTAATAAATTACATTTTCTCTGCCACTGCTTCAGGGGAATAGGTTAGAAAATAAGCAAAAAATGAAAAACTGTAAATTTTTTCCAGATTTAGTTTTGCATTATAATAACCCCAAAGACATGTGCATTCTGGAAATTATGGTAATTAATGACAGAAGCACTAACTTCTGGGGAACTCTTGAAGAGAAAAATAGATTTCCATAAGAAAGATTGATGAAATTCAACTGTGAGGTTGAAGAGATACAACAATTAAAACATTGGAAAGCAAAATAAAAACACTTTAATTGTGTAGAAATGCTGACAAATAAGAAGCAGTTAAGGTGGTAGCTTTTTTTAATGGTTGGCAACATTTTAGAAGCTTCTTCTGTTGAAAGATGGAATCTATTCCTCCAATTCTTGAATCTGGACTTGGCCATATGACTTGTTTTGGCTAATGTGGGACATTAGCAATTGTGACACAAACAGAGACATGAAGAGTGCTTGTGTGGTGGTTCTTACCATCAATTGCTTCTGCGAGCTCAAGTCACTACATAAGTATGCCCAAGCTGTTTAATTTCATGTAGTCTCATTTGTCAATCTTTTCTCTAGGCTGCTGAGCCATTTGAGTTCTATTGAGGAACTCATTGCCTATGCCTATTAATTCCAGTGTGTTCCCTGCACTAGCTTCAAAGTTTCAGGTCTTATATTAAGCTCTTTAATCCACTTTGAGTTGATACTTGTACAGGTGACAAATATGGATGTAGTTTCAGTTTTCTTCATGTAAATATACAGTTTTCCCAGCAACATTTTTGAGAAGGTTGTATTTTCTCCATCATATATTTTTGGCACCTTTGTCAAAAATAAGGTGGCCATAGTCATATGGACTCATATCTATGAATGTCATTGGAAGTTTGATGGAAATCACATTGAACATGTAGATTGCTTTTGGTAACATAGCCATTTTCACTATGTTGATTCTAAGAAATGGTCCCTAAATTGAAGAGGCTGCCCACAGAATGGGAGAAAATCTTTGCCAGCTATGTGCCTGACAAGGGTTTGATAACTAGAATATACAGTGAGCTCAAAAAACTAAATTCCCAAAAATTCAATGACCTAATTAAGAAATGGACAAAAGAAATGAAGTCCAAAAGGCCAAAAAACACATAAAGAAATGCTCACCATCCCTGGCCATAAAGGAAATGCAAATCAAAACCACATTTAAGATTCCACCTCACTTCTGTTAGGATAGCTATCATCAAGAACACAAATGATAAATGGTAGCAATGATGTGGAGAAAAAGGAATCCTCATACACTGCTAGTGGGAATGTAAATAAGTACAACCACTAGAGAAAACAGTATTGGAGGCTCCTCAAAAAACTAAAAGTAGAACTGCCATATGATCCAGCAATTCTATTCCTAGGGTTATACTGGAAGGAATGTAAGTCGGGTTACAATAAAGGCACCAGCACACCCATGTTTATTGCAGTACTATTCACAATAGCTTTTTAGCTATAGAAAAAGCCAACATTTCCTAGTGATGAATGAAATTCTATTTGGCCACAAAGAAGAATGAAATTTTATCATTTCCTAGTAAATGGATAAAGTTGGAGAACATCATCTTAAGTGAAGTTAGCTAGGGTCAGAAGGCCAAAAGCTGCATGTTTTCTCTCATATGTGGAAATATGGACCTAATACAATTGTAGTAATATTATGAAACACAAGACACACCAAAGGGAGGTCACATATGAGAGGGGGAGGGTAAAAAAAGGAAGTTAAGGTGAATACAGAATATTTAAACTGATTGAAACAACCATAAGAAAGGAGCTAAAATAGGAAGAAGAAAAAGAGGAAATGAACCAAATCAGACTATAATACTTATATACATGGAAGTGCCTCAAGGATATTCCCTGGGTATTTTTACCTTAAACAAGCAAAAATGTCATTTCTTTTTCATTTCTTTCATAAAATCAGAGAACAGAGGTGTGGAACAGGCCCAGCCTGAGAGGAGAGGATTGATACTAGTGGAAGGGGGAAGGAGATGGGGAAAAAGTATAAGAGGGTGAATATAGTGCAGATACTGTGTACACATGAAGGTAAGTGGAAAAAAGATACCTGTTGAAACTATTTCTCAAATGGGGGTAGGGAGGATAAAGGAGAATGATGGAGGGGGTGAATTCATGTATGATATATTTGATATATATTGTATGAACCTTTGTAAATGCTACAATGTACCCCTATCTAGCACAATACAATAAAAAAAAAGTAAGCCCAATTTAGCAGGCTGGATGATGAGCAATCATGTAGAGAGAACCCCTGTGTGACAGCTGTCCAGCTGAGGACTTCAAACACCAGCCAGCCTCAGTTGCCAAATCATCAGTTGACTGCAGATGCAGGAGCCACCTGACTTAGATCAGAAAAACTAACTAGTTGAGTCCCACCCAAATAACACATTATAGAATTATGATCTGAATAAAATGGTTACTGTTTGAAACCACCAAATTTAGGGATGTTTAGTTATCCAACAAGGACTGAGTGATAAAAATTATCTGGAAGAAAAATAAATTATTAAAAATGGGTGGATATAAAATAGAACATTAAAAGAAACAGAAGAAAATTATTCTGATGAGAAAACAACTACAAATGTTAACTAAGGACCAGACATCTCAAAGGAAGGCAAATTAATAAGAATAAAGAATCAAAAAGTATTGATCTTGCAATATGACCAGTATTGGTATGGGTAACAAATTGTGTATGGCTACCTATTTAAGGGTACAAGCTGAGGACACTATAAAAGGCAAACAAAAGGCTGTACTGATCCTATCAATATGGTTCCTGCCTTAGGCTAAGGTGGTAGCACTGCTTCCAAGGGTAGGAACCAAAGGCAGCAGAAGAGTGCTCACAGTGTCAGTGTCCAGGGCTACCAAGGGACAGTTGGGACCACGACAGAGACCAACAATTTTCCATTGAACAAACTGAATAAGATCCTAGAGACACTGCTGGATACTAAAGATCACTCTCTGGCACTTTCAAACTTTGTTGTTGAAAACAGTTTGAAGGCTTGGTACAATGGCTCAAGCTTGAAATCATAGCTAGGCAAAGATCAAGAGGATTGTGGTTTGAGGCCAACTGGGGCAAAGTTGGCAAGATTCCCATTTCAACCAATAAGAGCTGGACTTGGTGACCCACATCTGTCATCCCAGCTACTGAGGGAGCATAAGAGAATCCCGGTACAGGCCTGCCCAAACATAAAATGAGATCTGATCTTAAAAACAACTAAAGCCAGAGGGCTGGGGATGGGCTCAAGAAGTAGAGCCCTACCTAGCAAGCACAAAGCCCTAAGTTCAAACCCCAGTAGCACCCCCAAAAATAGTCATAATAGTCAATCGCGGTTTTTAATCAAACCTACAAAAGACAGTAACACATAGGAGACTTTCACTCACCTGTTTAAGGTGCCTACTGTTTTAATTATTCAAAAATTATCTCTTGTAAGTGGGAAAAAAAGCCAAGATTTGAGGGATAGAAATGAAAGAATGTAAAAAAAAATGCCTCAAATATGACAAAATATCCAATATGTATGAAAAAGACTAGGAAATCCCACCACCTGATCTTGCACCAAATTCCACACTCACTCGAGTTGCTGCATGAAGTTTTGGAACTCATGCTTCTTTGGTCAACAGATGTTTGTCAGGCTGATCATGTGTCTTGGATTCTCTCCTCCAGATGTGTACTTGTATCATCCAGAAATTTAAGCACAGCTGACATGCCCATTTTCATGATCAATTCACCAAGTATTTATGATGAAGATAATATTAGCTCCATTTCATGTTATTGTTTTGATTCATTTATTCATATGTACATACATTGTTTGGGTCATTTCTCCTCCCTGCTCCCCAACCTTTCCCTCTCACCCCAAACCCCCTTGCTTCCAGGCAAAATTGCTTCCCCAATTTTGTTCAAGAGAAGACATAAGCAATAATAAGAAAGACATAGCGTTTTTGCTAATTTGAGAAAAGGAAAGCTACATAGAGAGATTCCTAGCATTGCTTCCATGCACATGTATATTACAACCCAAGTTGATTCATCTCTACCTGACCTCTTCACTACTTCCTGGTCACCTTCCCATATTGACCTATGTCATTTTAAGGTTACTATATTAACTCCTTTGCAGTGGGCACAGCAAACACTTTCAGGTTTTGGGTTTCCTACCTTTCCCTATTCCTCCTGTATGTGTCCTACCCTTAGCATGTGACCCGTGTCTAATAATATTACTGCATTTGTTTTAGACCTAAAGTCTGCATTTGAGGGAGAACATACAATTTTTGGCTTTCTGAGCCTGGCTAACTTTGCTTAAGATGATAACTAAACATAGATCTGCCATATGATCCAGCAATCCCACTCCTGGGGATAAACCCAAAGAAATGCGACTCAGGGTACTCCAGAGGCACCTGCACAGCCATGTTTATTGCAGCACTATTCACAATAGCCAAGTTATGGAAACAGCCAAAATGCCCCACTACTGATGAATGGATTAAGAAAATGTGGTATTTATACACAATGGAGTTTTACTCAGCCATGAAGAAGAATGAAATCTTGTCATTAGCTCTGTTTTAATTCACTGGCAGACTTCTGGAAATGCTACAGTTTCAGCTTGATCAGTGTATTTGGACACAAATAAATAAGCAAGCCTCTCATGTTTTAACTAGAGTAGGGTTTGGGCTACAGCTGTTCAGCAACCTAAACCTGAATGGGTTTCATTGGCTGATTTGCCCAACCCAGACTCTGTGACACTGAAGGCTGCCTCAGTTCAGTTTGTTAACTGTGTCTAAGAAAACCTGTTAATAATCTTCTAGGTGCCACAATGAAAGAGCACATCACAAAACATAAAACCATGGACAGAATTAGTCTGCAAAGCCTATAGTATAGTGTATGCAGCTGTGATGAGCCCAGTCAATGAATACAAAACTCCAGACAGAATTCTACACCAATGGCCACAAGCACAAACACTTCTCTCCTGCCTTATTTGACTGTGTTAACAAAATATGGCATTCCTACATTGGTGGCTATCATGTTTTAGAATCTATTAATCTTTACCTTGAAGTTTGACAGAATTTTCTTTGTATCATAACATTGTAGGTCCGAATAATTGCTTATGGTGTCAATAACATGTAAGTAAGAAGCATGTTGACCTGAGTTTGCATTACTCCATGTCTGCTGTCTATAGAGGCTGCATTCTTTGTTAGTCCCCTCTGCAGCTCTGTAGTTTCCCCTTTACTCTGGAACATAAATGTATGGCAAAAAGTTAGTAAGAAAGGCTTGAGAGGCTCTTCAAAAATAAGAGCAATTCTACACCCACAGAGTGGGAGAAAATATTTGCCAACTATACATCAGACAAAGGACTGATAACCAGAATATACAGGGAACTTAAAAAACTAAATTCTCCCAAAACTAATGAACCAATAAAGAAATGGGCAAGTGAACTAAACAGAACTTTCTCAAAAGAAGAAATTCAAGTGGCCAGAAAACACATGAAAAAATGCTCACCATCTCCAGCAATAAAGGAAATGCAAATTAAAACCATGCTAAGATTCCACCTCACCCCTGTTAGAATAGCCTTCATCAGCAACACCACCAACAACAGGTGTTGGCGAGGATGCGGGGAAAAAGGAACCCTCTTACACTGTTGGTGGGAATGTAGACTAGTACAACCACTCTGGAAAAAAATTAGGAGGCTACTTAAAAAGCTGGACATCGATCTACCATTTGATCCAGCAATATCACTCTTGGGGATATACCCAAAAGACTGTGACACAGGTTACTACAGAGGCACCTGCACATCCATGTTTATTGCGGCACTATTCACAATAGCCAAGTTATGGAAACAGCCAAGATGCCCCAGCACTGACGAATGGATTAAGAAAATGTGGTAGCTATACACAATGGAATTCTATGCAGCCATGAAGAAGAACAAAATGTTATCATTTGCTGGTAAATGGATGGAATTGGAGAACATCATTCTGAGTGAGGTTAGCCTGGCTCAAAAGACCAAAAATCATATGTTCTCCCTCACATGTGGACATTAGATCAAGGGCAAACACAACAAGGGGATTGGACTATGAGCACATGATAAAAGCGAGAGCACACAAGGAAGGGGTGAGGATAGGTAAGACACCTAAAAAACTAGCTAGCATGTGTTGCCCTTAACGCAGAGAAGCTAAAGCAAATACCTTAAAGCAACTGAGGCCAATAGGAAAAGGGGAACAGGTACTAGAGAAAAGGTTAGATCAAAAAGAATTAACCTAGAAGGTAACACCCACGCACAGGAAATCAATGTGAGTCAATGCCCTGTATAGCTATCCTTATCTCAACCAGCAAAACCCCTTGTTCCTTCCTATTATTGCTTATACTCTCTCTACAACAAAATTAGAAATAAGGGCAAAATAGTTTCTGCTGGGTATTGGCGGAGGAGGGAGAGGGAGGGGGTGGAGTGGGTGGTAAGGGAGGGGGTGGGGGCAGGGGGGAGAAATGAACCAAGCCTTGTATGCACATATGAATAATAAAAGAAAAATGAAAAAAAAAAGAAAATGTGGTATCTATACACAATGGAATTTTATGCAGCCATGAAGAAGAATGAAATGTTATCATTTGCTGGTAAATGGATGGAATTGGAGAACATCATTCTGAGTGAGGTTAGCCTGGACCAAAAGACCAAAAATCGTATGTTCTCCCTCATATGTGGACATTAGATCAAGGGCAAACACAACAATGGGATTGGACTTTGAGCACATGATAAAAGCGAGAGCACACAAGGGAGGGGTGAGGATAGGTAAGACACCTAAAAAATTAGCTAGCATTTGTTACCCTTAACACAGAGAAACTAAAGCAGATACCTTAAAAGCAACTGAGGCCAATAGGAAAAGGGGACCAGGAACTAGAGAAGAGGTGAGATCAAAAAGAATTAACCTAGAAGGTAATGCACACACACAGGAAATCAATGTAAGTCAATGCCCTGTATAGCTATCCTTATCTCAACCAGCAAAAACCCTTGTTCCTTCCTGTTATGGCTTATACTCTCTCTACAACAAAATTAGAAATAAGGGCAAAATAGTTTCTGCTGGGTATTGAGGGGGTGGGGGGGAGAGAGAGGGGGCGGAGTGGGTGGTAAGGGAGGGGGTGGGGGCAGGGGGTAGAAATGACCCAAGCCTTGTATGCACATATGAATAATAAAAGAAAAAAATAATAATAAAAATAAATAAAAAATATATTAAAAAAAAGAAAATAAGAGCATTTCTAAATTAACAGCATATAAGAATTTGTCTAAACAGAATTGATATAACAATATGACCTAATAGACATCTATTTCTTTTTAGTTAACTAAAAAGAGAAAACGCAAACAAAATTTAATACAGAGTATGAATAAATGCTAAGTCTTGAGAGAACTGAAAAGTTTAGATCTAAAAAAACACATCTTTATGGAAAATCTATATTGTGGCACCTATTATGCTAATAGTGTTTGATTAATTTTTTTCTGATTTAATTTTCACAAGATTCTTGTATGCAAAATATTAACAGAAAATTTCCCAAATCTGGAGAAAGCTATGCCCATTCAGGTGCAGGAAGCCTCCAGGACACAAAACAGACTTGACCAAAATAAAACTACCCCATGACATATTATCATTAAAACAACAAGCACAGAGAATAGAGAAAGAATATTGAGGCCTATAAGAGAGCAAAAACAAATAATATACAAAGGTAAACCCATCAAAATCACAGCACATTTCTCAACAAAAACCTAAAAAGAAAGAAGAGCATAGAGTGAGGTCTTCCAGGTAATGAATGAAAATAACTTCAACCCTAGGATACTCTACCCAGAAAAACTATCATTCAAAACAGATGGAACAATAAAAGTCTTCCAGGATAACCAAAAATTAAAACAATATATGACCACCAAGCCATCACTACAAAAGATTCTTCAAGGAATTCTGAACACAGGAAATGAAAGCAAACAAAACCATGAAAGGGCAGGGAGGAGAAGAAAAGGCAAGTAGAGAGTAACATTGATTCACCTGCACACAATCAAATCCTTAAACAACAAAGACAACTAAATGACAGGAATCACCACATACTTATCAATACTAACACTAAATGTTAATGGACTTAATTCCACCATCAAAAGACACCACTTGGAAAAATGGATTAAAAAGGAAGATCCAACAATCTGCTCTTACAGGACACCCATCTCACTGACAGAAACAAGAACTGGCTTAGAGTGAAAGTCTGGAAGAAGATTTACCAAGCCAATGGTGCCCAAAAACAGGCAGGGGTAGCAAAAGTTATCTTGGACAAAACAGACTTCAAACTTACATTGATAAAACAAGATAAAGAAGGACACTCCATACTAATAAAAGCAGAAATACACCAAAAGGAAATAACAATTATCAACTTATAGCACCCTACATCAGTGCACCCAATTTCATCAAACATACTCTGAAGGACCAAAAGACATCTATAGACTCCAAAACTGTGGTAGTGGGAGACGTTAATACCCCTCATCACCAATAGATAGGTCATCTAAACAAAAAAATCAATAAAGAAATTCTAGAACTAAAGCGCATGGGTAGGTCAAATGGACCTAGTAGATGTCTACAGAATATTTCATCCAACTTTTGCACAACATACATTCTTCTCAGCAGATCATGGAACCTTCTCCAAAATTGATCATATCTTAGGGCAAAAGGCAAACCTCAGAAAATATAAGAAAATAGTAATAATCCCATGCATTCTACCTGATCATAACACATTAAAACTAGAAATCAACAACAAAAACAACAGTAAAAAACATGCAAATAATTGGAGGCTAAGCAACACATTACTCAATGATCAATGGGTCATTGATGAAATAAAAGAAGAATTTAAAAGTTTCTTGGAAGTTAATAAAAATGAACACATGACCTACCAGAATTTATGAGATACAGCAAAGGCAGTCCTAAGAGGAAAGTTTATAGCCATGACTGCATATATTAAAAGAACAGAAAGATCTCAAATCAATACCTAATGCTATATTTCAAACTCCTAGATAAACAAGAACAAGAAAATCCCAAAATGAGCAGGAGAGAAATAATAAAAATAAAGGCTGAAATCAATGAAATAGAAACAAACAAACAAACAAAAAACATGCAAAGCTGGTTCTTTGAAAAAATAAACAAGATTGACAGACCACTAGCAAACCTGACTAAAATGAGGAGAGAAAAAATTCTAATCAGTAAAATGAGAAATGCAAAAGGGGAGAAAACAACACCAGGGAAATCCAGGAAATCTTCAGAGACTACTTTGAGAATGTATATTCTAATAAATTTGAAAATCTTGAAGAAATGGACATATTTCTAATACTTATAACCATCTTAAAATGAACAAAGAGCATATTAATCTCTTGAATAGATCAATTACACAAAATGAAATTGAAGCAGAAATAAAGAGTCTCCCAAAAAAGAAAAGTCCAGGACCTGATGGATTCTCTGCTGAATTCTATCAGACCTTTAAAGAAGAAATACCAACTCTCCTTAAACTTTTTCACTAAATAGAAAGGGAAGGAACATTGTCTAGCTCATTTTATGAAGCCAGTATTACACTCATCCCAAAACCAGACAAAGACCTTCAAAAAGGAGAACTATAGGACAATCTCCTTAATGAATATCGATGCAAAAATCCTCAATAAAATAATGGCAAACTGAATCCAACAACATTTCAGAAAGATCATTCACCACGACCAAGTCAGCTTCATCCCAGGGATGCATGGTGGTTCAACATACACAAATCTATAAATGTAATACAGCACATTAATAGAAGCAAAGACAAAAACCACTTGATAGATGCAGTTGATAGATCAACTTAATAGATGCAGAAAAGCCTTTGACAAGATCCAACAATACCACTTCATGATAAAAGCTCTAAGAAAACTAAGAATAGAATGCAAGGACTTCACATTGTAAAGGCTATATATAACAAACCTACAGCTAACATCATACTTAATGGTGAAAAACTGAAAACATTTCCCCTAAAATCAGGAACAAGACAAGGGTGGCCACTATCCCCACTCCTATTCAACATAGTACTGGAATTGCTAGCCAGAGCAATTAGGCAAGAAGAAGAAATAAAAGGAATACAAATAGGTAAAGAAATTGACAAAATATCTCTATTTGCAGATGATATGATCCTATACCTTAAAGACCCAAAAAACTCTACCCAAAAACTCCTAGACACAATAAACAGGTACAGCAAGGTGGCAGGATACAAAATCAACTTATAAAAATCATTAGCTTTTCTATACATCAATAACAAACAAACTGAGAAGGAATATATGGAAACAATTCCATTTACAATAGCCTCAAAAAAAATCAAATACTTAGGAGAGTAAACTTAACAAAGGATGTGAATGACCTTTACAAGGAGAACTACAAAAACGTGGAGAAAGAGATCGAAGAAGACTACAGAAGATGGAAAGATCTCCCATGCTCATGGATTGGTAGAATCAACATAGTAAAAATGACTATACTACCAATGCAATCTACATGTTCAATGCAATTCCCATCAAAATCCCAATGACATTCATCACAGAGATTGAAAAATCTACCCTAAAGTTCATTTGGAAACACAAGAGACCGTGAATAGCCAAGGCAATACTCAGCAAAATGAGCAATGCTGGAGGTATCACAATACTCGACTTCAAACTATATTACAAAGTCATAGCAATAAAAACAGCACGGTACTGGCACAAAAACAGACATGAAGAACAGTGGAACAGAATAGAGGACCCAGATATGAATCCACACAAGTATACCCACCTTATTTTTGACAAAGGTGCCAAAAACATATGATGGAGAAAAGACAGCCTCTTCAACAAATGTTGCTGGGAAAAGTGGTTATTCTTTTGCAAGAAACTGAAACTAGATCCATGTTTATCACCCTGCACTAGTATCAACTCAAAATGGATCAAGGACCTTAATGTCAGACCCAAAACTTTGAAGTTAGTACAGGAAGGAGCAGGGAATATTCTGAAAATAATAGGTATAGGCAAGGACTTTCTCAATAGAACCCCAGCAGCTCCTCAACTAAGAGAAAGGATGGACAAATGGGACTTCATAAAATTAAAAAGCTTCTGCACAACAAAAGAAATGATCTCTAAACTGAAGAGACCACCCACAGAGTGGGAGAAAATATTTGCCAGTTATACATCAGACAAAGGACTGATGACCAGAATATACAGGGAACTTAAGAAATTAAACTCTCCTAAAATCAATGAACCAATTAAGAAATGGGCAACTGAACTAAACAGAACTTTCTCAAAGAAAGAAATTCAAATGGACAAAAAAACACATGAAAAAATGCTCACCATCTCTATCCATAAAGGAAATGCAAATCAAAACCACACTAAGATTCCACCTCACCCTTGTGAGAATAGCCATCATCAAAAACACCACCACCAACAGGTGTTGGCAATGATGTAGGGAAAAAAGAACCTTTGTACACTACTGGTGGGAATGCAAGCTAGTGCTACCACTCTGGAAAAAAATTTGGAGGCTTCTTAAAAATCTAAACATAGATCTGCCATATGATCCAACAATCCCACTCCTGGGGATATACCCAAAGGAATGCAACACAGGTTACTCCAAAGGCACCTGCACACCCATGTTTATTGCAGCACTATTCACAATAGCCAAGTTATGGAAACGACTTAGATGTCCCACTAATGATGAATGTGGTATTTATACACAATGGAATTTTACTCAGCCATGAAGAAGAATGAAATCTTATCATTTGCAAGTAAATGGATGGAACTGGAGAACATCATTCTGAGCGAGGTTATCCAGGCTCAGAAGTCCAAAACTTGTATGTTTTCTCTCATATGCGGACTTTATATCTAGGGCAAATGCAGCAATATAGTTGAACTTGGGTCACATGACAAGGGAGAGCACATATGGGAGGTATGGGGATAGGTAGAAAACCCAAAACATGAAAGTGTTTGATATCCCCACTCCAGAGGAACTAATACAGAAACCTTAAAGCAACAGAGGTAAACATGAGAAGGGGATCAGGAACCAGTTTAAGATCAGTTAGAGATGAATCAACTTGGGTTGTAACTCATTTGTACATGGAAGCAATGCTAGGAATCTCTCTGTATAGCATACCTTAACTCAACTAGCAAAAACGCCTTGTCTTCCTTATTATGTTTATGTCTTCTTTTCAACAAAATTAGAGGGGAGGAGAGGGTGGTTGGAGGGGGGGAGAAATTACTCAATGTATGCACATATGAATAAATTAATTTTAAAAAGGGAAAAATATTCTATGTGTAGCTACTATCATGTTTATTATTAAAAGGTTAAAGCCTAACCTAGTTATTATCTCTTAGGATAAAGCTTTTTTTTGAAGAAGAAAAAAAATCTATAGAAAGTTCATTTGAAAAAAAACTACCAGTATACTCTCTCTTAGCATCTTATATCTCCTTATAAAAATTTCATTTAAATGACATATTATAATCAGGTGTAAAAATCACCATGACAGGTTCCATAGGATATAACGTGTTCTGAATAATTATGTCTCTATTCCCAGTACCAGGCACATTCAGAGCTTAATGAAATAGCTGGGGATAAGCTCAGTGGTAGAGTACTTGCTTAGCTAGCATGCATAATGCCTGTGTTCAATCCTCAGCACCAGGAAACAAGGTTTCATAAGTGTTTCTTGAATTAAGTAACTGAATGACACCAATCTATAGTTCTTTCACAGTATTACATGCTGCAGTAGGGTGAAACACTAAAACATGGCTCTCAGAGAGGCCTTTAAGGAAGATAGAATCTGTATTGGCAGGTGAAAAATAGATTGCCTCCCTTGTGAAGGGAGGCACAGAAACACAGGACTGAGATATACAGCATTAGCAGACTTCACCTGTTTGTTTGGGGTTTTTTGGGCAGTGCTGGGGTCTCATCTGAGGGCTTCATGCTGGGTAGACGCATACTCTATCACTTGAGTGATGCCTCTAGCCCTTGTTTTTCAGGCAAGGTCTTGTGCATTTTGTCCTGGGCTACTCAGTCATGATCCTCCTACCTATGCCTCTAATGTACTTTATCTATTTTTATCAGGAAGTTCACATTATATCTTTTTATTTTTCAATGATTTTTTTTTCCCCAGGAAATTGAAGATGAAAGGATGGCTTGCAGTCTCCCATATATAACCTGGAAACAGAGATATTAAGTTTACACCAGCTTACAAGAGACAGTTATGCACCTCTTAACTCTATATTCAGTGAAAACATTTTGGTGGCATGAAATCAGTCAAGCCATAGAGAATGTATTTATCAACAGAGATAGCAAACTCTAAAAATCAATACTATCGAGGAGATAAAAGTGTCAGTAGGAATCAGGAGGACATAAAGATGGAACATTCTATGTTCAGTTTCTTTTTAATTTTTTTCCTTTATTGATTGATTAGGTATTATAGTTCTACTGGGGGTACATTGTGACATTTATAAAATCACTTACAATATATCTTAGATAGGTTCACCCCCTCTATCTTCTCCTTGCCCCCTTCCCCTTCTTAGAACAGTTTCAACAGATTTCATTGTTCCATTTTCATACATGAGCACATAGTACTTCACCATATTCACCCTCCTTCACCCTTTCCTTATGCCCTGGTACCAACCCCTGGACAAGATTTGTTTTACCTTTGTGGCCTTCATTTTTTTAAAAAAGACATTTTGTTTATTTATAATGTTTAAACAGGGAGTTTCACTGTGACATTTCCATATATATATATATATATATATATATATATGCATATATATAATTATTATTATTATTATTATACCCCAAATTGGATCATCTCTCCATTATTCTCCTGTCTACCTTAGTCCTTTTCTTATGGTGATTTAAACAGGTTTCAATGTCCCATATTTATACTTGTATAGAAAATACATCAACCATAATCACCTTATTTACTTTCTTTTTTTCTTTCTTTAGTTCCCTACACATCTTTATACACAAAAGTAGACTGATAAGTCACCTTAATAAGACTGAATTTACTTGATTATGAGACTTGCTGAGTAGTTCTGCAATTATGTGGATATTGAGTAAGTACCTCCCTCTAAGTGAAAAAACTAAACAAATTACTTTGAGCAAGGCAAAAGCATAGAGCTAATATGGTGAAGTTGACAGTAGTGTATTGGTATTAGAGGTCATGCTCCCTCCTGCACCTGTTTTCATCTTTTAATTTGAATAGTATCCAAAGAGCCTATAAGAAAGAATCCCAGCTGAATCCAAATTCCTTTGCTTTGAGATCTAAAGTCATTAAACTACTTCTGAAGAACATGGTTCCTTAAATGGAGACAAGCTGGCAGGAATGGACAAAAGCTCCCCAGAACCAATCCCCATCAGTCACACCATGACTGAGAGAAGGGGGTTCCCAAACTCAACAGCAGCCACTGTGTCATCTTGTGTCATCCCATGTACGTACATGCACATTCACTCACACACACATACATGGGTATATGTGCACGTACAACCAGGCCCATCAAGGGAATTATGCTAAAGGCCTTGCTGACAAAGTCACTTAGGTACTAAGGAACATACCTTGAGTGTGGAAATTATATCTATGTGTGCCCTTATAATAAGAAGATGAAAGATTTGGGTCACTAAGAAGTAGAGAATTGTATAGTTTAGACTCCAGTCAGGTTTTGTTGTGCGTATGTAGGGAAGGAGATATGTGGCTCAGTACACTGTACAGGCCTTACACCATATGATAGCAAGTAGTTACATAACTCTTGTTGAAACTTGTATCACTTCAACTGTCCTCTATACCAGACTTCTCCCTGATAGTAAAAGAAACTAAGACCAATTGGCCAGGCTGTCCAGCCAAATCTTTATTTATATCAAACTTGAAGGACACATCTAGTATATAAGCTCCAGATTTTCTACTGCCTTATTCATTCCTATATTCTGAGTGTTCAGCACTTAATAATATTCACTCGAAAGAGAGCTGTAGGAATGAACGTATGGATGACTAAATAGATGATCTGAAGTTCTATTCATTCTCACCAAACAGATTATAGACATTAAAAACTGATTCAACCCTTTAATCCTTGCATCTCCAGGGAACCATATATGGAGAATCCCAGGAGAACTGCCACACTTCCAAAATATCCAGGCAGGTGATATATATGACTTATTATATTTTAAATGTTAACCAAACATGACCTAATGTTGCATCTCAAATGATGAAGCCAGGTATATTCTTTCCATTAAAAATTCAAATTTGATTGTATTTTCCACATATATTCTAATTCGAATAGCTTTCTTCCTCAAGGAAGGTATAAAACCAGATTCTGTGGATTTTACAAGGCATAAACAATTTGTAGAACATTTTTTGAGGTTCCTCATTTATAAAGAGTAAGAAGTCCTTTCAAATTTAAAACTAATGTTCTTCCATTGTCAGCACATCTGAGAACTAAAAAGCTTTGAAGTCATTAAACATTAAGCAAAGATAATAAGGAATTTATATTCTAAAGTACATTCTAAAGGCTGATGGAGTGGCTCAAGTGGTAAGAGCACCTGTGTAGCAAGCATAAGGCCCTGAGTTCAAACCCCAGTACCACAAAAAAAAAAAAAAATCTCATTAAAGTACATTCTAGACATTCACTAGAATGACCATAGAGTTTAG
The DNA here is from genome assembly GCF_047511655.1 of Castor canadensis. Taxonomy (NCBI): domain Eukaryota; kingdom Metazoa; phylum Chordata; class Mammalia; order Rodentia; family Castoridae; genus Castor; species Castor canadensis. The sequence continues at coordinate 116,011,190 of NC_133389.1, read as the reverse complement.
TGCTGGGAAATGATGTAGGAATAACTTGTTGAAACATCTCATTTTAACATGAAATAAACTTAGATTGAAGAAGTTAACTCAACATTTTAAAAACCATATATGGATACAAAACACATCTATCATATACACACTTATTCCCCCTTTCCTTGTGTCTACCCACCTTCTACTCGTACCCACCCACAGATAAGAGTCCTTCATTTTTTATTAAGTGTATATTGATAGTACAAGGGAGGGGGTTTCACTTTGGTATTTTAGCTCTGTATATATCATTCTTTCATCAAATTAACCACCCATTACTTACTTTTTATCACTATGCTCCCCTAAAAGTCAACAGCTTACTGTATAGTGCATTATATTATATTCATATGTAGATGAATTTTTCAATATTTTTCACTCTCTACCACTTTCTTTATCTCTCCCACCTCCCATATCTCCTCAGACAGACTCACTAAATACAATTTTGTTCTGTCTCACTATATATGTGTACATATTTATAAATATGATCATATATTTATCTATAAATACATTTAACTGGATTAATGTAACTATCTTTATTTTAGGAAAAATCTAGAAGCTTCAGAAAGGACAAAGGAAACCAGTGGATAAAATAGAACAAAACACCAAGATATGATCTAAGAAGAAGAGTAGCCAAGGGAAGAGAGATGGTAAAAAAAGACATCTGAAAATAAATGCAGAGTTTAAAAGATTTTATTTATATATATATATTTATTTATTTATTTTAAATTATATTATTATTGTACTGGGGGTACATTGTGACATTTACAAAAGTGCTTACAATATATCTTACTCACCAACTCCATCATTCTCCTTTATCCCCTCTTCTCCCATTCTTAGAATGGTTTCAACAGGTCTCATTTTTTCCATTTTCATACATGAGTACATAACATTCCCACCAAAAGTTTTTAAAGAAACAGAAAATTCCAAGTGGCCAAGGACAGATAGTATATTTGGCAACTAAGAACACTATTTTAAAGGCTAGGTGTGGTGGTACATGGCTGTAATCCCAGCTACTTGGGAGGTGGAGATAGGAGGCTTGAAATTCGAGGCTAGGTCAGGCAAAGATGTTAGTGGACCCAAAGAGCAAGCCACACATGGTGGTGCACCTAAAATCCCAACTCACAGAGGACAAAGGTATGAGGATCGTGGTATGATGCCAGCTTTGGCAAAATATATAAGAAAAATAGCTAAAGCAAAAAAGCCTGGAGGTGTTGCTGAAATGGTAGAATAGTTGCCTAGCAAGCACAAAATCCTGAATTCAAGCCCCATTGCACCAAAAAAGAACACCATTTTAATCATTAGATAGGATGGAAATTGATAAACCTGAAGAGAAAATTGGTTAAATAATATCAAGAGAAAATTAATAACAGCATGAAATAAGCCATTCACATGTACCAATGTTTCAACTTAGTTTTCATAATCAATATTATTAATTTCATTGGTGAATATTAATTTACCAATGTTTTGTATTAATCACTGTGATGACATAAAGTGATTTATTTCTATATTATCATTTAATTAAATCATAATAATTTATTATTACCACAAATTGAGTTATGCAAAAGAAAAAAGGTATAACTTAAAGAAATTTAGCCAAAAATTTGAAATACTTTTGCTAAGAAGGTTGTAGTTATTTAATCACAAGTGCACCTAAGGTAATTCAAAAGCAGTTTGAAAGTAATTTTGAAAGAAAAGAACATTCATAGTCTTCCCTGCCCCAGAAAAAAGCTTATTTTATCAACAGAAAATTTAAATTTTATGTCCCTCTCATCATGATGTTAATCATTTTGGCTTCCTTTATTATCTCCCAGCTGAAACTCATTAAAAAGTTGAAATGAGAATGAAGAACAGGAAAAAAATGCAAATTTTTTATTGTGCTTCCAGCAGTTCTGCAGTAAGCAGAAGGAATGCTTAGGTAGCCAGGAAAGAAGGAATATAGAATGAAAGAGGAAACACAGAAAACATGAGAGAACAGTGGTTGTCAGGGGCTGGGTTGGTGGGGGTGAAGTTCAAACAGTACAACATTTCATTAAAATAGGACAAGAAAGTTCAAGAAATCTATTGCACATAGATCTACTCAGGTAGAAAGTACATGTTGTGCTAAAGAAGGAAAATGACAGACTGAGAAAGACAAATATTGCATGTTTTTTCTCGTATGCAGAATTTAGTGTTTAAAAATAAAGGACAGGAATATAAAACAGGGACTTTTGGGTAGATACCAGCAGGAGGGGAGAGGGCAACAGGAGAGGGCAAAAGTGGTCAAGGCAGTTTATACACACGTATGGAAATAGAATAATGAAACCTGTTAAAAATTATTTTTAAATGGGAGAGGAGTGAGAAAGAGTAATAATGGGGTGAATTTGGTCAAAGTACATTATATGCATGTATGGAAATATCACCATGAAACCCTTTTGTGTAACTAATATATGGTAATAAAAATGTAAAAAAAAAAAGTAGAAAAATAGGGAAGCTCAGGGCAAACACTTCAGCAAAGCTACAGCACAAACTCTGATGTACAAATTTCAATATAAAAAAGCAAGACAATATGACAAAAGCTCATAACTCCTCAATAACCAAATCCAGAGATGTCCACTGAAATGGTAAAAATGTCAAGGAATTCAAAAGGCTAGTGTTAAGAATGATCAATAACCTCAAAGACAATTCAAACAAAAAAATGAATGCAAGTAAGGAAGTCAATTTAAGACCTGGAAAAGAAAGTCAGCAACAGGAATAAGAAACTCAAAGGAAGCTGAGATTCTGGGGGGAAAAAAAATGTTGGAAATAAAAAACTTAATGAATCAAATTTAAAAACACAGAAGAATCTTCACCAATCCACTAAGCCAAGAAGATGAAAGAATATCAGGGATTGAAGACAAGTACAAGACATATTACATTAAAACAACAATAAAGAAAAAAATGTGCATGACCACAGCTTTCAAAAACTCTGAAACAACATGAGACCAAACCTGAGAACCCATGGGTAGAAGAAGAAACTGAGATAAAACTAAAGATATAGAAAACTTAATCAATGAAATTACAGCAGAAAATTTCCCAAATCTAGGGGAAAATATGGATATCCAAGAAGAGGAGGCATTTAGAACCACAAGTAGACATGACCAAAGAAGAATCTATCCACATCATTTCATAGGTAAAATGCCAAGAATATAGAACAAAGAACAAACACTGAAAGCTGCAAGATAAAAATACCCACTTACTTACATAAGAAAATTCATCAGAATTACTTCAGACCTCTCAGCAGAAACTCTAAAAGCTAGGAAAACATGGAATGATACATTTCAAACCTTGAAAATAACAACTGCCAACCAAGATTACTATATCCAACAAAGTTATTTTTCAAACTCAATGGAGGAAAAGACTTTCGAACATAAACACAACCTAAAGCAATTCATGATCCCTAAACCAGCCTAACAGAAAACACTTAAAGGATTCCTACACCCAAATAAGGGGAAAAGATAGTCACAATCATGAAAGTTCAAGAAAGAATAAATTTCATGAGCAAATGAGAATTAGGAAAGAATCAAATATATTCAAGAAAATGGCAGCTAAGGTAGGGAATCAGAACTCCTAAGCTCTGTGACACAAGAAATCTCCTTGAGACACTGGAGCTACACTTGGGTAATTCTGATTGCTCCTAGCCAAAATAATAACTGCCATAATATTAGATGCAGATAAATTCAAAGACTGACCCTTAAGTCAGCCTTTAATTGCACCTAACAGCAGCAAAATTCCCAACTGGCACAGCCAGCAAGGCATGTCCAGCCTGTGTCCCTGAGAAAAAATCCCCTGGTCACTTCTCTTTTTCTAATGTTTTTTTTATTCTCCCAACAAGCAGAAAACAGAGTGTCAATCAGAATCAAACTCTGTAACATCCTGGATCCCTAGCCCATGGAAGCCTCCCTATGATATGCTGCCATTTCTCCCCACCAGCTAGCTCCAAAGCTGCCTATGTGAAACTGCAGAAGGGACAGGTGAGCATCACACAACCATACACGACTCCTCTACCCACCACCACCACCCTGGGGAAAATAATCTAGTGCAGACCCTAGGTAGACTGACCCCACACACACACCAGCAAAACTGAAAAACATAAACAGCAAACTGTAATCTAACACTGACAGTGGAGGTGGAGGTGGAACACTGAACCTGCCCTGGAAAACAGGTGGGGCAAGGAGCTAAACTCTCAGTGATATCACGTAAAGCAGCAAAGGCTGAGAGCAGGGGCAGAATGACAAACCAAACTCCCAGAGGAACCGCCAGCACTCAGCAGAGATTGGGAGAGGCATAAAGGCTGAGAGAGAGTGTGGGATGATAAGCCAACCTCTCAGAGGAGCCGCCAGCACTCAGCAGAGATCAGGAAAAGCAGAAAAGCTAAGAGCAGGAGTTGGGCAACAGACCGACGTCCAGCTGACCAAACAGCTGAAGGGCAACGCAGCTGCCACCTGGTGAAAACAACAGGTCTGACCACAGTGCACAAGCTGGCAGTCTTACCTCACCTTACAATTCCAACTAATATTGTGGACAGAAGGGCAAAATACCACTCACAAGCCAATCACCTGGTGAGGCCACACAAGAGCTTCCACTTGTACGACACGTAATGAATAACTCCAGAACTTTTACCAATAGACTTTTTGTAGTTCCTGAGCCATGTGTCTTGCATTGTGTTTACTTTTTCTTTTTCTTTTTTATTCCTGTATTATAAACTTCATCATCACTATTCTCTCATCCCTATTCTTAACTTCCTCACTTTCCCTCCCTCTCCTATACTACAATCCATGTTCTCCCTCCCAACTTCTCTTTCTGCCCCTTATCTCCATTCTTTCCCCGTCTTCACCTCCCCCTCCTAACTTTCCCAAATCTGTCACCACACTACCCTTTCCTCCTATACACTCAACACCTGCTGACTAGCTTACTATACCAACTGTACACACCCCAGCCCTCTGCAATCTCTGACACAAACACTCTCCACTACAAAAATGGAAATACACCCAAACACACACAAGAGCTACAAAACCCAGCAGCCCCCATATGTCTTCCGCCACTCACCCACACCTTCTCTCACCCCCCCTTTTTAGTGCCACACTTATCAATTCCCCAAAATCTATAACTAGCCTAATAACCATTACCCCCCCAACTCTGACTGTTTATAGATATTATCATATACAGGCCAATCTTCTTAATGAACATCAATGCAAAAATCCTCAATAAAATTATGGTAAACTGAATCCAACAACATATCAAAAAGATCATTCAGCATAATCAAGTCAGTTTCATCCCAGGGATTCAGGGATGGTTCAACATATGCAAATCAACAAATCTAATACAGCACATTAATAAAAGCAAAGACAAAAACCATATGATCATCTCAATAGATGCAGAAAAAGTCTTTGATAAGATTCAACACCACTTCATGACAAAAGCTGTAAGAAAACTAGGAATAGAAGGAATGTAACTCAACATTATAAAGACTATATATGACAAACCTATAGCCAACATTATACTTAAGGGGGAAAAACTGAAACCATTTCCTAAACTCAGGAACAAGACAAGGATGCCCACTCTCCCTAATCCTATTCAACATAGTCCTAGAATTCCAAGCCAGAGCAATAAGTCAAGAAGAAAAAGTGAAAGGAATACAAATAGATAAAGAAACAGTAAAATATCCCTATTTGCAGACAACATGATTCTATACCTCAAAACCCCAAAAAAATCCCTCAAAAACTTCTAGACACCATAAACAGCTTCAGCAATGCAGCAGGATACAATCAACTTACAAAAATCAGTTGCCTTTGTATACACCAACAATGAAGAAATTGAGAAAGAATATAGGACAATTCAATTTACAATAGCCTCAAAAAAAAAAAATCAAATACCTAGGAGTAAACATAAAAAAAGCTGTAAATGACCTCTACAAGGAGAACTACAAACCACTGAAGAAAGAGATCAAGGAAGACTATAGAAGATGGAAAGATCTCCCATGCTCATGGATTGGCAGAATCAACATAGTAAAAATGGCTATACTACCAAAAGCAATCTACATGTTAAACACAATTCCCATCAAAATCCCAAAGATTTTCATGACAGAGATTGAAAAATCTACCTTAAAGTTCATTTGGAAATACAAAAGACCACAAATAGACAAGGCAATACTGAGCAAAAGGAGCAAGGCTAGAGGTATCACAATACCTGACTTCAAACTATACTACAAAGTCATAGCAATAAAAACAGCATAGTACTGGCACAAAGCAGATATGAAGACCAGTGGAACAGAATAGAGGACCCAGATATGAATCCACACAACTATGCTCACCTTATTTTTGACAAAGGTGCCAAAAATATATGATGGAGAAAAGACAGCCTCTTCAACAAATGGTGCTGAGAAAAGTGGTTATCTGCCTGCAGAAAACTGAAACTAGATCCATGCCCGTCACCCTGTACTATCATCAACTCAAAGTGGATTATGGGCCTTAATATCAGACCTGAAAACTTGCAGTTAGTAAAGGAAAGAGAAGGGAATACCCTGGAAACAATAGGTATAGGCAAGGACTTCCTCAGTAGAACTCCAGCAGCCCAGCAACTAAGAGAAAGGATGGACAAATGGGACTTCATAAAATTAAAAAGCTTCTGCACAACAAAAGAAATGGTCTCTAAACTGAAGAGACCACCCACAGAGTGGGAGAAAACATTTGATAGCTATATATCAAAGGACTGATAACCAGTATATACAGTGAGCTCAAAAAACTACACTCCTCAAAAATCAATGAACCAATAAAGAAATAGGCAACTGAACTAAACAGAACTTTTTCAAAGGAAAAACTCCAAATGGCCAAAAAACATGAAAAAATGCTCACCATCTCTGGCCATAAAGGAAATGCAAATCAAAACCACACTAAAATTCCACCTCACCCCTGTTAGAATAGCTATCATCTAGAACACCACCAACAACAAATGTTGGCGGGGATAAGGGGAAAAAGGAATCCTCATACATTGCTGGTGGGAGTGTAAGCTAGTACAAACACTTTGGAAAACAATATGGCGGCTCCTTAAAAAACTATAGATCTGCCATATGATCCAGCAATCCCACTCCTAGAGATATACCCCAAGGAATGTGACTCAAGTTATTACCAAAGGACATGCATATCCAGGTTCATTGCAGCAGTATTTACAATAGCCAAGCTACAGAAACAGCCAAGATGTCCCACTACCAACAAATGGATCAAGGAAATGTGGTATTTATACACAATGGAATTTTATTCAGCCACGAAGAATAAAATTTTGTCATTCACAAGTAGATGAATGGAACTTGAGAACATTGTCTTAAGCTAAGTTAGCCAGGCTCAGAAGTCCAAAAATCACATGTTCTTCCTTATATTCAGAGTATAAACCCAAAACAAATGCAGTAATATTATTGGACGTGGGTCACACACTAAGGAGAAAGAAATAGGGAAAGAAAAGAAACCTAAAACTTGAATGTGGTTGGTGTGCTCACTGTAGAGGAGTGAATAATATAATCTTAAACTGGCAGAAGCCACTATGGGAAGGAGACCAGGAAGTAATGAAGTCGTCTGGTAGAGATGAACCAATGTGGGTTGCAATACACAAGTGCATGGAAGCAACACTAGGAATCTCTCTGTATAGCTATCTTTCTCTCAAGCTAGCAAAAATGATATGTCTTTCTTATTGTCTCCTATGCTTTCTCTTCAACAAAATCAGAGAACAAGAGGGTGGAACAGGTTCTGCCTGGAAGGTGGGGGGGAGGGGCGAGGTGGCACAATGTCTACACATGTAAGTAAATGTAAAAATGATAAAATTTTTTAAAAAAAAGTGTTCAACTCAGCAAACCAACACATTTCCAAGATGAAGAAGGGAGAAAGAGAAAGAAAAAAAAAAAACAGTACTCAAATAAACCAGGAAAAAAACAACAAAACTATAGAAATCAGCAAGTACCTGTCAATAATAAGCCTAAACATAAATGATCTTAAATCTCCAACTAAAAGCCACAGCCTGGCTAACAGGATTGAAAAACAAGACCCAACTATTTGTTGTCTGCAAAAAGCATACCTGGCAAAGATGTAGTCTTAAAGTGAAAGAATTGAAAATGCAATCTGAAAGCAAGCAGAAATAGCTATATTCATATCTGACTCCAATTTTGGGTTTCATTTTACTGAAGCCAAAATTAGTCAAAAAAGATAAAATAGGTCACTCCATATTTTAAAAGGGAACAATACATTAAGAAGACATGATGATTGTAAAAATATATCCATTGAACATTGCTGTACCCAATTTCATAAAATAAATGCTACTGGATATAAATGGACAAACAGGTCCAGATTCAATAACAGCAGCTGAATTCAGTACCCAACTCTCATCAAAGAAACAACAAAGGAACTCCAAAATTAAACAGCACCATAGATCAAATAGACTTAACAGGCATCTACAGAATATCTATCTAACAGTTGTAGAATACATACTGTTCACAGCAGCCTATGGAACGTTCTTCAAAATGGATCACATTTTAAACCATGTAGAAAGTCTTTAAAAATACAAAAAATTGAAAAAAATTATTATATCTTATCACATCATAATGTAACCAAATTAGAAATAAAGAATAAGAAAAAACTATACAAACAGCATAAGCTAATGTAAAAAATGGAAATTGAGCAATGTACTTTGTATGGTGATTTGGTCATTGAAGAAATCAGAGGGCAAATTAAAAACATGTTAGAATCAAATGAAGATAAAAACACAATTTATTGTCTCTTTTGGATATAGCAAAGACAGTTCTAAGAGGGAATTTTATAGACATGAGTGGCTTCATTAAAAAATCAGACAAATCTCATATAAGAAATGACACACCTCAAGGTCTTAAAAAAACAACAAATGAAACCCAAAATTGGTAGCTGGAAGGGAATAATAAAGATAAGTGTGAAAATTTTTAAAATGGAGGTTAAAAGAACAATATAAAAAAAATCAATGAAACAAAGAGTTAGTTTTGAAAAAGATAAATAAAATTGACAAACTTTTGACCAAATTAACCAGGAGGTAGTAAAAACACCCATAATAGATCAATTTCCTTGATGAATACAGACACAAAATTCCTAAATAAAATGCTTGCAAACTGAATTCACCCACACATTAAAAAAATCATACTAATGATCAAGCTAGTTTTGTTCCAGGGAAGCAAGGATGGTACAGTAAACACAAATCAATAGACATGACACAGCACATAAATAGAATCATGGACAAAATTTCATAATCACATCCTAGATGCAGAAAGACCTTTGACAAAAAGACCACCTTCCTTTATTATAAGACCTCTGAAGATACTAGGACTAGGGATTGTGCTCAACATAATAAAGGCTATATATGACAAAACTATAGCCAATATTATACTAAATGGGGAAAGAACTGAAAGCATTTCATCTAAAATCAGGAATAAGACAAGGTGTCCACTTTCTCCCCACTTATTCAATCTAATGCTTCAAGATTTAGCCAGTGCAATAGGGCAACAGAAAGAATTAAAAGGGATACAAATAAAAAGGAAGAAATCAAATTATCCTTTTTATCATATGATATGATGTTATTCTTAAAAGACTCCAGTTTTTACTCCATCAGAAATAATCCAATAAATGCTTTCAGTGTTTGCCATAAACAAATAATGAACATGTTGGGGAAAGACATCAGACAAATAATCTCTTTCATATAGCTTTGAAAAAAATTATTTATCTAACAGTAAGCCTAACCAAGGAGATAAAAGACTCTACAATAAATCACTAAAGAAAGAAACTGAAGGAGAGATAAGCAGATGGAAATAATTCCCAGTTTCATGGATTGGCAGAAGTAATATTGTGGAAATGACCGTATTACTGAAAATGATGTATAGATTCAATGCAATCCTCTGCAATATCCAATGAAATTCTTCACAGAAGAATCCTAAAATTCATATGGAAACACAAATAAAAACCCAAATACCTAAAGCAATCCTGAGAAAAAAGAGTAATGCTGACAATATCACAATGCCTGATTTCAAATTACACTACAGAGGCATAGTAACAATAACTGTGGCACTGCCACAAAAACAAAACCTGTAGACCGATGGAATAGAATAGAAAACCCACAAATAAACCCATGCTACAGCCATTTGATTCTTGACAAAGGGGCCAAAAACATACGCTGGGAAAAAAAGACAGCCTCTTCAACAAATGGCTCTGGGAAATTGGTTAGCCACAAATAGAAGACTGAAAATAGATTCCTATATCTCACTCTATTTACGAGTCCAAATGGATCAAGACCTTAATGTAAAACTTAAACCTTTGAAACTACTAGAGGAAACAATGGTGAAAAACACATCAAGATATAGGCACAGGCAACAACTTTCAGAATAGAACACAAATAGCTCAGAAATGGATAGCAAGAATTGACCAGTGGAATTACATCAAATTAAAAAGCTTCTGCACAGCAAAGGAAATAATTACTAGAGAGAAGAGACATCTTACAGAATGGGAGAAAACCCTTGCCAGCTATTCATCCTACAAGAGATTAAAATTGAGAACACATGTTTTCCAATAGGTGCTGTCCCATTGACAGCACCATTATCTAAAATTCCTTGAGGATAAAGAGCTCAAAACACAAACTTGTCTCAATGCCATCAGAATTTAACAAGAATCTCATTAACAATTAATGACCTCCCTAAAAATGTCCTAATTAGTCACTTTCCCTGCCCATATTGTGAGCGATTCCTATAGAAAGAAAATAACCTGTAGGTGCTTTGTATCCCACACCTCTGAGTTGCTTTGGGATAGCAGGGCAGGGGTTGGGAGATTAACAGCTAACTAAAGATTTAAGAACCTAATCAAGAAGTAGACTAAGTTGTTCTACTCACAATGTCACCTTCATAGCACTACTCCTACACTATTAAACTGCGTAAAAAAGTAATGAACGTGCTTAAGTCTCAGTTGTCTGGAAAACTTGAAACAAAAGTATAGTATTAATACAAAACTATGTCATAAAAGTTAAGAGGCTTTGCTTACTTGTCTTCACAGTATTAAATAGTTTTCAAGAAAATATTTAAGGATTAAAGGAACAACTTCTTTATTGTAAAATTCCCTCTGTTAATACTTATAGGATTACATTTAATGTAATAAAAAGGAATTTCTTTTCATGTATTAGATCTCTGAAGTAATGATTGGTTGAAAATGTTACATATATACACACACACAAACATCCAGTTCTCATTCACAGAAAATATGGCACTGGTTATATTAAAAAGCAAATACCCCACATTACTGTACTATATCTTTGATAAGTTCAAAACAGTACTTATCAAAGAGCCTGACATACAAGGGAACTATTTTGTTACAGTGAGTTATATTTAAACTTCTACCTTGGACACAAGCATCTTAAGGGCAAAGATACATTTTATTTATGCATATACTCATTTCTACAATTTCACCTCATGGTGTTTACTTAAAGACACATCAAGTCTAAATCACCATAGCTAATAAACAAATGCTAATGTTAGTTAAATTAAAATATCAAAATTTGGTATCTATAGTATATTTTTGACAATTTTTGATGGCTAGTGATGTTGAGCATCTTTGCAAATTCCTCTTTGCCATCCTTTAGAGAAATATCTATTCAAGTGATTAGCCCATATTATAGTCAGAAAATCAGTTTTTTGAGTGTGAGTTTTAGAAGTTCCTTCTATATTTTGGAAATTAACACCTTATCAGATATATGGTTTACAAATATTTTTCCCATTAATAGGTTGCTTTAAATTTTGGTTCGTGTTCTTTTGCTTTAGTCTGAGACAATCCCACTGTTCTATTTTGCTTTTCTGAACAGCTTTTTGGGGGTCATATCCATATAGCAATTGACAAGACCAATAACACAAAGCTTTTCCACTATCTTCTTCTAGGAATTTTACCATTGCAGGTCTTACTTTTTAGTCTTTAATCCCCTTTGAGTTGATTTATATATATACTCTAAGATGAGGGCCAATTTCATTCTTATACATGTACATATCCAACTTTTTCAACATGATTTATTGAAGAGACTATCCTTTCCCCCATGGTGTGTTCTTGGCACCTTTGTTGAAGATCAACTGACCATTAAAGTGTGGGTTTATGTCTGGGCTCTCTATCTGTTTCATTGATTAATCTATGTGTCTGTTTTTGTGGCAGTGTGTACTATTTTTTATTACTACAGATTTTTGTATATTTTGAAATGAGATAATGTGATGCCTATAGCTTTGTTTCTTTCTCAAGATGGGTTTGGCTATTCCAGATCTTTTGTGATTCTATATAAATTGCAGTTTTTTTTCTATTTCTATAAACAATGTCGTTTGAATTTTAATAGTGGTTACGTTGAATCTGTGGATCTTTCTGGTTGTGTGAACATTTTCACAATATTAATTATTCCAATCCATGAACACCAGATATATTTCCATTTGTTTGTTTCTTGAGTTTATTTTAGCAATGTTTTATAGTTTTAAGTACACAAACCCTTCACCTCCTTATAAAATTAAGTTTTGGGATTATAAAAAATTTATCTTTTTTTTCAGACAGCTCATTGTTATTGTATAGAAGTACTATTGGTTTCTGTATATTGCTTTTTGACTGAATTCATTATTCTATTCATTGTTCTAACAATTTCTGGTAGATTTATAGTTTTCTGTCATGTGCAGAGACAATTTTACTTCCTGCTTCTCAATTTGGATGCCTCCCTGCTCCTGCTTTTTTTTCTTGCCTAATTGCCCTGCCTAGGACTTCCAGTACTCTATTGTGTAGAAGTGGAAAGAGAAGGCAACCTTGCTTTGTTCCCATACTAAGAGGAAACACTTTCAACTTGTTACTATTGCATATGAAGTAAACTGAGGGTTTATGTATACAGCCTTTATTGCATTGAGGCTCAATCCTTCAATACCTAATTTGAGAGTTTTTAATCGTGAAAAGATATTGAATTATTCTAAGTGCTTTTTCTGCATCTACCTAAATGATTATATGATTTTTTTTATGTTTTAGATTAACTTTATTTTTTTTTCCTTTTTCTTTTATTATTCATATGTGCATACAAGGCTTGGTTCATTTCTCCCCCCCTCGCCCCTGCCCTCACCCCCTCCCTTAACACCCACTCCGCCCCCCCCCCCCCCCCGCCAATACCCAGCAGAAACTATTTTGCCCTTATTTCTAATTTTGTTGTAGAGAGAGTATAAGCAATAATAGGAAGGAACAAGGGTTTTTGCTGTTTGAGATAAGGATAGCTATACAGGGCATTGACTCACATTGATTTCTTGTGCGTGGGTGTTACCTTCTAGGTTAATTCTTTTTGATCTAACCTTTTCTTTAGTACCTGTTCCCCTTTTCCTATTGGCCTCAGTTGCTTTTAAGGTATCTGCTTTAGTTTCTCTGTGTTAAGGGCAACACATGCTAGCTAGTTTTTTAGGTGTCTTACCTATCCTCACCCCTTCCTTATGTGCTCTCGCTTTTATCATGTGCTCATAGTCCAATCCCCTTGTTGTGTTTGCCGTTGATCTAATGTCCACATATGAGGGAGAACATACGATTTTTGGTCTTTTGGGCCAGGCTAACCTCACTCAGAATGATGTTCTCCAATTCCATCCATTTACCAGCAAATGATAACATTTCGTTCTTCTTCATGGCTGCATAAAATTCCATTGTGTATAGCTACCACATTTTCTTAATCCATTCGTCAGTGCTGGGGCATCTTGGCTGTTTCCATAACTTGGCTATTGTGAATAGTGCCGCAATAAACATGGGTGTGCAGGTGGCTCTGGAGTAACCTGTGTCACAGTCTTTTGGGTATATCCCCAAGAGTGGTATTGCTGGATCAAATGGTAGTGATTACATGATTTTTGTCTTCATTCTATACACGAGTCCTTCGTTCTGTATCATAGATCTGCATATGCTGAACCCCATGCTAGGAATGAATCCTTTGCATACCAAAAATAAATGCTACTTGGTCATGATGTATGGATTTTTTTTTCCTTCTGCTAATTTTGGGCCTACTTTGTTCTTTTTGTTGCTCCTTCAAACATAAAGTTAGATTGCTTTTTGAGCTCCCTCTTGTTTTTAATGTAGACAGTTATACCATAATTTTTTCCTTTTAATTCTACTTGTGCTGCATCCCACAAGTTTGTATAAATTGTATTTTCACTTCCATATGTCTCAAAATATTTTCTAATTTCCATCTTGATTTCTTTCTTGGTCCATTTTTTGTTCAAGAGTGTTTTGTTTAATATTGACAAATTCACGAATTTTTTTTAGCTTTTGATTTTTAGTTTCATTCTATTGTGGTCAGAAAAGATACTTGGTATGATTTTTATTGTCTGAAGTGCCTTACTTTGTGGCATAACATGTAACCTATTCTGGAGAATATTCTGGATGCACTTAAAAGAATATAGGTTCTGCTGCTGTTGAATGGAATGTTCTGTATATGTCTGTTAGATTCATTTGATGTATAGTCTTGCTCAAGTCCTCTGTTTCCTTATTGATATTATTTTATATGTTTTACTTATTATTAAAAGTGAGATACTGAAGTCTCTGTTACTATAGTACACTATTTCCAGCTTCAGTTTCGTTGATGTTTTCTTCATATAGTTAGGTGCTCTGATGGTGGGTGCCTAAGTGTTTATAATTGTTTTATATACTGCTGGTGAATTGATCCTTTTGTCATTATACAATATCCTTCTTTGGCTATTGTGATAGTTTGGGGGGATTTTTTTGTTTGCTGTTTGTTTGTTTGGTGATGGTTCTGGGATTTGAACTCAGGGCCTCATGCATGCTAGGCAAGCACTCTACCACTTGAACCATGTCCCAACCTTCTTGTGATGGATTTTGTCTTAAAATGCATTTTGAGTGACATAACCATAGCCACCCCCACTTTCTTTTTAAAACATTTTCATGGAATATTTTTTCCATCATTCTCTTTTAGCCTATATGTGTCCTTAAACTTGAAATGGGTTTCTTATAAATATAACAGTTAGTTCATCTTTTCCCATCCATTTAGTTGTTCTTTTGATTGGGGAGCTTAATGCATTTAATTTTAAAGTAATTAGTGACAGGGAAGGATTTATTATTGTCATTTTGTTACTTGTGTCTGTTAGTTGTGTAGTTATCTTATTCATCTTTTCCTTGTGTACTGTCTTTCCTTATGCTTTGTTGGGTTTTTTACATGCTAATATTCTTTGATTCCTTTCTTATTGTATTTTGTACAACTTCTATAAACCATGGAACTTATATAAAATGCAGTTATAACAATTTTATTCTGATAACAACTTGGGTTCAATTGCATACAAAAACAACTCTTAGTTTTCCCTTCTATGTATATTTTATGTTATTGTCACAATTTGCATATATTTATATTATGTACCTCAATATATTTTTTACTTGTTAAATGTGTTTTTGTTATTTTTAATTTTTTACTGGAATCAAAAATTTACTTACAACTCTTATAGTATTATAGTTCTGCATTTGTCTATATATTTGCCTTTATCAACAATTTTTCTACTTTATTATGTTATTATATTGTTGTTTGGCATTGTTTTATTTCGAGCTGAAGAATTTCCTTTAGCATTTCCTGTAGACATGTCTAGTGGTGATGAGATTTTTCAGTTTTTGTTTGTCTGAGAAAGAACTTATTGCTTCATAGTTGAAGGAGCATATTTTCACGTTTTTATGTTCCTCCTGTGTCTGTGTTGGTGCCGTCACATTAGACACTGCTGCCTCCTCCCTAGCCTTCACAGGATGAACTTATACAGGAGAAGACTCCCCCCAGTCACCCTGGCAGAGATTCTGGGGCCTCCTGAACCTTCATGTTCGTTCAACCCAGGTTTTGTTTTTATTCTCTGTGGCATCATTGTGCCAAGAAAAGTAGACTGAAGCCAGTTCCTTGGGTGAATCCAGAAAAGTTGAATTGTGTGGCATTCCGTGCAACTCCATCATCCCAGGAGATGTTGTGCTCTGCAGTTTCTCATCCGCTTACACTGTGCTGAGCCATGAAGGCCAAACCTCTCTGTCTGTCTGTCTGTTCTTATTTGTTGCCAGGAAGCTAGATTAATTAAGCTTTTTTCAGAATCCTAAGGTAGTAATACTGAAGCCGGTCTTTGGGCAGCCCTTAGAAAAGCTGGGACAGTGAATGCTTGGACCAACTCTCTCTACCCCAGGAGAAGCTAGAAGATGGAGATATTGACAGTTCACTCTGTATTGAGCTGAAGAACAAGGAGCTATGGTGACTGCCATTCCAAAATGCCATCTCTGTTCTTTCACTATGGGGACAGATACCCTAGGCCTATCAACAACCTGAGATAGGCAAGACAGACACCAATCCATTGTGCAGCCCCCACAGAAGTTGGGCATCAGACATATGGACCAACTCTTTCCCTTCAACGGGAGAAGCTGGAAACTAAAGGGTCTTTTCCTAATTGTATGATGCTGTGTCAGGAGTAGGAATTTTAGCAAGCAGGGGTCCTGAATCTCTTTAGCAGCTTCCATGAAGTCTAGTTTTGCAATCAAGCAGGGTGTGGGAGACTTTCAACTTGTTGCTAGATTTCTCACAAAGGGAATTTTTCTGTGAATTGTTCCCAAATTGGTGTGCTAATGGGAAAGAGAAGGGTTCATGGCTTCCTAACCTTGCTACTACCATGCTGACATTAGTCTTCTGTTCTGTTTTTTAATTGCCTGCTGTGTTGTTTCTAGTGTCCCCAACTCTTCAGCAACTGTTCTCACCAAAAGGCTACTGGTATTTAACAAGTTTGTTTCCTTTGGCACATCTTCACTACTCATGAACAGCAAACATGTTTTCATACTTTGCTAATACATCAGCCATTTAGAAATACACCCTAGTTGCAACTTCAGTGTTATTTTTAATTTTGTAAGGAAATGACGCTATGATATGGTATTCCATGTTAAGAGTTCTAATTTTTCTGATATTACCTTTTTCTGAGTTAGAAGTATTATTATGAACAGTTACTGTGGTTATGCTGATATATACTCTTACTTTTAGCACAGCTATAGTTTAATTATATAGTAAAAACAATGTTTTACCATCAACTAAACAGAAAAATAGCTGCACTTTACTGTGCCATAAAAGCATAATATTCAAAGTCTACTTTTATCTTAGTTTCTTGCTTTGACATGATGGATATGCACTGGTAATAAAAAATAAAATTTCATAAGCTAGTGCTATATATGGCACACAAACTCACTGTGATTTCTAGCACACTGAGTAGCAGTGTGATCCAAGATGGAGCCACACACATTCTTTATCACAACTCTACCACTATAGGTGCAAAAGCAACCACAGACAAACTATAATGAGTGAATATGCATCTGTTCTGATAAAACATTATTAATGAGCATCAAAATAATAATTTCATATGTCAAAATATTACCATTTTGTCATACAAAATTTTTTATATTTTTTCTAATCATTTTTAAATATAAAAATCACCCTTTGTTCATTGATCATAAAAAATATCCTTCTTCTGGGAAGGATCAGGAAGCACTAATAGATGGTCACAATGAGCATGTTATATCTTTGTAGAGGAAAAACATCAGCAAATGGAAAAGACTGAGTAAGCACCAATTAAGTATGGGACAATATTTTCTTTTTGGCAGTATTGGGGTTTGAACTCAGGGACTCACACTTGCTAGGCATGCTCCACCTCTTGAGTCACTCCGCCAGCCCCTTTCTGGTTGAGGTTTTTTTGTTTTGTTTTGTTTTGTTTTTTAAATAGGGTCTCTTGAACTAGTTACCTGGTCTGACTTTGAACCATGACCCTCCTGATCTCTGCCTCCTGAGTAGCTAGTATTATAGGCATGAGCCACAGTGCCTGGTTGGTATGAGGCAATATTCTTGAGGTTTTTCTGGTTCTTCTATATTCTTGGACTGTAGAAAATAGCAGGAATTATGTTAGAAATGCTTGCTAAAAACATGAGTAATAACATCCTGTTTCTCTAAATGGATTCTCTGTGTATCAATGGAGGAAAATTTAACCTGGGGATAGAAATGCAGGTTATAACAGATGTAATATTTGGAATTCCTAGCCAGAGCAATAAGGCAAGACGAAGAAATAAAAGGAACACAAATAGATAAAGAAACTGACAAAATATCTCTATTTGCAGATGATATGATCCTATACCTTAAAGACCCAAAAAACTCTACCCAAAAACTCCTAGACACAATAAACAGGTACAGCAAGGTGGCAGGATACAAAATCAAATTATAAAAATCATTAGCTTTTCTATACACCAATAACGAACAAACTGAGAAGAAATATATGGAAACAGTTCCATTTACAATAGCCTCAAAAAAAATCAAATATTTAGGAGAGTAAACTTAACAAGAGATGTGAATGACCTTTACAAGGAGAACTACAAACCCCTGAAGAAAGAGATCAAGGAAGACTTCAGAAGATGGAAAGATCTCCCATGCTCATGGATTGGTAGAATCAACATAGTAAAAATGGCTATACTACCAAAAGCAATCTACATGTTTAATGCAATTCCCATCAAAATCCCAATTACTTTCATCACAGAGATTGAAAAATCTCCCCTAATGTTCATTTGGAAACACAAGAGACCATGAATAACCAAGGTGATACTCAGCAAAAAGAGCAATGCTAGAGGTATCACAATACCCAACTTCAAACTATATTATAAAACAATAGCAATTAAAACAGCATGGTACTGGCACAAAAACAGACACAAAGACGAGTGGAACTCCAGCAGCTCAGCAGCTAAGAGAAAGGATGGACAAATGGGACTACATGAAATTAAAAAGCTTCTGCACAACAAAAGAAATGATCTCTAAACTAAAGAGACCACTCACAGACTGGGAGAAAATATTTGCCAGCTATACATCAGACAAAGGACTGATAACCAGAATATACAGGGACCTCAAAAAACTAAACTCTCCCAAAATCGATGAACCAATAAAGAAATGGGCATCTGAACTAAACAGAACTTTCTCAAAGGAAGAAATTCAAATGGCAAAAAAAACACATGAAAAAATGCTCACCATCTCTAGCCATAAAGGAAATGCAAATCAAAACCACACTAAGATTCCACCTCACCCCTGTTAGAATAGCCATCATCAGCAACACCACCAACAACAGGTGTTGACGAGAATGTGGGGAAAAAGGAACCCTCATACACTGGCAGTGGAAATGCTAGCTAGTGCAACCACTCTAGAATAAAATTTGGAGGCTTCTTAAAAATCTAAACATAGATCTTCCATATGATCCAGCAATCCCATTCGGGATATACCTAAAAGAATGCAACTCAGGTTACTCCAGAGACAACTGCACATCCATGTTTATTGCACCACTATTCACAATAGCCAAGTTATGGAAACAGCCAAGATGCCCCACTATTGACGAATGGATCGAGAAAATGTGGTATTTATACACAATGGAGTTTTACTCAGCCATGAAGAAGAATGAAATGCTGTTATTCCCAAGTAAATGATGGAACTGGAGAACAACATTCTGAGCGAGGTTAGCCAGGCTCAGAAAACCAAGAATCATATGCTCTCCCTCATATTTGGTCTTCAGATCAAGGGCAAAGGCAGTAATGTTGTTGGACTTGGGTCACACGCTAAGGGGAGAGCACATACGGGAGGAATGGAGATAGGTACGAAACCCAAAACATGAAAGTGTTTGATGTGTCCACTGCAGAGGAGCTAATGCAGTAACCTTAAAATGACAGAGGTCAATATGGGAAGGTGACTGGGAAGTAGTAAAGAGGTCATGTAGAGATTAATCAATTTGGGTTGTAACACAACATTGCATGGAAGCAATGTTAGGAATCTCTCTGTATAGCTATCCTTATCTTAACTAGCAAAAACACTGTCTTTCTTATTATTGCTTTGATCTTCTCTTCAACAAAATTGGAGAAAAGAGCAGAACAGGTTCTGCCTGGAAGCGAGGGGTTGTGGGGGGAGAGAGGAAAGGCGCAAGGGGCAGGGGGGAGAAATGGCCCAAAAAATGTGTGCACATGTGAATAAATGAATAAAAATTTTTTTAAAAAGGGACTAAAGTAAAATGTAGATAGAGGAGATAAATCATTTGGGGGAGTAACATGTAATACCACAAGGAAACTCCCTGTATAGCTACCTTTATCTCAAACCTAAAAAAATGTCATGTTTTTGTTTTTATCTTTTCTCTTCTGCAAAATAGGAGAACAGGACCCCTGGCAAACCTGACTAAAATGAGGAGAGAAAAAACCCAAATTAGTAGAATCAGGAATGCAAAAGGGGAGATAACAACAAACACCATGGAAGTCCAGGAAATCATCAGAGACTACTTTGAGAACCTATATTCAAATAAATTTGAAAATCTAAAAGAAATGGACAGATTTCTAGATACATATGATCATCCAAAACTGAACCAAGAGGAAATTAATCACCTGAATAGACCTATAACACAAAATGAAATTGAAGCAGCAATCAAGAGTCTCCCCAAAAAGAAAAGTCCAGGACCTGATGGATTCTCTGCTGAATTCTATCAGACCTTTAAAGAAGAACTGATACCAACCCTCCTTAAACTGTTCCATGAAATAGAAAGGGAAGGAAAACTGCCAAACACATTTTATGAAGCCAGTATTACACTTATCCCAAAACCAGGCAAAGACACCTCCAAAAAGGAGAACTATAGGCCAATCTCCTTAATGAACATTGATGCAAAAATCCTCAACAAAATAATGGCAAATCGAATTCAGCAACACATCAAAAAGATTATTCACCACGACCAGGTAGGCTTCATCCCAGGGATGCAGGGGTGGTTCAACATACGAAAATCAATAAACGTAAAAAACCACATTAACAGAAGCAAAGACAAAAACCACTTGATCATCTCAATAGATGCAGAAAAAGCCTTTGATAAGATCCAACATCATTTCATGATAAAAGCTCTAAGAAAACTAGGAATAGAAGGAAAGTTCCTCAACATTATAAAAGCTATATATGACAAACCTACAGCCAGCATTATACTTAACGGAGAAAAATTAAAACCATTCCCTCTAAAATCAGGAACCAGACAAGGATGCCCACTATCTCCACTCCTATTCAACATAGTACTGGAATTCCTAGCCAGAGCAATTAGGCAAGAAGAAGGAATAAAAGGAATACAAATAGGTAAAGAAACTGTCAAAATATCCCTATTTGCAGACGACATGATCCTATACCTTAAAGACCCAAAAAACTCTACTCAGAAGCTTCTAGACATCATCAATAGCTATAGCAAGGTAGCAGGATATAAAATCAACATAGAAAAATCATTAGCATTTCTATACACTAACAATGAGCAAACGGAAAAAGAATGTATGAAAACAATTCCATTTACAATAGCCTCAAAAAAAATCAAATACCTAGATGTAAACCTAACAAAAGATGTGAAAGACCTCTACAAGGAAAACTATACACTTCTGAAGAAAGAGATTGAGGAAGACTATAGAAAGTGGAGAGATCTCCCATGCTCATGGATTGGTAGAATCAACATAGTAAAAATGTCTATACTCCCAAAAGTAATCTACATGTTTAATGCAATTCCCATCAAAATTCCAATGACATTCATCAAAGAGATTGAAAAATCTACTGTTAAATTTATATGGAAACACAAGAGGCCACGAATAGCCAAGGCAATACTCAGTCAAAAGAACAATGCAGGAGGTATCACAATACCTGACTTCAAACTATATTACAAAGCAATAATAATAAAAACAGCATGGTACTGGCACAAAAACAGACATGAAGACCAGTGGAACAGAATAGAGGATCCAGATATGAAGCCACACAACTATAAGCAACTTATCTTTGACAAAGGAGCTAAAAATATACGATGGAGAAATAGCAGCCTCTTCAACAAAAACTGCTGGGAAAAATGGTTAGCAGTCTGCAAAAAACTGAAACTAGATCCATGTATATCACCCTATACCAAGATTAACTCAAAATGGATCAAGGATCTTAATATCAGACCCCAAACTCTTAAGTTGATACAAGAAAGAGTAGGAAATACTCTGGAGTTAGTAGGTATAGGTAAGAACTTTCTCAATGAAACCCCAGCAGCACAGCAACTAAGAGATAGCATAGATAAATGGGACCTCATAAAACTAAAAAGCTTCTGTTCATCAAAAGAAATGGTCTCTAAACTGAAGAGAACACCCACAGAGTGGGAGAAAATATTTGCCAACTATACATCAGACAAAGGACTGATAACCAGAATATACAGGGAACTTAAAAAACTAAATTCTCCCAAAACTAATGAACCAATAAAGAAATGGGCAGGTGAACTAAACAGAACTTTCTCAAAAGAAGAAATTCAAGTGGCCAGAAAACACATGAAAAAATGCTCACCATCTCTAGCAATAAAGGAAATGCAAATTAAAACCACACTAAGATTCCACCTCACCCCTGTTAGAATAGCCATCATCAGCAACACCACCAACAACAGGTGTTGGCGAGGATGCGGGGAAAAAGGAACCCTCTTACACTGTTGGTGGGAATGTAGACTAGTACAACCACTCTGGAAAAAAATTTGGAGGCTACTTAAAAAGCTGGACATCGATCTACCATTTGATCCAGCAATACCACTCTTGGGGATATACCCAAAAGACTGTTACTCCAGAGGCACCTGCACATCCATGTTTATTGCGGCACTATTCACAATAGCCAAGTTATGGAAACAGCCAAGATGCCCCAGCACTGACGAATGGATTAAGAAAATGTGGTATCTATACACAATGGAATTTTATGCAGCCATGAAGAAGAACGAAATGTTATCATTCGCTGGTAAATGGATGGAATTGGAGAACATCATTCTGAGTGAGGTTAGCCTGGCTCAAAAGACCAAAAATAGTATGTTCTCCCTCATATGTGGACATTAGATCAAGGGCAAACACAACAAGGGGATTGGACTATGAGCACATGATAAAAGCGAGAGCACACAAGGGAGGGGTGAGGATAGGTAAGACACCTAAAAAACTAGCTAGCATTTGTTGCCCTTAATGCAGAGAAACTAAAGCAGATACCTTAAAGCAACTGAGGCCAATAGGAAAAGGAGACCAGGAACTAGAGAAAAGGTTAGATTAAAAAGAATTAACCTAGAAGGTAACACCCACGCACAGGAAATCAATGTGAGTCAATGCCCTGTATAGCTATCCTTATCTCAACCAGCAAAACCCTTTGTTCCTTCCTATTATTGCTTATACTCTCTCTACAATAAAATTAGAGATAAGGGCAAAATAGTTTCTGCTGGGTATTGAGGGGGGGAGCGGGAGGGGGTGGAGTGGGTGGTAAGGGAGGGGGTGGGGGCAGGGGGGAGAAATAAACCAAGCCTTGTATGCACATATGAATAATAAAAGAAAAATGAAAAAAAAAATAGGAGAACAGGAGGGCAGAACAGGTCCAGCCCAAGGGGGAGGGTGGCACCAGTGGGAGGGAGGAGGAGGCTGGAGATAGGAGGGTGAATACAGTGAAAAAAATGTGTACACATGCATGTAAATGCAATAATGATACCTATTGAAACTACTCCAGTAATTAGAATCAGGGGAGGGGGGATAAAGGGAAGCAGTGGAAGGGGTGAATTCAAGTATGATATAGTTGATACATTGTAAGAACCTTTGTAAATGCCACATTGTATGACCACCCAGCACAACAATAAAGAGGGGGGGGCAATAAAGAAGGAAAAAGAATAAATAAAAGTAAAACAAGGCTTCCAGGCCATCAGGCAGGGGCCCACTGCTTTACCAGCAGTGTTTCTTTTCCTTTTCTTTTTCTTTCAATAAAGTTTTATTACTGTTAAACAGTAACAGGATGTTTATTAAACAAAATAATCTAGTTATTTGGCAGTATTACCTTAAGTAGAAATTGATTAGTTTGGTCAAAATCGCTAAAATAATTGCAGATCTCATTTAGCAACTGAATTTCTTCTTTTTATGGTCATCTAATTAGTTAATAGGACTTTTAGTGACCTTTTGTTATGTATCATTGTCTGCAGAACATACAACCATGGTCATATCTGAAAATATAAAATATTCATTAATTCTTTTAAAGTAAACACATCCATTCTGAGAAAAAACAGATGGGATAAGAGTAAGCAATGAAGACAAAATTGAGATGAAAAACAGTAACTGAGGAAGCACTTAGTTATTTTTATTAGGTCCATGTGAAAATTGACTCCACCTATCTACCCATCCACCCTCAAGTTTCAGGCTCAATATAGCTTTGTACTCTCTTTCCTGTTGTTTTTTAATCTAAATGCTGGAATGCATTTGTCTTGCCAAGATCCCCTGATACTTGCCACCTCTGTGTAATTATTCTATCAATATAGTGTTCTGCAAAACATCTCCTTAGTCTAAATCCTTTTAGATTCTATTATGATTAAAGGTAGGAGAGTTAACACAGTAGGATTTGGTGAAGGAAGAAGCTGAATTATAGTGCAGTTGCAACAAAGACCTCAACTGATTTCATGGGGAGCTCTAAAGCTGAGACCACCCTTCAGGGTTCTCCCAGATTGAGGCAAGGAGGGGCAGGCTCTTTTACTCCTTCATTGATCATTGAGTAAAATCAGCATGCTACAGGGAGGGTACTCCTAGAGGCAACAGATCTCTACCTTTAGCTGAAGGTAATACCTTGAAAGAAACTCAGGTGTGAGCAATCATCAAACAATACCAGTGGCAATTGAGGAAATAAATGCCTCAGTTCTTGCAGGTAAAGATTGGTAGCCATCCTAATATCCCAGGCCTCCAGATTTAGTAAATAAAAATAATAAGTAAAAATATCTCATAGGACATACCTAGTACTATTATTCCCTTATTTTTCCTTTTTCAAAATGTTAAATGCCATTTATGTAAAATTCAGATTTATCTTGGCATTCTACATTTTTATCTGGAAACACTATCCTTGTGTGTATTAGAAAGTCGAAGAAAGATTTTTTAAGGGTGTTAATGCATTTCCTCTTATTATAGTGTCACACTTGAGATTGTATTAATCCCACACTGCCATTGGAGACCAAGAATAAAAACTGCTTAAACTCAATAACTTTTCCTAATATTGTCTAATTACAGGGGTTAAATGTCCTTCATTATGTTTTGCCATAGGAAGCAGAAGTAGGCCTATAAATAACACTTGGTAATGCTAAAGGGACTGGACTGTGGAAAAGACACTGTGTACAAGACAAGAAAACACTGGATCTACAGCAGTGGATATAGAAATGAGGAAAGGGAAAGAAACAGCACTGGGGCAGTCTTAAAGAATTTACTGACTGCATGATATTCAGGAATAGAAGGTACACAAAACCTAACAAAATAGTACATGCTTGATTTTAGTAATAGGAGTAGAGATTAAAATGGCATAAGATAGATGTAAAAAATAGATTTGGAGGGCAAGGAATTGTGCATTTGTGATACCGTTCATTGGAATGTATAATGCATGTGAATAAATTCATTAATACATTACACCAAGCTGTTGTTACTGAGCAGGTGATCATTTTCCACTAAATATACTGCACCTGAGACTTCAGAGATATTTTTAACCACCTGGCATTTCGACAAGCTGCACTCAGAATGTTAAACTTTACCAGTAATTCTATTAGCTCAGATATACACATACATTCAGAGAATCAAAATTTTTCAAATTTAGAATCTTAATTAAGAGTTTATATTTATAAAATGTTTGTCTACAATAGCAATTCTAACTGTATTTTATTTAAAATATTTAGTTTGTATTATCTACATTACTAAAGAAGCTCTTAAAAAGAGTTCTGTTATTTTCTTTTAATTACACAGAGGGAGCAGCTACCTCCACCATTATCCTCAATATTGCTACCTTTCTTCCTGGCAGTCTCCCACTTACTCATTTTAAGTTACACTGCCTCTTGATTCTTCCTAAACTATGATATCCTTCACAAAACTCCTACATGATTTTCTAATTTGAGGTAATCAACCCAGAAGCACTAACAGATTTGTGCATACATCACAGGAGAACCCTTCATAACATCCTCAAATGCTAGATGCTTATCTATGTAGTATGGGCTGGAGACGGGAAAAATATTAGTAAGTCAATATAAATAAGCTTTTTTCTTACGTCCTAAATTAGAAAAGAAATTCAAGCTTCTAAACTGTAACACTTGTATGTTTGGTTTTTATGGTTAATTTCAATTACCAATGACTTAGCCATCCATGGTTATTAACTTCTGGGGTTAAAATACACACTGTAGGCATCAGTGAACAGAATAAAATCTAGTTCAACTAATTGTGTTCTCTAATCAGAAATCTTGTTTAATAAGCATTGCACTCTATCACCTGTATTCCCTGATCATGCCCAACAAAGGAAAATGTATGTAATATATACATATATTAATTAAAATCAGCTTAATAAATCTTTTTTTGATTACTGTATTTTCTATCCAAGAGGACCATTCAGTACTCCACTATAGTTATTTATAAATTATTAACTGTTAACTTTAAATTATCCATGTGTGGATATCCTTTACAATGTTTAATTCCAAGATAGGCTTTTCCCTAGATTTGAGTAAATTCCTTCTTGCTTTGTTAGATTTTTTGGTGTGTATTTGAGAAATTAAGGATACCTTGTCGTAGTATGACATATTAGGAAGGTAAATAATTTGCTATTGAACAAATGCAACAGCATATCAAACCCAAAGAGAAATTATTTTTATATTATCCATTTACAGATTAGACTTTTCAAGTTTTTACTCCCTTCAATTTATGTTAGAAATGTGGATGGAAAGTAATTCACCAAGCTTACCACTAAGTATGATTTACATGGACCCAGGTATTTTCTATGTAACAAGTAAAATGTCAGACATGGAGTAGGCACAGTGTTGAAAGTTGCTGCCAAATTATGTTATATTAGCTCTCCTGTTATACAATTGTAATAGCTAAAGACAAGACTCAAGAACAATGACTCTAATTGTAATTTAAACAGCTTACACTACAATGCTTAAAGTAAAACACCCTTCCCAGTTCAGGTTATAAGGAGCTCTCTGTGTTTACTTGTACTTAAGACCTCCTGGAATTCACTTTTCAATCAACTGATAACAAATACTATGTACTTTATATCACGGTGGCAAAAGATTTCTGGTTAAAAATTAAAATGAGGGCTAGACATGGTGGTAAACATCTGTAATTCCAGTAGGGTACTGAGCCAAGAGGATCACAGTTCAAAAAATAAACAAATAAATAATAAATAAAATAAAATCAGCCAATACTGTGTGTACATTAAATTGTGGTGTAACAATAATTGTCAGCACTTACTCTTATTCATTTTCCTTTAATTCTCATTAAAATTTCAGGAAATATTAATCAATCTCTGTATTTAAACAGTTGAGAAAACTGAGGCACAGAAAAGTTGGCTGACTTGCTGAAGATTCCACAGCAATTAAGGAGCAGAACTGATGTTTGAACCCAGTTAATATGGTGTCAGAGCCTATACAGTTAACCACTAAACTACACTATTTTCCCAATCTGTCCTTCATCCTTTTGACAAGAACACAAATAAATGGTGTCACCATCTCTTTCAGGTACATATATGAAACTCTTTTCCAGTTTCCCAGGTACATATATATAACTCTTTTCCAGTTTCCCTACTCTGACAACACAGACTAAGATGCCCCTCTTGTCCTAAATTCACCTCTTGCATTACACCTGATATGCCGACCTGTCTTTTTTCTTTTCAGTCCCCAATTGATTATAATTCCTTGAGGCAAGGATTATTGAAAGATTGACACCCAGCACAGTGTCTGGAATAGAGTATGGGTTCAAGAAATATCTATTGTATGAGTGAATGCTTCGCATCATCGAAGGCCTGCCTATACTTGCATTCCAGACTGCACCACAATGATCCTCTCTTCCTCCTACCAACACACCACCAATACTTTGATATCAACTTTTGCAATTCTTCACAATGTGACAAACTTCATGATTTTCTTTGAAATACCTTTGGAAAACCCACCAATGACTATTCAAAAAAATCAATGTCTTACCTTCTAAATCTTCTTTCTCAAAGTGTGTTTTGAGAATAGAACGAGTACCACCTCTATCCACAACTGCTTCTTCATCATTTCTCTGTGGAATGGGGAGAAAGAAGATTAAATAAAAATGCATATATTCTCTTAATTTCAAAAACTAAGCTTCATTATGATCCAATATTTAGGGGTTTAATTCAGTCACTTAAATCTATCAATACATGAGTAGTCTATTTGATTATTAAGTGATTTTTAAAAAAGGAAACTAAAGTAAGTTTGACCACATATTCAGACAAAGGATGTCATTTGATTTTCCATGACTTTGACAATAGTCAAACATTCCTGCTGGCATCATTTTTTAGTGAGATGAAAACAGAAAACAAACAGCTATTCTATCAATTTAGTAACATGAGTCTTTGTCCCTAATAAAGAATTCTTATTAACAAGATCATATTTTGAACTGTACAAGGAAAATATGAAAATCATTAGTATTAACCCCATTGATGCTATGGCAGGATGAGATAATTCTACTGACATTAAAAATTGATCTAATTCCTTGAAAGCAATTAGTAGGCAATTATTAGGTAAATGATAACTCTAATTACTTTGCTTCAGTATAATGCATCTTATTCAAACTATATAGTAAAACATGATAATGTGCATTAAACCTTCATTTAATTTCACACATTTTTACCAATTTAGAGTAACAGGGCAGATATATGTCTTCTGAACATTATATACATTCTCAAAAAATGTACTCACTACCAATTAGATAATGAAGAAAGCATTCAGTATAATCAATTTGACCATGCATGATAGAAAAAATACAAAATATTGATATAAGTGAAATATCAGCCATTTCAACTTTTATCTGGTTCTGACCACCTATTGTAAAAATGGTTTAAAAGTGAACACTGAGCATAACAGGAGAAATGAAACAATATACTAAAGATGAAAGAAGCATCTAAGATCTATTTCTATGATCTATTTCTATTTCTACCTATTGATATGGGCCCACTAAGTAGAGATTCTAGCAATGTTATATCTCAAGGGGCTAGAAGGAGGTTACAAAGAAAGGGCTGTTAGTTGGTTAGTTGAAATTTGAACCAAAAGATGAGCTACACTAAATGAAATTAAATGCCAGAACTACTTGGATATATTATAAAGTGTCCAAAGGCTTAGCGAAATTGGAATGTTAGACTGGATTTATCACATAAGGCCTGCTCACCCATACCAGGGAGGTCCAGAGGACACAGCCTTTGCCACAATTGTGAGGAGAACCCCAACATCCTTGAGGAAAAATGCAGTCTCTCTCTAAGGGTCAGGAAATACAATAGGAACTGCTGTCATCAAACTGGGTTCCTTAACGAAATGAGGATGATTGGATTGCAGAAGCTGGCAAGAGCCTAAGTGACAGCACTTAGTCACCAAAGACAAGATGGTTGTGGTTACCATATGGTCAACAGAATCAAAAAGTAATAAGAATAAGCAAACTCACAGAAGAACCTATGGTGCTGGCTAGTTGATCAAGTTATCCCTAGAAGTCAAACAGATGAACAATCTACCAAATTCTTATTTGATCTGTACAAGCAAAAAAGTTCTAAATTAAGTAAACAGGAGTGTAGCTGATTCATCAAAACAGAGTCATGGCTTCAATCAATTCCCATACTTGAGCCACTTTATACACCAAGAACCCCTTGAATAAGGGAGAGGGCAGGTCTGCTTGAGGAAGTACCTTGTTAAAATGCAAAAATCTTTATAGTCATTTTCATGCCCTTTTCCAAAGGGACTTACTACCTGCAGTGACTGAGCATTGGAAGGAGGAAATAATCAGATTTGGGGGGACAGGATTGCAGGACACTGACCTGGAACTGACACTAATCCCATTAAACTCAAAAAATTGCCGTGGTTCACCAGACAGAGTTGGTCCTGATGGATGTCAGGTAATCAAAAGAGTTATAGCTTAAGCCATCTCACTGTGGGTCCAGTGAGTTCCTGAATACATCTTTTTGTTGTTTCCCCAGGTACAGAATGAATAATTCAAAGTGACATAGGTTATAACCAGAGAAGACTTCAAAATGAGGGAGTGATTTTCTTTTCATGTCAATTAGACCTTTGCATATCTGAAGGCTAAAAGGAAGATGCCAATACAGAAGAGAACTAAAATGCTAAGAAAAAAGTACGTCAAAAATCCCCCTGTGAATGATAGCACATCAACAATATCCTAACACATAACATCTGTGAAGGTAGAGGATATAAAGCCATATATTGAAAGCTGTTGAAAAATGGGGGACTGGAGGGAGGGATAAGGGGGAGTAATGGAAGGGGTTGAGCTGACCAAAGTAAAGTATACTCACAGCAGGGCAACCCCTTTGAACATTGACTTAGAAATTAATAACAAAAAACAGGTACATATATACATGGGATTGGGATTTCAGTTTTACTCTTTTCAGTAAATAGGTACAGTGTGTGGGGTGGGTACTCATGGGGATCTAATGAAGGAGATTAAGGTGAGGGAATATGTTTGGTGGACTTCATATACTTACACTAAATAGAAAAATGGATCTCTTGCAATTGATTCAAGTGGGGTAGAATGGGGTTGAGGGGGAGAGATGGTGGGGCCATCTAACCAATTACAATGTAAACCTATTCAGAATTGTCACAATGAATCCACAAATATATACTAAGAAAAAAAAGGAAGAAAAATCCTCCTGTACCAGTTGCCAGAAAAGAAAATGACACCACTGTAAGGACTAAATTACTAGCATTAAAGATAAGGACTTTGTTCTTCTTGGACTGAGAGGGAAGAGAGGGATGATAAACAGTCAGAAATAGTCTGAAGAAATAAAGACAACGGCAGGTGAGGAAGTTTCCACAGGGCAGCTTTGTTTTGAAGGGCAAACTGAGAGGTTATATCACCTTCCAGGTGAGTACAGGAAGGAATTAAGGCACTGAAAAGAGTAAAAGTTTGAAATCCTAATCCCATTTATATGTGTATCAAACATTACATTATACCCCACTAATACATACAACTTTTGCTTCTGTGTATCAGTTAAAAGTTAAAAAAAAAACAAAAAAATTGAAATCCTCTCTGAGCATGATATTTTAGTTGATGTGACAAAAACCTTTTTATGGGTAATCAGAATAGATAACTTCTCCCATGTACTCTAGTTTGAAATGATAAAGCCAAAGGATTCTAAAAGAAAAACACCAAAATATTTTCTACTTTCTTTTGATAAAGTTTGAAGGACAATCAAGACCATATAAAAACAGGCTAGACCAAGTTGCACTGTTCACACATTAATAACACATTTCCAATTAACTTTTCTGATTAGTATACTAATTTCTTAGAAATGTCTTCAGGGAAGTAGATAGTGGAATGGTAAAAAAAAAGTGGCAGTTATATGGTTAACTGCTTTCCTATTTATAAGAATGAAATGAATAGTAGTGTGAAGACACTAAAGAAATGCTATAGTCAAGTGTTAAAAATAGGGAAAAGTTTATCAACTCATATCCTGCTTTATAGTAAATAAAGTTTAAAATCTCTTAGGACTGTGAAAAAACCTGCATTGTTTACATATTATAAGTAACTTGTAGTTCCAGAATATAATCTTGATAAAGATTTTGCCTCCATGTTTTACAGATGTACTTAACTTTCAGATAAAGGGTTATAGACATATTTTAACCTAGGAAGGTCATCTCTCACGTGCTTCAGAGCAGCAGAATATATAGAGGACAATGGATGGACACATTTTTAGCCTGATGTCCTACATCTTTCTGACAGTATGTGCTGAGACAGGTTAGGGCAGTATTTGAAATCAGTTAAAGAAATACACACTATG
Source organism: Castor canadensis (assembly GCF_047511655.1). Classification (NCBI taxonomy): domain Eukaryota; kingdom Metazoa; phylum Chordata; class Mammalia; order Rodentia; family Castoridae; genus Castor; species Castor canadensis. Next base: position 115,979,309 of record NC_133389.1, on the reverse strand, counting down.
AATGAAAGAAGATTCCAGACAAAATGAAAAAATGAAGTTGGATTCAGAGGACTTTGCTTTATGGTAAAGTTTTTAAATTCTGTTAGTTTGAATAATAAAAGTAATAGTTTTCCCCATTAATAATGGGCATTAAGTTTCAGCCCATTTAGAATCTGACATTGATAGAGTTACAAATTATCATCTGTACAAGATATGTTTAAATATATGTGACACTGGAATGCGTCTGCTCTCTGGGGTGGTTTTTAGTACAAAAAGTCATGCATCCGTGCTTGAAGGTCAGAAGGAGCATGGATCCACTGTGTCACTCTGTGGCAGCCACTTAGAAACAGGTGCAAAGCGGGAAGCTTTATATGGGAGATAAGATGTATGATGAAACATTTGGTTTTTATTTCAAGAAACTGAAATAAACAAAACGTAACTTATACAAAATGTTTTCCCCTTATTAATCCTAGCTACTCAGGAGGCAGAGATCAGGAGGAGCACAGTTTGAAGTCAGCCCTGGCAAATAGTTCACAAAACCCTATCTCAAAAGAAAAATCCATCACAGAAAAAATGCTGATGGAATGGCTCAAGGCGCAAGCCCTGGGTTCAAATAAGCACAAAAAAAAAGAAAATGTTTTCCACTTATTTACAGAAAGTACATATGTTGTCCTCAAACAGATGATAATTCAACTGAATAGACAATGGAAAGATATGGAGGTTAAGTGAAATTTTGCAGCAGAAGTGAAAGCGGAATCTAAAGAAGAAATAGTTGATTATTTAGTTGCCATACAAGTTGCAAGTAGGAATGGCTTAATTTCTTTTGTGTGGTACTGCAAATTGAAAACAAGGTCTCATGCATGCTTGACAAGTGCTCTACCACTGAATTACATCACTGAGCTACTGGGTTGTAAGCAGCCCTTGAAAGGGCTTAATTTTAACATTTCTTTGAAATAAAAATAAATCAGAAGCTAGAATAAAATGTAATTCAATATAAATGTCTCATTTTGAAACTTCATATACATTATCCCCTTTAAATGCTCATTGGATGTTCTATAAAGACATCATATATATGCTCTTTTACGCTGAAAATTCCCAAGATACCAATTATACTAATACACATACTGAAGTTTATTGTATGCAGTGACCATCTGTTTCCTACTGTGACTCTGACCTACACATATATATCATTTTAATGACTAGAAATGCATGACTTCAGATTTTGTGGAAATTAACATGAAATTAAAATATCAACCTACAGACATACTTTGATTAAGAAATATCAAAAAATACTGCTGAATGCTGAGTGGTGGTGACTCACTTCTATACTCTTAGTTACTTGAGAGGCTGAGATTGGGAGGATCATGACTCAAGGCCAACCTAGCAAATAGTTCACAAGACCCCATCTCCAGATTTGCCCTCCAATCCAGAGCAAAATTGACTGGAGGTGTTGCTCAAGTGGTAGAGCATCTGAAGCCCTGAGTTCAAACCCCAGTTCTACCACCATCCCCCCAAAATACTGCTAAATGAAGGATAGAGTGAAAAATGTTAGAAAAGACATCTGGGTCATCAAAGAACTCTCAGAAATACTTTTTGATTAATTAAAAAATGCTTAATCACTGTCAGAAATGAAAGGATCTGTTAAAGCAAAAGAGTAAGAGTAACTAATAGAATATGAGTAATGGAACACTTTCAAAGAGTTTCCATAACTCAGAGAATGTACAGTTCTTTCAAACTATGGATCTGTACCTTACTCAATATGAATAAAACATTTCTTAATATCAATTTAAGAAGTAATAGAAATGTATGAACATGTGTATTTACAAACACAATATAAGAGCTAGTTTTTAAGTATTCTTTCCAGAGTCTCCAAACTTGTCAATTCTCATTAATGTCAAAATATTTCATAGAATACTAGGGTTGAAAGTCAGGCACAATGGCTCATGTCTGTAATCCCAGCCACTCAGAAGGTGGAGAATGGAGGATCACAGCCAGCCCAGGAGAAGTTAGCCTGGGATAACTTCAGATAAAATCAGATCCTATATGAAAAAAATAAACTAAAAGCAGAAAAAAGACTGCGTGTGTGGTTTACATGGTACAGTGCTTGCCTAAAAAGCAGAGTTCAACCCAGAGGACTGGGGAAAAAAGCAGGGGTGGAAGAGTGGGGGAGTAGGATTGATTTTAATTCTTTCACTATGTTAAAGCATGTATTTTCCAGACTTGTAACTTCTCACATGATACATTTTTATACTCAACTTTAATAATGTTTTGCTACTATTTCATTAAATAACAGATGCAAGATTTTAACTTCTTGGTTTCTTAACCATCTTGTTACTTTTAAATTATGAAATTAAGAAAACTGAACACAACATTTAGATTCAATTTTGGTATTCAACATATGATCTATTATTTAATCAGGTTATTCTATTTGTCTCATTATCATTAAGTAAAAATACAATACAAATGTAAATGTTTCAACTGGTTGACCTCTAATTGCATTACACTGTTTTAAATAGGACAATATGTTTGAAAGCATGAGCTCATAGATTGACATGTCATAAGATTTCAATAAAAAGCACGAGTCAAGCCCAGGGGTAGTAATATACACCTGTAATCCCAGCTATTCCAGAGGCAAAGATCAAGAAGGTAGCGGTATACAACCAGTCTGCCTAGGCAAAAAGTGAGTGAGACCTCAATCTCAACAACAACAACAAAAAGCTGGGTGTGATGGTTCATAGCTGCAATCCTAGCTATGTGGGAGGCATAAGCAGGAGGATTAAAGTCTAAGGATGAACTCAGGCAAAAAAAAAAAAAAAGTGTGAGACTATGGAAAAAAGGAAGGGAGGGAAAAAAGGAGGGAGGGAAGAAGAAAAGAAGGAAGGGCTGGCTGGTGGTTCAAATGGTAGAGCACCTGCCTAGCAAGCATGAGGCCCTGAGCTCAAACCTTATTAATGTACTCTAAAACAAATGAACTCAGCCCTTTATTAGCATACTACTTCAAAACTGTTTCTAAAATCTTACACCTCTTCTATTATGTAGACTATACCTCCTCATGATAATGAGTTTAATATGCCATATTAAATAAACCATATGCAACACATTTCTTCCAAAGTAACCCAATAATTGTTTGTTTCTCTCTCTCTCTCTCTCTCTCTCTCTCTCTCTCTCTCTCTCTCTCTCTCTCTCTCTCTCTGTATTTTTATTAAAGAAGCATTTGAGTTCCTTTCTAACATATCAAATTAAGGAACTGGCATATCGACACAATTAGGTTTAATTAAATTATGGAAAGTAAACATGTTGTTCCATCTTTACACACAGAAGAAAAAATGGACCTGAGAATAGGAATTGGAGAATAAAATCCCCTGAAGGAATTGTGTTAAAAAGGCATGAATTAAGCCTTGTAAAAGACCTCAAGACTTTTCTCTTTTAATTTACTTGGAAAACTCCATCCATGCAAACTTGAAAGATCAGTAGAGAACTTGATGGTTAGGTCAAGAAGATTCTGGGCTATGAAAATGAAATAATCCAAAGTCAGGTTCAGAGTCGAAATGCTCAGGAGTAAAGGTTTTCTGGTGCTGGGACTAGTTCTGTCTCAGAGCTAATTTCACCAAAGTGTACAATATGATACTTATGGCTGCCACTATGATCTGAAGAATATTCCCTCTTCCTGTGAACTTAACATCTGATTAGTTGAAGGATAAAAGTGGAAAGTTAACAAAAGTTTTAATTAATCAAAATTATTTTTTGAAAAAATAGAGATACTTGCATTATTTGCCTGCCAGGTTTGTTTGCTTTTATTCTGGGCTTGATTCCTGACTTGTTTTTTACAGTCCTTCCAGAATCTCTGTTCTGCCTATAAACCCAAATTTGTACCCGCAACATAATATTAACTGCTGCTAAATTTCCTCATTGCTGACTCATGCTGTCTTTATCCTGTTCATGCTGTGTGCTCATACATGCCCGCCACAAGACTCCATCTGCCTTGCATGCCTCCTTCATTTGTTCTCCTGTGTTCTTCCCTAAGCATCTGCCACATCCCTATGAGTTTGTTTGGTATCCAAGTTCAAGTTCTTGCTGATGTGACACAGCTATTTCTCCCATTCCAGAGGGTATCAGGAAAGCAGTGTCAGACAAGCACTGAGAGTTTGCATGTGGGACCACATAACCTTTGGATTCAGGTCATGTTTCAGTGGATTCCTCACTGTGTGGCTTTGGGCATCTTGCACAATCTCTCAGTGTTTCAAGCGACACATAAAGGTAACGAATTTGCCTAGCATATGGTAAGTTCTCAACAAATGTTATTTATTATTACTGTTATTTACATTAGTCTTCATATCTGGTGTGCACAAAACACAATAAGACATGGCTGACCTTTCCATCAGAGAGATAACAGACTTCACATAAGTACAATGTTACAATGTATTATGAAAGAAATGCATACAGATGACCCTTGACCATAAAGGTTATTCTTTTTGTCCAAGAAAGTCAATTAAAAACTCCATCTAAAGAGATCCTTCTGATTTTTAAAAAATAAATTTATCTTTTCCAGGTTGAGAGGAGGCAAAGTGGTAGTTTGGTCATAAATATAAAAACAAGAGTCAAGTTGTTTGAATAAGGATAAAAGACATGAGTGGGACCCAAAGCAAAACTGATGTACTACTAAACCAAATCAAAGTACTGATTTGATTCCCTTTACAACCCCAATACGAGGGAATAAAACTTCTCCTAAATCATGGGACAGACTAAAAATCATCATGTGAGAAATAGAACCTCAAGAAATTGTGTAGTGTGTGTGCGTGTGTGTATATATAATTGTTAAAATTAAAACACCACAGATGGGTTAAACAATTAACTGGATAGGTAATATTTTAAAAATTCAGGAACCAGGATAAAAATCTAAAGAATTACACAGAACATAGCAGAGTGACAAAACAGAAAAATATATAAAAGAAATAATTTAAAAGATGAAGGATGATATAAGAAACCAAACATATATCTAATTGAAGTTCTAAACGATAAAACAAGATGGAATGAGAAAAAAGTACTGCTTTGAAATAGTAGATAAACATTTTCCAGAACTGAAAGAATACATGAACTCTCAGATTCAAGAATCACAATGAATCCCAAACAAGACCATTAAAAGAAAATTCCCATCTGCACATGTCATATGAAAATGCAGAAAGACACATCTTTAATGCAGCAAAAAAAATTGATTACCTACAAAAGAATGACAAAATAACCAAACTAGAAGCCAAAAGATAATAAAACAATATTTTCAAGATACATAAGAAAAACATTTGCTCATTTAGAAATGTGTACCTGGCTAAGTTATCTTCCAAGAAAAGACACTTCAGATGTACAACAAAGAAAACAACCAGCCAAATGTAAAAGCGCCCTCAGAACAGGAAAAAATGTACATCTGATAAGGTGTTAAATTCAAGATATATAAGGAAGTCACACAACTCAATAGCACAAAAAACAAATAACCCAATTTTTAAATGGGAATAGGACTTGAGTAGATGTTTTTCCAAAAAAATGTGTACAAATAATCACCAGTATGTAAAAGGTGTTCAACATCACTAATCAATGAGAAAATACAAATCAAAGCCATGAGATACTAACTTATATCTATTTGAGATAGCTGTTATCAAAAACAAGCAAGAGATCACAAGTACTGGTGAGGATTGGAATGTAAATCAGTGCAGCTATTAGGGGAAACAGTATAGAGACTCCAGTGGATGGAACTGGAGAACATCATCTTAAGTGAAGTTAGCCAGGCTCAGAAGGTCAACAGCTGCATGTTCTTTTTCATATGTGAAATATACACTTAATACAAATGAAGCAATTTTATGAAACACTGGTCATAGTAAGGGGAGGTCACACACGGGAGGGGTAGGGAAACTAAGAACTTGAATAAGGGTGATATACCCACTATACAAGAATGAATATAGAAATCATAAATTGACTGAAGCTACCCTAAGAAAGGGATTAAGCTAGAATGAAAAAAATTAAAAGAGATAAACCAGTTGGGGTTATAATACATATATACATGGAAATATCATGTATTATGTGTATCTACCTTTATCTCAAGCTAAAATGTCATGTTTTTTGTTTATCTTTTCTCTTTTTTCTCCTACAAAATCAGAGAACAGGAGGGTAGAACAAGTCCTGTCTCAGGGGAAGGCTGGCAGAAGTGGAAGGAGGGAGGTGTTGGGAAAAAGGAGGTAGGAGGATGAATACAGTGTAATAAAATGTATACACATGTACATAAATGCAAAAATGACCCCTGTTGAAACTACTCCAGGAATCAGGGGAGTTGGAGATAAAGGAGAATGGTTGCGGATATTATATATTTGATACATTGTAAGAACATGCATAATTGTCACAATGTACCACCACCAATCACAACAATAAAGGAAAATAAATAAATAAAAGTATCTAAAATAAAACTACCATCAGCAAGCCCTCTGTTACATATACAACCAAAGGAAATGAAACCACCACCTTGTGGAGATACCTACCTATACTTTCATGCTCACTGCAGCATTATTCACAATAGCCAAGATGTGGAGATAACATACATGCCAATCAACAAATGAATAAATTGTGAAATATATGTGATATAATTATACATGTATATATACAACAAAATGATATCCTGCCTTCAAAAGGAGATACTGGAGGCCGATGGAGTGGCTCAAGAGATAGAGTGACTGCCTAGCAAGTGTGAGGCCCTGAGTTCAAACTCCAGTGCCACCAAAAACAAAAGAAGAGATACTGCCATTTGTGAGTATTAGATAAACCTGGAGTATATTATGCTACATGAAAGCTAGACACAAAAAAGAAAACAACTGCATGATCTCACTTACATGTGGAATCTTTTTTTTAAAAAGTCAAACTTGTAGAAACAGAGTAGGATGGTGGTTGGAGTGAGAGGAAAGAAATGGGGAAAATTATGGATAACTCCACTACTAATTTCATATGTATCTAATTGTGCTTTAGAAGTAGTTTTAGGGAACTTTGATGGGAAAACACTTTAGCAAAAATAAACAATTGAAAAGTAAGGTACAAATTTTAAACCATGAATATTCTAAAGGTTTAGGAATGTAATCTCCCAAAACCCACACAGATTATAAATGAAACAAGTTATAGGCCTGATCCATTCCATTTGCTGTGTTGACTCCTATTCACTAAAATTCACTTTCTGGTTAATAATTTAAACAGTATCTAATTTAAATTAAAGCTATAAAGACCTATTCCTGACCTTATTTTTCTACCTTTACTTTTGTCAAACTTACATAAGTACACAAACTTACAGGAAGAAGAAAGGTGGCTAAGGGTTTTGGTCAACTGAGAAACAGAGTTGTAGGCAGGTGATGGTAAATGCTGAGAACACAATTTACAGTGAAGCATCCTGGAAAGGTACCAGGTAACTCTCAGAGGTACCACTTCTCTTCTGCTTCTCTGCTCACAAAATTCTGTTTCAGGTTTTTCCATTGCCTATTCTCCCCTACTCATTTAGTCTTAGGAAGAATAAAGGAGGGGAGGGTTAAATCTTTTTCTTTTAATAGTATTTTTAGAGAGAGAAAAGGTAGCTGTGTGTCTATCTGCTAGCTTTATCTGAAGTCTGATTTTAGTTCATTTTTAACTCTATTATGGTTTTAGGGAACATGGAAATGAGATAATACTTATTCTTGTAACTATTGTTCTATTAACATTTATTCTTCTATTATTAGCTGTTATTATTAATACACTTCTTACACTCTAGTTCACAGTAAACAACTCCTAAATGAGGTTCAGAAAGTTTCTTTTTGTTGCCTTAAAGCATTTTCAGTATTATGTTTGTAAAAAACAATGTTTATTGAGTCAGTACTTACTAATCACTTAACATGTGCTAGAGTCTGTGCTGAATTAAAAGATACACTTGCTTTCAAGGATTTCACCTTCAAAGAGAAAAAGTCTGCAAGTGCACATTCTTTTAAAGACATAGGCAGCAAACATTGTATGAGAGGGAGGCTTTAGTATTCTAAGGAATATTTAAATAAACACCTAATCCCACTAATTTATGTTAAAGCTAAGTCTTAAAGAACACACATGATTATGAGAATGAATAAGGGGATTCCAGACTTTCCTAAGATTTAAAAAAAAAAATCAGTAAGATGTCACAGCCTGTGCAAAAGCATGGTGGTATCAATGACTTTGAAGGAAATGAATTCCAACTCTTTTTAATTTTTTACATTATTTTCATTGTTGTTTATTTTATCATTTTTACATTTACTTATATATATATATACATTGTTTGTGTCATCCCCCTCACCCTGCTTCCAGGCAGAATCTAATCCACCCTCTTGTTCTCCGAATTTGTTGAAGAGATACACAGTGGAATTTTATGCAGCCATGAAGAAGAATGAAATCTTATCATTCACAAGTAAATGGATGCAACTGGAGAACATCATTCTGAGTGAGGTTAGCTTGGCCCAAAAGACCAAAAATTGTAATGTTCTCCCTCATATGCGGGCTTAAGATCAAGGGAAAACACAACAAAGGGATTGGACTTTAATCACATGGTAAAGTGAGAACACACAAGGAAGGTATGAGGATAGGTAAGACACCCAAAAAACTAGATAACATTTGTTGCCCTCAATGCAGAGAAACTAACGCAGATACTTTAAAGCAATAGAGGCCAATAGGAAAAGGGAACCAGGAACTAGAAAAGAGGTTAGTTTGAGAAGAATTAATTTAGAAGGTAACACACATGCACAGGAAAGCAATGAAAGTCAACTCCCTGTATAGCTATCCTTCTCTCAACTAGCAAAAACCCTTGTTCCTTCTTATTATTGCTTATACTCTCTCTTCAACAAAATTAGAGATAAGGGCAAAATAGTTTCTGCCTGGTAGTGAAGGGGTAGGAAAAGGGAGGGGACAGGGGGCTAAGGGAGGGGGCAGGGGAAAGGGGGGAGAAATGACCCAAACATTGTATGCACATATGAATAAAAGAAAAAAGAGATATAGCATTTTCACTAGCTTGAGGTAAAGGTAGCTATACAAGAGATTCCTAGCATTGTTTGCATGCACTTGTGTATTGAAAACCACATTGGCTCATCTCTACCAGACCTCTTTGCTACTTTCTGGTCCCCTTCCCATAGTGGCTTCTGCCAGTTTAAATTTGCTTTATTCACTTCTCTACAGTGAGCACATCAAACACATTCAAGTTTTAGGTTTCCTTTCCTTTCCCTATTTCTCTCATGTACATTCTCCCCTTAGTGTGTGTCTCATGTCCAATAATATTACTGCATTTGTTTTAGATCTATAATCCACATATGAGGAAGAACATGATTTTTGGCCTTCTGAGCCTGGCTAACTTCACTTAAGATGATGTTCTCCAGTTCCATCCATTTACCTGAGAATGACAAAATTTCATTCTTTGTAGCTGAATAAAATTCCATTGTGCATAAATACCACATTTTCTTAATCCATTCATTGGTAGTGGGGCATTTTAGCTGTTTCCATAGCTTGGCTATTGTGAATAGTGCTGCAATAACCATGGGTGTGCAGGTGCCTTTGAAATAACCTGAGTCGCATTCCTTCTGGCATATCCCTAGGAGTAGTATTGATGGATCATATGGCAGATCTATGTTTTAGTGTTTTAAGAAGCCTCCATATTGTTTTCCAAAGTGGTTGTACCAGCTTACATTCCCACCAGCAGTGTATGAGGGTTCCTTTTTCCCCTGCATCCTCACCATCATTCTTTTTTAGTGGTGTTCTTGGTGATAGCTATCCTAACAAGAGTGAAGTAGAATCTTAGTGTGGTTTTGATTTGCATTTCTTTTATGGCTAGGGATGGTGAGCATTTTTTCATGTGGTTTTGTTTTTTGTTTTTGGGGGATTTTTTGCCATTTGGACTTCTTCCTTTGAAAAAGTTCTGTTTAGTTCAGTTGCCCATTTCCTTCCTATTATTCCTGTTAGGAATAATGATGTATATTGATATGCAGTGCATTTTGTGATATACTTCACTGGAGGCAGTCTCTATCACCTTTTATAAAGAGGAATTTAATGAAGAAATACTCAACTATTTTTTAACTTATTTTCTTATTGATGCTTCTATACTGTGTTTTAAAGGTTTGAGGTGAAGAAAGGGACCTTTCTTCCTAAATTCTTTTTTGTGCTTTTTGAGAATGAAAATAGTGTTTAAACATTTAGAAGTTTTAAAGCAATTCAAAGTTCAATGATCTCCAAGGTTTCTTCCAGAAAGGGGTCTATGATTCTAAAGCAACCACTAAAGATGTCGTAGGCCCTTACCTAGATCTGGCTCTTCTTGAAGCAATGTGAAGTTATAAGGACTAATAACAACTCACAGGGACTTCTGAAAATAGGATTTTCAAATAATGCAGAATTCTACAGGAAGAAAAGAGTACCATCTATTGCAGATTTGCTATTATTCTAAAAATAGAGTCAAAGAAGTACATGTATGTTTTCTTTTATACTCACCCTGTAGGATTCCAAGAGCTTTACTTCTGACATACTTTATAATACACTTTTTTAAAAGTGTATTAGATTCTAATTTTTTCACAAGTCACAAATACAGATTACACTTTATTGGATTGGATGCCAAAAGTCACATCCCAGCTGTCATATATAAAGGAAATCGGCTCTTGGATTTTACTCAGCTTTTGAAATTATCCTTGGGCAATACTGAAAGCCCTCTGGTGTGTACAATAGAAGACTTAATGGTGTTATTAAAAAATGTTACCAATGCTGGCTTATTTTATCATTTCTAAATGTACAAAAAGCAAAGCTAAAATATCTGGTGGCTTCCATGATTAGAAATAGCAATTTCTATTTCCAATATTTTTTAAGACAAAATCCTTTTTATCCAAATATTCACCACAGTAGCATGAGTATTCATTGTATTAAAATGATCCCACTAGATTGTCTTTGGTCTAGGAAATGTCAAAAACAAAACCAAAGCTAAATCAGATTATACACCAATAAAACAGAGTTTACATCAGGGACAAGCAGGAGGTCTCTTAGGGTCTGAAATCTAGGAGTGTTTGTGGATAGACTGAGAAATGCTCTCATGCAACTTTGATTGAGAAATTTATTAAAATCCTTCATTTTGCTTCTACCCCCTACCTTGTCTACTAACTACTAAATCTACTCAGGAATTTAATTTTCATTTTCAAAGACTCAAGCAAGTTAGAGCTCTTAAAAGGAGTTCAAAATATAAGAATTTTTATTTTATTTTATTTCATTTTTCTCCAGGAATAAGTAGAACAGCAAAGAAATGTGTTCTCAGTTTGGAAATCATAACATAACACTCAATACTCTATACTATCTACTCCTAACAAATCTTCCTGGGATAGTCTGAATTATCCTTAGGCTACATAACCAAAATGGACTACCATGGACTATCATTTTGCTTTTCTTCCCCACTTTAATATGCTGTCTCCTTTCTCTGGACCAGTCTGCAAGGTCCACCTACCCCTTCCATACTTCTGCAGTGTCCTATTAAGCTCTTCTATCCTGTCCCCACTCAACTTGAAGAAGTATTTTGCTTATTTAACTCAAGCAAGAAAAAAAGTGTATTTTTATCTCCCTTTTGAATCTTTATGACCCTCAATACTTTCCACACTCTGTTACACTTATTGGTAGTAAGTGATTTATACTCTCTAGCTAAGACCTCCTGAAGTCAGGGGCCTATTGATCTTCATATCTTTGCCCAGTATTGTGCTTACAGTTTTAACAATTCACATTATTCTGAGATTCAATTGACCTTGTGCTAATTTTGGGGAAATGCAGTTACTACACATTGAAGAAATTGCTCAGAAAAGAAAACTGAAATGTAGAGATAGCACAAAATTTAACTTTTAAGCATTTAAATTTAACTCAAACATCAAATTAATACTTAGAAGTTTATTGACAATTTTAGGCAGATACATTTTTCACATTAAATAATCACCAGAAATACAATACCATAGTCTATCAAATAGGAACTTTCAATTCATATATATATATTGTATTTATAACATTTAATTTTAGTCTTTCATTTAGAATGAAAATACTTATTAATAAATAAAATTACCAAAACAAGTTATGCTTTATTTTCAGTAGCATTTTTTGTCCTGAACAATTTTGATAACTATGAAATATGTCCCTATTATTTTCTTTAAATCTTGACTTTCCCTTAACCAAGAAAGAACCAAAATCACTGTTAATTTTGTGCAAAGGCGTAGTAATCTTTCTTTCATGAATGAGATAGTTGGTACAATATAAGAAAGAAAAGGGTCAATACACACACAGAATCCTAATACAGTAGCCTCCTATCCATGGATGATACTTACTAAGATCTCCAGAAGATGTCTGATAGTGTGGCTCGCACCTAGCCTGTATATACTGTGTTTATTCCTATGCAGCCATACCGATCATAAAGTTAATGTTATAAATAAGGTACAAAAAGAGATACACAAAGGTACAATAAGAGATACACAACAATAAATAACATAATGAAGCAATTATAAAATTATACTATAATAAAGGTTATTTAATACCTATGAATCATTTCTTCCTGGAAATTTTTATTTAATATTTCCACAACACAGTTGACTACAGGTAACTAAAACCACAGAAAGTAAAACAGCAAATAATAGGGACTACTACAAAGTTTAAATCAGCTCACTAAGCAGATGCAAAGAACTTTAAACACAAATTTTTTTCACAATTATTGTCAGTAAATGTTAGATGAGATCGGGCGCATTCAGGATGGTATGGCCATAGACGTCAGTAAATGTTAGAATTTTAACATTTAACAGATGTATCTATCATGTTGTTCTTTGCATTTTTATCACCATCTTTATTTTTATTACCAAATTTCTTATTTGATAAGGACAGTAAGGGAACAATGCCATGCACAATCATTGTTACAAAGGCCTGTCAGGAGCCCATCCTGGCTCCTAGAATATATTATAGAGTTTGTCAACAAATAAGGTTGATAGTCACATGCTTGCTACACACTACAAACTACTGCCAAATGCTTTGTTTAATCTTCACGGCTTTTTGAAGTAGGTACTGTTACCATCCCTAGGTGACAAACAAGGAAAAAGACCCAAGATCATAGTGCTGGTAACTAGTATAGCTAAGTTTGAGCTCAGGGAACATGGCAGTTTGGATGCTTAACCACTGTACATATAGTCTCTTAGTGCAGAGAGTTGTTACAACCCAGAAGTTGATTTTTCAAATCATAGCCCTTTTGCTCTATTATAACAAAAACAGACACTTTGGAGGCTCTATTGGGCAACATGCCCCAGTTTTGGATTCTGGGGAAACAAGGGTTTTGCATCTGCTCTGCTTACCTCCCTGATATTTTCATTAGGCATACTAGCATGAAAGAGAACAGAGGAATGCCCACTGTCAGCCAGTCAGCAGCTGAGGCCTATTTCCCTTCTAGTTTCCCCTAATCCCCTTTCTCAGAGCCTGAAGTAACTTATTCCCCCAGCACTTTTTTGTCACATAATCAATCATACAATTTTCAATACGATACATACACACAGATCTGTTTTATCCAAAGGACTCCCAAATGACCTAGCATCAAACACTCCAATATTTTTAATCTTTATTTCCAAAATTTAATCCTTGTAAATCAAAGCCCTCTTCCATAATAGCCATCCTTACTTAATTACCCAGATCAAACTTGGAATTAGAGTGGATTGGTCACATTCTTATCTTAAGCTGATTTGGGGGGGTCTTTGATTCTGCCTCCTGGCATTGCACTAGGTCCACTTTACTGAAAATAAGTTCATATGGAGGTGTGGCTAATGAGGTAGAGAACCTGCTTTGCAAGTGCAAGGACCCAGCTCCACCAAAAAAAAAAAAAAAAAACTTAAGTTAATAAAGCTTATAAAACACAAAGTTATTCACAGTTTATAATGTTGTGGACAATAAACTATACATTCTAAAAGAATTTAATGCAGTTGTCAAAATTATAGATGTATGATTATACAGTTTCAACCATACTTTTAATTCTCTAATAATAAAAAATTATGTGGGGGAAAAAGAGATATATGTAACTCATCCTAGGATTCATTAGTTTATAGAGTAAGTTAGAATTGATTGTCACATCTTAAAAGTCATACAGAAACTTAAAAGACCTCAAATAGTCAAAGCAATCCTAAGTAAAAAGAGTAATGCTGGATGTATCACAGTACCAGACTTCAAACTATATTACTGAGCCATAGTAACAAAAATAGCCTGGTAGTGCCACAAAAACAGTCAGGAAACAGAAGATCCAAAAAGAAGCCCTTATACCTACAGTCATGTGATTCTTAACAAAGGTGCCCAAAACATACATTTGAAAAAAGATAGCCTCTATAACAAGTAATGCCGGGAAAACTGGATATCCACTGAAAACTAGACCCCTAATTCTCAACTGTGCAAAAATCAGCTCAAAATGAAACAAAGACATTAATGTAAGACCAGAAACTTTAAAAATACAAAGGAAAACATAGAAACATAGGGAAAGCACTTCAAGATCTACTCATAGGCAATGGCTTTCTTAATAGGACTCCAAGAAAATTAGAGGAAGAACTGACAAATGAGATTGTATTAAGTTAAAAAAGGTTCTGTCCAGCAAAAGAAACCATCAACAGAGTGAAGAGACAGCCTATGGAATGGGAGAAAATCTTTGCCATCTATTCATTCATTCCATGGGGAATTAATATCCAGAATATATAAAGAACTCAAAAAAATTAAACACCAAAGGAACAAATCTGACCAATAAATGAGCAAATGAACTGAACAATTTTCAAATAAAGAAATACAAATAGCCAATAAATGCATGGAAAAAAATGTTCAGCATCATTAGCTATCAGGGAAATGCAAATCAAATGTATACTAAAATTCCTTCTCACTCCAGTCAGAATTATCATCAAGAAAATGAAGAACAACAAATGAATGTTGGTGAGAATGTGGCAGGTGGAGGGGGAATAAAACACTTATATACCACTGGTAGGAATGCAAATTAGTCCAGTCATTGCAGGAATTAGTATGGTGGTTTCTCAAAAAGTTAAAAATAAAACTTCTATATAATTCAGCTTTATCACTTATGGGAATACTCCAAAGACTCCAAGTCAGCTTACTATAGAAAGACCTGCCTGTCTATGTTTACTGTTGCACTATTCCCAGTAGCCAGGTTATGGAATCAGCCTAGGCACCCATTAACGTAAATGTGGCATATATACAATGGAGTTTTATTCCACCATAAAGAAGAATGAAATTACATTGTTTTCAAGAAAAGTGGATGGAACTGGGGATCATGATGATGTTAAGTGAAATAAGACAGTCTTACAAAAATAGTGTTACATGTTTTCTCTCATATGTGGAATATAGGGGAGAGGGGTGCAGTGGGAGGAGAGTACATGAAAGGGAAATGGTGACTACAAGGGATGTATAAGGGTAAAAGGGGAATTAGGGAGGAGGATAAGAAAGAATAGTAGAGGAGGTGCACATTATATGCAGATACAAAATGATGATACCCCTTACTGTGTATAATTAAAAATAATATCATAAAGGTAACAAAAAAGTATGCAAATTAAAATAATTGCATTTTCAAATGCAAAAGGAATTTGTAGCATACCACTTTTGGAGTCAATTCAAAATGTGGGCAAAGCTCATTGTTTACATTTTCTCATAATCTCCTTGAAAGCAAGAAATGGCTTTTCCTTTTCTGTATTCCTCACCACACCAAACACAGTATGATGCAAATGAGTGACTTTCTCATAATGCTTACTGAATGGAAGAATTACGCAGACATTTGTTTATACATAGTTTATCTTTAGAAACTTTTATGCTGTTAATGAAATGCATGTGTAAAACAAGTTAATCTTTGTGAAAACAAGCTGACCATTTACAATCAGCTTCACCATTCAAAAGGTCAGGAGCATCTTACTGCACAGGAAGAAAGGTTGGTTTTACATTTAAATGTCTGTTAGATTCTAACCAGTCTTTACTTTTAATATAATGTATTTTGATGCGATAACACAGAGAAATTTCCCTGATTTGTTTAAAAAAAAAAAAAAGAAGAAGAAAATTCTAAATAATTTCTTTCACCTTACAAAATTGCTAAGGTATCCTCATTTAAGTGCCACAAAATGAAAGTGATCAAAAATCTTTATGGTTTGGTTCTTTTGATGGGTCATAAATACAGTGAAAAATAGCAGAATGCTGTGAAAGCAGTGCCTAGAGGAATCCCAAAGCAATGCCAAGAAACAGAATGTACTCATAGTGACTAATACATGCAAATACTGGAAATAAATTCTAACAGATTAAACAGGTTTTGTAGCAACTAAAAGGTATATTCACATCATTCCAAAATTAATCAAGCTTAAGAATATGGCAATCTTCCCTACTAATAAGAATATAAGCTGGCTAAGTAGCCTGAATAGCATATAAATTATAGCCAGTATCAGTAGGTAGAATTTTTTCAATGTGTTTTAATTAAAATGGAGAAACTTAGCTCTTAGCTAAATCAATTCACTTCCAGACTTTTAAAAATATATTCATTTTTAATATTATGTTTTTTGTCCTAATGAAGCATTAAATAATAATCACAGAATCATGAAAACACTACCATCATTCTAGTGAGAAATATTTCATTTTCATCTTTTGATCATTTAATATATCTGATAAGTTCTCTAAAATAAAGGAAAATATATGTAAAAATATAAAATACAGGTTTTTCCAATTTTGAATACCAAGCACAGATAGCTTCTTACCCAAGAATATAATCCTTGGAGAGGCTATACCAAACCAACTTTAAATCCATTACAACTTGATATGTAAAAACAGTTTCAAATAAATAATTTCAAGACAAAATGGACACATAAGTCCTTTGAGGTAAGGTTCCCTACTCTTTGTAGTGAACGTGTTTAATGAAGTCAAGTCTGTTTAGTCTGAAAATGAAAGTAAGAAAGTGCCAAAACTCTCTAGGTCAAAAAAATCTTCAACATGCTGAAATGCTACAAGCTTTCTTTGTGAAAAACAGATTTACAGTCAGCTTTCAGCTATCCCTAATGCCTTAGAAGAGATCTAGAGCATCAGAACTTCATCTGAGAAATTATAAAACCAATGCCTTTTAAAACATTTCAGATATTGCAATATAAATGTCAGGAAATTAGCTTATAGCTGAGATGCTGATAAACATTCTACTCATCAAACTTTCACTGTTGTATGCTGCACACAATGGTAGCAGCAACAATTTCTATGCTTGAGAAATTCCAGACTGTAAGCAACTAGTTATGATACTTACATGCTGCTTTTTTTTAATCAATTTATGCTACTTTTATCACTTAAAACAAAATATACAGTTTTACTCGAATCAGACTTAATCTGGAAAAATCCAAAGAACTCCAAGCCTTGCTTATAATCATGCAAAAAATCCTTTACTCTTCATTTCCCAGAAAAGACTAAAGTAAATACAAACTCACACATACACAGAGAAAGAGAGAGAGAGACCTCTAAAATTCAGTTTATCTGCTGTCCATTACCACAAATAATATTTGTTCAAATAGTCAAAGGAAAATCTGATAATAAGCAATTACATTTATTTAATGTATTCTAAATGATTAAGAACAAGTAAAAGCAACAACCCTATATCCTCATAGTACCATCATAATTCACAAGGTCATACCTGATGACTTAGAGACTGAAAAGGCTCACAGGTTCCAGACTGCATGACCTTTCTATTTCCAGAAACCCCTAAGGATTGCATTTTTCTGTCTCACAAAAGATAAACACAGCCATCTCTATCTCTTAGCATCTTCAGGGCTAGTGAAGAAAATATCAAATTGCAGATCTGTCCAGCATCAAGATATCAAATCTCATGTACTGTTTATCATGTCCTCTGTGCAGTTACAAACCACCAGCTCTGAGAGGCTGACAGAGTTGTATTTGCTGATGCTGCTAATGCTGTCTGCAAACAGTAAGCTTCTGCTCAGAGCGATTCTGCAGCATCCAAACGAGAGTCGGTCACATCCTTCAGGTTTCCCACTTCTGCTACAACACAGATTTCACCTGCCAAGGAGCGTCTTTTTTTTTTTTTTTGTCAGTCCTTTAAAAATAAGCATCATTTAATTAAGGATCCAATATGTCTGTTGCAAATACCATGTTAACATGTCAATTCTTAATTATTAGGTAGCTTTCTCCAGACATAACTAGGCTTTAGTAGGATGATTTAAAAAGCAAAATTGTACTTCTTGTTAAAAGAATCTTCTCTCCAAAACATGTGGATCATCACTTATCCAACCCACCAAAATTAGAAATGCCTAAAAATGAAGAATTTCTATATTCTGGCAACCTGATAATTGTGAATAATAGTAAATAAGCGCTTATTCACTTTTAATTTTCAGGAACTTTATTTTTATTTCATATTCTTCAAATCAAAATATTCTAAATGAAAGTATCTTCTATGTTTTTATTTAAATCTTTTCCTGAAGAGTTTAACGTGGGGCTGGAAGGCATGGCTCTAGTGGTAGAGTGACTGCCTCCCACGTACCAAGCCCTGAGTTCAAACTCCAGTACTACAGAAAAATAAAAATAAAAATTTTTTAAATGTTTAATATGCAAAAGATATCATGTTACTATCAAATGCTCAGATGAAATCATTAAATCTAGGGATGAAACCCATGCAAAAGTTATTGGCATTAATATTGTGAGTTATCATATGTCCTGCTCATATGGGTTCTAGTATTGTTTGCTTTTACCACACCACAGCAGATTCGGGAAATTTTAAGATTGGTAAAGTAATTTGATAATAAGGAACAAATATTCTTTAAAATTATAATTGGAAATGCTTTCTCTTTACCTGAGATAAAAGGTTGTTTTTAGAAATAAAGAAATAAAAGAAGCACAAGACTTAATATTATAGTCAAATTATCTGAATTCAAAATTAAGGAACAAAAATTTTGTTCCCTAAAATAGCCCTACATTATGTACAGCCTGAATTAATGACACTATGAACACTTTAAATACCTATGAAGTAAACCAATTGAAAATTGATAGCTAAAGTGCTACACAGAAAATATTTTAGACAAATGTAAGCTAATAAGTCAGTATAATTTCCCTTCTCACTCACATTTGATGAGCCTAACATGTATTATCATGTAGATTAGTTACAATTAGTCTTAAGAAATTAGGCTTGTTTAGTAGTCTCCTTCACACTCTCCTTTTAGGGAAATTATTGCACAAGTTCAGGCATAGGACTTGGTATTTTGCTATGTATATATACTTGACACACAGGGATGAAAAATCAGAGGTAGAAAAGTAAGATTTGTCTATATACTATTTACCCTTACATTGTAATCAAAATAAGTATTCATCTTTTAAGACCTATCTTCTCAATAAATCTTCCTAAATTACACCATCTCCCTCTTATATGCACTATTTTGTTTAAAAAAAAATTAAGTATCTTCTACATATCAAATACTGTGTAGGTGTTAAGGACTCCTTAACAGACAACACACAACTTGATTTCACAGAAAGCAGACAGTTAAATAAGTATGTTTGGTTAGGATAGATGAATTAAAGACAGCTATAGAGCAAGACACCCTATTCCAATTCAGCAATCTGAAAGACTCTCCCCAGTGAAGTATATTAGAACTGGTAAGATCCTGAGTAAGTCACATGTAAGAAATGGTAAGAACAATGTGGTTAGACCATGAAATAATGAGAAGTAAGATAGAAGTAACGAGAAGTCAAGGACCAATCCAGGGACTTTGGAAACCATGGGAAAGAGTTTGAGCATTATTCTTAGGGAAATGAAAAGCCACCAACACAATCAGTTTTGCAGTTTCAGTTTATCTTGGCTACACTGTAGACAATCAATCAAGTAAAACAAAGCTGGAAGGAGAGAGACA
Source organism: Castor canadensis (assembly GCF_047511655.1). Taxonomy (NCBI): domain Eukaryota; kingdom Metazoa; phylum Chordata; class Mammalia; order Rodentia; family Castoridae; genus Castor; species Castor canadensis. The sequence goes on along the minus strand of NC_133389.1, from coordinate 115,959,426 downwards.
AATTAGGAGGCTATTACATAAATTTGGCCAGGGAATGATGAGGGCCTAAACCAAAGAGGTAGCAGTAGACATGGAGAAAAATGAATAGATTCTAGATATATGTCTTAGTGAATAGAGACAGAATTTTTTGAGGGCTGATGTGAAAAATGAGGGAAAAAGAAATGAAAGTTTGTTCCTAATTTCTTATATTATTGTTGATACCATTTTATAATATAAATGATATTTTCTCTGGGTTTTGTTATTTATCCATGTGATGGGCATGTGTTTCATTTTATAAATTATCTGGAAAATCTTAAGGAAAAATACCGGGTTTACACTTTATATCCTCTCTAAAGTACATATCTTGAATGCTATATTCAAGATTAATTAAATAAGAAATAAGAAAATTTAGCTTTTTCAGACATTTTGTCAGAGTATAGATACAAACTGTGGTTTTACCATTCTCTTGATGATATAAATTAGCATATATTATCTAGTTTTCTTCAGAATTTTCTTGCCAACATACACGATTTATATTTTCAATAAAAACACCAAATCTGGAATTCATAGAAATACTTACTCTCTATTATCTCATTGAAAAAGTCATTTTAACCAGGGCCAGAGGTATAGCTCAAGAGGTAGGTAGAGTGCCTGGTTGGCAAGAGCGAAGTCCTGAGTTTAAACCCCAGTCCCACAAAAAAAAAATGTAGCTTAAAGTCATTTTATAATAACATAATCCATTTATTTCTAATTTATTACTAGTCCCACCTAATAGTAATTTAACATAGCTAGCCAAATAAAAATATAAGAAACCTATTTTAGATAATGATTGTTAAAAAATTATTTATTCCTATAATATGCTACTCATAGCAATGTTATGTTCATCATAGTAAATTAGGATGCCTCTACAATTTTCCTAAGACTTTTCTAACAAATGTTTAATAAAATGGATGAAGAGTAGCCAAAATCTTGCAGAAGAGAATGAAAAAAGAACCCAAAGTCCATTCAGGCTGATTTTTAAAAATACCATAGAATAGGTATCTTGTAACAACAGAAATCTATTTCTCACCACTCTGCAGGCTAGAAAGTCCAAGAGCCAGGTGTGGTAGATTCATGCTTTCCTCTTGCTATAACATCACACGACAGGAAAAGGGAGAAAGATAACCCTCCAGGGCCTCTTTATAAGGTACTAATGATGGTCTAGAGGGTAGACCATCCTATTGGACAGAATTCAGAATTCCTGTCTTATTATTTCAAAAATTTTCCAAAAGAAGTCACTGCCTTATAATTATATTTTTGTGAAAATACTCTCTGTCTTCAATAATTAAAATAACATTAATTTTAATGTTGTTTCTATATTTTTGAAAGGTTGGAAAACAGTAAATATTTTCACAAAAAATTAATAAAGAAAATGTTGTATATATCCACAATGGACTGGTATTTGACCATAGAGAAAACTAAAATTATGTCCTTCACAGGAAAATGGAGATTGTCAGGTTAAGTGAGATAAGCCAAACTCAGAAAGACAGATATGGCATGCTTTGTGTAATCTAGAGCTACCATTCCACCACCACAAGTAATAATAATAATATGACATGATTGTAAAAGAGGAACTATTTATGGGGAAACAAACAGGAAGGGAGGGGGAAAGGAGAGTGATGGGGTAAATATGATCAAAGTACATTATATTCATGTATGAAAATAGCATAATGAAACCCACCAAAACCAGTTTTCTTTTTATTGTTGTGCTGGGTAGGGGTACTTTGTGGCATTTACAAAAGTTCTTACAATGTATCAAATATATAATACTTTTTTTAAAGGAGGATGGAAGTTAAGAAAGAGTAATAGAAGGGGTGAAATCAAAGTACATTATATGAATGTATGTAAAAATCATGTGACACCTCTTTGTACAAAAAATCTTCGCTAATAAAAAAAGAAACAAAATCTGTCAAATTCATAAGTTTTCTATATGAAAGTTTATTTTTATTATAAAGTATTTGCAGTTTACTTTTATTTTAAAATGATTTATATTAGAGAATATCTCAGAAAAACAAGTAAGTCATTTCATTTTATATACTAATACTTTAAAAATAAAATTAATCCAGTTTTTCAAAATAATTTGGCAAAATCTACTAAAATTCTTAAAAGCACTCATTCCTTTCCCTCAGTTCTTGTTTGAAAAATTTATCAGAAGGTGTTGTGTGGGGATATGAAGTGTCTTCCAAAAATGGCCAGTGTGTTGAAAGCTTTGTCCTCAGCTGATGACATTATTGAGAGTACATTAGATAATGAGGACACTAGCTTTATCAATGGGCTATTGGGAGGTGGGGACTGGATGTAAGAAAGAGGTCACTGGAGGTGTGTCTTTGAAGGATATATGTACTCTGGTCCCTTCTTGTCTGTCTCTCTGCTTCCTGGCAGCCATGAAGTAAGCATCCTCTGCCACATGCCATAGCCACCAGGATGCTTCTGCCTGGCCACAGACCCAAAGCAATGAAGTCAACCAACCATGGTCTGAAAACATGAGCCAACATACCTCTTTTCTCAGGTATTTTGTCACAGTGATAAGAAAGTCTGATTAACACAGAAGACAAGAGTTCAGAATAAGATTTGTACACAAAGATGTTTGGTGCCACATTATTCAGAAGAGAAAAATAGGAGAAATAATAGACACATTAAAATTTTTAGTGTACACCAAAAGTGTAATGCCATGTAAGCATTGAATATTATGAGTAAAAGGTAACAATTACCAAGAAAAATGTATACCATTGCTTTGGTTTCACTCTTAAATGTCTCGTGTGTGAAGGCCTGGTCCCCAATGTAGCAATGGTCCAAGGCCAGGCTTTGGGGAAGTGATTGGAGCATGGGAGCTCTGTCTTCATCCAAGAACATTGACAAGTTCATAATTTGATGTGCTATTGGAAGGGAAGTGATGGAAACTTAAGAGGTAAGACCTCGTTGAAGGAGATGGATCCTTGAAGTCATGCTCTAAGTGGCTATATTTTGTCCCCCATCCCTGCTCTCTCCCCCTCTCCTCTCACTCTCTTCTTTACCAGCCATGAGGTAAACAGCTTTCCTCCACCATGACCTTCAACTACGATGCGCTGCCTCCCGCAGGCCCACGTAACCATGGACTGAAATCTCTTCAACCATACACCACAGACATTTTTTCTCCCTTGTTTTTCCCAGGTATTTTTTCACAGCAATGAAAATAACACAATCATAATAAAGTATTAAATGAGAAATAAGGTCTCAATATATTTATGGAGTAAAACCTCAACTATGTAACTGTACACTGAAAATAGAGAAAGAATGTTGCATTTCTAAAATATGTACCTCATATTCTAAATATATATCTACAGACGTCAACATTTCCTTATAAAAAAAAAAATAGGAACTAGTTTCTGAGAAGTATTTTAATGGGTGAACAAACACCCTGTTTCTTATGTGCTTCTTCCCACTAACAAAAATTATGCTTTAAATTTCCATCTTCCTAATGTTTTACTTAAATTTCCACTCTAGTTTCATAAAAATATTCAAATCTATTTCTTTCAGTTTATCTAAACTTTAAAAACTCAATCTTTATGTGCCTTGCATATCATTTTATTATGTATGTGTGATTGATTGTTTATTTTCACACTTTATTTATATTGGGCTAAAGCTAGTACTGACTGTTTTTGACAGATTAGCTCTCGAGCCAGTTTTAATGTTATATGGAAAAATTTGTGTGGCATGACTTTGTGCTACTATTTGTCTAACTAGTCACTGCAGCTTGAGCTAAAGTGATTTTTCACAAGTAGGCCATGGGGAAGCACTATTTAATTTTCACTTGTATAAGGAATATGATACCACAGGGGCATAGGTCACCAACTATATGTAGTGTGGAGCAAAAACATCAGGATAGAAGACCTAATATGTTGTTAAGAAGCTGATCATTCCTCTTTAAACACTAATCACTATGATACATATTCACTGCTGCCTGGTGGGATAGATACTATGGGTGTCACAACACAAATATCACTTCAGATGACATGTTCATACGAACCTTTAACTGTCTGCACTGGTAAAGAGATGATAGTCTTCAATACACTAAAGACCGTAACAAACTTCAATAATACATCACTTTTTTTCTCTAACTCAAGTTTTTAACAGATTCCATTTTTTCTACTTTCATTCTCATTCTACTGGTTCCCTCAGTAAAACTGTATAGTAAGTCATACAACAGAGGAAAATAAAAGGTAAAACAATTTACTGGATAATATTGAATTTGCCTTTGACTTTTTATACGAGTTCTGAAAGTACTTCATATCTATACAGAAGGAAGAAAAACAGAAGATCAAAAAAGTAGGTAATTACTCCTAACATTTCATTATTACAAATATAACCATTACTGATTTACTTTAGTATTTTAATTAATATGCACTTAAAATTAAGCTATTCATCTCTACCAAGAATTATATTATAAGCATTTCCCTATGTCAGTATTTTTCTACAATATAACATTTAATGCCTAAATTGTGTCCTATCAAATAGAGGTTACATACCTCATTTAACCAATCCCTCATGTTAGACATCACAATTTCTTTCCATTCCCAATATTATAAATAAAAATCTAATAAACATCTACACATGCATGATTTTACACATCTCTTTTATCTCACAGGATAAACTCCAATAAGTAAACTTATGGAATCAAAATATCTGAACCTTTTAAAGTTTTTATAGTGCTGGGGGAGATAAAAGCATTTAAGATGAAAATTACCAAATTTCTCCCCTTCTGAAAGGCCATATCTGTTTATACTCTTGAACAGAAGTATCTTTTAACCACGCCCTCACTCTGTTGTCAAACTGACTTATCATACACTCTTTATGTAGAATAATGTTCTCAATAAGTAAATATAAAACTTTTAAAAAGGAAAACTGAACACACTTTAAGACAAAAGTTTAAATTAAGGATAAGTAAACAAAATAGTTTTTTTTTTTATAAATTTTCAAAGAGCAAAATAAACCTTCCTTGTTTCCATGCTTAGAGACCAAGACATAGTGATTCTGGTCCCTAGGGAATGTACCCAGGACTGTAAAACAAAACAACAAACTTTCTAAAACTAAGTTTCTGAAAGATGTAAACAGAGACTAATGAAACACCAATGAAATGGTAAATGTAGACTTAGTCATTGTTTCTTCTCTGTGAAATTTATGGAATGAAGGAACCTAGAGAAGGGAGTCATTCACCCAAAGCAATGTGATTTTACCCATTGAAACAGAAATAAAACAGCTTAGGGGAGTCTTTCCAATGGCTTCAGTCCCTTCAGCTGAGGAACCACGTGGGAGACCCAATAAGCTTCCAAAACACCAGGTGTAAACACACTCTCTCCAAGCACCATTCCTGTGCAAAGTAAGTGAGCAATAACTATGAATAAGAATTCATGATGTGTTTAATCTTTAAAAGTCTTCACCATTTAAAAGAATGATCCTTTAGAGGGTGAACATGGTCGATGTATTTTCTATGCGTATATGAACACAGAACACTGAAACTTGTTGAAATCATTTTAAGAAGGGGTAGGAGGAAAGGGAGAATAACAGAAGGATGAACCAAATCAGGATACACTGTACACATATATGGAAATGTCACAAGGAAACCCCCTCTACAACTATTATATACTAATTTTTTAAATGATCCTTTAAAAAGTGAAATTTTCTGATATACTTAGCCATCATTAAAATGCAATCTTGGCTATACAGTAGCCCCATTACCTACAGGGAATATATTTCAAGACTCAGTGGGTGCCTAACCCAACAGATAGTACCAAACTATCATATGTGTATATGTATACATAGGAATAAACAGTATATTGGTTTTTAATTTGTCTTCATTGCCATCTTTTAGTAACCACTATTCAAAAGTTTACTGTTTTGCTTTATAATCATATACATATATATATATATATACATATATATATATATACATATATATATATATTCGTATATGGCTATATATATATATATATATAAAATTGTTTGTTTGCTTTGTGGTATTGGGGTTTTGAACTCGGGCCCCTTGTTTGCTTGGTAGCCACTGTACCATTTAAACTCTGCCCCTGTCCCTTTTTGTCCCTTATTTTTTAGGTAGGATCTCAAGTTTTTACATGGGAATGTACTTAGACTGTGATCCTCCTACCAACACCTTCCAGAGTAAGTGGAATCACAGATGCTCACCACAACACCTGCCTTGTTAGTTGAGATGGGGGTCACACTAACTTTTTGTTCAGGCCTACCTTGAACTCCAATCCTCCTGATCTCTGCCTCCCATGTACTGGGATTACAGGGGCCACCAGTAGCTGAAACCATGAAAAGCAAAACTATGGAGAAGAGAGGACTCTTGCACTAAAATTTTCCTTAAGATGATAGTTACAGAAAAACAAAGACAGGTTTGTCTTTTTTAATTCTGATATAGACAAAGTCACAGATCACTTACAACAGCAAAAAAGAAAACCACTAAAAAAAGTAAAAGTAAAAACACCTTAAAACCTACTCTTCATTTATTTGTCAAAAGGTTTTTAGGCCTGTTGTTAAAAGGACAGGTTATGAATTCAAACCACTAAGTTCAAATTCTAGGTTTGATCTTGAGATCTGTATGTACTCTGTCTGCCTCTGTTTTCTAAAACAATAACTCTCAGAGGGTTGTTGCAAGGATTAAATGTGATTAATGCATGTGAAATAGTATCTGGCACAAAGGAATTGCTGAGTAAATGTTTGCTATTATCATTTTAGAAGAGTTGACTTGTTACAATATCAAAAAAGAAAACAAAACAACTGCATAAAATAAGCTTTGGAAATAATCAGAGATACATACATAATTATGAAGGAGTTTCTAAGATCAGAAGCATGGCAATGTAGACATTCCAAATCTAGTGGTATAGAATGTGTTTTTTCAAATTCTGGACTATAACACATTATATTATAATGGCATTAGAGTCACATGAATGTTAAGTAAATCTTGGAGTCAGCAATTAGGAAACATGAACAAGTTGCTTCAGCTACTAACCTGTTTCCACCTTTCTAAAATACAGATAATATTATTATCTACCTCATAAAGTTATTTTTAAGGTTAAATAAAATAGACATAAAGCAATAAGTACAGTCTACCGTATATAAGCTCAATAAATGATATTCATTCTCTTTATTGTTATCTCCATTATGAACAGAAGTGTCAATGGATCATTTACAAAGTTGATCAGTTACAGTAGGGGAGAAAACACACAAATGGGAGATGACCAGTTTCTTCCCTTACCACAGGCAATGGTGCTTCCTCTGCTCTTATTCTCCCCACTGGCAGCATTTCCCTCACAACCAAAGCATGAAAAATGACTGAATGAATGTGGTTGCTTTATCAACAGCCATTAGCTAGTTATCTAATCAAGAAATCACTTATGTCACTACTGCATCATACTTATGTCACTACTTAGCCAAAAACTCCCATGATTGTCTGATGCTGTGTTTGATGACCTCTATGGCTAGTTCTGACAGACCTTTCCAGTCTGTAACTACTGTTGTTCATTTATCTTATTCTCCACCTAAACCTAATACTTTACTATTCTCAATCACAATTCTGTGCCTTAAGGTCTCTCGCTTTGTTCATGTTATTACATCAGGATCTTGGTTCAGATCTTGGTGCTGCCATTTATTTACTATAAGACATCTCACAAGCTATCAAACTCCTATCGATTTAAGTTCCTATCAGTAAAGTGGCAATAGTAACAGTGCCTAGCTGGGTACCTGTACCTTGAGAATTAGATGAATTGACTCACATGGTTCAAGCTAGAAAAACACTTCACAAACATTGTTGTTATTGTTCTTCCTCCTCCTCCTTTTGTTCTTCTACATGCTTGTTCTCTTTATCTCATAGAGCTAAATCTTATCTATGCATAAGTTTAACAAAACACATTTGCATAAAGCCTTCCCTTTTTACATGCTCATGGACTTCCCTCTCAAACTCTTTAATCCTCAACTTTAACTATCAGACTTCAACAAAACATTTTTATTTTCCTTTAGTCTTAATCTTATCTCTTATTTTCAACTATTAAGATCCTCAAGACAGCAGAATGCCAGTGGCTCGCATTTATAATCCTAACTAATTTAGAGGCTGAGATCAGAAGGATCATGGTTTGAGGCCAACCCAGACAAATAGTTCGAGAGACCCCTGTCTCCAAAATAACCAGAGCAAAATAGACTTGAAGAATGGTGCAAGTAGTAGAGTACCTGCTTTGCAAGTATAAAGCCTTGAGTTCAAACCCCAGTCCCACAAAAAAAAAAAAAAAAAGAAAAAAGAAAAAAAATTCCTCCACTGCACATAATATAGTTTTCTGAACTTAATGTGGACAGTGCTTGAAAATACAGATAGAATAAGCTTTAAAATGAAGTCATTTTTCAGGCTACTGAAATATACCTTTCTCTGCTGCAGTGGTTATTTCACAATTGACGCTCTAGAGCAAATGGAAGAGCAGATTCAAAAGTAACCCAAATAAGAAATTAAGATAAACTTCATGGATCCATGTAATTGCTATCACCAAGTATTTGTCCTATTGAATTCCTGTTCCTTTTAATGCTTATGGCTATAGAATTAGCCTATTAAGAAGCTCTTGAATTTAATGAAAGAGCACTTCCTAAGCGTGACTATAAAGAGTGCTATAACAATTTTAAACATTTTAACTCTTGAGAGTGTATTTTTGTAATAGTAGACTAAGGAATGAGAGCACAAAAATATAGGAGCAATGATCTGGAAAATATCTAAATGTTAAACACAGTGGTTATAAACATGTTGATAACAGTCTTTAAGAAGCCACAAATAACAGTTGTTATTATTGGGATTTTGTATTAAATGACAAAGATTTGCCTCAAAATCCTATTTCACAAAGGAAAAAAATGATACTAGGTACTAGGCATTAAGAAAATGAAAATTAAAAATCATCAACACTACTATTCACTCTTTCTTTCCAAGAACAGCCAAGTTGAATATATTAGAACACATTGAGTCATATGAATGCAAAGTAGCAATAGAGTGAACTGGTAAACAATATTCAAAACAAATGCTTATCACAGATGTGCTAAAATTTAGTTTCAGCCCATGGTACAAGACAGAAAACTATAGAAACTCAGAAATAAGGGAAGAAAGAAAAGTAATCTTTTTTCTATTAAACTAAGGTCAGGAGTCTTAATTTCTCTGTATTTTAAAGTTGTAATATTTATTCAGTCTCCATTTTATTGAATTTGAGATATCTTAATGTTATTATTTTGAGGACAAAAAGTACTTACTATATCACATTCACAAAGACAAATATTTTTTCTAGTTACAATTCCATATTCAGTCTTTTTATGTATAGATATAAGAAGATTAAATAAATTTTTGAAATTGAGCTTAACACATAATGATTTTGACTATAAGATATAAAGATATAAAAAAATTATTCACTGTTGACATACTAAGATTTTTTAAATAACCTATTTCTATATCATTTATATTCAGCAGTAATTTTAAACTAAAATAATAATGATAGAAGGGACTGTGTTAATACTCTTTCCAAAGAGAATTTCTGAGGCTTTTGTTGAATAATGATTACCTTTTAAATATAAAATTGGGGAAGGCTTAACTCCTGTTTTAAATTAATTAGATGAACTAACAAATTCCTATCCATTTCTTTCAATGAACATAAGTCAAACAAGAATCTGTATTCTGACCATTATATTAATGCCTTAACAAACAAAATAGTTTGCTCTGCCTCCATATTTTTCCACTAAAACTTTTATCCTTACCAAAATGTTTTTCTGCAGTCTTTTGTGTGTGCGTCTGTGTGTAAAGCTGGGGTTTGAACTCAGGGCCTTCTACTTGCTGGGCAAACACTATCCTACTTGAGCTACACTTCCATCCCTTTTTGCTTTATCTATTTTTCCCATAGGGTCTCAGGTTTATGCACAGGCCAGCCTGGACCGTGATCCTCCTATTTACAAGTCTCCTGTATTGGGACAGCAGGCATGTGCCATCACACCCAGCTTTTATGGGTTGAGATGGGGTTTCACAAGGCTGAAACCATGATCCTCCCAATCTCTGCCTCCCAAGTAGCTAGGTTTACAGATGTGAGCCATATCACCTGGCCATTTTTGTAACTTCTAATGTAAGTTCCTTTTGTTTTTAAATTTAATTTAATTTAATTTAATTTAATTTAAGAAGCATGTGCTGAAAGAGAAGGGCTCTATTTTGTTTTTTTTTTAAATCTGATGTAGTTTCTGAATTTTATTCATTTACAAGTTTTATAGTGTTTCTGTTTTAACATTATAGCCTCTGACCTTAGGCAACTGATATATGTTCAGGGAAAAAAAACTTGTGCATAAATAATAATACAAACATATGAGTTGTATAAACAAGTTTCATGAAAGTTGAAGGATCTGAAATCTTGAGGAGATCTTCCATGATTAATTTCTGAATTCAAGTAATTTGTGCCCCTTACCCCAAAATTTTGATTTAGTTATACTAAGCACCTATGCTATGAGGTTAAATATAATAAATTTTATTTCTCAAAATCACATGTGTTCTCAACCCAACTACTGGAGGACACAGGTAAAATGAGTAAGAAAAGGAAAGAGCTGTTACCTGGACAACTCAGTTGTCTCTCATGAGACCTCAAACATTGCTATTACTTTTGTGAATGTGCCAAAATTCCCTTAAATTTATACCAGAAAAACTATGATTTGGTTATCTGAATTCCCTTCTTCATTGTAGCATTATTCACAATATCCAAGGAAAGTGTCCATGAAGGCATAAATAGATAATGAAAATATCTATAGATAAGCAATGGGATATCATTTGGTTATTAAAAAAAAGAAAGTCCTATGATTTGCAAAACATGAATGAAACTGGAAGGCATCATGATAATAAACCAAAGAGAAGTACTGTATGATACTACTTATGTGCAGACATTTAAAAATAAGTCAAGGCCTTGGGGATGTAAAGTTCAGTGGTAGAATACCTGCTTAGCATGTGTAAGGCCCTGTGTTCTGTCCCCAGTATCTCAAAAAAAAAAAAAAAAGTTAGACCCATAAATTTGCCAGGGGCAGGAGATGTTAAACAAAGGATAAACACCATCAGGTGAATAAATTCTGGAGACCTGATGTTTAGCAGAATGAATATAGGTAATGTAATACTATATTGTAGACATGAAATTTTCTAAGAAAAGAGCAAAAAGGCAACTATGTGAGGTAATTAATGTGCTATACTTTATTATGGCAATCATGTTGCAATACATACCAAATCATCATGTCATTAAATTTAACTACATAAGTGTTATCTGTCAATTAAACTCAATAAAGTTGGAATAAATGCTAGGTAAAGCACATACACACACACACACCCACAATGAGGCAAATCTTTGCTGGATGAGTTCTTGTTACAAGTATAGGGGTCTACAAATTTCCAGATAGTAGAGAACAACTCAGGTCACACCTAAAATTTCAGGCCCACACTTTAAACTACAATTTTTGTCATTTTGGAGATATTGCTGTTGGAGGAATGTCTGAAAAACTCAAATCACTTAGAATGAAAAGCAGTTCTGGAATTCCTGGCCATTTACCCCAGGGCTCACTAAAGCCATATAGAGCAGTATCCCCAGCAAACCTCCAAAACTCTAGCTTTTCCATTAAAGTTTGGAAATTGTAAGTTTTGTAATTTGGGGAAAATCTGTGGTAAAAAATCATAATGAAACTTAAGCAAAATAATATCATACTAACTTGCCTTCTCTAGTTCTGAAAGAATTGCTCATCAGTCATCTTCTGGAATAAAAGAGAGCATGGCAACTATCTGTGAAGTGCTGCAGATTGCTTTATCTTAAACAACCTGAAAATGACCAACTTTCTGCACTATTTTTAAAAAGAAAAATACAATTTTGCTTGCTCACCATGATTTGCTAATTCATAATATACAGCTGGTGGGGTTAGTGACCCCTCTCTAATTGACCACCATGAAAAGCTAAGATGTAATTAGAAGGAGATTAGTTAGATAGGATTCAAAGAACTGTGTGAGAAAAGACATCCCACCTATGTCTTGACAGATCACTAGTGGTATTAGCTTCAGCACCCCAGGTCACTACACTGTGCTTGGTGGATACCATCATTTGCCCCAGTGACTTCCCTTTGTGCTTTCTTGGCTGCTGAGTCTTCCTCCTTCAGATCAGTTTTCCATTAATAATACTAATCTGCAAAATAGGTTTAGTAAACTTTTTAGGATTGAGTCCAATATTATGTACTGATGTGTGAAAATGAGACCTGTTGAAACTATTCCAAGAATGGGGGAAGGGAGGATAAAGGAAAATCATGGAGGGGGGTGAATTCAACTGTATTGATACTACCTATATTCAAACATACAGGGTGCAACTCACTGTGACAAAATTTTATAATAATGTAAATAAGGGTTACTCTTCTCACAAAGAAGTGAATTAAATATTTTCACATTCAAAATATGTTCAGCACTCAAAAGCACATAGATAATGTACTACATAAAATTGTAACTATGTTTTTCTTTTAATAATTATATAATTTTACATATCTATATACCTACATAAAAAATTTAGCCTAAAAATGCTGATTTATGGAAAGACAAAGAATTGTATATGTTTACAATTCCTTCTTTCCTAGATTCTTTACCAAAAGCTCTACTCTCTTTCCTTTTCTTTTCCTTTCTTTCCTTTTTTCTTTTCTCTTCCTATCTTTTTTAAAAAAGTAATGAAACTTTTCCCAACTGCCTTCACCCCAAGTAACAAATCCTTCTTTCATTGTTCTCTGTTATCAGCCTCACTCACTGGTCATTCAGCCAAAACTACTTTGCTGACATCTTCATTTTTTTGCAGGTAGCCTTCAAAGGCATAATGCTTTATTTAAACATTATTATGCTGTTTATCACTTACAAACTTGCCTCATAACATCCATGTGAACGTTTTATCTCTTCCTTAGCCTATAAATTCCTCAAGAGAAAGGATTTTTAAATTGCATGTATCAAGATTCAATAAATGTTTGCTGAATAAAAACTGGAAAGCCTGTCTTTTCAAAGAGATTATAAGCTTCCTCAGGGCATGAGCCATATTCATGATTCTTTGAAGTCATAGAATCGAGTGCATAATAAGTGACCAATAATATTTATTTTTTTCTTTTTGATGACAACACTAATATTATAGCCATGGGAACTTAGTCACTAATTTTACAATTAGATTAAAAACTTTCTCTTTTTCAAGGGAATAAACCACTGGCTTCAATGTATATGAATGTGGTTTTTATTTTCTCAATGTACAATGAAAGACAGTATTAACATCTCATTGCATCATAGCTGATGTAGTAATTAAAACACAATTTTAAGGATATATGTACATATATAGTCTGTATGTTCACGTGGATATGTATCTACATTATAGACTATAACTTGGTCAACACCTCCTTCAAGTTCCAGTTTAAGAAAATTCATTTCATGGTGCTAATCTCACACCTTTTGGTACACAAATGGCACCTACTATAGTATAAGAAGACATGTAATAAACAAGGCTCTGTATGAGTGGATGTGGGGACAGAACAATGGGTTGGGAGAGCTCACACACTGCCATTTGAGGAGACCCAGGAGAAATGCTAACAGTGCCTGAAATATTCAACATCAGCTGTCATTCTATAAGGACCTTAAATTATTTTACTGGATTAAGAAATCATGTCACTTATGTGGAATTTTTAAATTCATTTTGGAAATTAGAATATGCCATGAGTCCACCACTTTCTTTGGTGAACAAGAACGTTGTAGGGAGTCTATGAGCCTAGGGTGCTCATGAATAGCATGTCATTAAAAGAATCTGAGTAACGAATCTGAATGGAAATGCTACAAAACAAAGGATGAATGGTCCCAACACATATTTACTTTACTTCATCATTTTGCCAAGAGCCTGCTGTGCTTACTGCATGTCTGCCTTGCCCACTGAAGTCTTAAATTAACTAGCAGAGAATACTGGTGCCCAAAAAGGGAAAATACTATAACATCTAGAAAAATCTCATTTTTAAAAGCTATGATTTATAAATCTTAATTACTAGAAAATCAATAGCTTGTGGTAGGACAACCACTTTACTCATTTTCATGATTTTTCCATTCATAAAGTCCATCCACTAAATTATATTAACAAAATTATGACTATAAGTTTTCTTTACTTATAAGAAGACTAAAGAAAGACAGAAAAGCACCAAAGGAAATATTTTAGTAAATTCCTACCCAATTAAAAATTGTTTTCCTTAGCATTGAAGAAATAGCTCTAAAACATGATTCCTGTAAGTACACTTTGTATTATGACAGTTTTACCTAATAATCTTGGAGACCTGAAGAAGTACAAATAATGTAATAGTTGTGATCTCAATGAGTACTAATGAATTTACAGACTGTATTTGAAGTCTAGTCATTGTACCAGGAAACATTTTTCATTATTCTACACACACACACACACACACACACACACACACAAATGAAGAAACTATTCTTTCTACGTGGCTATGAAACAAAGAGATAGTAAGAAATCCTGAAGTCAAACAATTCTGCCTCAGTGGAGATTAATACCTTACTCTTCAAAAGCAGATGATTTTTCTATCCCATTTTTTGACAAGGTACAGAATGGAAAGATTTCCCACTATTTATTGTTTACTTTGAAAATGAATTTTTTAAGAAAAAAATTTTGTTCCTAAGTAATCCTTTTACTATAATTTAAGCCCATGCTCTTTTATTCTCATCACTGAATAAAATATAAATGAAGTGTTATTTATGTGTGAGCAATAATTTAAGTGGAAAACCTACCTGAACTGACTCCTATCTTTCCAATTTGTAAATCTAAGACATGATTTTAATACTATAGTATTAAATAAGCAGCCATAGCTGCTTATTTTGCTAATTCTTAATCAATACTTGTTTGTTACAGAAAGCATGGAAAGCACAAAGAACACAAAAAAAGAAAAACTCACCTGAAGTTTTACACATTGAGAAAGCCACTTGATATATTTACTACATGTACTTCAATTATTTAAATACATCCACAGAATCATAATGCATGTATTTTGTAACTTTTTTCTACTTACAAATTCATCATGCATATTTCTGGTATTTCTCTGAATTTTCTTTAAGCAACTTCTACAACCTGATGCCAATAGTTGAAGATCAGTCTCTTGTGAAGTCATATGCAATTAGCCAACAGATTTCCAGTGCTTGCAATATAGCCCCCACATATAACTTTGTCCAGACTTCTGAGAATTTGTTTCCTTTGGATAAATTACTGGAAATAAAATTTACCATACAGAAGAGATTAATGCTCCCAGTACTTCTCAAACTTTCCCGTGAGAAGGATAAAACTATTCAAATTATACCTGTAAGTAAATGATAGTAACCTTTCCTTTAACCTTGCCTTATCAGTACAGGTTATTATCAACCATTTGATGTTGATAGAGCTCAACTTTGCACTAATTTGCAATTTTTATTATTACTGAGACTACTTTAAGGGATTTGATTTTGAGATTATATGTTTTAGTTTATATACAGAAAATAGCAACCCTTGACTATCATATCCTGCAAAATTTTCCCCAAGTTTCTCATTTGTTTTTCAGTTTTCCTTACACTGTTTTCAATCATCATTTCCACTTGAACCATAGGCAACTCAGTTTCGGTGTGGTTCTCTGCCCTCGCACTTTCTGTTGGAAGATAACTCCGCTGCGCTTGTCCACGCTCATCATCGTCCTGCGACCTCTTTGCAGGCAGGGACTATGCAATTCTTAACACTGCAAGTCTCCATGCTCTCCAGCAATGGCTAATAAATGCAATTCTTAACACTGCAAGTCTCCATGCTCTCCAGCAATGGCTAATAAATGCAATTCTTAACACTGCAAGTCTCCATGCTCTCCAGCAATGGCTAATAAATGCCTCAATAAATGAAATGGAAGAATATGCCTTGCTCCAGCTCAATTTCCAAAGGACACCTCCTTAACAATGATAGTATTACTTGAAAAATACACTAAGTGAATTCATAACATCCTCTCCTGAATTAACCCCAATATCGCTGACCTTGAGTCATTTGATTCATGGCACCTCTCTTTGTGAACATTTGGAAAGCTCCTTAAGTTAATTTTCCTCCTCTAAGAGAAAATTAATATTAATTGAGCCCTTTCTCATTTTCTCATTTTAACTTTATATTGAGAAAACTCTAAATCAAATAATCTTGGATGATGGTTATCATTACATGAAAAGAAAGCATAGAATTCATCTTTGTGTAGTTGTAAAAGCAAAGTTAAAGTACTTGAGACCAAATACCAACTTTTCTACTTACTAGGTGTGCAATATTAAAATTATTTGGCCTTGAGAAACCTTCATTTCTTCATCATTAAATTAGGTTGGTAATGAAACCCTCAGAATAATTGTGAGACTAGTAAGATATAGCCAATACACTTAGTCCAACGTCACTCAATAAATGGCAGCTACTATTAGCTTTTAACTGTATAAAAATAATAAATCCTGACTGGCATTCACCCTGAGTCTAGTGAAATTGAGTTATGCAGGTAATAACCAGCTCAATTGCAAATCAATGCCTGCAATTAGCCTGTCTGGCCTAATCCTTCTCCATGAGATCTATATGTGAAACCCATTGCTTTTTTCTCTTCCACACCATCTTAATGTGCATACCTTGTGACTGACCCTCTAACTGGTCTCTTTTTGTACCCCAGAATCAGCATCTCTGAAAGATGACTGCTGTTTCTGGTTGTACCATCCCCAGTCCCGTGAAAGTTTCTGCCACAACCTGGATTTTAAGTTATACAGTCCCAAGCATTCATCCTAAATGTATGGGAAAAAAAAAAAAAAAAACTAGCCATTTTTTCAATAATGTGATTGTTATGCATATGTCCTTTCTTCAACAAAATCAGTGATAAGGGCAGAACGGGACCTGCCTGAAACTGAGGAGGGGAGGGGGGGAAAGGATGGGGGAGGGGAGCAGGGTGAAGAAATGACCCAAACAATGTATGCACATGTAAATAAATAAACAAAAAATAATAATAATAGTGTAAAAACAAAGACACACACAGAAACACTTCATTTTATTTATTAGCTTCCTGTGAGCTAAGCACTTTTAATTCCTGTAACAAACCTGTTAATCCCTGTGAACTACATATTGTTTCTGTTTTATACTTGAAGAGACTGAGATACAGATTATACTACCCAAGGTCACACAGCTAAATAAGTGGCAAAATTCTTTTCCTTTCCCTGTCCCAAAACCCTATTCCCAAATAAATACTATTTTCTTTCAAATCTTTATTCAAGTGTTTCTCCAACCATGAGGAAAGAATAGCCCTACTTCCTACTATAGCTGAGCATGTCTTTCACTGATCTTTCCTGGGCAATTTTCCAGAACCTCCTGGATGACAAAACTGAAAAAGGCAATGTGGAGAATTTAAATAGACTTCAATGGGGAAAAAATTTCAAAATCACAATGACCATATAGGAAAAAAGGGTCATAATAACCAAAAAGTAATAAAAGCTCAAATGTCTATTGGCAGATGAACAAATAAATAAAATTTGGAATAGTCATACAATAAAACTCAGCCTTAAAAAGAAACAATTCTTCAGGGCAGCGATCACTCACACCTGTAATCCTCACTACTTGGGAGACTGAGATTGGGAGGATTGCAATTGAGGCCAGTTCTGGCAAATAGTTTGTGAGACCCCATCTCTGAAAATAACCAAATCAAAATGGACTGACAGTGTGGCTCAACTGGGAGAGCATGTGCTTTGCAAGTTTGAAGCCATGAGTTCAAATCCCGATTCCACCAAAAAAAAATTTCAGCTGTATGCTGCACCATGGATGAAACTTGAAAACATTATGCTAATAAACATGAACAAGTAAAAGGACAAATATTATATGATTCCACTTGTAAGAGGTACCTAGAGTAATAAATTCATAAAGAAAAAGCAAACTGGTACTTGCCAGGAGCTGGGGGAAGGAACAAGTGGGCAAGCATTTAATTGGTCGAGTTTCAATAAAGAATGATAAAGTTCTGGAAATGAATGGTGGTGATGGTCACACAACAACGTGAATACATTTGATGCCCCTGAATGGCACACTCAAAAAGATTTAAAATGATAAATTTAATACTTATAATAAAATTTAGATGTGATTTCTACTTCTGATTATAATTCTTGAGTCTATTGTCTTTTCTGACCTTACTAATTTAGCTTTGTCTTTATCTTTCCTGGATATTGTTAAAGATTTTACAGAATATTTTCTAAAAATATTTGAAATTTATAAGTCAAAATTCCACATAGGGAGGGGTAGTTACAGGGACATAATAGAGGGGTGAACTTGCTCAAAACACACTGTATGCATGCATGAAATTTTCACATAAAATACCCTTGAACTATTAATAAGTCCTAAATAAAATATTACAAATCATTCCCCTTTATTCTAATTACCAGAATATAGACTCACCAGGACAGTTACACCTTGAAGTGACTAAAAGCATAGAATTTCATTAGAGATTCTAAAACAGAAGAAATCTCTAAAAAAAAAAAATTTCAACCAACTAACAAAAGAAAACAGAATAAAGAACATTAGCAACTTTAATAAATGTTAATAAAACCCTGTAGGCTTTTCTCCTTCCTGTTTTCCTTGACTTTTCTGCTACAATAAATATTATCATCCGCCATTCTGTCCTTTGAAGCTCTCCCTTTAGCTGGTTCTTTACCTGTTTCCTAGGTACCCTCTCGGAGTCACTGCTGAAGGAAGGTTGAGCACTTAATCCTCTGCTCCTCTCCTGATGTACATTCACTTATCACATGAAAATTTATTGAATTCTCCCTAAGCACCTGGTACTGTGCAAAGGAATACAATAGCAAACCAAATACAGTCCTTGCTTCAATGTTCCAGTGAGGAAAAGAATATTTTTCTAAATAGAAAATTTAAAACTCTTCCTCAAATTGAGCTGTTTTCTATTCCATTTGCTATGTGACATCTGATATAGTCTTCTTCACAGTGGCCCCAATCAACCATACATCTCCCAACAGTGCCCTCATTGGAATCTAAGCTAGGCTGTGACTTGCTTTAAGAATTTTTCTCAAAAGGCAAAAATTACATTGTTCTGTATATATAAATACAGAGAAAAAAAGAGTGTCAACTCAGAGCAGACATAGGAATAGATAGTGACAATATTAAGAATCAATAACAAAATTATAGACATCCAAGTCAGTATAATCCCATGATTTTCCCCCTCATATTAGGTCTGCATTCTAGAAACAAAACAGAAATTGAGAAGGAAGACATACAGTGGGCACATCAAAGATTAAAAATGAAAAAGCTTACTATATTAATGAGGAAAGTATAGAAAGAGCTGTAAATACCCTGCAGACCAAAGCATAATGTGGTCAGAAGTTTAACAGGGCAAAATGGCTCCTGAAGAAAGCAATACCTAAAGACAAGGAGCTGGTTCCATGAATATAGGAATGCAAGAAGCAAAGCTACTAAGACTTTTTTAAACTAAGAAAAGATTAATTATATTTTGAATATAGAAATTTAAGGTTAGAAAACATGATATGATAGAATTAATGGAAAGATTACTGGAGTAAATCGGAGAAGATTCAGAAATATCTAGCTATGTTACACTAGATATGTCATTTAATATTTCTCACCTCCGACCTGCATCTCTAAAATGAATATAAACTGCACACTCCCTCTGGTTTGAGAATTCTGTGAGTCTCTGATTCTACTTGGATTAATGCCACATGATGATTAAGTCTTTAACAGTGATGTGAAGTGGTGACGAGAAATTTTGAGTCACGATCATGAATGTTGGCAGCCAGTTGCAGGGAGAGGAAGACTGTGAGTCTGTTATGTTTTCTATGATAGTTATAAATGGATTAAGGTGGATAGTATGTGATAATGGGGATTTAAAACTAGTGACTTTAATTTCCAAACAGGATAAAGAAGAGAAAAACTGTAATTTGATACTTTTTAAGAAACATTGAGTAAGCCAATACGTCAGGCTTCTTACTGAACTGGGGAGAACTGAGAAGATGAAGTTATGATCAGTCTATTGCTAAGTCATATTAATTTGTCCTTTAAAATATTGCTCACCTCTGTCACTCCCTCTGGACCTGCTCTGTAGCATCACATTCTAAATTACCATCCTCTCACCATTGTTACGATGAAGGCCTTCTGCTTGATTTTTCTGGCTCTCGTCTTTCCTCTAAAATCTATTACATAGACTGCTATTAAAATAATATTCTCTACTCATTTTATAATGCATATATGTCAAAATATCACATTGCACACCATAAACATATAAGAAAGCATATGATCCTACCATACCTTCTTGGGCATATTTCTGAAAGAAGTGCAAGTCAACATACAAGAAAGATGCCTGCACACCCATGTTTATAGAAGAAATATGTACACTATCCAAGCTATGAAATCATCCTAAGTGCCCAACGACTGGTGGAAAAAGAAAATATGATATGCACACACACACACACACACACACACACACACACACACACACGAGTGTTATTCAGTCATAAAGAAGAATGAAATTATGTCATTTGTAGAAAAATGGAACCGGAGACTATCACATCAAACAAAATAAGATAGTCTCAGAAAGACAAATATCGCATGTTTTTGCCCATATGCCGAATCTAGACTAAAATAATAATAATGGTGAACATCTGGGGGATCAGCAGGAGAAGGGAGAAAGGAACTAGTACTAGGGAGTAAGTACATTACATATATAGAGATATAGAGATAAAGTGATAGATGGTAGATAGATCGATAGATAGATAGATACATAGATAGATATAGCATAATGAAACCCACTAAATACTACTTGAAAAGGAAGGGAGAAGAGAGGATGCTATGCATCTATGGAAATATCACAGTAAAATCCCTTTGTACAATTAAGGTACACTAATAAACAATTAAAAAACACCTCTGAAATTATTCATGCAATTTTTTCTGAGTTTGAGACTGTTTTAAAATAAAAATAATGAAAAAAAATGTAGTGGTTATAAAATTAGCTTCTTAGATAACAAAGATAACCAAACCTTACCATTTCTAATTTCATAAAACATGAAGTAGAAAGTAAGAAAATGAGAATGTTGGTATATAAACACCAGCAAAAGACCAGCAAAAGGCAATGAAGGACTGAATTATTTTTTATGGTATTTCAGTAGCTATATCATATGGTCCAAGACAGAACGCATACTCTTCTCAGAGGAACCTAAATGGGTCATTCCTATCCACTTGATCCCTTGTTATTATAAAGGCTACAAGAAATTCTTTTTTTTGGGTGAGTGGGAGGCTGTACTGGGGATTGAACTCAGGGCCTTACACTTGCTAGGCATGCACTCTACCACTTTAGCCATGCCCCCAATCAATTTGCATTTCTTTTATTTTTTCAGATGGGTCTCATGCTTTTGCCTGGTCAAGCCTCAGCCCATAATCCTCCTACCTACACTTTCCACGTGGCTGGGATTACAGATATGTACCACCATGCCTGGCCAGAAGAATCTCCTGAAGAAATACTTTTTACCAAACTTCTTGATGTACAAAGTAATTCTTAACTTTGACAGATTATGGATTTTTTTGATAACCTGATGACAGTTCTCTACCCACATAAGTATACAAAGCACATCTACAAAGTACTGTTCCTACAATTTCAAGTGATACATGGAAACTTTCAAACCCTACTCTTGGGCCATCAGGTTCTAGTCTCACAGGTTAGCCTAAATGTTCCTTTCCCAGCCTGCTTGAATAAAAAAAATTCTAATTTTGAATAGAAACTCAAAAGAAAAAAATACATTATTTTACTAAGGACTTCACATACTTAGAAGAATTAAAAAAATAGGCACAGAAGAGCAAAGCCAAGATATATGATGCTTCTCTTAAAATAATTTTTAAATAAACAGCATATGTTTGACATGTTTTTCATGAATTTAATGACTAAATTTAAATGAAATGTAAAAATTATCTAAAAGAAAATATACGGAAAAGAGTTGACGTAACTTTAAAAGTACAGAATTCTTTGGGGGTTTAAAGGGAGCTTACAAAAGATCTAGTCAGGTCCTCTTACTTAAAAAGTAACCCCATGGACTGGAGGTGTGGCTCAAGTTGTCGAATGCCTGCTTTGCAAGCACAAAACCCTGAGTTCATACCCTATTCCTACCAAAAATAAAGTAACCCCAAAGAGATTAAGAGCTTTGCATGGGTCAGGGATAGTTGTTCATGCCTATAATCCCAGCTACTTGGAAGGCAGAAATAAAAAGATAGCAGTTCCAGGCCAACCTGGGCAAAAACTTAACAAAAATCCATCTGAACAAACAAGTCATGTACTGCATAGCTAACAAGTGTAGCATTTATATTGTCTTTATTTGTACATCTTACTTTAAAGCATCAAGTAACTGTCTTCAAAAATAAAAATAAAACAAACAGCAATGAAGCTATTTTTTTTTTTGTTGATTCTTAGAAACATTATTGTTTGAATAAAATTACCAGGGTAAGACATGGATCCTTAGACTCCTTGGGTGCCATTCATTCCTGTGCTAGCAACACTTGGAGCCCTCTCAGTCTGGCAGACACTTTGAGTAGAAAGACAATTACCATGATGAAGGTCATCTGTAGCATCTTTGGAAAATAACATACAAAAATAGAGCGGGAGGTAACTCGAGGTTTCAGGAAGGCCTCAAAGGCACAATTAAGTCAGTGGCCAAGGAAGAGTTGCACTCTCATCACTTAACCTTACCGGCCACTGTCACACAAAATTAATTACAGCAACAGTGAGCTGGCCCAATTGCAACTTCACAATTCTAATCTCAAAGTGGATTTTATTTTCTTAAGATCATTGAAATGGGATAGGTCTGCTATGTTCAGAAGTTTTTATTAAAGTCCCATTAAGCTTCTGTAACTTAGAAAGAGAAACAAGTACTAAATGCCTACTTTGAAAAATGGCATGCTTAAAGGTGTTTTGTTTGGCATTTTTGTTTGTTTGAATAAACTTAACAAAATTATTTCCCTGACTTTTTATGTGTGTTTTTCTGACTAGACTGTAAACTCTTTAATAGCAAGAATCATTTCTTTTCTTTTTTTTTTTTTTTTTTTTTTTTAGTAGAAGGAAACAGATTTATTCAAGGTTTGCCCTAGGAAAATAGAGGAGACTTTTTGTCACCAGTCTCCGGGAACTTAGAGGTATGTACATCTTTTGTGAGACACAGGGATTACAATGAGACAGGAGGGAGGAAATCCCCACACTGGACAGAGTCTTCCTCCTGTACATTGTGTCTTCTTTTGTATTCTCCAGCAAGATCCACACAATACACTTTGCTCTCCTACAGTGAGTCACTCAGAACATGAGGTAGAGCAAGAATCATTTCTGCCTTATACATGGCTATATCCCTAAGACACACACACAGTAGTTTATATCGAGTCACTTAACATCTACCAGGTAACATTAAATACACTATTATTAATCTCACAACACTGTAAGGTAGAAACTTTTATCCCATTTTACCAATAAAAATACTAAGATTCAGAGGGTTAGATATTTTTCTAAAGTTACATATCCAAGAGTAATAGATCTGAATTTCAGATTCAGACCTGTTCGAAGCCACATTCCACATCATTTCAATATAGCACACCACCTCCTGAGGAGATAGTTCAAGGATACCCAATTGATGATGCTGACATGCATGCTTTAATCCTTTCAGCTGATGATAAATGTGCTCATTATGTTGAGATACCTATTTTTATAAATATTAATTTTATTTTTTCAAAAGTCTGTTAAGTAATAGATTTCTAATCCTCATTTTAAAAAATGTACTATTACTTAAGTATAATAGTACACAAGATTCTTGTGCTTCAGGGCAATCTTTTTAATTTTTAAATGGAATTTTAATAAAATAGAGACACAAGGGTGTGTTATTGTGAAATCTGTTTGTTAAAGTAGACCATATTCATCACTAACTGGAAAAATCTTACCAAGTTGCTCCTTTTACAGGATTTTTTTTAAATGCTTATCCTATTCTCTCCCCCTTCTACTTCCTGCTATTTATTCAAAATTAATGCTATTTTCTTTTTTAAATACTACCAACATTGAAGGGCTCGGGGTGTAGCTCAGTGGTAGAGTGCTTGCCAAGCATGGGCAAGGTCCTGGATTTAATCCACAGCCCCACAAACAAACAACAACAACAAAAATAACTACCTACACTGGGAATCATTAGTATAAATTCACTCAAGTATTTCTGTCAAATATTCACAGTACACTTTGGCCTGAAGAAACTGACCCTCACAGCAAAACCATAAACTGGAAGTAAGCAATGCATTGTGTATCAGAGTCAAGGAAAGTAAAATCTCAGGGTCATAGGAATAAGTTGGGGAGAGTTCATACATAACCTCAGACTCAACAACCATACAAAAATGTCGAGGCCATTTCCATGCTTCTAATTCCATTCTTAGTTAATCCACTACATCATCAGGAGTGCAAGCTGGACAGTTTAGTGTACCACTTAGCACCCCATTTCTCCCTCAGCTCCCAGGCCAAGGCAGTTTCCTGTTCTAATAATCCTGCATTCACATACTCACATGATAAGCATTGGCGTGAGACACAAAAGCACCAGAACAGTTTGACCTTTATTTGACAACTTAAAATAACTGTCCTCATTTCCAGAACTGCTCTACCTCAAAATGTATTTTTTACCTTGTATTTCTGAACACACACATTTTTAAAATAGACAAAATAACTATAATTAAATAAAAAATTTTAAATCCACCCATAGCAATCTTTATACTTTAAAGAAGTGTAAAATTATTAGATACTTACTTTATTATAATTTAGCATTGAGATTTAACCCTGACTTACATTTGAATCATGAGGATAATGTCTGTGATATATTTTGCTGAATTGTGAATTACTCATTCATATATGATTGCACAGGACAAAATCTATATACAAAAACTAAATACAACCGCATAAAACATTTCTATGTTTCTTCTACCCCTAACACCTGATGCAGAAAATCACTAAGGCAAAGAATTCAATCAAACAGAAAGATTATGGTCTTTAACTTGAAAAAATGGGAGGGGGATATTTTATCACTTTATTTCTCTTTAGAAAAAAAAAATTTTTTTTTAATTACAATTTTAAAGGTTCTCTAGATTTTTCTGGTTTCTAAAACACATAGGCAGAAAAATTGATTATTATAAAATTAAGGTTTTCTTTTAAAATCATCTAAATGTTACAGTTGCTAAAGAGGTTACCAGGACTGTTGTGATTATACAGTGTGAACTCAATAGCCAATGGGTGTTTGGTGAGCTGACCCCAAACTATTCTACCTAGCCACCCTTTGCAGTCCTTCCCATGTGTCCTACTTTCCTATAGCAAGTTTGCCACACCCCCATTCTCTTTTTCCCAAATTCATTTCACAAGCCAAAGCAAACTCAAATGCTGCTTTCTTCTTTTATTTATTAGCATATAATAGTTGTACAGGGGGGATTTCTTTGTGACATTTACGTATGTGCTTACAATAGCTCTTAATTAGATTCACCCCCTCCATCATTCTCCCTCCTACCTCTTCTTAGAACAATTTCAACAGGTTTCATTGTTCTATGTTCATACACATATACAAAGTACTTCCATCACATTCACCCTCCTTCACCCTCTGTTTACGCTCCAACCTTCCACTGGTGCCCACCCCTGGAGAGAATGTGTTTTACCTTCCTGTCCTTCATTTAAGTGTGTACTGATTGTCCAAGGGGGTTTTGCCTTGATATTTCACACATGTATCATCCTTTAATCAGATTAATTCCCTCTATTATTTACTCTTTCTCTATTGCCCTGCTCCCCTATTATTCAACAGCTGACAGTGCCTTTTGTTATGCTACCTTCATACACAGACACATTGTGTTTCAATCTTTTTACTCTCTATCATTCTCTTTTCCTCTCCTGCTTCCCAAATGCTACTTACTTGATGAAGCATTCCCTAATATACCCAATAAAACTAAATGATCTTTTCCCCACAACACCAAAGCCTGTTACCTGCCCACTCCATAAGAACCTATCTTATTATAGCTTGAATTGTGGGGTTCTTTCTCCTCTCAGAATTGCACATACCTTGAGATCATAGATAATTTTTTAGCTACCCATATGTCCCCTAGTACCTAGCACTATGACTATAATTTAAATGCTACAAATTCTCTACACTCTGGAATGCTATGAAAAGATTTAATGTAGTTAAGTTATTTTCATACAATTTCTGAATTTACATTATATTCAACACTGAAACACGTAACATAAAAGAACTTCTGTGTTGACAAATGAAATCAACGGATTGTTTCAGTATATTGATGCTGCTATAACAAAAATTTAAGAGTGGGCAATTTATATACAAATAAATTCATTTCTCACAACTCTGCAAGCTGGGAAGCCTAAAATCAAGGCACTGGCAGGTGAGGGTCTGGTGTCTCTGCTTCCACCATCAGCCTCATTGCCATATCCTCTGGAAGGGATGAGCCTGGTATCCACACACAGTGGAAGGTCAGAAAGGATTGAACCAACTCCCTCAAGCTCTTTTATAAGGTTCAGAATATCTTCCATGAGGGTTCCATACTTGTGATGTATTCTACTCTTCAAGTCCCCACCTTGTATTTTTTATCACATTGGTAACATGAATTTTGAGGAACACATTCAGACCATAACACTGATATTTACCAAAGATACACTGATAATTGCACCTGTTCATCAAATTCTGAGAACATAAATAAATATTAAAATGCTTCTTGCATTCAAAGGACACTCAACAAGGACCACATAAGTGACTTAGATTACTGCAATAGACTCTTAGACCAGAAAGAGGCATTTTATACCTAGGGGGAAAGCTTTACAGAAAGTCAAGTGTGATGTGGACTGTGGAGAATTTGATTTCCTGACTATAAGAGGCACCTGCACACCCATGTTTATTGCAGCACTATTCACAATAGCCAAGTTATGGAAACAACCAAGATGCCCCACTACTGATGAATGGATCAAGAAAATGTGGTACTTGTACACAATGGAATTTTACTCAGCCATGAAGAAGAATGAAATCTTATCATTTGCAGGTAAATGGATGGAACTGGAGAACATCATTCTGAGCGAGGTCAGCCAGGCTCAGAGGACCAAAAATTGTATGTTCTCCCTCATATGTGGACTTTAGATCTAGGGCAAATGCAGCAATGTGGTTGGACTTGGATCACATGACAAGGGGAGAGCGCATATGGGAAATATAGGAATAGGTAGAAAACCCAAAACATGAAAGTGTTTGATGCCCCCACTCCAGAGGAATTAATACAGAAACCTTAAATTGACAGAGGTCAACATGAGTAGGGGATCAGTAACCAGTGTAAAGATCAATTAGAGATGAATCAACATGGGTCATAACACGTGTACATGAAAGCAATGCTAGGAATCTCTCTGTATAGCATACCTTAACTCAACTAGCAAAAATGCTTTGTCTTCCTTTATTATGCTTATGTCTTTTCTTCAACAAAATTAGAGATAAGGGCAGAACAGGTTCTGCCTGGAAGCGAGGGGGGTGGGGGAGAGAGGGTGGGGGAAGGGGCAGGGGGGAGAAATAACCCAAACAATGTATACACATGTGAATAAATGAATATTTTTTTAAAAGGCTAAAATAAAATATAAAGAAAGGTAAAGAAACGATCTAAGAAGAATAAAATATTTTTGAAAAAAAGAAATACTATACACAAGAAGAAGGAACTATGTGAGCAAAGCTGTGGAGGTAGACATGCTCACAAGAAATAAGACAGATAATTTTTGCAAAACTGAGGAAGAGAAATTGGGTTGGGCCAAACTATAAAAACACTTACAGGTGGAATTAATCTCATGCCCT
The DNA here is from genome assembly GCF_047511655.1 of Castor canadensis. Classification (NCBI taxonomy): domain Eukaryota; kingdom Metazoa; phylum Chordata; class Mammalia; order Rodentia; family Castoridae; genus Castor; species Castor canadensis. The sequence continues at coordinate 115,931,486 of NC_133389.1, read as the reverse complement.
TGACTATTATCTGAAAACAAGGTCTCTAGGGGTTAATCTATGTGAGCACATGATTAATCTAGCCAAGAGCAGAAGGAACTCAAATATAAGAGACAGGAAGAAGAGTGGAACCAAAGACTCCGAGATCATTGCCATTCATTCTGGGATGACTGAACCACTCAAAACAAGTTGCTTAAAGACCAGTAGATTTTCTCATACTTAATTAACAAGGAAAATGAACATTTCTTTCCCTCATGTTCATAGCCTAGAGCACAATAAATGCTCATTAAATGCTGCAGAAGGAATGAAGGAAAGAAAAAAGAAGGGGAGAGGAGAAGAAGGGAAAGAAAGTTCTAATAGCAGCAGCTTAAAAGACGCTCCAAAAACTAAATACAGTGAAAGACCCTAGAGACTAAAATAATAATGATTATATTACCTATTACTGTGTGCCAGGCCTTGTTATAAGCACTTTATGTTAACTCATTTAATCTTCACTACAACCAACAAAGTAAGTATAATAACAATTATAAATATGTAGATTTTTTTTTTAAAACTGAGAATCAGAGAGACAGCAAAACACACAAGGACAGTAAGCAATGGAAGTAGAACTGAAATTTTAATACAGATCATTTGATTTCAGACCTGTTGTTCACATTCTTGAAAAGGAGGTCATGGTCTTCCAAGACTTTTGGAGAATACAGCAAACCATGGCTTCATGTTGTCATCATTTTCACTGAGTCACCCAGTTGGAGGACTTGATTGGTAATCTAAATTATGACTTGAATCACTACTTTTTTATAGAATAGCGGTGACAATAACCCTCATCTTTAAACTAAAAATAAAAGTAACATACTTTCTTCTGCCTACTCTAAATGAATAGTGAAGGTTAATCATATTTTGAAGTATCAACTGTGCTCTATAGTAATATGTCACATATTATTACCAATTTTATATTTCAAAATGTTGCCCATCACTATAAAATGATCTCTTAATGCAAATGTGTTCCTCATGTTAGTATTGTATGTGACAGTATTTGTGTGCCAAATTATTTGCACCAAAAGTAACCATGGAACATTTAATTACCAATCTAAACTGCTTAGACTTGAATAGAGGCAATCCGAGAAAACACTAAACTGCAGTATATGTGTGTTTATAGACATGCAAAACCTAAACTAAGTGAAACAGACCAAGCAACTTTTCAATGTTCCTGAGTAAGAAATGTTTATCTACAAAGGCCACAAATCCTATTGATCTCATAATCCCAATTCAGTGATGAAAACATTAATTTTAACTTGTTTCTTCACAAAAATAAAAAGACAGCCTGTGAGCTAAAAACAAAGTTTCATTGGGTATACTGGAAATTGTTTTATGGTCATACGGCTGTATCTAGCACTTTAAATGCTATTCAGAAGCTAAATTTTCATAAATACTGACAGAAGGCAAGCTTCAACATGAAGAAGATATAAACTAATTCTTTCAAAAGAGAGAAAGGCCTTCTACACAAAATTCTTAGCATAAAGCATGAAAAGTTAGAACTTGAGAACATGACAAAATGATGAATTAAGGCATCTTATAGAATGTCTGAAGTGAATAAATTGAAAGATAAAAATATAGCTTTAGTGTTCTGTGCATAAACTAAACATACAGAATGAGGATAAGGATAAATTAATCCCTTTAGAAATCTTCTATAAAAGACTCCTCTAAAAAGGGAAAAATTGTATGCATCCATATTCTCTGGGAATAAAAACACAAAATCAAGTCATATATTCTGAAATACAATCATAACCTGAATATATTTCAACATAAGATAATTGAACTATATGCAAAGCAAGTTACGAGTTCCTTACACCAGTAAAATTTATTTTGGAAAAAAAAAATCTTCAGCCGGGCACCGGTGGCTCAGCCTGTAATCCTAGCTACTCAGGAGGCAGAGATCAGGAGGATTGCAGTTCATAGCAAGCCCAGGCAGATAGTTCAGTCCAGTTCAGGAGACCCTATCTGGAAAAAAAAAAAAAAATCACAAAAAAGGACTGGTGGAGTGACTCAAGGTGTAAGCCCTGAGTTCAAACCGCAGTACCACAAAAAGAAAAGAAAAAATCTTCAGCTGTCCTAGAATCATAGGGCTAAAAAAAACCTATTATCTAATATTTGAATTCCCTCTTAATGTGATCAAGAAGTGATCATGTGTTCTATGCTGGAGTGCCTGCAGTAGTGATCAACTCATCAATTATGCTACATACTCCATTTTAGAATGAACCACTCTCTGGCTCTAGTTTTTACGCTCTGTTCACAAAAGTAAACCTAATTCTCCTACATTTAATTCCTCCAGATAATTTTAAATAACTATCATACTCGCCCTTAGTTCTCTCTTCTCCAGGCTAACTTTTCTTGGTTTCTTCACCCATTCCTTGGTGACATGTTCAAGTTTCTTTCCTTCCTTTCCCTCTCAGCCATATTCCTCTTAAATGCAAAGTTCTGGATATATAATTAGACCAGACTCTAGAAAATTTGACCTCCCCTACACTAGTCAGTGTAGTATTTTAAAGTTCTGTAGTCAGAATTATTTATTAGTCCTTATGCATACTGCAACTTATCAAGGGCCTGTTACTGAAGCAGCTTAGATTCACATTGCTCCTACTAGCGCAATATATTCTGAAACTAATTTTGGATTCAGTTTATAAGAATAGAATAAAATTATACTCATTGTCTCAAAAGTGCACTCTTGTTTGTTATATCTGTTGTTCTATTATTTTTTAAAGTCATAAGAATAATTTGATTCTCTTTTGCCACAGTATTTGACATATTTTGTTCTGAATAATTTCAGGTTTGTTTGAAAAATTAAATCCACCATAACAGCATGAAAATCTACTAGCACAGTCAAAACAATATGCCATTATCCCTGAAGACAAGTCCAAAAGAAGAAGCACAAAAGCGCCTTGAAAGAAGCCAGTATTGCTTGAAAATAGGTACATATATGTGTACATATATTCATTGTATAAACATACTTTCTCAAAGTAACTAATATAACCCATTATGATAAGTACATTTCCATATGTTAAAAAGTTAGAGATCATACTGGAAATACATCTCTAACTGTAAGTAGAAATTATCACAATGTCTCCCTAGTCCAATTTCTGCAATGTTAAAGTTTAGTTCTTATTGCTGAATCATAGGCATTAAATGTTTGTGCCTGATAGCCTTCTGCACAGGTCTGATTGTACTCACTGCAGTTATTAATTAGCTGTCTTCCCTATTAGAGTTTAAGCCCCTGGAGGGCACGGATGTTGGTTTTCATCTCTGCTTCACCAGCTCCTAGAACAGAACCTGAAACACAGTAATAACATCTGCTAATGTTGTTTACATTTGCTAAAATTACATCATAACATTAAATAATTCATCAATATCCATTCTTTTTAAGTAGAAATAAAGAAAATGAGTGGAAATAGATCCTAAAATCCAGATATTACCTTAAGACCAGGTGCTTAAAATTCTCAGATCAACTATATTCCCCCAAACAGTAATAAGCTAAATGTTTCACTTTGATAGGAACACACAAATTACAGACCTATATTTATCAATGTAATATCAATAACACTAATATTATTACAAATGCTTTTTCCAACTTCAACAGTTCAAAAAAATCAAATTTTTTTAGGTCAGAAATGTTTATTCTTCACATCTTAAAACTAAAAGACTTTGCAGAACAACCTAATAATGTCAAAGTAAGGAAGTCTATTTATAGAATATAACTTATAAGCAGTGAGTTTTACTATTAAATGGTTCATTGCATTTTTAAATCATTAGCATGACAGAAATGTATTTATATAAATTACATTGTTTCTTTCAAGCTAGTGTTAGCTAGAGCACAAATTTACTTGCTATATATTCAAGTAAATATATAGCAAATCTTTAGCTCTTTCCTTACTAAATGTTTCATACTCTTTATTATTTGCTATCTGAGAAATACTAACTCATGAATTATTCATAATATATAGCCAGATCTGTTACATCAGGTGTCAGATTAATTGAGGAGGTAGAAAGTGCTGAGTTTTACATAAGTATTCATTAAACTTGGTGAACTCATTAAAGTATGTTAATTAGGTAATAGACAAAGGAACTTGGTATTTGGTAGAGATTGGGCACTGTTAATACCTTGCTTTGTGCTAATACCTTGGCTGCAGTTTTCCCCCCTTAATGAGCACAGGGAAAAGCTGATTATTCCAAATACAGAAAAAAAATTCACATGTGTTACGTGTTGGAAAAATTGCCTCAGGTGACAAAAGGAAACACATACCAAAGGAACTGGCACTCTAACAAAGAAGATATCATTTCAAGGCTTCTACATTTTTCTTTGATACAATGTTCTGTCATAAGGAAACTACAGGTTAGTTTTGATATTGTCAAAAATATTTCATTGTTAGTAATTACTATTTGACTAGTACAGCTTTTTATCTCAATTCAGATTGTTCTTTACCACAAATATATACTGACTGTCCTTTTTTATTATTTTAAGGTTATTAACATCAAACTTCTAAAAACCTGAGAACATACATGTTCACTTGCAGGAAGACCAAAGAAATGACAAATAGTCTTATTTCAATAAAATAAATCCCTATTGAAGGACAGCTTTTCAAAGACTATCTTAAGGGCTTTGCACAAAAAGGACCCGAATTTGAACATAGAGCACATGTGTGAATGCTTGTTGCACACCAACACACAGACTGTGCTGAAAATGGCCTCTGGTCTCTTTCTAGTTTTATCTAGCTCCCTCAGCTATTACCACTGAAATCACACAGGTGAATTGCTGTGGCTCAGTGTTACTTACATGTGAAAGTTTCCTTGTACAAAATGGAGTTTATTCTTGCAAAGAAAAATGAATGTTTCTTTCAGCTATCAAATATCTTAAGATTTGGCCCTGTTTTTGAAAATTAAGTGTTCCAAATATCTACTACTACTTATTCAGCCCTTAGTTGAAATCCTTAGGGCCCAACATGAATGGTGAAGCCTATATTCAGACATGCTGTTTTCCATAGGATGTCACCTATCTTGCTTTTTCCGATTTTCTCTTCTTGTAAAAAATAGCTGCTGCTTCACACAGAATTTAACTACACAAACAAAATGATTCCACCTAAGATTAAAACGTAAGTGTCATATTTAGTCAGTGATCCAGAACACCACAGCTGGCTCCATTCAAAACATGATTCTATCCATGCCAGCAGCCAAGCTAAAATATTAATCTTCTATCTTTGTCATCACTGCAGTCTACAGCCTCTCCAACCCAATATATGGTCCTGAAAACTCATATGTTTACTAAAATACAATAATCTTATTGGAAAAGTTAAAGCATACAATTGTTTCATTTCCAAGGGAGGTGAAATGTAGATTGAATACAGTCTACAGACTTAACCACATTAACATTTATCAAAAGCTGCTACTATTTTTAGAATGATCCCATCTTTCATAGGATGACTCAATTGCACTCTTGCAATTCTGCTTACAGAAATACATTATTTAATTTTAAAAATAAATTGCATATTAAATGTTATATAAGCTTTTGCCTAGGAATACATTTCAAATTTTAATTGCAACATATTCATTAACATAATAAGATATAATATTAAATTGAATTTTTGATGTTGTCTCTGCTGCTTTCTTTATTGGATAGCATAAAGATTTTTTTTTCTTTTTAACATTTTTATTAGTATAAGATAGTTATACAAGGGTGGCATTGTGACATTTCCATGCATACATATATTGTACCCTGGTTTGGTTCAGCCCCCCCCCATTAATCTCCCTCTTCCCTCACTCCCCTTCTTGAGATAACTTCAACAGGTTTCAATTTTCCATATTCATAAATGTATAGAAAGTACCTCAACCATAGTCACCCTCCTTTTTCCTCTTCATTCACTTTCCCCCTCCTTCTATTTCCCTCCCTTTAATATGCCCTGTTTTACATTCCAGTCCTTATTATCTTAGTTTCTGTTCATTGTTCAGTGGTTTTTGCCTTGCTATGTTACCTGTAAATGTTTTGTACTTTAGTCAGTCAAATCCTCTCTATTACTCTTACTCCCCCTTTCCCTTCTACCCTGTATTCTTCAACAGTTTTCAGTGCATTTCATTGTGTCTTATTCCTACACAGATGTGATGTATTTCAATATTATTCACTCCCTATTATTCTTTTCTTCTTTTCTTCCTTCCTCAGTCTCCTCTAACAGTCTCACTTTTGGAAATATGTTCTGCAAATATATAGTATAAATGATAATGCTTGTATTTGTACTGGGCCTATCTTCCACATATGAGAGAAACCCTGTGAACTTTGTCTTTCTGAGCCTGACTAACTTCTCTTAAAATGATGTTCTCCAGTTTCATCCATTTGCCTACGAACAACAAAATTTCATTCTTCTTTATGGCTGAATAATGTTCCATTTTATATACATCTATATATAACATTTTCTTAATATATTCATCAATTATAGTTGCCTCTGCTTCTTAAATTGCTTAAAGCTTTGAAAACTAAGACAAAATATATGTTCACTAGGAAAACCATGTGCACATATGAATAAAGAATATGAAAATCAAATCAACTAAAGGAATAGACTTTGTCCACAAAAGCAATTATGTATTCTATAGTTCTTTACTATTATATTAACTGAACACCCTAAAAAATTAGAAAGAATAGGTAGGAGGAAACCCCATTAAAACAGACAATAATTCACTATTTGCCATATATGAATATTGTCATTCTCTTTCTAAATCCTTGATCTACTCGTGGCACTTTTTTGAAGAGAGATATTGTCAGAAATATGTTTTTGAATATGAGCTACATATTTAAGTGATATAATTTGGCCTAGCAAAAAATACCATAGCCCCTAAATATACTGGGGGTGTGGGAGTAAGACTACAAGAAGCCACTGTGCTAAAATATGTAACAGCTTCTGAGTAGATCATTATCTGTTTAAAAATTCTAAAAATGCTTTCCTATTGATTTATTCATTAGATACCAAATACTTAATTTTACCTTGTGTTAACATTGTGCAGTTTACCAATTTACATAAATTTTGTTCTGATTATTTGCTAGTGCATGTGACTTTTAGGTATGAGTTCCATGAAAGCTCTGAATAAAAACATCAACTATTCTTTTAATTACTTCATACTATCTTTTGTGACAGGGCCATAGAAATATCTAAAACTATCATCCATTTTGTTAAGAAAACAGTATCACATTAAAAATCACAAAAGAAGAATCAGAGTCCCAGGGCTTCTTATTTCTAGTTTTTTTATGTCTGGTAAACCATGCCACTCTTAAAAATATTTCCTAAGTGAAGACTGAAATTTCACAAATGTAAGAAAGAAAATCTGACTGATAAATAGCCTCAAGATCATATTTCTTTGTCTCAGAAAAAAATGGCAAGTAGAAAACATATTATAAATATCTATTAACAAAAATCCTGCAGTTATGAAGTGTATGGTCTCCACAATCTACATGAACATCAAAGTCTTTTATTAAATCCACTGCTATTAAACAATAGTATAGCAATAATTTAACAAGATTACATTATTTCATCAACATCTCTAGAAACAAAACAACAAATAATGTTTAGATGAAGCACATTTTTATTGTTACCTCAACTTTGTTGCTACCATGCAACACAGATAATGTGATTATATATTCAAAGAGGGTGTCCTGTTTCCTCTTGGGTAATGCTCACCCAAGTGAGGTACTATGAATCTCACCCAATTTACAATGCAATTTACCACATTACCTAATGGAGTCTTCACAAGGACACATAGCTGAGCCGGTAGGAAACCAAACTCTATCTAAACTTCAAGGTTCATGCCTATCTTTCTCTCATTGGGAAGTCAGAAGCAGGCTGCTGACAAGTTAACAATCATCCCCATCAACTATCTACTCTTTCATCAATATCCACTTCAAAACAACAGACCCATGCAAGAAGCTTTATTTAGGACATATAGAAATAGCAATGGTGTATCAGCTTAGAGAGCAATAGGTATTTGTTACTAAGATATATTTGCAGGTTCAATTCCTGTGTTAAAAAACAAACAAACAAGCAAACCTCTGGAATACGGACATTTTTAAGGTCTACAGGTAAACTTTAAAATATGCATATAAAAAATCAAAAGATTCTGCTATGGGCAAGACTGAAATATACTGGTTTCAACTTCGAATACATAGGTATTCATCTGACTAGCAAGTCATATAGAAATCTGATTAACTCTGGGTCAAATGGCTGGAGGAAAATGAAGGCAAACCACAAGGGGATTAGGAACAACTCATAAATATTGTAGCTGGTTTTTATTACTACTATTGTTATTGTACTACTTTTGTAATACAGTCTACCTATTCTGACAGGGTAAAATAATTTCTAGTCACAGGGATTACTGGCAGATAATGTCTTTAAAATCTCCTTAGAGGAAACTCTTTTAACTCTAAACTAATTATAATAAATTACAATTTAAGGAAATTGTAAGCCATTCTATGTCTCCTTAAAACAATGAATAAAGAGGTTTGGTTGTTCTGGATACAGTTGGCTTTGTTTTGTTTTGTTTTTAAAAAAAGAAAAATATTCAAGCAATATCTTTTCTTATTGTAGAAAATAATCTCTAAAACAATTTAAGACAATCTACCAGAGATAAGGAAAGAGCTTAGGTGTACACACCACTTACATTCAGATTATAGCATTAGAAGAATGATCAGGATATTATTCATTTTTAAAATAATTCTTAATGGAGTGTATCCATAAGACACGTTTCTTAAAACTACTGTTTTCATTTTTAAAAATTATCAAATATGAGGTCCCAAGTTTAGCTTATGAATATTGTGACTAAAATTCAATTGTCTGAAGCAAGGTTTCATAATGTACTAAAATATTCATTTGTAATAAAATACCATAATTTGTTGTTGAAACGTTGAGTTTCATCACTTTTACTGCCTACTCAATTTTTGGACAATTCATGTAAACTATGCAGTTTGAGTAACTCAATCTGCAAAATGGGAATGAAACCAACAAATAGAAAGTATAAAAGTATAAATGAATTCCTCAGAGTTCCAAAGACAAACAATGCTAAAAGGAAAAATCAGTATATTTTCAGACAAAAATGCTGTAAGAAAATCTCATGCAGAAAAATTCTAAAAACTACTTTCAAACAGAAACCAAGTCTTAGACTGTCCTTAGATTTCTACTTTGAATCTAGTCAAAAGAAAAAGTTCCATTTATTTCTGTTTCATCAACACTGTCATTAAACATTATTCTTAATTTTCCTTTCTATGATGTTAACATTACACAAGAAGAATAACAAACTAAACTGAAATACCCTAATGAGCAGTAGTGGGAAAAGAAAATTATATGATACAAATTTAAAATTGTTAAGGCTACAATTTTAAATTGACAACACATGGAGTGTTCCTAAAAGCTTATTCATATAATCAGAGTTTATATCTGAATTTAATTCAATAGGAAGAAAGACACTACAGTATATGACGAATACACAACAATATAATTTTGTCCTTCACTTTTCAACCAAAAGGGTTGTGTGTCACTTTGGCCAAATATGGGCAACAATAATGTTCTCATCTACTTCCACTGGTTCTTACTAAAAATTCATTAAAACACAATTCCATTTTCAATTTTGGATATTCATGCTTTAGCAAATGAAACATGTTAGTAATGAAAAATCTCAGAACAATGTCAAAAGAAGAGAAATAGAGTAGCAAATAATTTAGTTTATCAAGATTCTAGAATAACATGCAATTTGAATTTTAACAGTTTTATTGAGATATAATCCACATCTCATACACTCCACCCATTTAAAGTGCACAGTCCAATGTTCGTAAGTGTGCTCACAAGATTATGCAGCCACCACTACAACAACTGATTTTAGAACATTTTCATCACCCCCAAACAACCCTCTGCCCATTAACAATCACTTTCTCCTTCCCTTTCCACACTAGGCAAAAACTCATTTACCTTCTCTCTCTATGGATTTGTCTAATCTGGACATTTCATATAAATGGAATCATATAACATGTATTATTTTGTGCCTAACTTCTTTTGATCAGAATAAAGCTTTTAAGTTTCATTCATATTGAAAATGAATCAGGATTCCTTTGTATTGTCAACAAGTATGCAATTGTATAGATAACGCTACATTTTATTTTTTTTTCTTTTTTTTTTTTATTATTCATATGTGCATACAAGGCTTGGTTCATTTCTCCCCCCTGCCCCCACCCCCTCCCTTACCACCCACTCCATCCCCTCCCTTTCCCCCCCACCCCCTCAATACCCAGCAGAAACTATTTTGCCCTTATTTCTAATTTTGGATAATGCTACATTTTATTTAACTGTTCATTAGTTGATGGGCATTTGGGATTCTTTTCTTTTTTTATTTATTCTGACTAATGTTCCTATGAATATTCGTACTCAAGGTTTTGTGTGATCCTTTATTTTCCTTTGCAATTCTGTTTTAAAATACTCATTTAAAAGAGATATGGAACTATTTTCTAAAACACATACTAAAAATATTTTATGAGTCCCAAAACCTTCTATAGTATTGGTGTTCATAATCATAAATGAATCATAAATGAAATTTAAGTAAAGCTCACCATACTATATACAAATACAGTGTCTCTTCCGTTTTGTTAATTGAATTCAGCAGCAATTATTTCTGTTAAGCCAATCACCAAATTTAAGTTTCAAGAGATACAAAACTAAGAACTTTTCAAGAATTCTTATCTTCTGCTCTCTATCAAGGGAACCAAAAGGCATGAACCTTTCAAACAACTGTCATTTGCTTTATTTCTACTCATCTGGAGTTTTTAAATTTTTTTCCTTCTAGACCAAGATTCTATGTTGAATCTAAAAGGTAACAGATTCAGATTAAATAATTCCAATGCAAAATTTCAATGCACTCTTAAATCAGGCATTCTTGTCTATTATTTATAATTTTGCTCAAAACTAATCACATCACTAATGTAGGAAGCAGAATTCTAAAATGGCTGTCATGATTCCCATCCTCTGAAATTCACATCTTTATGTAATGCCCTCCCCTTGTGTGTGAACAGGACTTATACCTTGCATCTAACCAAAATAATATTGGAAAAATGATGGGATATGACTCCCATGATCATGTTATCTTATATGGCAAAGGTGAGGGAATTTTGTAGGTATATAATTAAGGAACCTACTTAGTAAATTTATTAATTAGGTATGGCCTAATCAAGTGAAACCTTTAAAAGAGAGTTAAGGATTAGAGACTCAATACAGCAACACTACAAAGACACCTAACATGTGCTCAACTGCCATCAAAAACATGATTACATATACCTGCATGAGGACAAAATCAAAAAGGAGGTGACAAAAAATAAATGCTTAACTTTCTAAATAACCATTTATTAGTTAATATAAATATTAATCACTTTTAGAGTCAAACTGAAGACAATACCACACATAATCTTCATTAGAACCTAACTAATGAACTTTCTAATATTGTGAACATTTATTGACAAATTGTCTATGATTTGGGCCCAGTGGAGAATATAACATGAACAAAATGGGCTTCCATCCTTCAACACCTTAGCATTCATTGGCAGTGAGAAACATGCAAATAACTAGAGTACATGGTATATAACCTATAAGAAGCATTAAAAAAAACCAAAAACATCATAGTGCAAATGGTGTAGATGTAAATAATCAGCAAAAAAACAGATCCATGCAAATTGACCAACGGTCACAGATCAGATTTCTATAGTCACTATGTATAAGTACAGAGCTAGCACTTATCAAATGCCTACTGTGTATGCTGGATTCTACATATATAGTATTTACATAGTACATATACATTTAATACTTACAACTTTGTAAAGTGGAATTATTAGATCTTCATTTTATGAATAAGAATACTTTTAATCAGAGAGATTAAGCAGATAGATCAAACAGGAAAGAGGAGTGCTAGGATTTACACTTAGGAGTATTAAGATTCTCTAACAGCCCAGCATGTGCTGTAATCACAGCCCTCAGGAAGCTGAGGCAGGAGGATTGCAAGTTCAAGGTCAACATGGGCTATGTAGTAAGATCGTGTCTTGAAAAAACAAGGGCCAGTGATATAGCTCAGTAGAATTTGCCTAGCATGCTCAAGCCCCTGGGTTTGATCCCCAGCATTACAAAAAAAAAAAAATCTATACCATATTGCTTCTCCTATATACTTAATGATATAAAGCCTTATATTTTATACATTCTCTAAAACATTTTCAAAAATATTTCAACTTATCTTAACATGACCTTCTAGGATAGTAGTCTAGATACCACTTCCACTTGATGATGATAGAAAGCACCCTTCAAAGGCTCATTTGTCACATAATTAGTGAATAGGACTAGAATCCAGGCCTTCTGACTCCTACCTTTTCCACAATACTTCAGATAGAATCCAAGAACTAAATTAAAGGGGAAAAAAGGAAAAGAAATGAAAATACATGTGTGCAATTCTTGATGATAGTGGTCCTCCAACAGTGATAAAATCCCATTTTGTCCCATTTCTGATTACCTCCATCAGTCATTGAATTCTCATTGCTCACAGTCCATGCTGTCCCTTCATCTTTTTATAATCCTTAAAACAGTAGATACAACTCACAAGCACACTGTCACCTGAAAGATCTGTCAGCCTATACCTTGGTCTTTGTTATTCTCTATTCATCTCCAGCCTTCTGCAAAAATGACACACAAGTCTGACAGCTCCAGTTTCTCTGTTCTTCTTGGGTCTTATGCTTCTAACTCTTGCTCTATCCCTAGCTATTTCTGAAACATTTCTCCTTCCTATTTGCTATGTATTTATTCTAACTCCTCCTTCAAACCTCTTAACCCATTACCTTCTTTTCTTTCCATAAAGACTAGGATCTGGTTCTGGAAACCCTCTGTAGTTATCTAGAGGACATGATATTTAAAATATAAAATTAAAATATTTTAACTCAATTTTTCTGAACAAAAGAGAAAATAAACAAGGTAAATATGTTGTTATTAATAGATAAATTGTTTTTGGAATGTTTAAAATGGTAAGTATTTCCCTGATGGCTAAATACCTACCTGCTAAGCTTTTATTGAATAAATTTCACTTCTAATCTTTTCTTTTTTTTTTTTTTTTTTTTTTTAAAGATACCGTGCATGTGGGATACTTCTTTATTTTTTTTTATTACATATATATACATATATTTGTATATATTTGGCAGTACTGAGGTTTGAACTCAGGGCCTCATGCTTGCTAGACCAGCACTCTACCACTTGAGCCACACCTCCAGCCCCCTAATCTTTTCTTTGCGTGTGCTGTTTAGTTCCCTACTCATTGATCCCCACTCTAATACACAATGTATAGAAATACCATGGCAAAGGTGACTTTCAAAACCATTTCCTTCCCCAAATTTCTCCTATTGACTTCCTCCTGGGCATGACTATTAGTAAAAGAACTCCTTATAGTGAAGGCAGGTGTTGTGGTCATATAAAACCTTGTAAAAAATTAAATACATGGTAACCATGGAACCCAGGAGAAGGACAAAAAGAATACACTTGCAATAAAGAAGGAAGTTACGTTAAAGATAGTCTACCTTAATAGTTAGTAAATAAGATCTCTCAAGTACCAACAAAGATGTATTTCCTTCATTCTTGTCTATTGCTCCCATGCCTATAAAAATTACAGCACATGATAAAAAAGCCATATTTAAATTTATAATTAGATACAACTTTTTATAGGAATTTATCATGATTGACATTTTAGTTACAATGCACATGGAAGATTGCTGTCAAGTGGAGGATGAAAAGTCAGATTGAATGCCTTAGACAGGAACTAACATTTTAAATCATCTTATTAGACATAATCTAATTACTGTAATGCTATATTTTCTGACACTTCATATTTCATCTTTAAAAAGTTTCAGAGCAAAGGAGGTTTCAAATCTACCTCAAATTTTAGATGTGTGTTATAAATTTTATTTCTAGTAGATCAGCATGGCCAGATACACTCACTAATGCCTTGCTTTAAAAAAAAGCTAATTATTTTAAGATATGAATACTTATAAAACTCAATTTATATGTATTCATTCACTCTGAGACTTTCTTAATAGGAATAGATCCAAATTTGAACCAAGAAAAATAGCCATCAGGACTTGTTTTTAATTTTTAATATAGAACAAAATTTTAATTCTTACACCCATGTTCTCTGATAAGAACCACCTACAGATATATTTTAATTTCAATATAAACAGGTATTGCAGAGGTACTTGCACTTTTGGTAATGCTGAACTAGGTAATTCAGACCAACCTTTCCAATGGTAACTCTAAAATCCATTATAAGAACCTGAAAAAACATGAATATAATAGAGGAGGTGAACTTGCTCAAAATACACTCTATGCATATATGGACTTTTCACATGAACCCACCTTGTACTATTAATGAACACTAAATTTTTAAAAAGAAATTAAGAAAATATGGTTAAATATAGATAATATCTTTCTAAAGCAACAAGAGCTAAAAAGATAGTGAGGAATGAGTTACTGGGGAAAGTAAATACGGATGCAGCATTTGGTGACACTTGCCATCCTAAGCTGACCAGATCTGGTTGAGAGGTGACCATTTTTGACCACTTCTGACCACCTGCTAGGGTCAGAGAGCAATATCTGGAGGCTTACGGTTGTGATTTACATCTCAAAAGGCTATATTTAGATGGAAGAATGGGCTAGAAGTAAACAGATTTCACATCAACTTCAGTCATGTACTCAGTTATCTGACTGAGACAGATAACTTTAAATATTAAAATCAGATTAAGATGACATGGAATTGCTGGTCCCTGGATGCCTGGCAGAGGAAAAAAACCACCTCAGGAGAATTATAACAAATCATAAATCTTAAATAAATTATTTCCATTAATAATTTTACAAGCATAATATTCAGCACATGCCCAAACCTAACCAGATAAAAGAGGTTTGGAACTATGATAACATGTATAAAAACCACCATAAACAATAGACAACAGAAGCTGACCTACCAGTTTCCTATATAGAAGATTTATCAATGGCAAAAGTTTTATTTTTTTTTAAAAACTGTGCATTGTATCTTTATGGATATAAAAGTCAAACTTAACATTTTTCAGCCAGGAGCTTAAACCAAAAATTAATAAATAAATAACATTGAGGTTGTGAAACAATTCATTACAAATATGTGACTAAAATTTATCATAAATTAAGACCTCAATTAATAAGGCAGAGGTCAAAAGAAATTATCTTTGAAAAAAGATGGAAAAACAATTGATAGAAAATTTAGGAGAAAAATTAAAAGCTGTAGATGATATGATAAGAAAATCTAATTTACATTGAATTGGAATTTCAGATGAACAGGGAATAAAAATGAAAGAAATATTTGAAAATATAATTACTTAGGAGTTCCCAAATTCAAAGCACCAAGTGACAGATTCAAAAAGCCCAAAGAGACTTGAAAAAGATTTTTTAAAAGGCAGATATGGTAGTACACTTCTGTAATCCCAGGTGCTCAGGAGGCAGAGGTAGGAGGATCACCATCTAAGGCCAATACAGTTAGCATGACACTCTGTTGGGGAGAAGACAAAAAAGCAAAAGGACTGGGGTTATGACTGAAGTGGTAGAGCACTTGCCTAGTAAGCTTGAGGCCCTGAGTTCAATCCGCAGTACTGCAAAAAAATTAATTAAATGAAATACTAAGAATATTAAGACTTTGCAGGACAGCAAAGAAATCTGTAAACATATGTCAAGAGTGACTATCTTCTAAATAAACAGGTCAATCAGCATATTAAAGGTACATATTGCTTTTAGAAAAAGATAAATAAAAATTATGACATCATCATAAATAGAAAAAATGGTATGTTATTAACAAGTAAAATATCCCACAGTTCACTGTCACTAACTATGAGGATTATATTTTGGCCCTTATGTCTAATTATAATATCCCATTTTAGTTTTTTAAGCTATCTCTTCAATTTCATAGAAAGATTTCATTTGCTCCCTATGTTAATACTTCTCAAATGACACAAACAGCCTTCACAAATTTATCACTTCTACCATAAATGCTATCTATAACCATATCATATATAATAAAAAATTTTCATTATTATACTTTCTGAATAAAATATGTTCTCTGCCAATTATGAACATTTGCTCCATTACAAAAATATACAAAATAACCAAAGGAATTTTTTATTCATTCTTCATTGATATTCATAATGATCTAAACAGATCAAATATAGGAAGAAGGCTATATAAATATCTTTAATACATTATCTCATAATCCTCAAGAAAAAAAACATGCAAAACAGTTTCTATTATTTCCTTTATTTTTCAGACAGATAAACTGGGGATTCAGAGAAAAAGGCTGTTCACACTCAGAACCCTTTACCTTTGCATCCAGTATTCACACACATTAACTAAATACAAACAAATATCACAGGAGAAATCATTTGCTCTACAATGTTGCAAATTCATTATTGTTTACATTGTTACAGTTTGCTTTTGTAATAATGATGACAGTTCATTCTCTGAAGTAGAAAGAGAAATTATCACATAACTCTTGAATATCATCTGAAATAGTAGACTGGAACCTATTAAATTAAAAATCTTTGCAAATTTTTCTTCTTGTTCAGAGCACCATTTATAAGCCCATAACATTTTCAGTTTTTATTTTAAATAAGTTTTGGGTTTCATCATGTAAAATCATAGTTATAGACTTTTAAAGCAAAGTACATTTTTACAAATTCCTTTGACAGTTTCTAATTCACAGGCCTAAATTCTAATGGCTTGAATGTTAAGACAACTTAGAAACTTTAAAATGATATATGACACACACAAAACAATATTTCAAAGTTATCACTTTTTTGCAAAAATATGCATGTTCTATTTTCTGAGTTATATTTGTATTTTATACATATTACTAGAATGTAGTTTCAAAGTTGAGATTTACCAAAAAATTTGAATAAGTTGTTATTAAATAGTATTTACTATAATGTATTCTATACTTTCTCATCTACTTTAAAAAAATAGCCATATAATTGATGAATGATGTTTTTACCAACCTTTACTTACATGGGCAATTCACTTTTTTGTGTGTGTATACAGCCCTAGGGATCACACCCAGAGCTTTGCACACGCTAGGCAAGTGCTCTGCTACTAAGGACTACATCCTCAGTCCTTATTCATGATTTAATACTCTGCCTCTAAAATAAAATTATGCAGTAATAAGTTGAAAACATTTTCTGAAGAGAGACACAAAGGAATCCTGAGAGTTCTTATCAGAACAGGGTATTAAATTTTGTCAAGTGCTTTTCTGCTTCTATTATGATGACCTTATGTTTTTTATCCTTCATTGGTAATGTAATTTATCACATTTATTGATTTGTGAGTGTTGGACCATCCTTGTATCCCAAGAATAAATGCCACTTGGCCATGGTATATTAGTGTGATGTCAGATATCATATTTTGAGATTTTATTGAAGATTTTATATCTACATTCATCAAGGATACTGGCCTATTGCTTTCTTTTATATTGTCTTGCTTTGGTATTAGTGTAATATAGGCCTCATAAAACGATAATGAATTGATCATTCCTCTTCAATTTTTGGAAAAATTTAAGAAGATTGCCCTTAATTCTCCCTTAAATGCATGGTGGAATTCACCAGGGACACCACCTGGTCCTGGAGTCTTCTTTGTTGGGAGGTTTCTAATTAGTGATTTAATCTCTTCAACAAAGAATAGTCAAATATAAAAAGACACACCTAATATCATGTTTGATGCTGAAAAACTGAACACTTTCCTTCTAAGATCAGGAATAAGACAAGGAAAGCTGGCAGCATCACACTTCCAATTTTAAAATACACTACAAAGCCACAGTAAAATGAAATGAGCCCTAATCTCACACATACACATAAAATCCACCCAAAATGAATTAAAGACTTAAATTTAAGACCTGAAACTATAAAAATCATGGGAAAAACATTAATGATGCTGATCTTGGAAATGATTTTCATGCTCATGATATTAAAAGCATAGACAACAAAAGAAAAAACAGACAAATTGGACTACATCAAACCAAAAGTGCTCTGAAAGCAAAGGACAGATTAAAAGCATATAGAGTGGGAGAAAATATTTGCAAACCATATATGAGATGAGGGATTTAATTTCCAAAATACATAAGAAACTACTATAATTCAACAGCAAAACTCTAATAATCCAATTTTTAAATGGGCTAAAGAGTTGAAAAGGCATTCTCCATACAAATGGCCATCATTATATTAAAAGATGCTCAGTGTCACTAATCATTGTAGAAATGCAGAACAAACCCAATGAGATATCATTTCACACCTATTTAAAAAATAGGCAAAAGACAAGTGTAAGTAAAGACATGGAGAAACTGAAACATTTATACATCATTAATGGGAGTGCAAATTCAAGTAGCCATAAAAAAACAGTATGTAGAGTCCTCAAACAATTAAAAATAGAATATGATCCTCAAACAATTAAAAATAGAATATACTTCCGTATATATACCCCAAGGAATTTAAAACAGTATCTTAAATAGATACTTTCACTCCCACAATAGTCATCATGTAGAATTATCCTAAATATCCATCGATGGATGAACAGATTTTTAAAACATGGTGTATATGCTATGAAAAAAAGAAGAAAGATGATATGGGTGAACCTTAAGAACATTATACAAAGTGAAATAAGCCAACCTTCGAAAGATAAATACTACATGATTCCATTTATGTGAGGTATCTTCAGTAGTCAAATGCATACAAAAACAGTAGAATGGTGGTTTCCAGGCGCTGCTGGGAGGGGGAAATGAGAAATTACCAATCATGAGTGATAAAATCTCAACCATCCAAATGAAAAAATTCCAAATATCTTCTATACAACATTGTCCCTAGAGTTAGCAATACCTTATTTTACACCTTAAAATTCATTAAGTAGGTAGAAAGTATGTTAAATTTCTTACCACAATATAATTTTTTGAAAAAAGAATCCTGAAAAGTACAATGTCCTGCATCACTGAATGATGAAAAATCACCTAAAAAATGACAAGAATGAAAAGAAGCTCACACTAAAGGGAAGGCCTTAATGAGAGGGGGAGGATAAAGAAGGAAGTAAAGAAGGTGAATATGTCTTTTTTTTTTTCAAAAATGAATGATAGCAAGGTGAATCAGCTCCTGTCTAGGGGTTGGAACCAGTGGGAAAGAGAGAGCCAAAGGAAAAGGTGAAGGAGGGCAAATATGTTGAAAGTACTGGATACTCATGTATGAAGATGGAGCAATGAGACCTGCTGAAACTAAGAAGGGGGAAGGGAAGATAAAGAAGAATGACGGAGGGGGAAAATCTAACTGAAATATATTGTAAGCACTTTTGTACATGTCCTGGCATACCCTAAGAACAACAATGATATGTTAATAAAATTTTTTTTAATTAATAAATAAAACTGGCCGTCATACTGTTTTGGTATCATTACATTCTAGCAAGCACTGGTTGTGAAGAAGTGGTCCATGAAACTAGATTCACTTTTCTAATCCAATTTGTCTGATCTATATGACATCTGGATGATAAAAAGATTTATAATGTATAAAATTCAGAAAAAGAAACTACCTGCATCTATTTTATGGAAAATAAATCTACAGAGAAAACCATTTGAAAGAAAATGGACATAAATTTGAAAAATGTCATGCTAATATTTTTATTTTTACCAAAGTCAACCTAGATTTCTCTTTCTGTCTACTAAAAACACAAAAGTTAACTAATCACTCTATAAATATCTTGTGTTTCCATCTTCTTCCAGGAATTCTTTTATTAAAGAAATTAATTTGTACATTCCAACTTGGCTTTGAAATTAATTTCAAATACTGATGAACATCTCTACTACTTTAAAAATATTTATTGCTATATATTGTGTTCTAAAACATTCATCAAACATAACATCAAAAGGTCATTTTATCATTACTTTTATGTGCATAAAATGAGACTTGTATGCCGACATGCACATATCATCTTGATTATCAATATTTCAAATTCTTTGTGTTTAACCACTTCTTCTAATTTGGACATCAAAATGGGTATGTTCCTTGACAATTACATTGACATGCTGAAACACCTAAAATTAGTGTGTTCAATTGCTTGAAGAATTATAACACTATTAAATATGATAACCATGTAACTATGTAGTTACAAGAACATCTGAATAACTACTTAGTTTCAAAGGTAAATCAGGTTGTTCAGTTCCTCCAAATGAGAGAGCAACTACACAGATTTTGTTAACAATCTGTAATTAAGACAGCCCTGCATAATCACTCCAGAAAAGGAAATGGTTGATTTTTAAATGTCTTCTCTAAAATCTCTGAGCATAATAGATATGCCATTGCTACATGAATAGTACCTATTTTAGAACTGTGAATAAATGAAGAAACTGCTATAATTTATACTGTCATAAAACTCTTGCTAAGATAATGAAAATTCCAGAAACAATACATGTAAAAACTAGGTGAAAGGGAGGCTTTCAACAAATGTGAAATGTTTTTATATCTTAGTAGCTACGCTTTCCCTAAGCGTCTGTTAAATCTATCAGAAATAAAAATATCTGTAGCAATGGTTATGTTTAATTTTGAGGCAATTAACTTATAAGGGAGAAATCATTTTCTAGTTAAAGTTTTAAAGCATTAATAGTAGTAGTGATTATGAAATATACATTTACTTAGTTAGATATTTAAAACATGTTCTCAAATCTCTTTTGATTCACACATAGAGCTTTCTAATCAATTAATGGGCCTGGGCCATGCAAGGATGAAGCTGAGCTCTAATATGTAACTATAAAGATTTCCACATTATGCAGAATAATAGTGTGAAAATTATTAATTTAGTCCTGAGTTTTCTGCTTCACAACATCAAAATATTTCCTATTAATTTTTAATGCTTAATTCAAATTGGTAAAAACAAGTTAGAAAAATTTCTATTATTTTATTTTTAGATCCTAATTCTCAATTTGTTTAAAGGCATTATTAAACAAACTTGATCAGCTCAAATTGAAGAACATCACAAAGAAATCTGGCCAGTCTTTAAAGGGATTATTAAACCAATGGTCATATGGAGGACACTCTTAAACTCTAAATTGTGAGCCATAACTTTACTTGTATGCAATGCTAGCCTGATTCGGGACAATGTATCTGCTTAACTACACTATGAACAGACCATAAGATAACATAGACTTTCCTGAAAACAATTCATTAGCATTAGAAGCTATAAACCTTTGGTGCAATAGTTAAATTTTGCACATACATCACTCTTAAGGTAACAATTTAAGTTTTTGTCAAACTTTTTTAAGCATAATTTAATTTAAACTTAAGTAGCTATATCAAGTAACACAAGTCACCTGTATTAAATTATACTATCACTTTTTTCTTTGGTTATTTTCTTTTCCCTATTTATGGGTCTACTAATATTTAAGCAGTTTTGTATGTAGTACAGGTCTCAAGAAGCAAATAAGAATTAATATGAAGTTTCCAAAAACACACCCTCGACATTTGATAAATATTCATTGCTCATTATTCTGGCTGGCTCTAAGAATTATGTAAAATTACTTTACTTGCTTTTCAATTTGAATGTTCATCCAACACAATTCTTTGGGAATATCACATTAAAAAAACTTGACTTCTTGAAAACACAACAGAGTTCACATAATGCAGCATATTTTCTTATGCAGGCTTTATCCAAAATAACCCAACATGAACTTTTGTGTCTTTATTCACATAATATAAAACCATTATTATAGCTTTTGAGGATGAAATACAAAATTAGGAAGTCAGATTAGCATGAAATAATCACTAATTCATTTGTAAAAAACTTCAGGGAAATCATGGTGAGGCTACTAAGAATTATATGTTGCCTTTCCTATATATTTATCTTCAAGTCTTTGTTGTAATCTATACATTTATAAAAGTATACTCCTGACTATATTAGCTATGAACAAATATTATCATGAGAAGTTCTGCAGTATGAAAAAAATTACTGATACAGTTGGACTTTTAAATAAAATTCCCATCAAAGCCCATAGTTTTATGGGAGTATACAAAAGCACATAAAACCAAGAGGAAAAAAATGTTGTATATTCCCGAAATCTTTCTCACCTGGATGTCCACAAATAAAGTAAGATGTTCTCACCTGGCCTGACAGGTACTTTTTCCTATTTCCTTTTTAAAAAAGAATTTATGAATTAATATTATCATTTTGCCTAAGGAATAAAAGATTTCTCCCAATTCTGAATTCCTTGTGATTATTAAATATTACATCTGAAATCAAATGGCCTCTAACACTCTCATATCTCATCAATTACTATAGGAATTGATTTAGTTTTAGTATGGCCTTATTATAATTTCAAATTATAGACCAAAATGTTTTAATAAATAAATTTCAGTTTTCTTCATTTGATGTTTGTTTTGTCTTTGAAGAATAGTAGATATGGATGAAAACTTGTGAGAGAAATTTTGGAAAGTCTGAAACTGAAGCTTATTTGTGTCTAGAAAATATCCCTGGAAGAACTGAGAAAGACATAAACACTATTACAATGGTTACTAAATTTCTCATTTAAGTAAATTTGATTATTGGTGTGAGCATAACAAAATGCTGGCTGTGCTTGAAACCTTGCTACAAAACAAAAATTATTTAACATCATATACTATATTTATTCAAATCCATTAATGTAATTAATCCAAAAACCAAATTTTCTTAAAATAAATGCTAAGATGGCAACACTTATGAAACAATTTTAATTCATGCATTTACTGGTTACTATCTTTTGTAGTCTTTGGTGTTCCATATATGTGAAAACTCTTAAAGAATTTAATTCAGGTAGAGGAAATAGCCTCTTTCAAGACAACACTGTCAGATGGCAGCTAGAGGGAGGAAGCAGAAAGCATGCCTCCTACAGTGAAATCTTGGAAAAATGCTGGAGACACACCTTGCAGGCAAGGCCACCAAGAAGAGGCAAAACTTGACCCCTCCACACCTCCAGTCTGCGCAGAGAATCTCCACTTCATGTTAAAGGGAGAAACCAGAAGGGCTTCCGGCCCGCCAGTCACCCGCGCCCAGACGACTTGGGAAGACGTGGACAAGGTGAGCTAAGTGGTACACAGTACTTCCACAGATAACCCTGGGCCAGAACAGTTTAGCCCCCTGGACAGACTAACCCCCACCCGGGGAAAAAAGAGAAACTGGGTAATAAGCAATAAGACCAATAAAAACACGTGGCAAAGAGGGTGGGGAGCACTGAGCGCCGGGGTGCGGGGGGAGGGGAATCTTTCCCGGAACTGTAAATAAACAAGCAGGGCCAGGCTGGATAGGCTCCGGTGGGAGCTGGGGTGTGTGGAGTGGGAAAGCTTGTGAGAGTGGGGGAGGGAGGACAACTCCACAGGAGAGGGGGGAAGACCCACTTACCACTGAACTGTAAATAAACATGCAGGCCTGAGAAAGCGGGTGCAGTGTCACCTCCCCCAGTGTGCTTGGAAAGGGGAAAGCTTGTAGCAGCAGCTCGCACACTGGACTCTGAGTAAACAAAGCCTGCAGGGCCAGGTGAGTGTTAAGCTCACCCCTGAGATTTGCATAAATAACGCCTCCAGCAACAGCAGGCTGACAGCAGCAGGCAGGCAAGCCACAGCAGCAGATAGCCATGCACAGACCTGTCTCCAGACTCTTTTTCTTTCTCTCTCCCTACCTTTGATGAGAAAACAACCGAACTACACCTGCATGATGAAAAACTTACTGAAACTGTATTGCATTTGAACTTGGGACACTTGGTGGGCTTTTTTTTTTCTGCAGTTTTGTTCTACTTTATGTCTCCCCTTTGATGAGACAACTACAGAACAACATCTGAGGCACCATCTCCAGGATTACAGGCTGAGAGATGAACACCAAAATTATTAAGACTGAAATTTCATTGCATTTGAACTTGGAGGTTCTTATTTTTTATTTTTTATTTTGTTTTATTTTATTTTATATATTTTTTCTTTCATTTACTTATTTTTTTATTTTTATTCTTATCTTTACTCTTTTTATTTTTTATTTTCAACCCTCTCTCTGTCTCTCTAATGCCATTTCAGCTTACAGTTGATTAGTACACTGTCTCTCCCTGTTTATATCTTTGAAACTTTTTTTGTTTGTTTCTTTGTTTTGTTTTTTTTCTACTTTATTATTTGTTTTTCCCTTTTCCTTTAACTTCTTTGCTTTCCATCCCCTCTCACCCTTCCATTCTAAATATCACTAGTGCTATTATTACAAGCCAGAAAATAATTGCACACAGTACAGGGACAATAACAATATCAAGGGCAAGGATGGGAGACAGAAAAAACAGGGAAACCAGTTTCCCCACAGCGAAAAATTAGTACAGGAACCAGAGGGGAATGAAGAGAACAGAAACTCAGATCCAGACTCCAACAAAATGAAGATAAACTATGCCAAAGGACCCAATGAAGCCCACAAGAATAATTTAAAAGAAGACATACTACAGGTACTCAATGAGAATTTTATAGAGATGATACTGGATAGGGTCAACCAAAATGTACAGGAGACACTCAAGAAATTCCAAGACAACAAAAATAGAGAATTTGAAAAAGCAAAAGAAGAAATAAAGGAAACCATAGAAGCACTATATAAACACCAAAGTGAAACAGAGAACACAATGAATAAACGGATAAATGAGCTCAGGACAAAAATAGACAACATTAAAGAGGAAACCACCCAGGATATGGAAAACGTCAGAAAAAAAGAATGAAACAGAATTGCAAAACAAAATTGAAGGCCAATCTAGCAGAATAGAACAAACAGAAGACAGAATCTCAGAACTTGAAGATGAAATGGTAATTAAAGGAAAAACTGAAGAACTATTAATTAAACAACTAAAGACCTGCGAAAAGAAAATGCAAGAACTCACTGACTCCATCAAAAGACCAAACTTGAGAATCATGGGCATCGAAGAAGGAGAAGAGGTTCAAGCAAAGGGAATGCTCAATATATTCAACAAAATAATAACAGAAAATTTCCCAAATCTAGAGAAGATATACCCATACAGATGCAAGAGGCCTCCAGGACAACAAACAGACCAGATCAAAATAGATCTACCCCACGACATATCACCATTAAAACAAGTACAGAAACTAGGGAAAGAATATTGAAGGCTGTAAGAGACAGCATACTATCTGATCACAATGCAATAAAACTAGAACTCAACAACAAAAGTAAAGACAAAAAACTTGCAAACAGCTGGAAACTAAATAACTCACTAATTAATGTACAATGGGTCATTGATGAAATAAAAGAGGAAATTAAAAAGTTCCTGGAAGTCAATGAAAATGAAAACACAACCTACCGGAACCTATAGGACACAGCAAAGGCAGTCCTGAGAGGAAAGTTTATAGCCATGAGTGCATATATTAAAAAGACTGAAAGATCCCAAATCAATGACCTAATGATACATCTCAAACTCCTAGAAAAACAAAAACAAGCAAATCCCAAAGCAAATAGAAGGACAGAAATAATAAAAATAAGAGCTGAAATCAACGAAATAGAAACCAAAAAAACCATACAAAGAATTAATGAAACAAAAAGTTGGTTCTTTGAAAAAATAAACAAGATCGATAGACCCCTGGCAAACCTGACTAAATAGAGGAGAGAAAAAACCCAAATTAGTAGAATCAGGAATGCAAAAGGGGAGATAACAACAAACACCATGGAAGTCCAGGAAATCATCAGAGACTACTTCAAGAACCTATATTCAAATAAATTTGAAAATCTTAAAGAAATGGACAGATTTCTAGACACATATGATCATCCAAAACTGAACCAAGAGGAAATTAATCACCTGAATAGATCTGTAACAAAGAAAATGCAAATTAAAACCACACTAAGATTCCACCTCACCCCTGTTAGAATAGCCATCATTAGCAACACCACCAACAGGTGTTGGTGAGGATGCGGGGCAAAAGGAACCCTCTTACACTGCCAGTGGGAACGTAAACTAGTACAACCACTCTGGAAAAAAATTTGGAGGCTTCTTAAAAAGCTAAACATTGATCTACCACTTGATCCAGCAATACCACTCTTGGGTATATACCCAAAAGACTGTGACACAGGTTACTCCAGAGGCACCTGCACACCCATGTTTATTGTGGCACTATTCACAATAGCCAAGTTATGGAAACAGCCAAGATGCCTCACCAGTGACGAATGGATTAAGAAAATGTGGTATCTATACACAATGGAATTTTATGCAGCCATGAAGAAGAACGAAATGTTATCATTCACTGGTAAATGGATGGAATTGGAGAACATTCTGAATGAGGTTAGCCTGGCCCAAAAGACCAAAAATCGTATGTTCTCCCTCATATGCGGACATTAGATCAAGGGCAAACACAACAATAGGATTGGACTTTGAGCACATGATAAAAGCAAGAGCACACAAGGGAGGGGTGAGGATAGGTGAGACACCTAAAAAATTAGCTAGCATTTGTTGCCCTTAACGCAGAGAAACTAAAGCAGATACCTTAAAAGCAACTGAGGCCAATAGGAGAAGGGGACCAGGAACTATAGAAAAGGTTAGATCAAAAAGAACTAACCGAGAAGGTAACACACATGCACAGGAAAGTAATGTGAGTCAACTCCCTGTATAGCTATCCTTATCTCAACCAGCAAAAACCCTTGGTCCTTTCTATTATTGCTTATACTCTCTCTTCAACAAAATTAGAGATAAGGGCAAAATAGTTTCTGCCAGTTATCGAGGGGGTGGGGGGGAGAGGGAGGGAGAGGGGTAGATGGTAAGGGAGGGGGTGGTGGTAGGATGGAGAAATGACCCAAGCATTGTATGCACATATGAATAATAAAGCAATAAAAAATTAAAAATTTTTTTAAAAAGACAACATTGTCAAAATAATTTAAAAATTAAATATTCATCTCTATTTCCTTGTAATTTTGCTATTTTATGAGCAATTGTCATGCTTATCCTGAAAAAATAAAGGCCGAAACCTCTCTTATGAAGAGAAGAGCAGAAAAAAAAAAAAGAATTTAATTCATTTCTATAAGCAAATAAATGTCTCATAAGTGTTGTTAATAAAAAAGAAAAGAAGGTTAGAGACCAAATAGAAAGGAAAAAGTGTGTTTCTTGTCATGGCATTTGTGCCATGATAAGAAAGTTCTTCCTCATATGTGGACTTCAGACTTAGAACAAATGCAGTAATATTATTGGACATGGGTCACACGCTAAAGGGAGAACACATATATGAGAAATAGGGAAAGGTAGGAAAACCAAAACTTGAAAGTGTTTGATGTGCCCACTGTAGAGGTGTTAATATAGTAACCTTAAAATGATAGAGGTCTCTATGGGAAGGTGACCAGGAAGTAGTGAAGAAGTCTGGAAGAGAGGAATCAATTCGGGTGTTAATACACATGTGCATGGAAGCAATGCTAGGAATCTCTCTGTATAGCTATCCTTATCTCAACCAGCAAAAATGCTATGTCTTTCTTATTATTGCTATGTCTTCTTTTCAACAAAATTGGAGAAGAGGGCAGAACAGGTTCTGCCTGGAAGTGTTGGGGGTGGAGGGGAGAAATGGCCCAAACAATGTATGCACATATGAATAAATGAATTTAAAAAATGAACATGCTACTCCAAATACTTCAATTTATTGGGTTCAAAAAAGTAGATATTCTATTTGAGTCAATGCATCTTAAAAAGCATTCTTTAAATGGCTTCATTTTACAACAGAATGCAGATAATAAAAATGGGGAAATATTTGAAACGGAAAATATTCAAATGTCCTGCCTTATTCAGACTGTATCAGTTACAAACATTAAGAACTACATGTAGTTACTGCCAGTCTCTTGATACCTCAACCTGATAAACTGTTTTATTCTATATAGAACAACTCGTTATTTTGTTACATATAAAATGTATACCATTTCTATGTAAAAATATATTTTTGAACATCAATTTGTATTTGAATGCAGCTTTTCATCAAAAGTATAAATGCCACATTGGAAGTAAGCTGAATTGAACAAAAAATTGCAAAGACACTAAATATTTAGTGTCTTTTTTCAAACTCAAATTAGTCAGCTTTAAAATAATTTAAAGAAAATTTATGTTTATTATGAATTAAGATTCAATAAGCAATTTTACAAATGTTAAGTATCAAAACTGTAGCAACAATAAACAAAAGTTTTTGATTTTTGCCATCCTCAAATTGGCTGGTTTATAGTCATCTCATAGCTAACAGTACATACTTCACTAGTAAGTTCAGAGAAAATGTATCAACTTTCAAAGAAACATAATGAATTCATAGAATAGGCAAGTTCATTAATAGAAGATCCAATTTCATATTACCTTTTCCTTATGCCATTTCATTTCCTTATGCCATAGTTAAAATCCTTACTAACATTAAAGTTTTATATAAAATATGTTTCATATAAAATATAAGTTTACAAAAATGAATGAGCATTGAGATGTGTTTTCCATGAAAAGATTTCATAACTCAAGAGTACTGATATTGTAATATGGGCTAGAGAAAAGAAAACTTGAGCCAAAGAATCTTGCCTTCTTTATAATATTGTTAGTAAAAGGAAGAAGAAACCAGAAGCTGAAAGAATTGAATTAAAATAATCTAAATTAAATGAATGGATCATGAAACTGTGGTATATATGCACAATGGAGCATTACTCAGCCACAAGGAATAATGACATGGTGTTTGAAGGTAAATGGATGCAATTGGAGGACATTATGTTAAGTGAAGTAAGCCACGATCAGAAACACAAAAGACGCATGTTTTCTCTTATATGTGGAAGCTAGACCCAAAGATAAACACATACACAAAAACAAGCATTATCATATACAAACTCAGTTGTTTAACATGTTTGTTACAGTGGAATTACTCTATGGAACCTGGGGAAAGAGAGAAAGGAAAAAAGAATGACAAAGCATCAGTAATGTTACGTAACATAAGATGTAAAGGTAGAGGATATTAGGATGTGTACTGAAAGCTGTTGAAAATGGGGGGGTGAGAGGTAAAGGGGTAAGGGAGAGTAATGGAAGTGGTTGAATAAACCAAAGTAAAGCACACCCACAGTGGGCATACATTGAGCTATCCCTTTGAATATCAGCTTAAATATTAACAATGATAGCCAGGACTGCAAAATAGGCACAGTGGGGGGGTGTGGTACTAGTGGGAGAGGGAGGGTGAAGGAAGGAGATTAAGGTGATGGTATATGGTTGGTGGACTTCATATACCTATACGAAACAAAACTAAAAATCTTGCAATTGCTTTAAGGGGTGTGGAGGGGGCTGAGGGGGAGAGATGGTGAGGGCAATGTAAATAATACACAATATAAAACTAATCGGAATTGTCACTATGAACCTCCCTCCTGTATAATGAATATATCCTAATAAAAATTTTATAATAAATAAATAAAAATAAAATAATCTAAATTAACTTAGATTCTTATTTTTTGTGCTGATTGTGTTCTCCCTTTGTCATAGAACATCTGCATAAAGACGGGTGATCAAAGCAGTATAAAATACTTCTTATGTCCTTGGAACTTCATTATATCTCTCTCTATGGGCTGAATTCCTACAATGTTTCTTAAAAGACAGGAAAGCCACTTTTTAGCCTCTCAATTCTTGCTCAATAAAACATTACCATTGAGATAATACAAATGAACTCATTAAAATTTCAGGCTCATTAAACCATATTAAGCATTTACATATTAATGCTTATTCTAGTTTTCAATTGCATTTTGCCATTTTACCCACTTGTTTTCTAAATATAAAGGTATACATTTTAAGAGAAATGTAAATGAAACATATCATCAAATGGTTGTTTTATGAAACAATCTGAAACCCTATAAATTTTTGAAGACTTGCCATTCCCTCTCAAGATATATATACCACTGAAATGTTTTTAAATCATAAAAGGAGACAGGTGAAATTATCAACTACAATAAATTTTTTGTGAAAAATAATTATTTAAAACTACATCAAGGCTGAGTGAATATGTTTTAAGAAAATATTGTATGGTTACAAATCCCTGAAATATTGAAAGTAGATTCATAGGTTTTGTTTTGTTTTTGTTTTTGTTTTTGTTTTTGTTTTTGTTTTTTGGTGGGGTTGGGCTTTGAATTTAGGCCTTAGCACTTGCAAAGCAAGTGGAGCCACTCCTCTAGTATATTTTGCTCTGGTTATTTTGGAGATGGGTTTCCTGAACCATTTGCCCAAGCTGAAATCCCACGATCCTCCTGATCCTCCCATGATCCTCCTGATCTCAGCCTCCAAGTCACTAGGATTACAAGCATGAGCCACCAGTACCTGGCTAAACTATTCAATCTAAAATACATTACTCTTTATCTCATTTCTTCAGAACTAACTATATTTTTTAAACCACATAAAGATAAAAGGCATAATTATTAGATCAGAGCACTATAAACAGGGCTCAAGTCATCATGTTTTATTTGAATGATAACATTGTGACGTCAGTGGTTTCACTTTTGTAGAGTTTGTCAATTTTCATGATTTTTCAGGTACCTCTTCAACATGGTTTTGATGACACAATATTCACTGGACAGTTCAAGTAGGAATGACAATGTCTTCATAAGGAGTGATACAGACAAAAGAACTATACATAAAAACCTCAATACAACAAATAGGATAACTGTCTATATCTAGCCTATCATTGAGTAATAAATAGTAAATAAAGGATAAGGCATTGAAACAATTTATTAACTGGACCTTTCTCAACTTTATTCCAAAAACACTTCAAACAGATTACATGTGGATTTTGATGAAACAGAGAAATTATTTCATTCATTATTGAAAAAGACTGAAATTTTTCATGGCAAAAATGCTATCTAGAGATCTGTAACAATGGAGTTAGAGATTCATTCTTTCAGTACAAGGAAGCCAGGTGTACAAGAGGTAAGTTAGTAATTGTTTTATGCAGCACTTCAATAATACCTCTAAGCTGGGCATGGTGGTGTACACCTGTAATCCCAGGAGGCACAGATGAAGGGATGGCAGTTCAAGGACAGCCCAGACAAAAAGTTAGTGAGAACTTCACCTCAACAAAGAAGCTAAGTGGTACACACCCAACTACACAGGATGCAGCAGTAGGAGGAGCAAGGTCCAAGGAAGGTCCAGGGGAGAAACACAAAACCCTATCTGAGAAATAACTACAGCAAAAAAAGGATGGGGGCACAGCTCAAATGGTAAAGTGCTTGCCTAGCAAACACAAGGCTTTGAGTTTAAACCCTAGTACCACCAAAATAATAGTAATATAATAATATATATTAATACTAATATAACAATAATACCTCCGCTACAGATTTTTTCACTGAAATAGTTCAACATTTCTTTTTAACTTTTTTTAACTACTTCATAAAGGAATACTTACAGCAAAGTTGGAAATGAAATGTAAAAGAAAACAGTAGTAAAATGTTTACCAATGTAAAATTAGCAATGCTTTCAAAACATTGGTGCAGCTTCCAGAGGATATAAAAACTGGTATACACAAGTCTTCCTGGAAGGAATTTCAGCAATATTGATGAATAAACTAAAAAATTAGCCTAGTTGCTCCTTGAAGATGTGACTGATTCCAGGGCTGAGGAAGGGAAAATACAAGATGATCTTGGAAAACTTGTAGTACAGATAGTAAGAAGGTGCTCAGAAAAAAAAAAAAAATGGAAGCCTGTTAAAAAAGACATGACCCAAGTGCAGCAGCTTCCAAAGTCAAAAGATGAAACAATGTTATTAACCAAAAAATATGAGAGTATTGGATTGCAGCCTAGGTAACAAAATACATGCCTTTGAGTCTATATTGAAATAAATAAGCAATTTAATAAATAAATAAGCAAAAGCTCTTTCCTAAATTTTAATTTATAATAGCAGAAAAAATAAGAGAAATAGAAAATCACCATGAGGCAAAAACCAATATAATAAATGTTATTTCCAACAGGAAGTGTTCACCAATGAATGCCAAATCAGCACGCAAAAGTTTGAGAGAAAGTATACTTACATAATCTTAAAGGCTCTCCTCCAAGATATTATTGCAAAAGGAAATTTCACAAGAAATAAGATATCATGTATCAAGTGATAGGATGCATGGAAAAGGGAACACCACCTCATAGTGCTATCAACAACTCACAACCCAATCCTATTATGAAAGCTCAAAAAAACACAAATTGAGAAAAAATTAATTTTTAAAACTGACCAGTACACTTCAAGAGTGGCAAGGTCATAAATGGTAAGGGAAGACTGAATAATTGCCACAAACTGGAGAAGATTAAAAAAGATGTGATATCTAAACACAAAACAGTATTCTGAATTGTGTTCTAAAACATAAATAGCAGACTGGACATTAATGGAAAAATTGCTGATGTCCAAATAAATATGGTAGACTACTTACTGCATCAATGTTTACTTCCTACTTGTGATAATTAGCTGTAGTTATGTAAGATGTTAACATTAGGGTAAGGAGAATGAAATGTATATGGGAATTTTATATACTGGTTTTGTAATTATTCTGTAAGCACAAAATTATTTCAAATAAAAGAGCCGGATGCTGGTGGTTCACTCCTGTAACCCTAACTACTCAAAAGACAGAGATCAGAATTAGAGTTCAAGGCCAGCCTGGGCAAATAGTTCACGAGACCCTATCTCAAAAATGCTAAATACAAAAAAGGGCTGGTGCAGTGGCTCAAGTGTTAGAATGCCTGCCTATCAAGCATGAGGCCCTGAGTTGAAACCCCAGTACCAGCAAAAAATAAATAAAACTAATAAAGTCACAAAAGAGTGTTTTCTTTCGTATTTACATTCTATGCTTCTAAGCTATCTTAAAAGGCAAATATTAATTTTATATTTAAGAAAAATACATTTATTATACTCATCAGATTATATAATTGACACAATTCCTTATTATCAGTGGATAAATCAAGTTATCGAGCAAGCATTTTTAATCAACAATTGAATTGATTATATATATCAAATATAAAAATCTTTGGTACAATGAGCTACATTCAAAAAGAAAAATATGTAGCCAAAAGTAATAACAATAATGATAGTTATTAGTCACTAGTATGAAGAGTATTTTATATATATGTAATCAATATATATTTCAAGATTCTCAATAATCTATTAATACTATTATTGTTACCATTCCTATTTTATAGATAAGAAAAGTGACACTGTGAACACCTAGATAACTTATCAAACCTGGCATACCTAGTGATTAGAATAGCTAGAAATATCCAATTCCAAGGTTCAAACTCTTAACAGCTAATGTCTACTAGTGTGGCTGCCTTAATATATATCCATGAAATGTTTAAGAAGGAATTCCATGCACTTAGCTCTGCAAAAGCAGCACAACATGATCTAAAATAGACTCCACTTTGAAAAATCTATAACTCACTGAAGAACTAGTGAATGAGTGTGTACTTATGTATAAGAAAAATAGTTAACATATTTGTATCTATACAATATTGTAAAATAATCTGTAATAAATGCTCAATAAGTAAAATGAACAGTAACCACTTAATTTTCTAAAGTATTTTATTTTAAAGTCTGTTTTATAGCAAAATTTGGTTTCCCAGGGTTTCAACAGGTGAAATAATTTGTTTCAACAGGTAAAATAATTTTAAAACAACAATTTTCTACTTTTGCTTTCTCCCTGTACCATACATTAATTTTAAAATAAGTTCCATTATGATATTTTCATACATCCCCATTACCCTCACTTGTCCTATTTTGTTTTTAAGGCAAAAATTCTCAAACTTAAATGTATGTAAGAATCAATGCTGATTTCCTGATACTATCTTTTGATAATCTCAGCCTGTAAGCTTGAGCAAGGCCTGAAGTTCTGTTGTTGTTTGGTGGTACTGGGTTTGGACTCAGGGCCTCACACATGCTAAGCAGGTGCCCTCCTGCTTGAGCTATACCTCCAGCCTATGCAGATTTCATTGATGATTCTGAAGCAAATGATCATCAAGTGTAAGGTTTTCAAAAATCCCTATGTTTAGGAGGAAAAAAAACTACTAAATTTTTGAAGCTACTAAAAGTGCTTTCAACTATATAGTATCACGTGGGTTTTGCTTTTTTAAGCCACATTCTTAATTTCTGAGAAAATTAGAAGACTTTGGGTAGGCTTAGCCCCAAAGAAACTTAAATACCAACAGAAATTCATGGCTTTACAAAAGAGGCAATAAAAATCTAAGAATAATGAAATGTGCTTCATAAGCAAAGCAATCCTTTGATCCTTTCTGCTCACTTTCATATACCTTACTACTTTTTTATGGTACTTGCTTTCTGAAATTTGACTAGGTCATCATCTTTGATATCAAAGCTGCCATTAGAAATAAATAGCCTTCTCTAAATAATTTTGATTTCTCAGAATTAGCAAAAGCAAGAGTTACAAATAAATTTTGGAGGCACCCCAGTGACTGAACATATTCAATATACAATGGGGAAATTCTGCATTAAAAACTTAGTTATAGATCCTTAGAGCATAATTTTCATGGTGAAAAGTCTTACTGATCCTAGTACAGGGACTTTGTCATTAATTTGAAGCTATAGAGTCTTTGTCTATGATACATTCTTACTTTATCCCTATGATCCTCTATATTAATCTCCATTTTCATCCTCATTTTCATCATGGGAGCATGTCAGGAGTTCTGAACTATTTGGCAGTCAACCTGAACCTAGTATCTATGGCTAATATAGGAATTGCATACAAAGGGGTCTTCACAAAATGTCACATCTTCCTTGATATTTTGCAGAGAAGTTCTCAGTAAAACAAAGCTACAAAACATTACCAAGAGAGATTAAAGATAGAAATACATAGAGAGACAGTCAACCTTCATATTTTAGAAGACTCAGTATTGTCAAGATGGCAATTCTCCCCAAATTGATCTCTAAATTCAAAAAAATCTCAAACAAAATCCCTGATGGCTTTTAATAAGATATCTTAAAATTCATGGGATAATGCAAAGGACTTAGTACCAGTTAATACAACAAAGCTGCAATACTTACACTACCCTATTTCAAATTTCACCATAAAGCCTCAGTAATCAAGACAGTATGGAATTAAGTAAGAATAGGTGTGAACAGAATTAACAACCCCAGGAAAAATTCCTTGTATTTAATGTCAGTTGACTTTCAACAAAACTGCAAGAAAGCTCAATAGGGGAATGTGGTCTTTTCAACAAATGATGCTGGGATAACTGCACATCTCTATGCTTCTCCCCAAAAGAATTTAGAACCTTACTTCACACCACATACAAACAGTAATTCAAAATGGATCACTTACTTTTGCATAAGAGCTGAAACTGTAAAACCAGAAGAAAATATTGGAGAAAATGTGAGTGGCCTTGGTCTAAGCACAGTTCTTAGACACTGCATCAAAAATACAATCAAAAAGTGGGAAAAATGGTATATTAGACTTTTTCAAAATTCAAAACTTTTGTAGTTGAAGAGTGACAATTAAGGAAACAAAAACAGGTCATGTTAAGGGGAGGTCACTTAGGAGAAGGGGAGTAAAAGAAGGAAGTTAAGGAAGTAAATATGGTTGATGTGTTCTCTATACAAGAATGAATATAATATTTTCAAACCTGTTGAAATCATCATAAGAAAGGGACTAAGGAAGAAAGAAGAAAAAAGAAGAGATGAAATAATTCAGGTTATGATATGTACATACATGGAAATGTCATAAGGAAACTCCCTGTGTAGCTATCTTAAAATGAACATTTTTTTTTTCTTGTACAAAATCAGAGAACAGAAGAGAGGAACAGGTTCTGTCTGGGAAGGGGGGGTTGGTACCTGTGGGACGGGGAGGAGTTGGGGAAAGGATGTGGGAGGGTGAATAAAGCACAAATACTGTGTGCACATGTATTTAAATGGAAAAATGATACCTATTGAAGCTATTACAGGAATGGGGGAGGGGAGATAAAAGAGAATGGTGGAATGAATTCAAGTATATTTGATATATTGTAAGAACTTTTGTGGATGCCACAATGTACCCTTACCCAGTACAACAATAAAAAATTTTTTTTTAAGAAACTACATGTTTTCTTCCAAATCTTTGAAATCTTTTTGAAGCAACTTTTTAATTCTTTTAATTTGAGGCAAGATTAAATTTAATGTATACTGAATTAAATTAAATTAAATCTATTTTAGATTAAATAAAGTTCATTGTCTTTACTTGATATTATATAACTATGGTTTTGCAAAACATAAATAATGATATTACTGGCTCAAATCCACAGTGTGTGTATGCCTGAAGATGTGTTAATAAAGACATATTTTAACAATTTGAAAAAAAAAGAAAATTAAAGAAGACCTAAGAATATAGCTCAATATAAATCCTATTATGTGTAAGGTCCTGGATTTGATTCCCAGAACCATTAAAAAAAAGTGAAGAGAGAGGTCAGGCAGAGATAAAATGTTTGCAAATCATATTTCCGGCAAGGAACTTGTATCCAGATGTGTAAATGACTCTTGCACACCAGTAAAAAGACATGATAAATGGGTGAAAGGCTTCAATACATATTTCATCAAAAACAATATACAAATAGTTAATAAGCTCAGCATCCTAGGAAAATGCAAATCAAAATCACAAACCATACCACTTCACACTCATTAGAAAAGCTACATCAAAAAGACTTAATCCAGCAGAAATGTAAACATATGTCCATATGGACACACATACATGAAATTTTGTGGGAGTGTTATTTTTAATACCTAAAAGTTAGTCACTGAACTATCATAAATTACCAGTAAACAAAATTCCATAGATCCATATAATGTATTATTTTCCAGTACTAAAAAAAAAACTCTAATGAATGCTACAGATGGATCTAAAAATATTTCACTCAAGTGAAGCCAAATGCAAAAGACTACCTAGCACACAATTTCAGTTATATGAAATGTTCAGAATAAAGCAAAATTTTAAAGACAAAAAGTGAATCAGAATAAAGTAGATCATCAATTGCCTAAGGCCAAGGGTGTTAATTGCACATGGGCTGAAGAAAATTTAGGAGTGGGGCAATGAAATGTTTTAAGTCAAGATTATAGAGATTATTGTACAACTTCATAAAATTTACTGAAAAAAATTGGATTACACACTTAAAATGGAAGAGCTTTATGATATGTGTATACATTAATAAAATTACTAAAAATAAAATTAAATGAATAAAACCCAAGGATTATCTGGTTAATGGACAATGGTGGACATGATCACACAAATGCATAGAACTTGCCATATGTACTCGGACTGAAACACCTTATAATCATTACACATTCTAAGTCAGGCATGGTGGCACAAGCCTATAACCCCAATGTTCAGGAGTCTGAGGCACAAGTATCCCAAGTTGGAGGCTTGGGTTACAAAGCAAGTTCCAGGTCAACCCAGGATAACTAGCAATACCTTGTCTCAAAAATAAAAATTAAAATTAAATTAAAAAAATGTCAGTCAGGTTACAACAAAGGCACCTGCACACCCATGTTTACTGCAGCACTATTCACAATAGCTAAGCTATGGAAACAGCCAAGATGCTCCACTACTGACAAATGGGTTAGGAAAATGTGGTATTTATATTAAATGCAATTTTACTCAACCACAAAGAAGAATGAAAATTTGTCCTATGCAGGTAAATGGATGGAACTGGAGAACATCATCTTAAGTGAAGTTAGCCAGGCTCAGAAAGCCAAAAATCACATGTTCTCTCTCATATATGGAATATAGAACTAATACAAATACAGCAATAGTATGAAAAACTGGTCACACTAAGGGGAGGTCACATACAAGAAGGGTAGGATAAAAGAAGGAAACTGAAGATGAATATGGTTGATACACTCTCTGTACAAGAATGAATATAGAATTCTTAAACTGGCTGAAACCACCATAAGAAAGGGACTAAGGCAGAATAAAGAAAATTAAAGGAGAGAAACCAATTGGGGTTATAATAGATATGTACATGGAAATATCACAAGGAAACTTCCAGTGTAGCTATCTTTATCTCAAACAAGCTAAAATGTCATGGTTTTTTTTTTTCATCTTTTCTGTTTTTTCTTCTATAAAATCAGAGAACAGGAGGCAGAAGAGGTCCTGGGGTGGGGTACCAGTATGAGGATGAGGTAGAGAGGAAAGGAGGTAGGAGGGTGAATATGGTGTAAAAAATGTGTACACATGTATGTAAGTGCAAAAATGATACCTGTTACAACCATTCCAGAAATGAGGGGAGAGAGAATAAAGGAGAGCAGTGGAGAGGGTAAATTCAAGTATGATATATTTGATATATTGTAGGAACTTTTGTAAATGCCACAATGTACCCCGCACCCAGCACAAGAATAAAAAAAAACATTCTACAGGTAGCTGATGTTAGTTTTCTCTTCAGTGTTGTTTTAATTATATTAGAAATTTTGATCTATAAATAATAAGGGTCTAAGGGTTTGGATGAAATAGTGTATAAAGGACTTTGTTCTCATTGAAATGTGATTCCTTTAACTTTTATAAGATATTAAACAAAATATAAAATGGTTAATAATTTGCAGTAATATAATAGTTTATAAGAACAAATAATGACCTTAAAAACTATTGACAGCAAAAAGTTAGTTGCTTTGATATTCCTTATGTTAAAGTTTAAAATATATCAAGAGAAAATTCAAAAAGATTATTTGGAGAAAAAATAATTTGACCCAATTAAAATCGGTCTGTTCTTCTCTTGTACATAGAATGCATCATGTGTACTCTTTCAACTCAGCTTTAAAGATACAATCAACAGACCTCTAGCTCTGAAAATAGAAACCCGGATGAATCTTAGCAGTGTCTTCACAAAGTCAATAGATTTTATGGCAAAGAATAGCTAAGAGGGGTATGTGTATGTATGTGTGTGTACATTTTTAATTTTTATGAATACTTTGTTTTCCTTCCTCATGATCTATATAAATGTGACTGATATAATCATCAGCCTTCTCCCTGTGAGAAATAAAGTTTAACAACTCCTTACTGGGGGGAGTTGAAGTTTTTTTCAGATAGAATTAAATTCACTATTATAAAAAAATCAGTTTTAATATATTCAAAATGTTGTACAGCTATCACCACCATCTAATTCAAAGACATTTCCATCACTCCTAAAAGAAACTATACCTATTAGTAGTCACTCCAAATTATCTCCCATGCCCCAGCCTCGGACAACCACTAATCAACTTTGTGTCTCTAAGGACTTACCTTTTCTGAACATTTCACATAAATGTAATCCTGCAATATGTGACCAACAATACACTTCATACCATCTTGTATCATACACTTTCATATTTGATTAAAAGGGTGAATATGAAAGATCATTTTATAATGGGTTTTTTAATTTAATTAGATTTAAAAGAGTAGAATCACTTTTTAGTTTGATGAAATGTTTTCAAATTTTAGCTATGTACTTATTAGCTCTGTGAAGTTGGGTAATTTAGTCATTTCTCTGAGCCTTGGTTTTTCAATTGTAAGGCTGGAAAACATTAGCAACCTTCTAGGATTATTATAAGCAATGGAGACCTATGAGACTGACACAACACCTAGTGTTACCTCACGAAGATTACCTAATTATCACTTTAATTGTACTCAGATGGTGACTGTATGCTAAAACAGGGACTAAACAATAGTGCAAAGAATGATAAAATAAAAATCCAAAGATTTGGACACTAGTCTGAGCTATGCCATCAACTAGCATAAATGGCATGACCTTAAATATATCTCTTTATGCCTTTTATGTTCAGTTTCATCACCTGTAAATTAGGGACTAGTCTCAATTCTAGTCTCTAGTTGATTTCTATAGTCCTATCCTCAAAATATATATGAATCTGTCTATTAAAGAAATTGTATCAGTAATTAATAACTTTCTACAACAAAAAGCATCAGGCTCAGATAGATCCACTGGTGAATTCTATTAAACCTTTAGAAAGGTATTATTCCAATTCTCTACAATGTCTTTCAGAAATAAAAGCAGAATGAATATGCACTAACAACTTCAGCATTATAATAATAATAAATATAATAAATAAAAATAATTATAAAGCACAAAAAAGTGGGATTTATCTCAAGTATGTAAGGCTAGCTCAACCTTCAAAAATCAACTAATGTGCCGTGTGCTGGTGGCTCATGTCTATAATCCTAGCTATTTGGGAGGCTGGGATCAGAAGGATTACGGTTCAAGGCTAATCCAGGCAAAAAGTTCATGAGAACTCATCTCCAAAATAATCAGAGCAAAATGTACTGAAGTTGTGGATCAAGCAATAAGAGCACCTGCTTTGCAAGTACAAAGTCCTGAGTTTAAACTCCAGTCCCAACCAAAAC
The DNA here is from genome assembly GCF_047511655.1 of Castor canadensis. NCBI lineage: Eukaryota > Metazoa > Chordata > Mammalia > Rodentia > Castoridae > Castor > Castor canadensis. The sequence continues at coordinate 115,891,084 of NC_133389.1, read as the reverse complement.
AAAAAAAAAAGAATTAATGTAATCTATCACATCAATAAGGGAAAAAAGAAAAGTCAAATGATCATATCAATATGCAAAAGAAGCATCTGACAAAATTCAGTATCCTTTCCTGATAAAAATTTAATAAGCTAGGAACAGTGAGGTAGTTCCTCAGCTTGATCAAGAATATCTACAAAAACATGCAGCTAACATCATGCTTAATAGTAAGAAACTCAAAAAGCTTTCCCACTAAGATCTAGAACAAGAAAAGGATGTCTCCTCTGACAAATGCTTTTTAACACTGGACTAAAAGTCAATGGAGGAGAGGGGAGAGGAGGAGGGAAAAGGAGATGAGAGGAGAGAGGAAAGGAGAGGAGAGGTATATAAATTGGAACAGCTGAATAAAACTTTGTTTACAAATGATTTAACCTCTCCAAAAAAAAAATCCTGAGATTGGTAAATGTTTCTTACAAAATCACAAGATACAAGGAGGATGAATGTAGTGGAAATATTATGTACTCATGTATGACAATGGAAAATGAGACAAGTTGAAACTATTCCAAAGGGAAGGGGGGGGATAAAGGAAAATGATGGAGGGGGTGAATTCAACTATCATATATTTTAAGAACTTTTGTGAATTACACAACATACCCCCAGTACAACAATAATATAATTTAAAAAAAAAAGAAAAAATCAACTGCTTTTCTGTATACCAGTAATGAACAAGTAGAATTTGACATTTAAAACACAATACCATTTATATTGGTACCCCACCAAAATGAATACTTAGTTATAAATTTTATAAAATATGAATAAGATTCATGCAAGGAAAGCTATAAAACTCTGATGAAAAAAAATCAAGGAACTAAATAAATATACAGAGTGTCCATGGTCACTGAGAGGAAACCTCAATATTGTAAGATGTCAGTTCTTCTCAATTTGATCTATAGATGCCATCCAATTACAGAAGAAACTCAGCAAGTAATTTTGTAGATATTAACAAACTAATTTTAAAGTTCTAAAGCCAACACATTATTGAAGAAGAATAGAGAGCTGACACTACCCAACATCAGGACTTACTATAAATCTACAGTAATCAAAATAATGAGGTCATGTACAGATTTTTTTTTCTTTTTTCTTTTTTGGCAGTGGCAATGGGGTATGAACTCAGGGCCTTGCACATGCTAGGTAAATGCTCTAGTACCTTAGCCATGCCCCCATCCAAAATGGTGTGGTATTGGGGAAAGAATAAACAAACAGATCAATGAAACAGACTAGAGAACCCAAAAATAAACCCAGACATATAATAAACTGATGTTTGACGAAAAAGCAAAGGCAATAAAATAGATAAATGACAGTCTTTTAAAAAAAAAGACTGGTACAACTGGACATTCACATGCAAAAAAAAAAAAAAGGAATTTAGACAAAGATTTTACACCCTTAAGAAAAATTACTTCAAAATGAATCAAGGAACTAAATAAATATACAGAGCGTCCATGTTCACTGAGAGGAAACCTTAATATTGTAAGATGTCAGTTCTTCTCAATTTGATCTATAGATGCCATGCAAATGCAAAACTACAAAACTCCTAGAAGATAGCATAGGAGAAAAATCTAAATGATCTAAGTTTGTAATGACTTTTCAGATAACAGACACAAGCCACAAAAGAAAGAATTAATAAACTAGACTTCATTACAATTTAAATGTTCTGGCTACAAGAGATACTGCTAAGAGAATGAGAAGGCACATCACAGACTGGAAGAAAATATTTGCAAAAGACATTATCTGATCAGGACCTCTACACAAAGAATTCTTTAAACTCTATAATAAGAAATAATAATACAACAATAAAATAAAGAATTCAGTTAAAATAGGCCAATGATCTTAACAGATACATCACCAAAGAATATATAGAAATGGCAAAAGGTCTAAAGAGATGACCCACATCATGCACCATGAAAGAAATGCAGTTTAACAATGAGACACTCCAACACACCCATTATCATGGCCAAGACCCAAATGAATACATAGAGCCACAGGAGCATTTATTCATTGCAGATGTAAATGCAAAAGGTATGACCACTTTGGAAGACAGGGTGCTAGTTTTTAAAATTACTAAATACTCTTACCATACAATCTAGCCATCACATTCATTGGTAATTATCCAAAAATGTTGAAAGTTTAGTCACACAAAAACCTGTACATGATATTTATAACAGTTTCATTCATAACTGCCAAATCATGAAGGCAACCAAGATGAGCTTCAGTAGGTGAATGGATAAACTGGTACATCCAGGCAATGGAATATTATTCATCACTCAATAGCAATGAGCTATCAAGCCATGAGAAGACATGGAGGAAACTTGAATGAATATTACCAAATGAAAGAAGCCAGGTGAAAAGCTATCTGATATATGATTTCTGATTCCAACTACATGACATTCTATAAAAGGCTTCTATGGAAACAGTTGGAAAAAAACAGTGTTTCCAAGGGTTAGTGGGGAGGGGAAGGTGACTACACAGAAAGCAGGATTTTTAGTGTGCCATACTTTATATGATACTATAATGCTGTATACACATCATTATAAAATTTTCCTGGTCCATAGACTGTCCAACGCCTAGTTCTAATGAAAACTGTGGACTTTGGGTGATGATAATGGATTAATACAGGCTCATCAACTACACCACTCTGGTGGGGGCTGTGTTAATAAAGGAACTAAGTGGAGAAGCAAAGGGTATGGGAAATCTCTGCATCTTCTACTAAGTATTACTGTGAACATAACCTACTCTAAAAAATAACGCCTATTAAAATATGTATGTACATGAGTCCACAAAAGATATAATATAAAATTTTTTCTGAAGAAAATTAACACACCCCAATGAGTAGCTCTTTATGATTTTTAAAAAAGGATTAAATCTTCAGCTTACATTTATTTTATCTAAAAATAAATCAAAGACTTTTTAATGAAAACTATAAACCACTGAAGAACGAAATCAAAGAAGACATCAGAAGATGGAAAGAGCTTCCATGCTTATGGATTGGTAGAATCAACATTGTGAAAATGGTCATACTACCTAAAGCAGTCTACATGTTCAGTGCAATTCTTATCAAAACTCCAATGACATTCTGGACAGAAACAGAAAAATCAGTTGTGAAATACATATGGAAACATAAAAGAAGTCACATAGCCAAAGCAATTCTGAGCAACAGCTCCAATGCTGGAGGCATCACAATACCCAACTTCAAACTATACTATAGAGCCATAACAATAAAAACAGCATGATATTGGCACAAAAAGAGTCAGGAAGACCAATGGATCAGACTAGAAGATCCAGACATAAACCTATGCATCTATAGCCAACCGATCTTCAATAAAGAAGCCCAAAACACACAATAGAGAAAAGGCAGCCTCTTCAACAAATGCTGCTGCAAAAACTGGACATCCACATGTAGAAGACTGACACTAGATCCCTGACTTTCACCCTGTACCAAGATCAGCTAAAAGTGGATCAAAGACCTTAATATAAGGCCTGAAACTTTGAAATAACTCCAAGAAACAGTAGGCAATACACTGCAACAGATAGGTATAGGAATTGACTTCCTAAACAGAACTCAAAAGGCTCAGCCTCTAAGAGAAACAATGAACAAATGGTCAAACTGAAGAGCTTCTGCACATCAAAGGAAAGTCACCAGACTCAAGAGACAGCCTACAGAATAGGAGAAAATCTTTGCCAGCTACTCATCTGATAAGGGACTAATATCCAGAGTCTACAGGGAACTCAAAAAACTCAGATCTCAAAGAATCAACACCCCAATGAAGAAATGGGCACATGAATTAAACAGGGAATTCTCAAAGGAAGAGGCACAAATGTCCAGTAAATATGTGAAGAAGTGTTCAACTACTCTGGTTATAAAAGACATACAAATCAAAACAACACTTAGATTTCATATCACCCAGTTAGAATGGCCATAATGAAGGATAGTAACAGCAACAAATGCTGGCAAGGATGTGGTAAAACAGCAACCCTTCCTGCTGGTGGGAATGCAAATTAGTACAACCACTATGGAAAGCAGTATGGAGATTCCTCAAAAAACTAGAGACAGAATTGCCATATGATCCAGTGACACTGTTCCTGGGCATCTCCCCAGAGGAACTTAAGACAGGATTCAATAGTGACTGACACCTGTATACCGATGTTCACTGCAACACTATTCACAATAGTCAAGCTTTGGAAACAAACCAGGTGCTGTACAACTGATGAATGGATCAAGAAATTGTGGTATATATACAAAATGGAGTATTACTCAGCCACAAGAAATAATGACATGTGGTTTGAAGGTAAATGGGTACAATTGGAGGAAATCATGTTAAGTGAAGTATGTTAAGATCAGAAACACAAAAGCCTCATGTTTTCTCTCATATGTGGAAGATAGATCCAAAAATAAACGTATACACAAAACAAGCATGATCACATACATGCTCAGATGTAGAACATGCTTATAACAGTGAAACTACTCTATGGAACTCAGGGAAAGAGGGAAAGGAGAAGAAAATGATACAGCATCAGTAATATTGTATAACATGAGATGTGAAGGTAGATATAAGGTTGCATATTGAAAGCTGTTGAAAAACAGGGGGTGGGAGGTAAAAGGGTAAGGGAGAGTAATGGAAGCGGTTGAATGGACCAAAGTAAAGTATACCCACAGTGGTTATACATTGAGACACCCCTTTGAACATCAACTTAAATATTAATAATGAAAATGAGGACTGTAAAACAGGTGAATTAATAAATAAACATAATTAAATGAATACAACCTAGTATTTACTGCATAGATTGACAGTGGCATCCTCACAGAGAACAAATGATCAACATCTTGTATCCTATGATATATGAGAAAGGAAGAGCTAAGTTTTTTTTTTTTTCATTTTTCTTTTATTATTCATATGTGCATACAAGGCTTGGTTCATTTCTCCCCCCTGCCCCCACCCCCTCCCTTACCACCCACTCCACCCCCTCCCGCTCCCCCCCCCAATACCCAGCAGAAACTATTTTGCCCTTATCTCTAATTTTGTTGTAGAGAGAGTATAAGCAATAATAGGAAGGAACAAGGGGTTTTGCTGGTTGAGATAAGGATAGCTATACAGGGCATTGACTCACATTGATTTCCTGTGTGTGGGTGTTACCTTCTAGGTTAATTTTCTTTAGACAACAGGGTTTGTTCACTGGCAGCACACTGTAAAGCACTCCTGTGTCTGTGTGTGCAGTTGAGACTTCTGAAACAACCATCATCCATGGGTAGAACAAACTGATACCATGGAAATGTGGTTGCCCTCTGACCATGCTCAATGACTCTATTTGGGCCATGACTCAATGACTCTATTTTGACCCAGATTTTTCTAAGTTTCCATTATAAACTATTCCACTTTATAATCTTAGCTCAATATTTTTATCATAACCTTAATACTTACAACATTTAGATTTTTACCACCCAGTCCCTTAGCATTCTATACACGTATTTTATTTGCTCTTTGACAATTTGACATTTTAGTCTTGTTTTCCTTTCCTTAATTTAATAATACAGAAGTTTTTCATAAATTCATATCCACAAATAAAATAATTCAATAAACTGGGCCATTTGGCAATCTGAAATTACATTAAAAAAAAATAGGTGCTAACTTCCACCATCTATCCTATGCTATCAAATTGCCTTTAGAAACTGACCTTTACTCTAGATTCATACTTCAGGGAAGTTTTATGAATAAGTCAACTTAAAATAATTTCCTTTTAGGACATCAGAATCTTAGCCAGCATCCGAAGTGGACTTACTCTGTATCACCCATGACAACGTAGAATAGGACAGAAAAAATTGTGTTATAAAGATATTCTCTTAAAAGGTTAGTTCGAGAAGAATTAATTTAGAATGTAACACATATGTACAGAAAAGCAATGTGAGTAAACTCCCTGTATAGCTATCCTTATCTCAACTAGCAAAAACCCTTGGTCCTTCTTATTATTGCTTATACTCTCTCTACAACAAAATTAGAGATAAGGGCAAAACAGTTTCTGTCTGGTAGTGAGGGGGTGGGGGGGAGAGGGAGTGGGTGGGGGAGTAAGGTAGGGGGTGGGGGAAAGGGGGGGAGAAATGACCCAAACATTGTATGCACATATGAATAAAAGAAATTTTTTAAAAAAAGATATTCTCTTAGAAGCTTCCTCCATGGCCTGATAATTCAAAATTTGTCACATCAATCCTAGAAACAAATTCAAATAGAATGTCAAAGGAAAATGTGAAATCAAAATGCAGTATCCTAAGTATTTGTCTTCATACTTTTGAAAGACAAATTACTTCATTGCAATTAATGGTGATATCATGTCATTACTGTTATAAATATTCTCCATAGGGTTGGTGAATGTTTTATTTTACAGGTTTGATGTAGTTGTGGTTATTGGTTTTTGGGCTAGAATTGGCTCAAAATGTTCATTGTGTGAAATTATACCACTATAAAAGGATCTTATATACAATGATAAAGTATTTGAGGAGAAAGCAGCAAGCAGTCTCTTAAAAAGTTAAATTAATTCCTATCTCAACACTAGTTATATTATAAACTCCACAGGGAAGGTTTTTATCCATTTTATTCATTCCTACATTCTCAGACCAAGAATGTTTGGGCAAGAGTGGCCATTAAATGAGTAAAAGTATCTTCTAGAGATGCTTTTCTATAGCTTCAGACATAACGGTCTGTTGCTGCTAAAGCTTGACTATGCTCTGAGCCTAGAAAAGTGAGTGTTCTCACCCTAGAGTGATTAGGGCCTATAAAATGCAACAATGTCTATTCTAGCAAAAGACAATTATCTTTGAAGCTTCCAAGGAAGATTCAGATGAAAGGGAACACATCAGGGCTTTCTCCACCATTCCATTCAGATGAACTTTATTTATACTAAATGGAGGCAAACTTCAGGAGGTTTAAGGAGAATCTTTCCTTAATCAATCAATATATTCACTCATTTGACACACTTACTACTCTTACTATTTTTCTTTTTCTCTCACTTTTTTATCCATCAACTCCTGATTGGTTTTGTCCTAGGTGTAATCTTAGCTTTCAGTGTCTTTCCAATTGGCTTCCAACCATATGCAAAGTTTACACAGTTATAACTAAAACACTCCACCTTCTACCTCCATTGTACAGTCTTCTCCAGTGCTGTTTCCCACTTTCACTACTTAGTGGATGGTACTGGAAACCAACTTTATGAAACTTGACACCTAAAATGCCAGGAACTTCACATAGGCTATATCATTTACTCATCACAAAACCCAAAAGATATATACCATTCCTTTCCCATTTTTCAGTTGTGGAATCTAAGACATAACTTTGCAAGGTTATAGAGCAAACAAACGCAGTTCTGCGTTTTACTAGACTATGTTCTTAAATATCATGCCATATTACTGCTCACAGTGATTTGCAAAATCATCTGATTAATTTTCTAAGACAAATCCCAAAGGTATTTATTTCTCTTTTCTCATCATAAAAATTCTAATCCAGAAACTGATTGTGTTTAGCCCGGCTAAGAATGTAATATAAAAACATTGATTTCTTTTTTTTAATTTCTAAACTTGTTTTAGAAGACCTATAGTCTAGTCTTGGTTTTATCACTATGTGACCTTAAACATTTTATTCAAACTCCACGTACTTCCATTTCTCATTTTTAAAATAAAGATAATAAAATCTGTTTTGTATAACATACATTTTTTGAGAACTTAAAAAAAGTCATAAGAGCAACACTATACAAATGTAAATTTGGACCAAAAATTAACCCTGCTTTCTGGCTTCTTAGGTTCACTTTTCTTACAGCAAAATTGCTGACATGACTCTATTACCATTAAACCTTATACCTGTTCTGTAGTGGCTATTGGCCACATGGAGCACAAACTTTTAATTTTCACCACTCATATAGACCTTTTCTAGCCAAACTTGTTTGCTCTTTTAAGCCAAAAACTCGTTGCCTATCTAGCTCAGTAATGTCATCCGTTTCTAAATTCCTCCAGTTAATCCTCATTTGGTCTTAAATCCTTTAACTGTTCCCAACAAGTGACAATCCATAAGCCACATCAAACTGGCTTCAGCCTGCTTTTCTAGGACAAGTTCCAACCCACCCCCTGCCGCCAAAAAAGGGATTTTTCCCCCCTATATTTAATCTTTCCTAAATCTCCACACTGCAATTCCTGTGTATAGTTCCCATCTCTCATCCTAGGAACACTGTTTATTCTGATGGATCTATTCAAGTTTGGAAAGATGGACAAATCTCCTATCATTTATTTTTATGTGATAACTCCACTTTGATTCCACGCAGAAATGACTAATTTTAAGCAGGCAGATTACCTGACCTGCTTCCTTTTTCCCTGCCTGACACAGCCCCTGCCCTTATTTAGGCTCCATTCAATGTGGTGACTCGATGTCCTTCGCATCTCCCTGTTCCCTCCCGGTCCAAACCTGGCGTCCTGCCGAGCTCTGGGCATGCTCTGTAGCCACAGCTGATTCGGGAATGCAAACTGCAATCTTTTTTGCAGCATTTGAGCCCGGCGGGAGAGGTAAGGCCCTGAAAAATACAGTGGCCCAGAATTTGCTCACTCCTTCAACGGTATCATTTGATTTAATGGTGCGTTTAAAGGTTAGAAAAGGATTAGGACGTGCACAGATTACCGCCAGTGCCTAGTCTGCAAGGTGGGTCACCAACCTGAGTAAAGCAGAGCTGAAGAACAGCCCCTCCGCCTGTTTTGGCGCAGGGAGGGCATTTCTTCTGTGCTTAGCTGTGACAGCGCTAATAGATGGCTGGAAGCTAGCATTTGGCATCTCTGCTGCGTCAAGGAAATATTGAGGTTTTCTCTTTTTTTTTTTTTTTCTTTTTCCTTGAACACAGCAACATCAGCAGCTCCAGACTAAAAAAGATGTTGCTTGAAGATCTCCAAAGTCTGTGAGCCAGACAGAGAGATTGGGGAAAAGACAGGCAAATCAGTCACTTATCTAAAAATTAAATCTAGGGAGGAGGCTTAAGGACCCAGAGATAAACAGATGGTCTATTTCCAAATGACAGTTCAGGAACCTTTCAAATACTCAAATCTGAGTCATGAGCCTGACCCCCCACCCTAAATGCATACCTTCTTTGTACGTGAACCATGACACATTTCCCTTTGAGAGAGTCTGACAGATTTTACACACACACACACACACACACTCTCTCTCTCTCTCTCTCTCTCTCTCTCTCTCTCTCTCTCTCTCTCTCTCTCAACGGTTCTTTCCCCTGGTTTCTCCAGAGACTAAATCTGTAGAGCTGCAACAGTAGCAGAGTCCCTCACCTCGCTGCCTGAGGATGAGGTATAAAGAAGAAATTTATCAGGAATTACATGAAGAGCCACCCCTGCACAGCCTGAGAAATAGAAATACAAGCAGTAACCGAGAGAGACACACACAAGTGCTCCTGCTGCTATAACCTAGCCATTTCTTCAAACAGCAACCAATGTGAGACATTTCATCACCATAGTGCATCCATATTGAGAAGGGGGGAAAATCATGTGCTTTGCTTTATGCATTTCAGCCTCCGGAGATGGGAGGAGACCCTGGTCCATATGTCGTGGGAGCTATCCACCACCCCAAAAGTACACTCGCTGCACTCAGCTAGCACAGCACTTGCCTGACAGGTTCTGCAGCAAAGCGGTTAATCTATTTGACAGCAGGTTGTCTCTTACCGTAGGCAGCAGCGGCTCCATTTGGGCTCCCTGGTCTTTAATCTCCATGTTTTGTAAAGCTTCTGGAATAAGCACCTTGCTCTGCAGTGTCTTCAGTGTCTTACACTCAGCCCGGAACTCGCTCTGCTTAGTATTCGGATCAGGTAGCTCTGAAGCAGGAGGCAATTGCACACTCCAACTCACCAGAGTCACATGGCTCCTACTCATTCGGGCTGCTGGCCAGGTTTTGCACTGAACGCCTTGGATCCCTGGGCCAGTAAGAGAGATCCCCCAAGTCCTGTATCACTGCCCACACCTGGCTACTCAGAAAACACAGCCTGCAATGCTGCAAGTTTGACAAGCATTAAGAATTTCACCTGAGGTGCTAACTTCTTATAGAGGAGAGTTCAAGCTGGCCTCCAACCAGATCGGTCTGATTTTGACACCTTGAGGCACAGGAAACATAGTTCAAAGGAGATGATGATAACACAAAGGTTTACTAGCTGCTTGCTCTGAATACCTGAGGGAGATCATCATGTTAAGCAAGATAAGCCAAGCTTAGAAAGACAAATATTGCATGTTTGGGCTCATATGTAGAGTCTAGACGTACAAATACTACTAATAATATGACATGATTATAAAAGGGGAACTGTTTAGGGGAGAGGGACCAGCAAGTGTAGGGAGGGGGAAAGGAGAGATTGACCAGAGTGAATATTGAAGAAGTAAATATATGTATGTATGAAAATAGCATAATGAGCCCCACCAAAAACCATTAAAAAGGAGTGGGGAGGAGGGTTAAGAAAGAGTAATACAGATGGGGTGAGTTTGATCAAAGTACATTAGTATATTATATGCATGTTGTAAATATCATAATAAAACTCCTTTATACAATTAACTTATGCTAGTAGAAAATAAAAAAATTTAAAAAACAGTTAAAACAACTTCCAAATTAATGTCTTAGGGAGATTGAACTATTCACTAACCAAAAAAAAAAAGAAAAGAAAAAGAAACCAAATGTTGGAGTTATTGTTTATTCAGTAAGAACTGGACAGATATTTTCAATATTTGAATTGTGATGAACTTAAGTCATATATTAAATAAAATATATTTTTCTATGATTTCCCAAAAGAAAAGACAAAGACAGAAAATATTTTGATAGTAGCAATGATTCCAATACTAAAGCACATTGAAAGAACAATAAATCTAGAAAAGTAGCCCAAGCACATATCCACTTGCCTTAAAAGTCTCATGATAGAAGAACAGGGGATTACCTAAATAACCCATGGAAGAAAAAGAGTGAAAGAAGCTTTTTTGTAGGGAAAAGTAGATGATTATGGTCATTGAGTGACTACAAATATTTCCTAATGTTAGTCATGGATTTTTTTATGGTGGTAAGGATGCAACCCAGGATTTTGCACATGCTAGGCAAGCACTTAATTCTAAGCTCCATCCCTAGCTCTTTGCTTTTTGAGACAGAGTGTATAGCCCAGGCTGACCTCAAGCTCACAGTCCTCCTGGCTTCACATGTGTGCTAGGAATACAGAAGTGCACCAGCAAGCTCCCCCATCAGATCTGTTTTAAGTAATGAAATTCATGTATCACTGGGCCTCAGACTAAGAGTATGGAGTTTAAAAATAAGAAGGGGCTAAAAAGGCTGGGGAGGGGCACAAATAGTGTATACACATGTAAGTAAATGTAAAAATTATAAAATGAAATCTTAAAAATTTGAAAAGAGGATCACTGAAAATTATGAAGATAATTTAAATTGAACTAATTCATTAGATTTTATAATCTTTAATCAGCAAAAGTGAATATTAAATCATATCAACAATACACCAAAACTCTCCATAATGCTTATTGAAAGTGGAATTACAGATAAATTTTATATGTTTTTGTTCCCAGTACAACTCTTACAATAAGTTTGTATTATTTTGTAAGAAAATATTTGTTTTTATGCTAATGTTTAATCTATTTCAGTAACTGCTGTGTACATAGCAAAGAAGAAAGTGAGGGAAAAGAAAATGGTTAATCTCATTTAATCTACTATTTCTTATAAGTTATTTTAGAATTAATACACATAACCTGATAGAACACATCCACACAATAAGCAAGTTGTATACTTCTTCCTCTGCTTCTTCTCAATGAAGAAAGTACAAAACTGATAACATCTGGGAAGAAAATCATCACCAGATAGTGGAATTTTTACTAAGAAAACCATAGAATTTTACAGCTCAACTTCTCCACGGATTTTGAAACTCTGGAGATGAAGACAAACAGAAGAAATTCAAATTGTGTAAACAACATTTTTTTCAACCACAGATGAGATTCTGATACATCCTTGGTGGGGATTAAGAGAGGAATTAGATTGATATATACTTTCTAAAAATTACTCCAAGGTAAATTTTGTATTTCTTCCAGTCAAGTTTTTCCTTCTACTACAGTAAAATTTCCTTGGGTCTTAGATGATTAAAAATAGGCTCCTGTTAGCCTACTCTTATTTAGAAATCCAATGAAATTCTGTCAGTACAACTTCACAGCCATAGTCTCAAGCATCATATTAATTATTGCAAGACTGAATTTGTACAAGAAAGTAAATGTTGTATATACCCTACAGGAATAAGACAATAGTCTGATTTTTAGTAAGTCAATCCCACTATATGTGAGGAACTATGCTTACTGATACTATTTCCTGTTATACTCAGCAATATTAAAGTGGAATTTTCCTCTCTGAATAATGAAATAAAAGTAGAGATTGGCCACAAGCCAATGATACACAGAAAGGAGTTACAGAAAGCACTGAACAGAAGAGCCAACTTCCTCTCCAGCTGCCCATGTTGTGACCAATAGGAAAGGAACACAGCCACCATGGTGTGCTTCCTTCTTTGATTCGTCCTGCATCCTGGGACTCTTGCTGACCTTAATTTTATCTAATCCCCCAAGTGTACAAGTTAGCATGGACTCAATGTACTTTCAGTTCCTACCTACTCTTGCTATTTTAAGCCCTGGGAGTTAAGATATGCACATTAATACATTGTTTATCTTAGAGAAGAGACCATCTAATATTGACTGTATTTGAAGAAAACACTAGATTCTACAGGTTACTACCAACACTAGTATCACAAAAAAATAATAATAATACTTTTCAGTCCTGGTTTTTTTCTGTATTGTGTTTGTGGCTTAGATCTCAAAGTCCTTTGCTTTGATCTTTTAAATATAAAACACTGAACATTAGGTTGACAATGAATTTCAAAATATATTCTGAACATTAATGCTATATTAATGACATTATTATTAGCTCAAGATTAATATTTTAAAAATTACTATTCTCACATAGGAAAATGCATCACAGAACTATTTATACCACTTACTTATGTTTTATCCCTCTGTGTTTTTATCCTTTGGGATCCATACAAAGGTCCCGAACAATTTCATGCATATTATGTAGGTATGGCAGATACATCAATCCAAAACAATTTAGTTGAATTTGACCAACTCAAGAGATACCCAAAATGCTCTTTCTTATTTAATTTCTTATTTAATGCTCTTTTCTTATTTAATTAATTATTAACAGTTTAATAAATAATTACATTTGACCACTATGAAAAAGAATAAAAATGTCCACTCTAAAAGCAGGCTTAAAATAAAGGAACTCATTGTATCATACAACAATTTAAAAGTGGCAAATCATACTCATTTTTCAGATATTCTTGGCCCCCAACTTGATAGTAATTCTAGTCAATAACTATCAGAAAAGGAATACAGTAAATAAGCAATTAGGGAATACACTCCAATTTGAGGCTTTCCAATTTCCACTTCTTTTAGATTGTGGCTGGTTTTCCCATTCTTGGTATTGGAACCAGGACCTGATTTTCACTTTTGCCCCAATTTATCCTGATGGGAAACGGATGCAAGACCTACAATCTAAACTGAAGCTAAAGAGAAGTATCTTTTTTAACATGTATTTTTTTCATTATTTTATTGGCATACAATAGTTGTACAGGGGGATACACTGTGACATTTACATATGTGCTTACAATGTATCTTAGACTTACTCCCTCCATTATTCTCCCTCTTCCCTTCTCCCCACCCCTTCTTAGAACTATTTCAACAAGTTTAATTCTTCGGTTTTCATATATGGATACAACATGCATCCACCATATTCACCATCATTCACCTTTTCCTTTCACCAACCCCCCAGTCCTACTGATACCCACCCCAGAAAAGACCTATTTTCACCCTCCTGCCCTTCATGTTTTTTTAAGTGTATTTTGATATTCTGAGGGGATTTTGTCCTGGTACTTCAAGCCTGTATATATCATGTTTTAATCAAATTAACCCCTTCACTCCCTGTTAATTATTTATTCTCTATCACCATGCTCATAAAGAGCAGCATCTTAATCCAACTCCACTTAATTAGTACTATTGAGGCCAATAGGAAAAGTGGACCAGGAACTAGAGAAAAGGTTAGATCAAAAAGAATTAACCTAGAAGGTAACACCCACGCACAGGAAATCAATGTGAGTCAATGCCCTGTATAGCTATCCTTATCTCAACCAGCAAAACCCCTTGTTCTTTCCTATTATTGCTTATACTCTCTCTACAACAAAATTAGAGATAAGGGCAAAATAGTTTCTGCTGGGTATTGAGGGGGGGGAGCGGGAGGGGGTGGAGTGGGTGGTAAGGGAGGGGGTGGGGGCAGGGGGGAGAAATGAACCAAGCCTTGTATGCACATATGAATAATAAAAGAAAAATGAAAACAAAAAAAAAAGAAAAAAAAATTAGTACCTGCAAGGTGCTAATGACTATACAGAAAAAAATAAGATATGGATGCTGCACTCAAAAGGTCATATTTTAGAGAAGAAATAAAATATTATTTGACAAAGTGCTTAAATTTTAAAAATGTGTGAAACCCAGAAGTAGGCCACAAGACCAAATGACTAACTTCTAATAACATTTTTCTCACCCTTACTATAGAGATTTAAAATCCTTAAGGAATTTCTTTTTGTGGGGAAAAAAATCCAATTTTCCTTCCTTGTTATGTAAACAAGAAGAATATGTATGCCTTAACTTATTACTTCTCCAATTATCAGCCTTTAAGACTAATTATCACTGCTATTGCTAAGTAGTCCTGAATGTATCATTTCTTTCCCTAACTCAAAATTAATCAATATCACACTTATTACAGAGTTAATCTTGTGGCAAAATAATCTTCAGCTGATCTTTTCTATAGCAAGTCATAAAGAATTATACCAAAATAATCATTATTCACAGTGCCCCATGTGTGAATTTTACTATATATTCTCAGATTATGATGAACAAGAAAAATATCTGGTTTACTATGGAGTTTTCAGTCTGTCAAAGAAAAATGACAAATGTTATGTTTGAGAAAGAGAAAAGAAAATTAAAACTCATAGCAATTTCTCAGCTTCATCATAAACAACCAAACTATTAGTGAATAAAAATGTTCAGATACATTTTACATGATCTTACTAATGAACCTAAGAACCTTAACCTTTATTCCAATTTTACTATTATTTTCAGAGTTCCACAATATCTTTCTGTATTACTCATTTATAAACAGTTTTTTCTAATGAAAACCTTATCTGAAACTATAATTTGTATGAACTATAAAATAATTTTATGTTGACCTTTTATGAGTCATCTCAACAAATATTTATGAAACATTTATTTGATGGTGTGTGTTGATACAAAGATAAATAAGCTATGATCCTTTCTAGAAGAGGAAACATAATTATTTCTATGTACTAAAGTGATTGTCCAAAATACTAAAGAAGCATCCAGCAGGAATGCACTGCCCGAGTAATAAGTTAGTAAGTGGGAAGACAAAACCTAAACTAAAGTATAAATAATGTTTACTCAGGCAAATCAAAGTGAAAAACCCATTCCAATATGAAAATTTTCCAAAACTCTGTATGGTATATACAGAAACAAGTCATTCATAATCTCACCAAACAGAGATAGTCTCTGTTAACATTTTGGCATGTTTTTATTATAGATACTTTGGAAAATTCTGAGAGTAGGGGATGGCAAACCCTTTTTATTTCTCATTTCCATCACATTTAAACCAATGACATTGTGTTATAAATATGAATGAAAGGGCCAGGTATGGTGGTACACATTTGTAATCTCAGCTACTTCAGAGGCAGAGATCAAGAGGATTGTAGTTCAAGGTCAACCCAGGCAAAAAAGTTAGCACAAGACCCCTTCTCAACAAAAAACAAGCTAGGCATAGTGGCTCACGCCTATAATCCCAACTATGCAGGAGGCATAGTAGGAGAATCACTGTCGGAGGTTAGATGGAGGAAAAACAAAAGACCCTATCTGGAAAAATAACTAAAAGCAAAATAGGTCTGACTCGAGAGGTAGAATGCTTTCCTAGAAAGCATGAGATCCTGAATTCAATCCCTAGTACCATCAAAACAAATATGTGTGTGTGTGTCTATATACATACATATGATAAGTGGAAGTACTGACTCAAAAGGCATAATATCTAAAATAGCCTCTTAAATTTGATCTCTATTACTATTAAAATACACCAATCCTACTTCTCCCAGGCTACATCAGGGATAAGGGAATCCCAAATTTCTAGTTGGAAATGGAACACAAGTTCTCTCTACTTTCCAATTCTACAGATTTATCTAAATTATCCTCTCTCTCTCTCTCTCTCTCTCTCTCTCTCTCTCTCTCTCTGTGTGTGTGTGTGTGTGTGTGTGTCTGTGTGTGTGTGTCTGTCTGTCTCTACCATACCTGAAACAAAGATTCAACTATGGAGAAAGAGCATACAGCTCTTTCTTACTCACTTCCAGGTCTTCTTTTCCTCCATTCCAGACATTCTGTGATATGGGAAGTCAGGATTGTCATTTCTTCTTACAATGTTGTTATTTGCAACCAGTGTCCATCTGGATTTAGTCTTCTGAAACTGAAAGTGGGACCTTACACACCAATGATTAAATGAGAGCATACAAGGCACTTAAATAAATGTAGGGAGAAAAATTTGGTTAAGGTAAAAAAAAATTATCTTACTTCAATATCAATAAAATAGGACAAACCTGAAGAACTGAATTTGTTCTTTTATTTCTGGTGAGAAAATTTATTTTTATGTAAGTGCCTGAATTGAATACTACTTCTTGGGAACACAATCATCTCATAAATCAAGAAAATAATAAAAAACTGAATTATTGATTTAATGGATATTTACTGGATAATTTCTATGGGGCAAATACTGTGCAAGGCATTGGGAAATCAAAGGCTACCACCAAGGATGTCACAGTATATAAATGAGATAAACAATCAAACATGTCCAAGGAGAGGTGAGGAGTACTTGATCCAGACCAGGGTGGAGGCAGAGGATGTCAGTGAAGACTTCCTAGAGGAAATGATATCTGAGTTCAAGTCAAAACATAGAAAAAGGTTTACCACATATATGTCTATATGCCCAAGAACATTACCAATAAATGAATACCATATACAAAAGCATAGAAAGCATTACCATATTCACATGGTATGAAAATAAATACTAGCTGGTGCTCAAGGTGAAGTTCAGAAGCAAGGATAAAATGGAATTTTGTTTCTAGCTTTTTGCTTGTTTATTTGTTTTGCTTTTGTTTCTGTTTTGGAGTGCAAATTTGGTAGGCTCCAATACAAGATTAAATAATAAACACAGTCAAAACACCTAAATATTTGAATTTGTTACAACCATTACTTTAAATTAACCTCAAGCCATAGTTAAAAGCATGTTTTATCAAATAAGATTGAAAGTAGATCTAAAACAAAGAACTAGTGTGATTTCTGTGACTTTGAAATCCCCCCTAGAAAATACAAGTGTTATGACTTCATATATTCACAAATTTAGTAACAGTTTTTCCATTTGCTACATCAGAGTTTGAGGACAAGTAGATTTAGTAGAAAAGACTTCTTACATAATAGTAAGATGTTTTAATCAGTTAACAATTTTCAAGAAAGCATGTATCATGTAGACAAGTATTTCTTAAAGTTTATCCATGGTCAATTTACCTCAGAATAATCCTGAATACTTTTGAAAATTTTGATTCTTGGGAGCTATAACCAAAGATTCTAATTTAACAAACTGGGCTGAGGATAAGGATTGTGTGTTTTTAAAATGAGAATCTGATATAAATGGCCTGTGTGTCACCTATCCAAATCTGATTTACATACCTTTTGCTACTCTAATAACACTTATATTTCTTAAAAGAAAAACATTTGTCTTAACTATCTATAATTATTTATCAGACAATATACAACACTATAGGATATATCTTAAGGGAACTAATATGCCATCCAATATTTAACAACAAAAACCTACCAAGTATTTACTGTTTCACAATATGCTAGCTACTACACCAAGTGTTTTGTGTAACAATTTAATTTATCCTCATATCAACCCTAAGAAGTATGCATTCTGTGTCAAAAGCTGCAGCACAGTGAAATGAAATAAGTCACGGCTAAGAGCAGAGCAACAGAGTCAGAATTCAAATCCAGGTATCTGCTCCAAATCATTTACATTTCGCATTATGCTATAACTGCTCTCTAATTTGTTCAGGTTGCCAGATGAAACATTGTCACCAATTCTAATTACCACAAAGAATAAGAGCTCCATGTCCAAACTTAGCATTGGTAGTATGATCATAAATTCTTTAATGAATTTGGTCAAGCCAAAAATGAAGCATTCCTATCAACAATGATGTATGCAAATGCTGTTTATTTTTAGGCTTCTTCAAGTTCATTCAAAAAGTCAGAAAGAAGCATGTGCCCTTGTTTCTTGACAGAAAATAATTAAGGTGATAACTACTGTGTCAGGGTGAGAAATCCTGCAGTGGTGATGGGCTGAGCCAGGTAGTTTGTCTTTCTTTAGCCAAATTTATAACATGCTTTTTTCATTCTTCCCTGTCTCTTTTGTAGACATGATAAATCACAAATTTCTCCCAAATTCAGATTTAGTGTCAATAACAGTGAAATATTTATCCAATCATTATTTTTCTGAAGAAAAAAAAAGTTTGTTAATTTTTTTAAATGTTTATCAAATGCCTCTTAGGTGACACACACTATGGTAGTTCCTTGACTGGGACAATATCATGATCCATAAAGAGCTCATAGTCTACAAGGTATGAGAATAATTGCAATATAGCATGATAGATCCTATAATGTTGACACAGTGGGAAGTCAGTGTTAGAGAAAGCACTCATACTTTTTCAAATTAAAAATTAATAGTTAATACCTATCTAATACTTACTATGTGGCAACTGCTTTCTAAGAGGCTTACTATATAAACTTATTAGCCTTCACACCTGCCCTATAATGTGAGTATCTCCCCCATTTTACAGATAAGAATATTGAATTTTCCCACATCACAGAGCTGGTAAGTATCGGTGCTAGGATTCAAGTCCAGGCAGACTGGCTTAACTCTGCTTCTTGGCTCCACAAACCACTCCTTCTCACAGAGGGGAAAGCATAGGATTAGAAGTCTCGGTCCCTAAGTAGCTCTGAGATCTTGGAATGATTACTCACTTGAGGAATTCCTTTATTGGTTAAATAAAAAGGTTGGACTTGATGGCATATTCTCCATCTACAGAATAGGCAGGTAAAAATTAAGGACTCTGGTTCAAATTCAAGCCCTACAACTAATTGGAGGTTGAAAAAACCTTGAGCAAGTCAGTCACTTACTTCAAGACTCAGTATCCAAACTATTCTTCATGCTATCACTAAAAAAGTTTTTCTGGAGTTTCTAAATATGCCATACACTCATAAATCTCAAAGCAAAATTAAGAAGGCAATTCCTCCAGCTCTATGATTCTATATTCACCAGTTCAATCATATAACTGTATCTCCTGCCTTCCTCAACTAATCTTTGAAGAATGAGTGCTCCTTAATTAGCAAAACTAAACATCCAGATGAAGCATTTATTTGAGTGTCCGTTATCCATTCATTCATTGATTTGGAGCTCATGAGTCAATAGGTACATTATGTACTAATAAATAAGAGACTATGAAGATAAACAAGATGTAAAGACTATACACACAAGTTAAAGCAAAGCCTCATAGACCTTACTGTGTGCTTTGAAATAGGGAAACACAAACATTCAATTAATATTTCATACAATAATTGCTGTGATAAAGGTAAGACATGGTTATATGGGAGAATAGAGGGAAAGTACTCCAGGTTAGAGAAACAGCAAGTGTTTGAGAATTAAAAGGAGTTCTTTCAGGTACTAGAGAAAAGGTTAGATCAAAAAGAATTAACCTAGAAGGTAACACCCACGCACAGGAAATCAATGTGAGTCAATGCCCTGTATAGCTATCCTTATCTCAACCAGCAAAACCCCTTGTTCCTTCCTATTATTGATTATACTCTCTCTACAACAAAATTAGAGATAAGGGCAAAATAGTTTCTGCTGGGTATTGAGGGGGGGGGGAGCAGGAGGGGGTGGAGTGGGTGGTAAGGGAGGGGGTGGGGGCAGGGGGGAGAAATGAACCAAGCCTTGTATGCACATATGAATAATAAAAGAAAAATGAAAAAAAAATAAAAATAAAAGGAGTTCTTTATGGCCAATGCATGAATACATAAAAGGAGATGACAAGAAAGAAGGATAAAGGTGAAGACAATAGCCAGATTATGAAAGGCTCAATCCTGTGATAGGAAGCCCTTTAAGGATTTTAAGCAAAAAAAAAAAAAGCAATGATGATGACATAGGATTTAGAAAGATCTCTTAAACTGTTACATGGAAAATGTTAGGATAATATTATTGGCAGAGAGATCAATTAGTAATCTGACAGTTGATAAAAGCCTGAACTATGTAGCTGTACTAATGATGGATAATGGTATCAAGAAATATAGGATAAGAAAGAGACACGGCTTAACCACTACCCAGGTACAGGGAATAAAGAAAAGTAGTATGTGTAAGATTCTGGTTTGATGGATAGAGGTAACATCTGACAATACATAGAAAAGAATAAAAGAAGTTGTTTGAGAGAACACCTGAAGAGTTCTAGCTTAAGAATAGTAACAGATGGTTAACAAACTGGGTGTGGTGATTCATGCCTGTGATCCCAGCTACACCAGAAACAGAGATAGGAGGATTGCAGCCCAAGACCAGCCCTGGGCAAAAAAAAAATGAAAATACTTGCCTTGCATATGTGAAACTCTGAGTCCAATTCCCAGCACTGCAAAAAGAAAAGAAAACCACAATGTACCACTACCCAGCATAACAATAAAGGGAAAAAAAGAGAAAGGAAAGAAAAAAAACCTAGGCTTTGTGCTCAGAAGTATCAGTTAATATCCCTGTGAACTTGGGCAAGTTGCTTGGACTCCTGGAAT
The DNA here is from genome assembly GCF_047511655.1 of Castor canadensis. Lineage (NCBI taxonomy): Eukaryota > Metazoa > Chordata > Mammalia > Rodentia > Castoridae > Castor > Castor canadensis. The sequence goes on along the minus strand of NC_133389.1, from coordinate 115,870,029 downwards.
CTCTGTTCTCTAAAACTAAGATAATAAAAGAACTAATTCAGCAGGGTACTGATGTCCATGCCTATAATCCTAGCTACTTGGAAGACTGAGATCAGAAGGAATGCAGTCCAAGGCTGGGAGGGGAGTGGGGGGGCCCGAGAAGCTTGTGAGACAACCATCTCCAAAATAACCAGAGCAAAACAGACTGGAGGTATGGCTTAAGTGGTACCATGTCTGCTTAGTTGAAACTCTGGTCCCACAAAAAAAAAATAATAATAATTCAAAATGTTCTGGAAATTAAATAAGCTAATGAAAATGCAGCACCTAAAATAATGCCTTATAAATGGTAACTCCTCAACAAATAGTGGCTATTATCTTTATTCCATTGAGTTTGAGGTAGCTAATGCAAATTGTCAGAAGAAAGTTGGAAGTGGGTTTGGGTCTGAGTTCTAAGTAGAGATGATGTTTCTTTAAGAGGTAATATAGAGTTGGATGAACTCAATAGACAGAGATCTGAGGGAATTAAAACTTTAAAAAGTCTTCCATAATTTTCATTAATCCATTCACTAGTTTTGTTTATTGTTGAGTCCGAGCCTAAAAAGAATCTTTCCAATAAATCAAACCATTTCCAAACCCTTCATAAATATTCTCACAATCTATTCTTACTATTTCTATTTGTATAAATTTGTTAATTTTCTATTTCAATTTTCCTAGAAAACTGTAATATACTTTAGGACAAGACCCTGAAGGGACATGTATATGCTAAACTATTTCTCAGCAACACAAGAATTATCACTCACATATAATGGAAAAGTTATTGATGATTTTTGTGTCATGTATAAATTTGGCTCCTATTTAGAGTTATTGATATTCATAGTCATGACTAGTTCCAGAAAACAATCTTGTATCAAAAATGGGTATTGAAAAGGTTTTGTTCTTTGGCTTCTGTCTGAGGGCACTGCTTGCTACAATCTCAGTCAGAGCTCTCCTGCATACTAATCTAATAGTCTGCTTTTGAGCATTAGTATCTTCATTTACTTAAATCATTAAAAAGAGCTTCTCTTATTAATGGTTCTTTCCACTCTAGAGATACTAATAGAGAATACTAAACCTTTTGCAAGAAACACAATGATACTTTTCAGGCCTAAGTCAAGAGTAATCACAAAGACAGGGATGTTTGACCTCAAAAAAAAAATGCAATATTCAACAAATGAGACACTGTTGAACTGAGGGTAATATAGAAAAAGTGAGGAACAGATGGTTAATAAGTGATTAGTTATCATAACCCAAGATATCACTGCTCTAATCAACTCTTTTTCCTGTAGAAGCAAGCATTTGTAAGATTGGGAGCAACATTTGCACTGTGCCATTCTAAAACAATCCTCACATTAATAAAAAGAAAGATCTAAAACTTAAATGTGCTATTCAAATCCCAGTAAGTTAAAATCACACAAAACAAGAATTTTTGTAAGATTGATACTTTGATGCTTTCACATCTGGTTTTATTTTTAAATTAAAATTGAATATAAAAGCATGATAATCTCCTTTAGGAAACCAGTGTTATTGAAAACAAGCTTAGGCTTCTTTTGACCCAATGGAAAATTATTCTAATTACAAAAAATTATTACTTTTCAACAAATTATTATTTGCACACTTTTTATGTTCCAGATATTTAATACTTATTGTCCTAGGAACTGGGAATGTAGCTGGAAAATAAAATATCAGTTTGGAGGAAAGAGAATGAGGCAAAGAATGACCAGGTAGATGAGTACTGCATATGATACGTGGGTGGGTGATGGGTACAATGAAGAAGGGGACTTAGCAGTGTCTGGATTTCCACTGTTAGTTGAGTTACCCAGACAAGACCTCACTGAGGTAATACTGAAGTAAAGACTTGAGGGAAGTCAGGTGGTGGAAAACGATGCTATTTGGATGAATCCGTTTTCCAGACAAAGAAGAACAAACAGGAAGAGGGGGTGGGGCACAAGGAAGGAAACAGAAAACAGATAAAAAGACAAGAAATGGTGCAGGATCAGACCAGGTGAGAAATGATGGCATTGTGGATGTGTTTCCACGGATGGAGTCAAAATTGTATTTGGTGAAAGATATGATGCAGGGTAGAAGAGAAAGACAGAAGTCAAGGATGACATTAAGATGTTTTGACCTGAGTGAGTGGAAGGATGGCATTTTCACTACCCAACCTGTAAGTTCTGAGAGTGTGCTTATATTTATTTGGGGGGAACTTCACAAGTGCAGTTCAATTGAGTAGTAGAAGGAATTTAAGAAATAATAGATGGAGAAAGACTGGACTATAAATAATTATACACTAGAATGTTGGAAAAGAAGAGGAAAGAATTAAGGTAGGAGCTGATGGAAGAAATGGGCGCAAAAGAAAATCAGTTACCATTTACCTTGCAAACTACACAAAATGACTTTACAAATTATTTCACAATATCTTATTCTGTTTCCTTTTACTTTCTTCCCTGTAAGTAGCAAGTTAGTAAAAGAATGAAGTAACTGGACTCATTCAAGTCAGGTTATAGCAGTGTAACAATAATGCCTCAAAGTAATTGCAAGAACATGTATAAAATAAGCAGCAAATCCTTTTTATCAAACGGGGTGGTGGAACATTCACTGGGAAAAGAGTGTAGTGATTTGATTGGGAATAAACAAAGCTTATTTCCTTTATTAAAATGTCTGATTACATAAGAACTACACAAATATTTTTAAATTGTATCATGGTATCAGTTCTCTCACTATGAAATTGTAATTCCTGTGGTCTCACAGACATAGAACTGCTGGAGACAGGAAGCAAAGAATGCCATTCTGCTGAATGAATGAATGAATCATTATGGTAAACTAAATATAATTCCCAGAGTCAGGTCAGGACATCAGAGGTAACAACAATGCAGCTCTCTTCATAAGAGAATGGAAGTTTTTGTTGTTGTTTTTTTATTTCTGCTGAGAATGAAAAAGATATTGATATGAGGCTTCATTCAAAAGATTCCACTGAAGTCTATGCTCCATGACAATATGGACTAAGTTTGTCTTGTTCTCTACTTTCCTAGGTCTATCATGGTGCTGAATGATTAACAGGAATTTAATAAACATTTTAATAAATAAGTAAATGCTAGAGTCTTGCCTAATAAACCACTTCACATACATAAAACACTACATATATAAAGAACACTTTAAATACTACATGTGTGTTAGCTATTTTTATCATCCAAACAAGATATTACTAACTTCATTAGCGTACTTGTTGAAGAAACCTTAATTTGGACTTATTTGTTTTAGCGAAACTACTACTAAAGTGTTCCTTCCCAACAGATGCTGTTCTTAAGAGTATGACTATATTTTGAGAGAATCATAAAGAAATGGGTGAAGACACCAACCTACAATATGAATATAGATGTCGAGGATTCAACTGTGTGCTGTTTAAACAATACATACTAGCTTAATTCTTTGCCTATGTCCTTTCAGAACAAGAAAAAGATTTCCTACATTTATATTAATGTTAACCACATGGTATAATAACTAAATGGCATGAACTTTTAAGAATATACTTTCAATATTTCAATTTTCTTGTCTGAGTAATGAAAACCATACTACACCTGTTAGTGAGAGTGAGAATTCCCCTAAGAGATTTCTGTCAGTCATCTTCTTGCAAGGTTTAAACTGGGTATAAAATGAAGACTTAGGACCAAGGATGCAGGATTCCAAAGATTTCTCTTTGTTGGGATTGAGTTTGCCCTGCCACATGAGATGACACATAGGAGCAAATTGATTATGAGAAAAATAAAAGCACTTGGAGAATTATAAGACTGTCTCTATTCCTCAGTATATCTCTAGAATAACACATTAATCAAGTGAACAATACTCGTAGAAAAAAAATTTTTAGCTGCCCTGTCTGTGGGATAGAAATCTGCAGCCAATGTTTTGGATATCACATTGGGAGCCCATTGTTTTAGACAAAACAAAAGAGAATACTCTTTTTCTTCTTCTAGAAAACATCCCAAAAGAAGGAAAAATGGCTAAGCCAACCTTCCAGCTAGAGTTTTTTTGGTCCAGGAGGGGCATGTGAATCAGTATGTGCCAGTCAGAATCCCTGGGTCCTTAAATTTGATATGAAACAGACCTGGCCTCCTCTCTAGTACAGGAAATTTAAGAAAGAACTGTGTATTCACCATGAAAAATGCCCAGAAGAGAATGAATTAAAATTACAAAAAAAAGAGATATACTGAGTGACAATAATTATCCTTGAGATCTATATATGATCCAAAACTTCCTACGGTTTGATTACTAAAGAGAGTAATTCTTTTCTTTAAACTAGTCTAAACTGGATTTCTGCCTCTTACAATCAAAAGATTCTTGCCTAATAGAAGCATTAAAAGAAGTGTCACTTCATTTTATCGTCACAGACTCGCAAAGACTAGAAATGTGTTATCTATATTTTGATAGGAACACTGAAGCATAGAGAAGTTAAGTGTGTGCCTTCAGGTCATAAAGATGGTAAAAAGCAATGCTGGGGTTTAAATTCAAATATTCTGATTACAAAGCCAGATCCTCTTGAATTGACAGGAAAAATTCTGTTCTAACTGACATAATCCAGGAAAATTCCATGGAGACAGAAACTAGTCTTGCCTAACAAGGAGATAAGATTTCCAGAGGCAAGTCAAGTGCCAGCTGCTCATGCCTAAAATAGAAGGATCATGATCTAGTCTGGCCTGGACAAAAAGCAAGACTCTTGTCTCCAAAATACCCAGAGCAAAAAAGGCTGGTGGCACAGATCAAGCAGTAGGGTGCCTGCCTAGCAAGCACAAAGCCCTGAGTTCAAACTCTAGTACCACCAGATTTCCAGAGGCAGAAATAGAAGAATAAATCATTTTAATTTAAGGAGATATCAGATATTGAGGTGAAAAAACAGAAGATATAAATAAGGAGTTGAAAAGAGCTCAGATTGACTGAATAATTGGGGAATACTAGGGCAATTACATTGATGAGGTAAAAAAGATAGAGTTGAATCAAATCAATAGTTCTAGATTTTGGGCATTTACAGCTAGCCAGATCTTTACCCTATGCCAGAACTCTGTTCCTCCAGATCTGTAGATGGCTTGCTCCTTTTTATCATTCAAGTCTCAATCTAAAAGATTATCCTCAAAGATGGCTTCCATGAACAATCTCTAAAAAACCTATATCTGAATTTACATTAATCATCTTTTAATTAATTAATTTACTATTTCCTCTTACTAAAATATAATTTCATTTATATTTTTAACCATTATGGAGTAGCAGTAACCAAATTTACCCTCCTGCATGAAACTACATAAAATGTGTACAAAATATATGAAATAATGGTTTTGAACATTTGACATCAGGCAATGCAAAACAATGATCTCTGAGGGAGAGAAACACAGTGATCTTCTGAGTGCCCTAGGCACTGCCTAAAAAAATGGCTATAATAGAAAGGGGAAATCCACACAGAGATCTCCTTGAGTTGAAGAGATGAAGTGGGGTGCCCAGTCAACTAAGTGGCTAAAGTTAACAAAGCAGACACCAAAGAGGAGAGAGAAACACAGAGAAGGAGATTTGTACAAGGTCCCTCCAGTCTTCAGCTGCATATAATTGGCACTGGTATGTTAAAAAATTACCTGAGACAGGGGGAGAAAACCACCTGAAAAGAGCAGAGGACTAATCCTTAGGATTCCCATTAGCCAGAGTAAGAAATTTGGCCATTCACAGGACATCAGATAGAGTACTCAAATGTATTGCCTCAGGACTGGAACAAAATTAACTCTAGTTTAAAGCTTCTTTGACCCTACCTAACTAAACCTAAAAGCAAGATCCAAAAAGATTAACTTGTCTCTAAGTAACTTGTGTCCAGAATAAAAAGTTCAAAAAAACTTATAAGAATAAAAAAAATCAGTACCCAATAGAGTAAAATGTACACTGTCTAGCAACTTATAAAAAGTTGTCAGACATACAAAGAAGCAGAAAAATATAACCCAAAAAGAGAATAAAATGATCAGTAAGGAAAAATAGACCTAGAAATAAAAGGTAACTAGAATCAATAAAGATAAAACAGTTATTATCTCTAAATTTTGTACTTACAGAAGGTAGAGGAATACTTAATTTTTTTAGTTAGGAACATGTACCTCACTGTTGTACTTACAAAACTCATGAGGAATATTCTGAGAAACTATATGTCAATATTTTAGATTAAAAGGACACATTTCAAAATAAACTGAAATTAAAACAAGAAGAAATATAAATCTAAGATTTATAACTACTAAAACAGATTTGTGATCTTAAATCTTCAGACCCAGGTATCTTCACTGGTAAATTCTATCAAACATTTAAAAGATTTATATGTATACTTCACAAACACTTCTAGAAAATAGACAAAGAGGGAACACTTCACCACTCATTTTATGAAGCCAGTATTATTCTGTTTCCAAAGTGAACCTACAACATCACCAAAAAATTTTTAAAAAATTTTTAAAACCTCATGAATATACATGCAAAAATTCTAAAACTATTAGCAAATCAAACCCAGAAACATATTTTAAGAGTCTGTAATTTTATATGTCAACAGTTATTTGTATAATAAAAAAGAGATGCTTTTGGCTGCAAGTCACAGAAAATAAGGAAATGGTTTGTGCTCCACCACAGAAAGTCTAGCAGTGGGAGAATGTTGTCATTGCTTGACCAATGGCAGCAAGAACTCTGGCTGTCCCCATCTCTTCACCTTTTCAGGAACATATTTTAAAATGATTAGCAATATGAGCAAGTAAGGTTTATTACAAGAGTGCAATAGCATCCAAAACTCTATTAATATAAAACAACATGTTAACAGAACAATCAAAAAAAATCTCAGTAGATGTTAAAAAAAAAAAGAAAAGCATGTAATAAAACACAACATTCATTCATCTCTCAATGCTTCAGAATAGCTGGAAACTTCCTCAACCTGACACAGTACATTTGGGAAAAATCTACAACTAACATCTTTATTAATAATAAATGAATGCTTTAGTCAGGAAGAACATAAGATGTCCTTTCTCACTACTTCTGTTCAATACTGTACTAGAAAAGCTAGCCACTGCAATTATACAAGAAAAAGAAATTAAAAACACCAATATTGGAAATAAAGAAGTAAAACTATGTTTGCTTGCAAACAACATGAAATATGTAGGGAAAATCCTAATATATCCAACATATAGAAAACTCTAAATTACCTGCTATGAAACTATCAGAACTAATAAATCAAGGTTGTAGGCTAAAAAATCAATGCTGGTAGAGTAACTCAAGTGGTAGAGTACCTGTCGAGCAAGCATGAGGCCCTAAGTTCAAACCCCAGTACTGCCAAAAAAAAATAAACAAAATAAAAATATTTTTTAAAAAGTTGACTGGAAGCATGACTCAAGTGATAGAGCACCTGCTTTGCAAGCATGAAGTCCTGAGTTCAAACCATAGTCTCACATACACACACAAAAAATCTAGCTTTGCAAAAACCAAAAAATAAATAAATACAAAATTCACACCCAAGTACCACCAAATAAATAAAATAAGCAAAATTGATATGCAAAAAATAATCAAAATATACACTAGCAACAGACTACCTGAAAAATAAAATTTAACAATGATTCCATAACAATAGTACCAAAAAGAATAAAGTACATAGAAATAAACTTAAAAAAATAAGTACAAGACTTCTACACTGAAATTATAGAACATTACTGAAGGAAATTAAATTACATCTAAGTAAGAGGAGACATTCTTTGCTCTTGGATCAGAAGACTTTGTTATTGTTAAGGTGGTGATAGTCTCCAAACTGATCTATGTGTTGAAGGCTATCAAACTCCCAGGAAGAATTTTTTTTTTTTTGCGCAAATTGACAAATCAGTTCTAAAATTCATATTATAATACAAAGGAATCAGAATATCTCATATGATGTTGAAAAAAGTAGTTTGAGGACTTACACTTCCTAATTTCAAGCTTACTACAAAGCTATAGTAATCAAGATAGTCTGATATAATATAGGATAGACATATAGGTCAATGGAACAGAACTGAAAGCTCAGAAGTAACCTTTACATTTGCCTTCTGTGCATCTTTTAAGATACCAAAACAATTCAATGAGAGGAGAATCTTTTCAATAAATTGGTTCTGAAACAGTAATATAGCCACATGCAAAAAGATTGAGTTCTTGCCTTATACCATGTGCAAAAAAATTCACTAAAGATCATTTAAAGACCTAAGTGAAAGAACTGGAATTATAAAACTAGAAGAAAACAAAGAAGTAAATTTTCATGACCTTAGGTTAAGCAATGACACCAAAAGAATAAACAGTAAAAGAGAATGATAAACTTAAAACCTTTGTGTTCTAAAAATCACAATGAAAAAAATAAAAAGATAGACGTACATAGGGATACAATATTTGTAAATTATATATCTAATAAAGGATGCATATATATAACATATAAAGAATTCATAAAAATCAATAATTAGAAATGGGCAAAATACTAAAATAAGCAAAATATTTGAATGATGTATTTCTTGAAAAAAGTAATTAAGAACATTAAAAGATGTTCAACATAATTAGTCAGTAGGAAAATGTAATGAAAACCATAATAACATATTGCCTCATACCCACTGGAATGGCTATAATCAAAACAACTGATAAGAAGTGTGTGTAAAGATGTGGACAAATTAGAGTCTTCATATATTGCTGATGGGACAGCAAAATGGTGTAAGCACCTTAAAAATCACTTTGGCAGTTTTTTAAGGTATTAAACAGATTAATTGCATAACCTGACAATTCTACGCCTGGGTATCTATCCAGGAATCTACCCACCTAAGAAATCTACTTATGTTATCTCCCCCAAAATGAAAATATCTATCCATACAAAGACATGCATGCAAATATTAATAATTATAATTTTGTCTATTCATAATAGATAAAAGTAGAGACAACATAAATTCCAGACACCAACTGGCAACTCATAAACAAAATGTGATATATCCATATACTGTATACAACAAAGAAACACTAATCATGACATAACATAAATGGACCTCAAAAAGTTTATGGTAAGTAAAAGAGAAGCCAAGCAAAAGGCCACATATTGTGTAATTCTATGATTACATGAAATATTCAGTAAATTCAGATCTATAAGGACAGAAAGTAGATCAGTGGTTGCCTAAGGCTAAGCTTAGAAACAAACAGTACCTGCAAATGAAAATGAAGTTTCTTTTCATGGTGATGGAATTAGATGGATTGGATGGATTAGATGGAATTGGAATGTAGTGATGGTTGCACAACTCTCTATATACTAAAAACTGAGTTGTCATTCTTTAAAGTGATAAATTTATGGTACATAAATTATACCTCAATAAATCTGTTTAATACAAAACAAAAGCAAAATACAGAATAGTTCTGATGAAATATAAAATCTTAAAGAAATTATCACCACTAATGTATACACCACTACAAAAAAATATGAAAGGAGTTCCTCCAGCAGAGGGAAAATATCACACAGAAAGACACATTTAAGCAAAGGATCAGAGCATACTGGGACTGGTGGCATGTGGGTATATATAAAACAAACTTTCCCTATTTTTAAAATATCTTTAAATGATAATTATGTAAAGAAAAATTAATGCCAGAATAATATGAAGGTAATGATATAGGCAACAAAATATATAACCAAATTGGCACAAAAGAACGTGGGAGGAAAATAAATATACTATTGCATGTTCTTATATAATTCGTAAAATTATAAAATTTTATTAGAAGGTAAACTGTGGTATGTTAAAAATAAAATTAAAGCAAACCCTAAAAACAAAGAGATATTTTTAAAAAGTCAATAAAATTGATAAAATGGCATCATTAAAATTACACAATCCAAAAGAACACAGAAAAAAACAGCAAAGAACAAATAGAACAAACAGGGAAAACAGCAAGCTGGCATATTCTTACTTAATCATATCAATTGTACATTTACTACAAGATCTTTTGTTAAACTGTTACATAAAATTCTCTGCTTTATTCATATTTTTATTTCCAGCATGTGCCAGGCACATAGCAGATGCATAAAGAATACATGATGAATGGTCAGTTGAATGAGTTGAAGGACAGTTGATAGAAAGATAAAAATTTAATAACCACTCACATTGTTTTCTGAGTTATCTTGAGCAATAAAACTTCAGTGAAGTTAGTTCCTTTCTAGGAAAAATTATAAAATTTTTTAATGATCTACTTTGAGAAATACCTCCCAAAAATTTAAATTCTATCTCATATAAACTATAGAAATTTAAATTTAAAAATCCACCCAGGCAAAAAATAATTAAGAATCGAATGGTATATGTATATTATTATTTTATATATACTGGGAATACATACATATATACAGTATTTGAAATATGGCCTTATATATTACAAGCACACTGCCTACTCCTGCTTTGTTTCCTAGCTCTACCAATAAGTCTTAAAAAGTCAAAACTTGACACTGGTTTTTGGATCAATGGGAAACATAGGAAAAGTTTCATCCTGTATCAAGGACTTGCTTCGAAGTGAAGGTCAGCCATGACTTTTTTGGTACCTGTGAATGAGCCATCTGTCAGGATTAAACTGTTTACCTACTAGTATTTCATTCCCTAGTTATACTAACTTGTATGACTAATTTCTGGCTTTTTTACCTAGTGCTTTGCTTTTTCTATTATCCAACTGTATCTATAACCTGAATTCTGCCTGCCTGCTTGGTTTTGGATTCACTTTATCAGTCCTCATTCATGTCTGACTGTAAAATTACAATTATGTCCCTTCAGAAACATCAGCTAGTATACTCAAAAACTGTTTTGTACTTAGAATTTACTCTTTTGAATGTTATTATAAATGACAGTTTTCTAAGTTTCCTTCTCATTTTTCATTGCTGGTACATTAAAAATGTAACTGGTTTTTGTGTATTGATCTTATATCCTGAAATCTTCTGAATTTGTATATTAGCTTTAATAGTTTTTTATGCAATATTTAAGGTTTCCTATATATGGGACCAAATCATCTGAAAAGAGAGATAGTTTTATTCCTTCCTCCAATTTAGACATCATTCATTTCTTTTCCCAGCCTAATTACTATAACTAGAATTTCTAATACATTACTAACTAGATATGGTAAAAGAAGACATTCTTATCTTATTCCTGATCTTAAAGGAAAAGCTTGCTTTCAGTTTTAAATATTTTAAATATTCAATATGATATTGTCTATAAATTCTTTATAAATGCCATTCATCATGTTGAGGAAGCTCTCTTCTACTCCTACTTTACTGAGCCTTTTATCATGAATTTTCTCAAGCATTTTTACTGCTTTCACTCAATTGTGATGATTAGATGAGTTTTTTCTTTCATCCAACTAATCTAGTTTATTACATTGAGTAATTTTAATATGTGAATCACTTTTGCATTCCTGGGATAAACCCCAGTTGGCCATGCTATTTATATAATCCCTTCAATACAGTTCTGGATTCAGTTTGCTAGTATAATACAATAGGCCATCCTTATCTGTGAGTGGTACAAGACCCCCAGTGGATACCTAAAACTACAGCTGGTGCCTCATCATATCTACGTACTATGTTGTTTCCTATATGCTCTGCAGCATTGCCACATAGTACCAGAGTTCATCTGTTCTTCCATGTTTTGTACCCTGTGCCTCTTTTGCATCACTAATCTTATACTTTCGTGCCATTATAAAGTAAAATGTGGGTTTCTCAGACACAAACACTGTGATAGTCAATCTGATAAGTGACTAAAAAGCAGACAGCATATACGGAATGAACATGCTGGACAAAGGCAATTCACACCCTGGATGTGATAAAGCGGATGGAGTAAGATTCCATTGCAATACTCAGAAGAGCACACAACTTAAAACTTACGAATTATTTATTTCTAGAATCTTGCATTTAGTATCTTTGAACTACAGTTGACCACAGACAAATGAAAGCATGGGAAGTAAGGTTTTGGAAAAGGGGAGATTACTATATTTTGTTAAGGAATTTTCATCCACATTAATAAGGTTTACTTAGATGGATAGTTTTCTTATGCCTTTTTCTTTTATATCTGCATGACAGCTAATAGATTTAGTTGAGAAATGTTCCCTTATATCAATATTTGGAAAATTTTTAACATTTTCTTCCTGGGCAGAACTTGTTCAATAATGTTTTTATTAGTATATAATACCTGTACAAGGGGCTTCATTGTGGTATTTCCATACATGTATATAATATATCCCTGTTTGGTTAATTCCCCCTATTACTCTCTCTCTCTTCCCCTACCCCTTCTTAAAATGACTTTGATAGGTTTCAATGTTCCATATTTATACATGCATGGAAAATCCATCGACCATTTTCACCCTCCTTTACCCTCTTCATTTACTCTCCCCCTCTCAGTAGTACCTCTCAGTATGACCTGTTTTACATTTCTGTCTTTCATTGGTTAAATGTCTGTTCAAATATTTGGAAATATTTGGTAAGGGTTGTTATTAATTTTTCTTTAAATGTTTGTTGCAGTTGTCCAGAAAACATAAAGAGGATGAAGATTCACCAAACAATATCTATACTTTGGTAACCTTTGGACCCGTTACCACATTCAAAAATCTACAGTTAATGTAAATAAGAACTAACTGTAGCTTGTCAGATAATATTATAAAACCATAAGCATAGATAGACAGATAGATGATAGATAGATAGATAGATAGACAGATAGAAAGATAGAATGGTATAATAATAATTTGTCACAGTTCTATTGTCAGATTTTCTGGGATTTAATTGACTTTGCCAGATATAAGCTATGTGATCTTGGAAGTTTATTTAACTCTCTGCCCTAGACACTTATATATAATGTAATGTTATGGTATGAATGTTTGTGTTCCCCCAAAATTCATACGTTGAAATTTTTATGCCCCCAAGGAGATAGCATGAGGAGGTGGAAACTGTGAGGTGATTGGGTCATGAGAGCTTCTGTGGATTAGTGGGACTAAGGCTCTTATAAAAAGAGAAACCAGAGAGATCCTTGCCATTTCCAACATATGAAATTGTAGTAAAAAGACAAAAATCTAGGTGAGCTTTTATCAGACATCAAATTGCTGGCACTATGGTCTTGGATTTCCTGGATCCAGAATTTTGAGAAATAAATTTCTGTTATTTATAAGCCACTCAGTATGTGGTAGTATGTCATAACAACTAAATGGACTAAAATTCAAGAGTAGATAAATTTAAAAATAAAATAAAAATTAATTAAATACTTCATACACATTTGAAAAGATTAAATTAATAAATCCATTAGAACAGAATCTGACTATGCTTATAAATGTTGCTTAATATTATCATTACATGAAAACTATAGTCTTTCTCATGAAGAAGACAGATGTCGTCAAATACCAAATAATGAAATTGTTAAATTTTCACATCTTTGCCTTTACTGTTGGATATGAAAACATAATAATAGTTAACTTCTAAAAGTTAAACAGCTGTAATCATTTGACAGCTTCATTATGTCCAGTCTCTGCTCTAAACAAAGGTCAAGAAGACAGTTTTGAGAAAAAACTTGCAAGCATTTTAACATTCAAAATCAATTTTTATAACTGAAGGACAATTTCACAAACTTGAGATAGGGGAAAAGGAACATATACTCCTAGAAAGGCTTAAATCTAATCCCTTTTGAAATAGAGCTCTTACATGAGTAAATTTAAAAATTCACATAGAAACACACAAAATTGATGTTAGCACATACTGTTGAATAAATAAGATGAAAATAATTAAAAGTTGAATAAGAAACTTAATTGCAACTCTTGATCCTTCTTAATTCACACTATGCATTGTAACAATCCAATTTTCTTTTTTAAATTATTCATTTATTTGTGCATACATTGTTTGGGTCATTTATTCCCCCTGCCCCCCTCTCCCACCCTCTCCCTCCTCCCTCCCTAACTTCCAGGCAGATCCTGTTCTGCCCTTATCACTAATTTTGTTGAAGAAAAGACATAAGCATAATAAGGAAAACAAAGAGTTTTTGCTAGTTGAGTTAAGGATAGCTATACAGAAAGATTCCTAGCATTGCTTTCATGTACAAATGTGTTACAACCCATGTTGATTCATCTCTAACTGATCTTTACACTGGTTATTGATCCCCTTCTCATGTTGACCTCTGTCACTTTAAGGTTTCTATAGTATTTCCTCTGGAGTAAGGGCATCAAACGAATTCATGTTTTGGGTTTTCTACCTATTTCTGTATCTCCCGTACGTGCTCTCCCCTTGTATACAATCCAAGTCCAACCACATTGCTGCATTTGCCCTAGATCTAAAGTGTGCAAATGAGGGAAAACATACGATTTTTGGTCTTCTGAGCCTGGCTGACCTCGCTCAGAATGATGTTTTCTAGTTCCATCCATTTACCTGCAAATGATAAGATTTCATTCTTCTTCATGGCTGAGTAAAATTCTATTGTGTACAAGTACCACATTTTCTTGATCCATTCATCAGTAGTGGGGCATCTTGGTTGTTTCCATAACTTGGCTATTGTGAAGAGTGCTGCAAAAAACATGGGTGTGCAGGTGCCTCTGGAGTAACCTATGTCACATTCCTTTGGATATATCCCCAGGAGTGTGATTGCTGGATCATATGGCAGGTCTATGTTTAGATTTTTAAGAAGTCTTCAATTTTTTTTCCAGAGTGGTTGCACCAGCTTGCATTCCCACCAGCAGTGGACTAGCATTCCTTTTTCCCCACATCCTCACCAACACATGTTGTTGGTGGTGTTTTTGATGATGCCTATTCTAACAGGGGTGAGGTGGAATCTTAGTGTGGTTTTGATTTGCATTTCCTTTATGGCTAGAGATGGTGAGCATTTTTTCATGTGTTTTTTGGCCATTTGAATTTCTTCTTTTGAGAAAGTTCTCTTTAGTTCAGTTGCCCATTTCTTAATTGGTTCATTGATTTTAAGAGAGTTTAGCTTCTTAAGTTCCTGTATATTCTGGTTATCAGTCCGTTGTCTGATGTATAGCTGGCAAATATTTTCTCCTACTCTGTGAGTGGTCTCTTCAGTTTAGAGACCATTTCTTTTGTTGTGCAGAAGCTTTTTAATTTTATGAAGTCCCATTTGTCCATCTTTTCTCTTAGTTGTTGGGCAGCTGGGGTTCTATTGAGGAAGACTTTGCCTATACCTATTAGTTCTAGAGTGTTTCCTGCTCCTTCCTGTAGTAACTTCAGAGTTTCAGATTTGATATTTAGGTCCTAGATCCATTTTGAGTTGATACTAGTACAAGGTAATAGACATGGATCTAGCTGCAGTTTCTTGCAAATGGGTAACCACTTTTCCTAGTAACATTTGTTGAAGAGGCTGTCTTTTCTCCATCATGTATTTTTCACACTTTTGTCAAAAATGAGGTGGGTATAGATGTGTGGATTCATATCTGGGTCCTCTATTCTTATCCACTGGTCTTCATGTCTGTTTTTGTGCCAGTACCATGCTGTTTTTATTGCTAAGACTTTGTAATATAGTTTGAAGTCAGGTATTGTAATACCTCCAGCATTGCTCTTTTTGCTGAGAATTGCCTTGACTATTTGTGGTCTCTTGTATTTCCAAATAAACTTTAGGGTAGATTTTTCAATCTCTTTGATGAATGTCTTTGGGATATTGATGGGAATTGCACTAAACATGTAGGTTGCTTTCAGTAGTATAGCCATTTTTACTATGTTGATTCTACCGATCCATGAGTACGGGAGATCATTTCATCTTCTGTAGTCTTCCTTGATCTCTTTCTTCAGGAGTTTGTAATTCTCCTTGTAGAGGTCATTCACATCCTTTGTTAAATTCACTCCTAGGTATTTGACAATCCAATTTTCAATAGATGATTTATTCATGATACACAGTCAATACTAGGCATATCTTCTTCAAACAAAGATAGCAGGAAAGCTTAATAGGCAAAGGATTGCAAAGTGAGTGCTGGCCAGCTCAGGGTAAAAAATAATAATTGCTATAGTATATACTTACCAGTACTATATATCAGCCTTAATTTTATAAAATATTCCTAAAATTGGGAAGAAAAATTTAATGGGAAAGAGGTTGCTTCCCCTTTGTGACCATGACAATTAGAAAGCAAACTATACACATATGCACAGAAGGAGAAAAAACAAGAAAGAAATATTTTCAAACACTAGCAATGGGTATCTTTAGATGGGATCATGGGTTATTTTTATTTTCCATATCATATTTCCATTTCTCAAATTTTCAAAAATGAGCATTTTATATTTATATCCAACCCATTTACAAACATTACCCAAATGGGCAAGATACAACTTATTTCCTGAAACTACTTAGGGAAAAAGAACCCTGTGTTTATAATTTTTACCTATTATAGCACCATTCTTTCTTAACATTAAAATAAAAGACTGAAAATATACAAATTAATATTATTTCTAAGAAGTGGAATATGAGGAGCTTTTTAGTTTTTTAAGATTTAATAATGAATTATATTATTTTTTATTTATTTTTACTTATATATTTTATTTATTTTACATTTATTATTAACGTTTAAAACTTCTCTAAGTTTTAACTCTATGCTATTATAAGAGGACACTCACAGCTGAGTTTCAAGGAGTCTAAATATTTGAAATTGGGTGCAAAATTGTACATGTATGTGCAATTGTGCTTTTGTAACAGACTAAATCATATACTTCTAACAATACTTATAATTTGTCATTTCATATATGAAACATTTACTTGAGTAAGTACATTTGGCAACTATCACATTTCTGACCCAAACTTTGGAGGATAAGAAATTTCAAATAATTTCCTGACCTCTTCCCTGTATTTCTCAAATTGTAATTCAAATCCATCTTGAAAAGTAATTCAAACTTCCAAAATGAGATAGCTAATTGAACACATGTATTTTACCTCCTCTTCTTTAAAAAAAATCCAAGAAGTGAGAGAAAATATATAAGAAAAACAATGTATCCAAAATTATACTAAGAAACAGGAAAGGAGCCATTACTGGATAATTGAATTTCAGAATTTTCTGGAAGCTAAAAATGAGGGGGATAAGAAAAAGGAGGCATCAAAGCAGAGGAATCTCAATGAAAGTCAGCACAATTAAGGGCTACCAACAAGATAACATCCTTAAAGATTTCTAATGAGAATTCAGGATGAGAATTCTGGGTTCACTGTGTCTACGGCTAACAGGGTTATCAGAAGGAATGCCAGGGGCTCTACTTCCAGGAGAACTCTAGATTGTTTCTGCCGTATTTGAGCTATCTTGGTGAAGAAAGTTTGGAAATCAATAGTGTTTGAACTGTTGTTTATTTCAATATTTTTAAACTTTGTACATTGATCTAAACCTGATGAAGGAAGGCTCCTCTCATTGCCTCAGGGAGAGACTCCCAGTACAAGTCTATCCTCTGCACTGGCCTCATTTATTTCTTCTGTTCTCACTCTGATACCAGAGCATAGTCATATCCACCATTATTCCAGCTCTTGACACCCTGTCCCTTTCAGTAAATTGCTCTGAACCAGGATAGCTCAGATATCTTGAAACTGTTGCCAGTACAATGGAATGACCCTGACCACTGATAACTCTTGTTTGTTGGGTTTGTTTTTTGAAAAGAATGGAGATGTCCAGGAGAGGCAAACACACAATACAAAACTGAAAAACTGCTGTTATTATTATTTGACAAACAGCACTGCAAGAGATTCATATTTACTATCTACATAAAATTTAATTCTCACAACTGTATGATTAGGTATAATTATTATTCTTATTTTAAGATGAGAAAACTGAAGTTGAAAGAGAATTGCAGATATGCCAAAAGCATTGACTGGGTTAGTCATCATTTAAACCCAAGCCTGAGCTCTCTAACTCACCAGCTAATGGATTAAAATTAGCAGCTGTTCCCAAAAGTAAGACTCCCTAAACCAATATCATTAGCCTTACCAGGGAACTTGTTAGAAAAAGGTGAGGCCCAGCAATTTCTATTTTAATAAGCTCTCTGCATGATTCTGATGCTCACTAAAGTTTAAGAATGAGTAGAACAAAGAAGGATATACTATGTGAAATGTTGATCATTTCAAATGGGAGAAAATTGTATTAACTAAATAATGTTGAGTCAATTGATAGCCATTTTTATAATTAATAATAAAGCTGTTTTTTTCACTCCTTACATCATATTCTAGAGGAAAAAGAATAGAAAATCTAAAATAATAAAGCCATATATATATATATATATATATATATATGAAAAAAAAATTTTTTTTCATTTTACTTTTATTATTCATATGTGCATACAAGGCTTGGTTCATTTCTACCCCCTGCCCCCACCCCCTCCCTTACCACCCACTCCACCCCCTCCCGCTCCCCCCCCTCAATACCCAGCAGAAACTATTTTGCCCTTATCTCTAATTTTGTTGTAGAGAGAGTATAAGCAATAATAGGAAGGAACAAGGGGTTTTGCTGGTTGAGATAAGGATAGCTATACAGGGCATTGACTCACATTGATTTCCTGTACGTGGGTGTTACCTTCTAGGTTAATTCTTTTTGATCTAACCTTTTCTCTAGTACCTGTTCCCCTTTTCCTATTGGCCTCAGTTGCTTTAAGGTATCTGCTTTAGTTTCTCTGCGTTAAGGGCAACAAATGCTAGCTAGTTTTTTAGGTGTCTTACCTATCCTCACCCCTCCCTTGTGTGCTCTCGCTTTTATCATGTGCTCATAGTCCAATCCCCTTGTTGTGTTTGCCCTTGATCTAATGTCCACATATGAGGGAGAACATATGATTTTTGGTTTTTTGAGCCAGGCTAACCTCACTCAGAATGATGTTCTCCAATTCCATCCATTTACCAGCAAATGATAACATTTCGTTCTTCTTCATGGCTGCATAAAATTCCATTGTGTATAGATACCACATTTTCTTAATCCATTCCTCAGTGGTGGGGCATCTTGGCTGTTTCCATAACTTGGCTATTGTGAAGAGTGCCGCAATAAACATGGATGTGCAGGTGCCTCTGGAGTAACAGTCTTTTGGGTATATCCCCAAGAGTGGTATTGCTGGATCAAATGGTAGATCGATGTCTAGCTTTTTAAGTAGCCTCCAAATTTTTTTCCAGAGTGGTTGTACTAGTCTACATTCCCACCAACAGTGTAAGAGGGTTCCTTTTTCCCCCGCATCCTCGCCAACACCTGTTGTTGGTGGTGTTGCTGATGATGGCTATTCTAACAGGGGTGAGGTGGAATCTTAGTGTGGTTTTAATTTGCATTTCCTTTATTGCTAGAGATGGTGAGCATTTTTTCATGTGTTTTCTAGCCATTTGAATTTCTTCTTTTGAGAAAGTTCTGTTTAGTTCACATGCCCATTTCTTTATTGGTTCATTAGTTTTGGGAGGATTTAGTTTTTTAAGTTCCCTATATATTCTGGTTATCAGTCCTTTGTCTGATGTATAGCTGGCAAATATTCTCTCCCACTCTGTGGGTGTTCTCTTCAGTTTAGAGACCATTTCTTTTGATGAACAGAAGCTTTTTAGTTTTATGAGGTCCCATTTATCTATGCTATCTCTTAGTTGCTGTGCCGCTGGGGTTTCATTGAGAAAGTTCTTACCTATACCTACTAACTCCAGAGTATTTCCTACTCTTTCTTGTATCAACTTAAGAGTTTGGGGTCTGATATTAAGATCCTTGATCCATTTTGAGTTAATCTTGGTATAGGGTGATATACATGGATCTAGTTTCAGTTTTTTGCAGACTGCTAACCAGTTTTCCCAGCAGTTTTTGTTGAAGAGGCTGCTATTACTCCATCGTATATTTTTAGCTCTTTTGTCAAAGATAAGTTGCTCATTGTTGTGTGGCTTCATATCTGGATCCTCTATTCTGTTCCACTGGAATTCATGTCTGTTTTTGTGCCAGTACCATGCTGTTTTTATTGTTATTGCTTTGTAATATAGTTTGAAGTCAGGTATTGTGATACCTCCTGCATTGTTCTTTTGACTGAGTATTGCCTTGGCTATTCGTGGTCTCTTGTGTTTCCATATAAATTTCACAATAGATTTTTCAATCTCTTTAATGAATGTCATTGGAATTTTGATGGGAATTGCATTAAACATGTAGATTACTTTGGGGAGTATCGACATTTTTACTATGTTGATTCTACCAATCCATGAGCATGGGAGATCTCTCCACTTTCTATAGTCTTCCTCAATCTCTTTCTTCAGAAGTATATAGTTTTCCTTGTAGAGGTCTTTCACATCTTTTGTTAGGTTTACACCTAGGTATTTGATTTTGTTTGAGGCTATTGTAAATGGAATTGTTTTCATACATTCTTTTTCAGTTTGCTCATTGTTAGTGTATAGAAATGCTAATGATTTTTCTATGTTGATTTTATATCCTGCTACCTTGCTATAGCTATTGATGATGTCTAGAAGCTTCTGAGTAGAGTTTTTTGGGTCTTTAAGGTATAGGATCATGTCGTTTGCAAATAGGGATATTTTGACAGTTTCTTTACCTATTTATATTCCTTTTATTCCTTCTTCTTGCCTAATTGTTCTGGCTAGGAATTCCAGTACTATGTTGAATAGGAGTGGAGATAGTGGGCATCCTTGTCTGGTTCCTGATTTTAGAGGGAATGGTTTTAATTTTTCTCCGTTAAGTATAATGCTGGCTGTAGGTTTGTCATATATAGCTTTTATAATGTTGAGGAACTTTCCTTCTATTCCTAGTTTTCTTAGAGCTTTTATCATGAAATGATGTTGGATCTTATCAAAGGCTTTTTCTGCATCTATTGAGATGATCAAGTGGTTTTTGTCTTTGCTTCTGTTAATGTGGTTTATTACGTTTATTGATTTTCGTATGTTGAACCACCCCTGCATCCCTGGGATGAAGCCTACCTGGTCATGGTGAATAATCTTTTTGATGTGTTGCTGAATTCGGTTTGCCGTTATTTTGTTGAGGATTTTTGCATCAATGTTCATTAAGGAGATTGGCCTATAGTTCTCCTTTTTGGAGGTGTCTTTGCCTGGTTTTGGGATAAGTGTAATACTGGCTTCATAAAATGTGTTTGGCAGTTTTCCTTCCCTTTCTATTTCGTGGAACAGTTTAAGGAAGGTTGGTATCAGTTCTTCTTTAAAGGTCTGATAGAATTCAGCAGAGAATCCATCTGGTCCTGGACTTTTCTTTTTGGGGAGACTCTTGATTGTTGCTTCAATTTCATTTTGTGTTATAGGTCTATTCAGGTGATTAATTTCCTCTTGGTTCAGTTTTGGATGATCATATGTATCTAGAAATCTGTCCATTTCTTTTAGATTTTCAAATTTATTTGAATATAGGTTCTCAAAGTAGTCTCTGATGATTTCCTGGACTTCCATGGTGTTTGTTGTTATCTCCCCTTTTGCATTCCTGATTCTACTAATTTGGGTTTTTTCTCTCCTCATTTTAGTCAGGTTTGCCAGGGGTCTATCGATCTTGTTTATTTTTTCAAAGAACCAACTTTTTGTTTCATTAATTCTTTGTATGGTTTTTTTGGTTTCTATTTCGTTGATTTCAGCTCTTATTTTTATTATTTCTGTCCTTCTATTTGTTTTGGGATTTGCTTGTTCTTGTTTTTCTAGGAGTTTGAGATGTATCATTAGGTCATTGATTTGGGATCTTTCAATCTTTTTAATATATGCACTCATGGCTATAAACTTTCCTCTCAAGACTGCCTTAGCTGTGTCCCATAGGTTCCAGTAGGTTGTGTTTTCATTTTCATTGACTTCCAGGAACTTTTTAATTTCCTCTTTTATTGCATCGATGATCCATTCTTCATTAAGTAATGAGTTTTTAGTTTCCAGCTGTTTGCATGTTTTTTGTCTTTACTTTTGTTGTTGAGTTCTACTTTTACTGCATTGTGGTCAGATAGTATGCACGGTATTATTTCTATTTTCTTATATTTGCTGAGGCTTGCTTTGTGCCCTAGGATATGATCTATTTTGGAGAAGGTTCCATGGGCTGCTGAGAAGAATGTATATTGTGTAGAGGTTGGATGAAATGTTCTGTAGACATCTACTAGGTCCACTTGATCTATTGCATATTTTAGATCTTGGATTTCTTTATTGAGTTTTTGTTTGGATGACCTATCTATTGATGATAATGGAGTGTTAAAGTCTCCCACAACCACTGTGTTGGCGTTTATATATGCTTTTAGGTCTTTCAGGGATGTTTGATGAAATTGGGTGCGTTGACATTGGGTGCATACAGATTGATGATTATTATTTCCTTTTGGTCTATTTCCCCTTTTATTAGTATGGAATGTCCTTCTTTATCTCGTTTGATCAATGTAGGCTTGAAGTCTACTTTGTCAGAGATAAGTATTGCTACTCCTGCTTGTTTTGGGGGGCCATTGGCTTGGTAAATCTTCTTCCAGCCTTTCATCCTAAGCATATGCTTATTTCTGTCGGTGAGATGAGTCTCCTGTAAGCAACAAATTGTTGGATCTTCTTTTTTAATCCATTTTGTCA
This sequence comes from Castor canadensis, assembly GCF_047511655.1. NCBI lineage: Eukaryota > Metazoa > Chordata > Mammalia > Rodentia > Castoridae > Castor > Castor canadensis. The sequence goes on along the minus strand of NC_133389.1, from coordinate 115,847,530 downwards.
AACGGTGTCTTTTGATGGGTGAATTAAGTCCATTAACATTAAGCGTTAGTACTGATAGGTATGTGGTGATTCCTGCCATTTAGTTATCTTAGTTGTTTGAGGGTTTGATTGTGTGTACCTAACTTGATGTTACTCTCTACTGTCTTGCTTTTTCTTATCCTGTGGTTTGGTGCTGCCTGCCTTTTCATGGTTAAGTTGGGTGTCACTTTCTGTGTGCAGGATCCCTTGCAGAATCTTTTGTAATGGTGGCTTTGTGGTCACATATTGTTTTAGTTTCTGCTTATCATGGAAGACTTTTATTGCTCCATCTATTTTGAATGATAGCTTTGCTGGGTAGAGTATCCTGGGGTTGAAGTTATTTTCATTCAGTGCCCGGAAGATCTCACCCCACGCTCTTCTTGCTTTTAATGTTTCTGTTGAGAAGTCTGCTGTGATTTTGATGGGTTTACCTTTGTATGTTACTTGTTTTTTCTCTCTTACAGCCTTCAATATTCTTTCCTTAGTTTCTGAACTTGTTGTTTTAATGATGATATGTCATGGAGTAGTTCTATTTTGATCTGGTCTGTTTGGTGTCCTGGAGGCCTCTTGCATTTGTATGGGAATATCTTTCTCTAGATTTGGGAAATTTTCCATTATTATTTTGTTGAATATATTACGCATTCCCTTCGCTTGCACCTCTTCTCCTTCTTCGATGCCCATGATTCTCAAGTTTGGTCTTTTGATGGAGTCAGTGAGTTCTTGCGTTTTCTTTTCACAGGTCTTGAGTTGTTTAATTAATAGTTCTTCGGTTTTTCCTTTAATTACCATTTCATCTTCAAGTTCTGAGATTCTGTCTTCTGTTTGTTCTATTCTGCTGGATTGGCCTTCCGTTTTGTTTTGCAGTTCTGTTTCGTTCTTTTTTCTGAGGTTTTCCATATCCTGGCAGTTTTCTTCTTTATTGTTGTCTATTTTTGTCCTGAGTTCATTTATCCATTTATTCATTGTGTTCTCTCTTTCACTTTGGTGTTTATACAGTGCTTCTATGGTTTCCTTTATTTCTTCTTTTGCTTTTTCAAATTCTCTATTTTTATTGTCTTGGAATTTCTTGAGTGTCTCCTGTACATTTTGGTTGACCCTATCCAGTATCATCTCTATAAAATTCTCATTGAGTACTTGTAGTATGTCTTCTTTTAAATTATTCTTGTGGGCTTCATTGGGTCCTTTGGCATAGTTTATCTTCATTTTGTTGGAGTCTGGATCTGAGTTTCTGTTCTCTTCATTCCCCTCTGGTTCCTGTACTAATTTTTTGCTGTGGGGAAACTGGTTTCCCTATTTTTTCTGTCTTCCCGTCATTGTCCTTGGTGTTGTTACTGTCCCTGTACTGTGTGTAATTAAGTATTTTCTAGCTTGTAATAATAACAATGGTAATATTGAGAATGGAAGAGTGAGCTGAGATGGAAGGCAAGAAGTTAAAGAAAAGGGGAGAACACATATACAGCAAGAGGGAGAAAGCAGAACAATGTATCAGCCAAGAGAGTTTCAAAGGTATAAACAGGGAGTGTTAGTGTACTAATCGACAGTAAGCTGAACAGACAATAGAGAGACAGAGAGAGGATTGAAAATCAAAGATAAAAAAATAAAAAATAAGTATATAAAAGTAATATCTATATATAAAAATGAATTAAAATAAAATGGAAAATAGAAAATTAAAAAAAAAAAACCAAAAAACTTCCAAGTTTATATGCAATGCAGTTTCAGTCTTAATAATTTGGATGTCCGTCTCAATCTCCAGTCCTGGAGTTGGTGCCTCAGATGTTGTTCTGTAGTTGTCTCATCAAAGGGGATGCATAAAGTAGAATAAAACTGCACACACACACAAGAAAGAAAAAAAAAGAAAAAGCCCCACCAAGTGTCCCCAGCTCAAATGCAATACAGTTTCAGTAAGTTTTTTGGCTTGCAGGTGTAATTCAGTTGTTCTCTCATCAAAGGTAGGGAGAAAAAGAAAAAAAAGCGTCTGGAGGCAGTTCTGAGAGTGGTATCTGCAACTGTGGCTTGCCTGCCTGCTGGTCTCAGCCTGTAGCTGGCGGCGTTATTTATGCAGATCTCTGGGGTGAGCTAGCACTCACCTGGTCCCACAGGCTTTGTTTGCTCAGAGTTCTCCTGTGCGGGAGCCTCTGCTACAGGCTTTCCCCTTTCCAAGCACTGGGAAAGGTGACACTGCCCCGCGTTGTCAGGCCTGCGTGTTTATTTACAGTTCATGTGGGAGCCCCTCTCCTCTGAAGTCTTCCTCCCACTGCCACTTTCAGAAGCTTTCCTGCTCCTGCTTACTGGGCAGTGCTGCTGCTCCTGCCGGCTGCCATGTTTGTTTACAGTTCACGTGGGAAGTGGGTCTTCCCTCCTCTCACAAGCTTCTTTGCTCCTGGTTGCTGGGCGTGCGCCCTGCTCCCGCCAGAGCCTCTCCGGCCCGCCTGGCTTGTTTATTTACAGTCCCGGGAAGGATTCCCTTCCCCCAATCTTCAGCACTCAGGGCGCCCCACCCTCTTTCCAGTGTGTCTTAACTGCTCTTATTGCTTATTACTCAGTTTCTCTTTTTTTTTTCCCGGGTGGAGGTCAGTCTGTCCAGGGGGCTATGCTGCTCTGGCCCAGGCTTGTCTGTGGGGGAACCGCGGTACCGTGAAGCTCACCTGGTCCGCGTCTTCCCAAGCTGTATGGGCGCCGGCCACTGGCGGCCCCGGGGCCCTCCTCGTTTCTCTGTTTAACGTGAAGTGGAGATTCTCTGCACCGGCTGGAGATGTGGAGGGGTCAAAGTTATGCCTTTTCTCGGTGATTATGCCTGCAAAGTGTGTCTCCACCGTCTCTCCAAGATTTCACTATAGGAGGCTCGCTTTCTGCTTCCTACCTCTAGCCGCCATCTTGGAAATTATGAAAAAATTTTTGAGGTATGAATTTCTTTATAATTTCTAAGTAAAGCACAAGAGCTGTAAAGGAAAAACTTATAATTTGAATATATAAATATATAAAATACTTATATTAGAAAAAATTTTGAGCTTAACACTTTCTTTGAAAAAAGAATCAGTAATTATCAGATCAAAGTGTCTATCAATTTCCACCAGGTTATACTCAGACTTCCCCAAAAGTTTCCTGAGCAAACATCTGAAAGGCAGATAATCCTTTCCCTTTATCTCTAGCTCCAAATTTGAACCTATGATATACTACTTACAGTCATTTAGAATTTATCATTACTCCAAGTTGTTCTAAGTTCTTTCTCCATAATCCTCTACAAACATTGCAAACATTATAGAAATTTTCATGAACTTACTCCAATAGGTAATTCATTCATTACAATGTATATGTCCTTAAATCCTCTAACTTCCTATGGTCTTTCCTTAACAGCCCAATAAAATGATTTAAATTCCCATTCCATGAAGCCTTACCACCACAAAAAAAAAAGAAAAAGAAAAACCTAATGGGGTACTTGACTTCCCAAGCTCAGGCTTAAGTTTAAATGATGACTAACCCACTTAATACTTTGGGACATATCTGTAATTCTCTCTCAACTTCATTTTTCTCATCTTAAAATGAAAATAATATTTAGGAAGTCATGTACCCCATTCTAGCTCCAATATTCCCAAAAGTTATTAGTGGAGACTAAGAAAGCCTACCTTTTACTTCTAACTACATTTTACTTTGAACTTTTGCTTCTTCTGAATTCTCAATCTAGTAACCTACAACCACTATTCTGTATTCATTCTCATCTGCCCCAAGGAACAATAGAACCAATAAGCCTTTGCTCTCAAAAGCATTATGACAGGCATATATTGATATTTTGGGTACCATAAGGGATATCTATCCTGGAAATAATTTCAACTTCAATCTCAGGTGTTACTATTCTTACAATACTTAGCCCATTCCACCCACTGAGCATACATTACCGTATACCTCTCTCTTGAAGAACTGGCTGCCATTTTTATGAGACTCATTCTACTTCTGAAGATACTTATTTCATCTCCATCATTCAAGTCCAAAATAAGTTCTTCATCCACTCTCCCCCTGGCTGTTTGCAATTAATTTTTAAATTCCTATTTTTATATTCAGATTGACAAATTAGTTCTTTTTCACCCTCACTTTATTCTTCAGGAACCATGTGAAGTAATGCATCCCATGGCTCTTGTGTCCTTTAAGAACACATCTTTTTAAGTCCTAGTCTTTTAGAGTATGAAACTTTATCAACTGTAAAAGATGACTCTGACCCCTCTTTAAGTTCTAATCTCCTAAAAAGTTATACTCCAGAGCAACATGGAAGGTTAGGGGTTCTCTGGCTCCACTTCCCACTCCTACAGTAATCAAACTAACAACTACACACAGTCAAGAATCTCTTCACGGATATCCCAGATCTTAAGAGTGAGTCTGCAACACCTCCTTGAACTACAGAACTGAAAAAAGCTGAGTTCAAATAGTAAGAGGAATGGTTCTTATTTACTGTGTCACCCCTCATCCCAGCTGGCACAGTGCTATGCACAAAAGATTGTCTTGGGTCTGTGGTTTCTACAATGGAAAAAAAAGTTGAAAACTGACATTAAGTTTCCTAATCATTATGGGATCCTTTACTCTTATCTCCTCCATAGGAAACACTGGGAATACTAGCAGGATTAGACCACCTGGGTCAGTTAGAAACAAAGATGGAGGTAGGACTCACAGTGACCATCAAACAGATCTCAGCCACTGTTCTGTATTTTCGCCAGTGGAGATGCCACACCAGAGTTGAGACAACAGCATCATGGTGCAGGAAGCAAGGTGTACTAAGCTCAATTCTCTAAGCAGCTTTCCCACACAGCCCCAGGGCTCACAGTAAGTCTTCCCCAGGCTGTAAAGCAACTGAGGTAAGCTGTTACTAGCAGCAAGAGCATCTGTCCTTGTCCAATCACAGCTGCTTGGCAGTGATTACACTAACCTTGGTGTTCTGCTTAAACCTACCACAGGCTAGAAGGCAAACCCCTGTACATACATCTCCATACATATATCTATGGAGAATATAGCCTCTGGCCCTGCCTACTTTATGTGATCAAGTAGTAACCCCAAAGAATTCACCTGGACTCAGAACAAAGCACACAACCCTACACAACTACAGATCCCAAACAACAGCACTGCCAAGTCAGGAAAAATGACCAGGAATCCTGCCCAGTCAGAGACAATCCCAGAGCCCAGCCAGCAGTTCTGCCTGACTACAGATTCCAGTCAGTGGTCCCACCAGACCATGGTACAAACCAAGCAATACCACTCAACCTCAGAGCACAAGAAGTAATCTAATCCAGCCCAACTATTGAACCTAACAACAAGATCTGCCTTGCCAGGGTTACCACCAACTGATTCATCCAGAATCTTAGGTTAAATTAATAGTAAAGGTCTATCACCACCACAGAGCACTGCAAAGGCTGGGTGAGGTGGTTATTTCCTCAAATACACAGACACTAGCGTAAGCACACACAGATTATGAAAAACAATCAAGGGTATTTGACACCTGGAAAACCAATTCAAAAATGGCCAGGTGCAGTGGCTCAAGCCTGTAATCCTAGCTACCAAAGAGGCAACAATAGGGAGGATCATGGTTCAAGACCAGCTCCAACAAAAAGTTAGTGAGACCTCCCATCTCAACCAATGGCTGGGCATGGTGCTACACACCTATCATCCTTGCAATGCAAGGAAGCACAAATAGGAGAATGGGGGGTCCAGGCAAGCCAGGCCTAAAGCAAGATCCTATCTCAAAAATAACCAACACGAAAAAGGGCTGGCAGAGTGGCTGGAGTGGTAGAGAGTGCCTGCCTAGCAAGTGCAACACCCTGAGTTCAACCCCCAGTACTGAGAAAAAAAATGAAAGAAACTGAAGCTCAGAGGTCATCAATCAAATTTAAACCAAAGAACACCAAAAGAAGCAGGAAATAAAAAACATATCACTTCAAAGGTGTTCCAATACAATTTTGACAAGACTTCTTAAGGGGAACCCTATATGCCTATGGAAACTGGGATGATATATTTAAAATGCTGGAGGGGGGGAGCCTGCCAACTAAGAACACCTTATCTGGCAAAGTAGTCCTTCAAAAATCATGGAGAAGTAAAAACTTTTCCAGGCAAAAAAAAAAAAACAGCTAAGGAAATTCACTGCCACCTGTCTAACCTTATTAGGAATTGCTCAAGGTAGTTCTTTAAGATTAAAAAAAAGGCTGCTAGTTAAGAATAAAAAAATACAAAAGGAAATATCTCAATGGCGTAAGTAAAACATAATCATGCTCAGAATTCTCTAATACTGTAGGGTGTTGTGTAAGCAATTTTATTCTGATACTGTGAGAATTAAAACAACTATAAGTACAATAAATTGTTAAGGAATATAAATTACAAAAATGTAAATTTTGAAATCATACAAGGTGGAGGAGAGGGAAGGAAAGTGTAGAGTTTTCAGATGAAATTAAAGTTACCTTTAAAGTAGCCTGTCTTAAGGTTAAGATTCTCTTTTTTTTTTTTTTTTTTGGTGGGACTGGAGTTTGAACTCAGGGACTTATCATTGAAAAGCAGGCACTCTAATGCTTGAACCATACCTCCAGTTCATTTGCTCTGGTTATTTTTGGAAATGGGGGGGTCTTGTGAACTACTTGCCTGGGCAGGCCTTGAACCTTGATCCTCCTGAACTCAGCCTCCCAAAGAGGGAGGATTATAAGCAGTGCCAGGCTAAGGATAAGACTTTTTATGTGTATCTCATGGTAACAAAAAGGAAAAGTCTATAGTAATTCCATAAAATATAAGAAGAAAAGACTTAAAGCATAGTGCCACAGAAAACCATCAAGCCATAGTGGAAGATACAACTAGAGAAAGAGAGAAATTAAGGAACTACAAAACAATTAAAGAACAAATTTTAAACTGGCAATAGCAAGTCCTTATCTATCAATAATTATCTTGAATATACATTGATTAAATTCTCAAATAAAAAGACATAGAGTGGCTAAAATGGATTTAAAGGAAAAAGAAAAAAAGTAAGATCCAACCATAGGTTGCCTATAAGAGACTCACTTTGTAAGTAAGGACATGCATACATGGAAAGTTAAAGGATGGAAAAAGATATTCCATGCAAATGAAAAGTGCAAGAGAGTAGAGGTGACTACACTTATATTAGAAGAAGTAAACTTTAAGTCAAAAAACTATAAAAAGTGATAAAGAAGGTTATTACATAAAGATAAGGAGACTAATTCACCAAGAAACATAACAATTAAAAATTCACCCAACTATGAGCACCTAAATATATGAAACAACTATTAAATGATCTGAAGGGAGAGGGAGATTGACATGCTGTATTTATAAGGGGCTACAATGCTCTACTTTTATCAATGGACAGATCAACTACACAGAAAATCAGCAGGAAATATTGGATTTAAATTACATTTTAGACCTAATGGACCTAACAGACATACAAAGAACATTTCATTCAACAGCAGTGGAATGCACATTCATCACAACTGCCCACAGAATATTCTCCAAGATAGATCATACATTAGGCCACAAAACAAATCTTAACAAATAAACAGGATTGAAATCATACTGGTCATCTTTTCAGGACACAATGGCATGAAACTAGAAATCAATTACAGGAGAAATCTTGGAAAATATGCAAATATGTGGAAATTAAACAACATGTTTCTAAACAACCAACGAGTCACAGAAGGAAGCAAAGAGGAAATAAAAAATGCCTTGAGACAAACAAAAATATGTAAACAAGCCAAAACTTACGGGATGCAACAAAAGCAGTCCTAAGAGGAAAATTTGTACAAATAAATGTATATATTAGAAAAGGAAAAAAGATCTCCATAAAATAATCTAGCATTGTACCTCAAAGAACAAAGTCAGCAGAAGGAAATAACAAATATCAGAGCAAAAATAAATAAGAACAATAGAAAAATAAACAAAACAATTTGACTTTTCAAAACATAAAATCAACAAACCCTTAGCTAGGCAAACTAGGAAAAAAAAAGATGAATGACCCAACTAAATAAGTTAGGAATTTGTTGGGCACCAGTGACTCATGGCAGAGATCAGGAGGATTGTGGTTTGAAGCCAGCCTGGGCAAATAGTGTGCAAAACCCTATCTCAGAAAAACCCATCACAAGAAAAGGACTGGTGGAGGGCTCAAGGTGTAGGTCCTGAGTTCAAGCCCTAGTACTGCAAAAAGAAAAAAAAAGATAAATTAAAGAAGAGAATTATAACTTATATCAAAGGAACATACACAAAGGAACATAAGAAACTATAATGAACAATTATATGCAAAAAATTGGATGATCTAGAAGACATATATAACCTGCCCAAACTAAATCATGAAGAAATATAGAAATCTGACAAGACCAATAACAATTATAGAGACTGAATCAATAACAAACAGGCTCCCATCAAAGAAAAGTCCAGTACCAAACAACTTTGCTGCAGAATTCTGTTGAATGTTTAAAGAACTAATACAATCCTTCCAAAACTCTTCCAAAAAACTGAAGTGGAGGAAATACTTTCAAACTCATTTTATGAGACCATCATTATTCTGATACCAAAGCCAGAACACATAATTGCGAAGACAGTCTTTTTAATAAATATTGTCAGGAAAACTAGATATTCACATGCAGAATACTGAAAGTGGGCACTTATCTCAGACCACATATAAAATTCAGCTTGAAATGGGTGAAAATATAGAGGGGAGCTTCTGGACTAGATGTAGGCAATGAGTTTTTGCTCAAAATCAGGCAGTAAACACAAAAATACAAAAATGGGATTACATCAAAGTAAAAAACTTCTGTACTGCAAAGGGAACAATCATAAAATGAGACAGCCCATAAAATGGCAGAAAATTTTGCAAATCATGCATTTAGTAACATATATCTAAATATATATATCTAAAATGGGGGGGGAAGGAGAGAATATTAGAATAACTTAGAATAATTTTTAGAATAACTATTAGAATAGCTATTAGAATAACTTATCAAAATGATGAAATAGAATGTTGATAAAGAGGAGGGAAAAGAGAACTCTTGCATATTGTTGGTAAGTATATAAAATGGTACAGCCATTATGGAAAATGGTATGTAAATTCTTCAAAAGTTAAAAGAAAGTTGGACACACCTGTACTCCCAGCACTTGGGAGCCTAAGGCAGGAGGATCATAAGTTGGAGGCCACTCTGGACTACATACTGAGACCATGTCTCAAAAATAATTAAACATATAAACAAACAGAATATGATCCACCAATCTCACTTTTGGATATACATCCAAAGATAATGAAATAAGTATTTTAAAGAGATATCTGTACTCTCATGTTCATTGAAACATTAGTCACAATAGCCATGACATGGAATCAATTTAAATGTCCTTCAATGGATGAATAAACAAAGGAATTGTGATATATACATTATTCAACCTTAAAAAAGAAGAAATCCTGTCATTTGCAGGAATACAGATAAAACTGAAAGACACTGTGCTAAAAGGAATGAGCCATACACAAAAAGGCAAATATTGCATTACCTCACTTATATGTGGAATCCCAAAATGTTAAACTCATTGAGGCAGAGAATATAGAATGATGGCTGCCAAGACTGGAACATGGGTTGGGGAGGAAGGTGTTGATCAAAAATGCAAAATTTTAGTTAGGCAGGATGAGTAAGTTCTGGAAATCTAATCTACAACTTAGTGATTATAAATCATAGAATAATGCATACTTTAAGAGTAGTATTTTAAAAAAATGTTTTCACCAACCAAAAACAGATCAGGTGATGTACATGTTGATTAGTTTGACTGGGTAATTATTTCACAATATATACACATATTAAACATCATGTCATATACTATACAGTACAATTGTTATTTGTCAATTGTGTCTCACTGAAGCTAGAAATAAAACAGTAAATATGTGAGGTGATGGAAGTGTCAATTAGCTTAATTGTAGTAATAATTTCATGATGTAAATGTACTACATATCAAATCATACATTGCATACCTGAAATACATATAATTTTATTTGTCAATTATATTTCAATTAAAGCTTGGGAAAGGAGAGGATTCAAGATGGTGGGTAGGGTAGGGAATCAGAAATCCTAAGCACCTTGACTCCAGAAACCACTGTGAGATGTTGGAGCTACACTTGGGTAATTCTTATTGCTTCTAGACAAAATAATAACCCACCAACACATTTGGTGCACATAAAATTCAAGAACTGATCCTTAAAACAGCTTTTAACAGCCAGAAAAATTCTGCACAGCACAGTCAGCAAGTCATGTCCCACCCTGGGGGAAAAAAAAAGTAACCTGGCCATTTCTTTTTTTTCTATCTCTCTCAACAAGCAGAATATAGAGCATCAATCAGAATTGAACTCTGTGACATCCTGGACCTCTAACTCTTGGAAAGCCTCCTTACACTGCACCACACTGACAGAAGCAGTATGCCATTTCTCCCCACTGACTGGCTCCAAAGCTACTTGTATGAATCTGCAGAATGAATAGGTAAGCATCACACACCACGTGCAACTCCCCTACCCACCCCCCAGGAACATAATCCAGTGCAGCCCCTGGGCAGATTGAATCATCCCCCAAACAAAACTGAAAAGCATAAACTGAAAATTGTAATATAACACCAACAGCAGAGGTGGGGGTGGAACACTGAGCCTGCCCAAGAGAACGGGGATGGGGGCAAGTCACAGAACTGTCAGTGAATGAACTCAGGAAAAGCAACAAAGGCTGAGAACGGGGGTGGGGTGATAAGCCAACCTCCCAGAGGAGTCAAACTAGCACCAAGCAGAGGTTGGAAGAGTCACAAAGGCTGAGAGTGGGAGTTGGGTGACAAGCCAACCTCCCAAAGCAGGGCAGGTGATGGATCCTGGAGCTGGTCTCATGGGACAGAGAACAGTATTCAAAACTGAACTTCCCCACCTTGCTGGGAGAGGAATCAACCAAACATTTGCAGCTGTAGGGCAAGGAAGCTACCAGACTGGTGAAAATAACAACAGCTCTGACCACCCTGCACAAACTGGCAGTGAGTTATCTCAGCTCCCATTTGCAACCTGCCCTGTGGACAGAAGGAACCCAATACTACTCACAAGCCAGTCACCTGGTAAGACCACATCAGAGCTCCCACTTGTAGGCCAATACCAGGATGGGACACCAAAGGAATAACTGCAGAACCCCTTACCAAGCAGACTGAACTTTCTGTTGTTGCAGTACCTAGTGTTTTTTTTTCCTTCTGTATTATTAATTTTACCATCACTATTTTCTTATCCTTATTACTACCCCCTTTACTTTGCCTCCTTTTCCTGTGCTACAATCCATTGTTCTCCCTCCCAACTACTCTTTCTGCCCTTTCTCATCCACTCTTTCCTCCTGTCTTCACCTCCCCCTCCTATCCTTCCCCAACCTGTCACCATACTACCCCTCCCTCCTATACACTCACCACACACTGACTAGCCTACTGTACCACTGTACACACCCCCAACCCCCTGCAATCCCTGACACAGGCATCCTACACTGCAACAACAGGAATACACCCAAACACGCACAAGGGCCACAATACCCAACAGTCCCCATACCTCTTCCCTGCTTCTTTTCCCCCCTTTTAGTGCCACCTTTACCAATTGCCCAAGATTCTATATCTAGCCTAATAACAATTACTCCCCAACTCCCACTGTTAATAGATATATCTCCAAGGGGTTTTCTATATTATAAGTAAACAACTGGTCTGGCATTGAACCTGTGAATTTGTTATTGCTAAATTACACCTCCAGGCCAGAGACAGAAAGAGCACATCAATATAGCTAACAACTAAGTCATTCACAACACAAAAATTAAATCAAGGGAAAGAAAACAGGCAATCAAAACCACCAACTAGTCTATCAAGAATATAATTGCACATTACCAAGTGGAGCAATGGGAGAAGAAGAAGGGATGGAAACTACACTCCTCAAAAAAATTATTTCATAGAGGATTTGGTGGGAAATGGAGAAAAAAGACCTGACCACAACAAAACAATGATGTCACTGAGCCCAGTAACAACTACAAAAAATCCCTCAAAGAGCAAATCTTGGAAGAAATCACAGAGAAACTCATGGAGCAGATACTAGATGCAGTTAACCAGAATGTACAAGAAGCACAAAAGAAATTTCAAAACACAAAAAATAAAAAACATGAGAAGACACAGAAACAAATAAATGAACCTACTCAGAGAGGGCTTCAACAAACACCAAAGTGAAACAAAGGGCGCTATAAAAAAAAGAGATACATGAATTAAAGAAGATCACACAAAATATAAAAGAGGAGTTGAACAAAGATATGAGAAACCTCAGAAAAAAGAATCAAGCAGAAATCCTGGAAATAAAACAAAAACACAGTGGAAGGCCACTCCAGCAGACTAGAACAAGTAGAAGACAGAATCTCAGTGCTGAAAGATAAAAAAGAAATTAAAGGGGAAAAAAAAAAAAAAGAAATCTTAGTCAAACAACTAAAGAGCTGTGAAAGGAATATCAGTAACTCCATCAAAAGACCACACCTGAAAATCATGGGCATTGAAGAGGAGAAGAGGTATAAACCAAAGAGATACAGAATATATTCAATAAAATAATAACAGTAAATTTACCAAATCTTGAGAAAGTTTTGCTTATATAGGTACAGGAAGCCCCAGGACACCAAACAGATTTGACCAAAATAGAACCTCTCCATGCATATTATCATTAAAACAACAAGCACAGAGAATAGAGAAAGAATATTGAAGGCTGTAAGAGACAAAAAACAAATAACATATAAAGGTAAACCTATCAAAATAACAGCAGATTTTTCAACAGAAACCTTAAATGCAAGAAGGGCATGGAGTGAGGTATTTCAGGCACTGAATGAAAATAACTTCAGCCCTAGAGTACTTTACCCAGCAAAATTCATTCAAAATTGACAGAAAATAAAAACCTTCCACAATAAACAGAAACTAAAATAATATATGACCACCAAACCACCACCACAGAAGATTCTACAAGGAATTCTGCACACAGAAGATGAAAGCAAACAAAACCAGGAGAGGACAGGAAGTATTAAACTGCAGGAGAAGACAAGACAAGTAATGAGAGGAGCATTGATTCGGCTGCACACAGTCAAATCCTTAACAAAAACAACTAAATGGCAGGAATCACCACATACCTATCAATATTAACACTGAATGTCTATGGACTCAACTTCCCTATCAAAAGACACCATTTGGTAAACTGGACTAAAAAGGAAGGTCCAACAATCTGTTGTTTATAAGAGACCCAATCTTATTGACAGAAACAAACACTGGCTTAGGGTGAAAGGCTATAAGAAGATTTACCAAGCTATCAGCCCACGAAAACAGACAAAGTAGACTTCAAACTTATATTGATAAAACAAGGCAAAGAAGTACACATCATAGTAATAAAAGGGGCAACATATCAAAAAGAAATAACCATTATCAACCTATATGCATCCAATGTCAATGCACCCAATTTCATCAAACATACACTAAAGGACTGAAAAGTACATATAGTCTTCAGTGGTAGTGGGAGACTTTAATACCCTTCTATCACCAAGAGATAGGTTATCCAAACAAAAAATCAGCAAAGAAATCCTATAACTAAATGACACCATAGATCAAATGGACCTAACTCATGTCTGCACAATATGTCATCTGACAATAGCACAATATACATTCTTCTCAGCAGCCTGTGGAACCTTCTCCAAAATAGATCATATCCTAGGGCACAAAGCAAGCCTCAGCAAATATAAGAAAATAGAAATAAGCTCCTGCACTCTATCAGATCATAGTGCAATAAAACTAGAACTCAGCAACAAAAGTAACAGCAGAAAATACTCAAATAATTGGAGGCTGAATAACACATTATTCAATGATCAGTGAGTGATGGAAGAAATTGGAGAGGGAATCAAAAGTTTCCTTGAATTTAATGAAAATGAAAACACCACCTACCAGAACTTATGGGACACAGCAAAGGCAGTCCTGAGAGGAAAGTTAATAGCCATGAGTGCATATATTAAAAGGACAGAAATAGCTCAAGTAAATGACCTAATGCTACATCTCAAACTCCTAGAAAAACAAGAAAAAGCAAAACCCAAGACAAGCAGGGGAGAAATAATAAATTAAAGGCTGAAATTAATGAAATAGAGACCAAAAAAATCAGTACAAAGAATCAACGAGGAGAGATTCCAAGATGGCAACTAGAGGGAGGAAGCAGAAAGTGTGCTTCATAAAGTAAAATCCTGGCGAGACACTGGAGATACACCTTGCAGGAAAAACCACCAAGAGGCAAAACTCCAACACCTCCACACCCCCAGCCCACAAATAGCATTCCCCACTCCGCATTAAACGGAGAAACCAGGGGGGCTCCCACACCACCAGACACCACCTCCTATCCTGCTTGGGAGAAGCAGACCACCAGGTGAGCTAGGTGGTATGCGGTACTCCCACAGACAAACCTGGGACAAATCAGCATAGCACCCTGGACAGACTGACCCCCACCAAGGGAAAAAAGAGAAAAAAACAAACTGAATAATAAACAAGAAGCTGAAGGAAAAAAAAGGCACGTAGCAAAGAGGGCATGGCACCCTGAGTTCCAGAGAGTCGGGCAGGGGCACTCCCCACTCAAACTGTAAGTAAACATGCTGGCCAGAGAAGGCAGGTGTGGCGCCACCTCCCCCAGTGTGCTTGGAGAGGGGCAGGCTTGTAACAGCAGCTAAAGTGTGGCAGGCTCCACTGCAGAGTTGGGGAGGGGCACTCCCCACGTGAACTGTAAATAAACAAGCCGGTCATTGAAGGCAGGAGTGGCACCACCTCCCCCAGTGTGCTTGGAGAGGGAAAGGCATCCAACAGCAGCTAAAATGTGGCATGCTCCACCAGAGAGCAGGGGAGGGGCACCTTCCCATGCGAACTCCAAATAAAAAAAGACTGCAATTGCAACAGACGGGTAGGGCTGTATACTGGAGAAAACAAAAGGGGCATGCATCCAGGAGAACTCTAAATAAACAAAGCCTGCAGGGCTAGGTGAGTGTAAAGCTCATTCCTGAGATCTGCAATAAATAAAGCCTGCAGCTGCAGCTGGCTGACAGTAGGCGGCAGGTGAGCCACAGCCTAGGATGGACATTCACAAAGCTGTCTCCAGACTCCTTTTTTTTTTTTTTTCTCTTCCTTTGATGCAACAATGACAGAACTAGGACTAGATGCTGAAGGACTAACTTAAACTATATTGCATTTGAACTTGGGATTTTTGTTTTTCATTTTTTGTTTTTTTCCCCTTTCTTAAGACAACAACAGAACTACTTCTCAGACACCAACACCAGGACTGGAGGCTGAAAGACTAACACCAAAATTATTAAGACTGAAACTTTATTGCATTTGAAGTTGGGGATTTTTTGTTTGTTTGCTTGCTTATTATCCTCTCTATGTCTCTCTACTGCCTGTTTAGCTTACTGTTGATTAGTTTCACTGTCTCTCCCTGTTTATTTCTTTGGCTCTGTTTTTTTTTTTAATTTGTTGGTTTGTTTTGGGGTTTTTTCCCTTTTTCTTTACCTTTTTTGCTTTCCCTCTTCTCTCACCCTTCCATTCTAGATATACCATTGTTATTATGACAAGCTAGACAATACTGACTTACACACAGTACAGGGACAGTAACAATAGTAAAGGTAATGATGGGAAGATGGGAAAAAGAGGGAAGCCTTTTTCCCCCCAATAATAAATTAGTACAGGAACCAGAGGGAAATGAAGAAAAGAGATACTCAGATCCAGACTACAACAAAACAGATAAACTATGCCAAAGAACCCAATGAAGCTCACAAGAACAACCTGAAAGAAGAAATCCTGCAGGTAATCAATGAGAATTTTATAGAGACGATACTGGATATGGTCAACCAAAATGTGCAGGAGACACTCAAGAAGTTCCAAGACAACAAAAATAGAGAATTTGAGAAAGAACAAGAACAAATAAGAGAAACTATACAAGCACTCTATAAATACCAAAGTGAAACAAAGAACATGATAAATAAAGAAATAAATGAACTCAGGATGAAAATAAGCAATATTAAAGAGGAAGAGACTCAGGATATGGAAAACCTGAGAAAAAGAATGAAACAGAAATGCAAAACAAAATGGAAGGCCAATCCAGAAGAATAGAACAAGCAGAAGACAGAATCTCAGAACTCAAAGATGAAATGGTAATTAAAGGAAAAACCGAAGAACTATTAGTTAAATAACTCTAGACCTGTGAAAAGAAAATGCAAGAACTTTCTGACTCCATCAAAAGGCCAAACCTGAGAAACATGGGCATTGAAGAAGGAGAAGAGGTGCAAGCAAAAGGAATGTGTAATATATTCAACAAAATAATAACAGACAATTTCCCAAATCTAGAGAAAACTATGTTCATACAGGTACAGGAAGCCTCCAGGACACTAAACAGACTTGACCAAATAGAACTACCCCATGACATATTATCATTAAAACAAGTACAGAGACTAGAGAAAAAATATTGAAGACTGTAACAGAAAAAAAAACAAATAACATACAAAGGTAAACCCATCAAAATCACAGCAGACTTCTGCACAGAAACATTAAAACCAAGAAGAGCTTGGGGTGAGGTCTTCTGGGCACTGAATGAACATAATTTCAACCCTAGGATACTCTACCCAGCAAAATTATCATTCAAAATAGTTGGAGCAATAAAAGTCTTCCATGAAAAGCAGAAACTAAAACAATATATGACCACAGAGCCACCACCACAAAAGATTCTTCAAGGGATTCTGCACACAGAAAGTGAAACCCAACATAACCATGAAAGGGCAGGCAATACCAAACTACAGGAAAAGAAAAAGCAAGAAAGTAGAGTAACATCGATGTAGCTACACACAATCAAACCCTCAAACAACTAAGACAACTAAATTACAGGAATCACCAAATAACTATCAATGCTAAAACTTAATGTTAACAGATTTAATTCCCCCATCAAAAAGCACAATTTCTTTCTTACAGGAGACCCATCTCATCAATAGAAATAAGCATAGGCTTAGGATAAAAGGCTGGAAGATTTACAAAGCCAGTGGCCCCCAAAAACAGGCAGGAGTAGCAATACATATCTCTGACAAAGTAGATTTCAAACCTACATTGAGCAAATGAGATAAAGAAGGACATTCCATACTAATAAAAGGGGAAATAGACCAAAAGGAAATAGCAATTATACACCTATATGCACCCAATGTCAATACACCCAATTTCATCAAAAATCCTGAAGGACCTAAAAGCATATATTAACTCCAACACAGTGGTCGTGGGAGACTTTAACACCCCACTATCATCAATAGATAGTTCATCCAAACAAAAAAAATCAATAAAGAAATCCTAGATCTAAAACATACCATAAATCAAATGGATCTACTTGCTGTGTACAGAACATTTCATCCAACTTCTACACAATTTAAATTCTTCTCAGCAGCCCATGGAACCTTCTCCAACATAGATCATATCTTAGGGCACAAAGCAAGCCTCAGCAAATAGAAGAAAATAGAAATTATACCATGCATTCTATCTGATCACAATGCAATAAAACTAGAACTCAATAACAAAAAAAAAGACAAAAAACATGCAAATAGCTGGAAACTGAATAACTCATTGCTTAATGAACAATGGGTCATTGATTAAATAAAAGAGGAAATTAAAAAGTTCCGGGAAGTCAATGAAAATGAAAACACAACCTACCAGAACCTATAGGACACAGCAAAGGCAGTCCTGAGAGGAAAGTTTATAGCCATGACTGCATATATTAAAAGGACAGAAAGATCTCAAATCAATGACCTAATGATACATCTCAAACTCCTAGAAAAACAAGAACAAGCAAATCCCAAAACAAATAGAAGGACAGAAATAATAAAAATAGGAGCTGAAATCAATGAAATAGAAACCAAAAAAACCGTACAAAGAATAAATGAAACAAAAAGTTGGTTCTTTGAAAAAATAAACAAGATCGATAGACCCCTCACAAACCTGACTAAACAGAGGAGAAAAAAAACCCAAATTAGTAGAATCAGGAATACAAAAGGGGGGAATAACAACAAACACCACAGAAGTCCAGGTTATCATCAGAGACTACATTGAAAACCTATATTCAAATAAATTTGAAAATCTTGAAGAAATTGACAGATTTCTAGATACTTATCATCCAAAATTAAACCAAGAGGACATTAATCACCTGAATAGACCTATAACACAAAATGAAATTGAAGCAGCAATCAAGAGTCTCCCAAAAAAGAAAAGTCCAGGACCTGATGGATTCTCTGCTGAATTCTATCAGACCTTTAAAGAACTAATACCAACTCTCCTTAAACTGTTCCACAAAATAGAAAGGGAAGGAAAACTGTGTAACACATTTTATGAAGCCAGTATTACACTTATCTCAAAACCAGGCAAAGACACCTCAAAAAGGAGAACTATAGGCCAATCTCCTTAATGAACATCAATGCAAAAATTCTCAATAAAATAATGGCAAACTGAATTCAACAACACATCAAAAAGATCATTCACTATGACCAAGTAGGCTTCATCCCAGGAATGCAGGGGTGGTTCAATATATGAAAATCAATAAACATAATAAACCACATTAATAGAAGCAAAGACAAAAACCGCTTGATCATCTCAATAGATGCAGAAAAAGCCTTTGATAAGATCCATCACCATTTCATGATAAAAGCTCTAAGAAAACTAGGAATAGAAGGAAAGTACTTCAACATTATAAAAGCTATATATGACAAACCTACAGCCAGCTTTATACTTAATGGTGAAAAACTGAAACCATTCCCTCTAAAATCAGGATTGAGACAAAGATGACTACTATCTCCACTCCTATTCAACATAGTACTGGAATTCCTAGCCAGAGCAATTAGGCAAGAAGAAGGAATAAAAAGAATACAAATAGGTAAAGAAACTGTCAAAATATCCCTATTTGCAAACGATATGATCCTATACCTTAAAGACCCAAAAAACTCTACTCAAAAGCTTCTAGACACCATCAACAGCTTTAGCAAGGTAGCAAGATATAAAATCAACATAGAAAAATCATTAGCATTTCTATACACTAATAATGAACAAACTGAGAAAGAATATATGAAAACAATTCCATTTATAACAGCCTCAAAAAAAATCAAACACCTAAGACTAAATTTAACAAAGGATGTGAATGACCTCTCCAAGGAAAACTATAAACTTCTGAAGAAAGAGGTTGAGGAAGACTATAGAAAGTGGAGAGATCTCCCATGCTCATGGATTGGTAGAATCAACATAATAAAAATGTCTATACTCCCAAAAGCAATCTACATGTTTAATGCAATTATCATCAAAATCCAATGACATTCATCAAAGAGGTTGAAAAATCTACCATTAAATTAATTTGGAAACACAAGAGGCCACGAATAGCCAAGGCAATACTCAGTCAAAAGAACAATGCTGGAGGTATCACAATACCCAACTTCAAACTATATTACAAAGCAATAGCAATAAAAACAGCATGGTACTGGCACAAAAACAGACATGAAGACCAGTGGAACAGAATAAAGGACCCAGATATGAATCCACACAGCTATAACCAACTTATTTTTGACAAAGGCGCTAAAAATATACGATGGAGAAAAGACAGCCTCTTCAACAAAAACTGCTGGGAAAACTGGTTAGCAGTCTGCAAGAAACTGAAACTAGATCCATGTTTATCACCCTTTACCAATATTAACTCAAAATGGATTAAGGACCTTAATATCAGACCCCAAACTCTAAGTTGGTACAGGAAGAGTAGGAAATACTTTGGAACTAATAGGTATAGGCAAGGACTTTCTCAATGGAACCCCAGCAGCTCAGCAACTAAGAGATAGCAAAGATAAATGGGACTTCATAAACTAAAAAGCTTCTGCTCAAGAAAAGAAATGGTCTCCAAACTGAAGAGACCACCCACAGAGTGGGAGAAAATATTTGCCAGCTACACATCAGACAAAGGACTGATAACCAGAATATATAGGGAACGCAAAAAACTAAATTCTTCCAACATTAATGAACCAATAAAGAAATGGGCAACTGAACTAAACAGAACTTTCTCAAAAGAAGAAATTCAAATGGCCAAAAAACACATGGAAAAAATGCTCACCATCTCTAGCAATAAAGGAAATGCAAATTAAAACCACACTAAAATTCTACCTCACCCCTGTTAGAATAGCCATCATTAGCAACACCACCAACAACAGGTGTTGGTGAGGATGCAGGGAAAAAGCAACCCTTTTTGGTGGGAATGCAAACTAGTACAACCATTCTGGAAAAAAATTTGGAGGCTTCTTAAAAATCTAAAGATAGATCTACCATATGATCCAGC